>NC_061504.1:14184435-14784435 GCF_022539355.2 Hippoglossus stenolepis
CGCTCCCCTCCCTCCCCTCTGCACTGCGCAGGGCTTGTTGCCATGGTCACTGGCCTGAGTGACAGGTGGCCCTCACGTAGATATGGCGTCTTAAACAGTCTCACTGCACCCCCTCGCCTCCCCCTCCTTCTCCTCCTCTCCACGGAGCTGTGCTGCCACAGGGGGTAGGAGTAAGCCCCTGACTTGACTCTCTCACTCACTCTTTGTCCGTCCACGCTCTGTGTCCGATCGCCTGCTGCAGATTTATTCTATTCAGATAACAAGCTTGAAAGGGGCTTCCACCTATTGCTGCGCAGGTTCCCTCCTGACCAGAGGGACGGAGCGTAGCTGGACACGCACATACGCACGCAGCTAGCATTGTGTGTAGAGCATTGTGAGTGCGCCAGCCGAGTCTAGGAACAGCGGGGCTGGCTACTCACCAGAGAAACAGCGTCACGTCCTTTCCACATCCCCCTGAAGTCTGCATCAGCGTGACCAGCTGTTGGCTAATGTAGTGTGTGTCCACGGTGACACACAGAGCCTAGCGTGCGCGCACACGGTGACCGAACACGTAGTGTTGCCATAGCAGCGAGCGAGAGCTCTTTGGGAGTGAAGGCGTTGCCGCTGGCTGTTCAGTGCTGCTCTTTTCTCTCCTGCTGTTGATCTCTCCATTCTCCACACTTGTCCACTCTGCCTCTTCACCCTCTCACAGCAGGTGCTTGCATTTTAAATGACATCTGTTCCTTCGTTAAATACATGACATCTATATGCTATAAATAGCACCTAGGGAGCTGCCACCTTGAATTAAACTTCAAGATCCACACTTCCGTTTTATTCCACCATCTTTCTCTCCCTCATCTTTTTTTTTTATCTGTGACGCAGGCCATAGGTGTTGGTTTTGGAACTTGAGCATTACTGACTGCACAGCTACAACCCTCCCACTGATGTGTACTCTGACTCTCTAGCCCCTCCTTCCACTTCAGAGGAGTGGTGATGTGAATGATACCAACCCTCCAGTTATGCACACATGCATTCAAACATGCTTACGTACTTCCCACTGACTAGGCGGGCTCACTTATATGCCACCTGTCACTGTGCTGTGAGTCCTTTTTATATCACTCACTGTTTCACTTGTAGGTCCAACTAAAAGAGTGATCGTTGCACTAAATGCACCCAGTCTCACTCTGTTTTATAAAGTGGAGGCTTTAGTCTGGTTAATGATTAAGTGGAGTAAGTGTGTCAGCCCACTGCACACTCTCAAGTATGATTTTAAAACTTTCCCTCCACTATTTTTACTCTGACTGTTTCTTCATCCGTAAACATTTAGACAAATATGTGTAGGTGTCACATAATCTGTTGTGTACACACGCACAAAAGCACACACACACACACACACACACACACACACACACACACACACACACACACACACACACACACACCTTCCCCTGGTTCTGCCTCCAGACCTCATGCATGCACTTACATTTTCACTTTGACAGTGAGCGGCGATACACACAGGAAGTGTTGCATAGTGCTCTTACGGCATGCAACCGGAGCAAAAGGGCAGAGAGAGGCTCACGCGGTACCGTATCACCACTTTACCTTTGGACTAACTTTTTAAAAAGGTGAGTTTAGATGAGGGATAGTGAGAGTTATGTCTATTTTTATTTAAAAGTTTACGAATGCTATTAATACTCGCTCCAACTACTTAGTTATTATATCTCCTAATGGGACTGTTTGCTGAACTTCTTTTCTGAATAGGGTTTTTAGAATGTGTCACAGAATAAGTAAAGCTGAACAGTGTTGCACTGAAGTACTGCTCAGCCTGTTCCTACACTCTTCAAGTCTTCTGTACACATCTAACAGGTTTGCTTGGTGTGCTTTTCTCCATGCTTTTGCCTTGTTCAGGTAAACCTGCCGGCAGTAGGTTTCATAGAGTTTAAGGTGCAGTTCTTTTGTTTTATGTCCATGGGACGTTAAGAGATAAAAAGAGCAGAGAGGGAAAGAAGTTCAACCGCTACTGAACACATTAACTAAAACATAAAGGTTTTTGTCTGTCTCTGGCTTTGGAGTAGTTTTCTGAACAGGACTCTGTAAACCGAGATGTTTTTGCATGATTGAACCATTAACACATAGATATCTGACTTTCGGATTAATAGCTGGCATTTTTTTTATCTCGAAAGCTTCTTGCGCGTCTTGTAACGTTCAGCCTCTTACATTTTCACTTCTTTTTTTGTGTCCCTGTTCATACCTGATTATCTTGTCTCATGCCTCATGCGTTCTGCCAGCTCTACTTCCCTCTTTCCTCTGGAGCCTCCCCCCCAGCAACTGAAGAATAGACCAATCGTGTAATAATAAACGTGGGTTGGTCTCAAACGGCCAAACGGGCTCCCTCCCCGGCTGCGCTGTGATCTGAGGGAAAGTGGATTTACTGGTTTTGTATGAATGAGCTTAAGAATTCTGGGTTTGTTGTTTAGTGAGCATAAGAGGTAGCACGTGTTGATTACCTGGCTTGTAGGGGTAAAAACTTGTATAAATGTCTGTTATTTGTCTCAGGTTGTGAGGCCTGTGCGTTGTGAGGCCAAGGTTTAACTGGATTTGCAATAGCAGTCATACTGACCCTGCCCTCTGTCAATGTGACTGTCATTGCCTTAGCGTTTTCCCTGCTAACCCTTCCTCATGCACACGCACACTTCCTCACACTGTTGGATGAGAACAATGCACGAGTTGCCCTGTGTAACCACGTTATTTTTAGTTTTTCAGTATAAAGTAAAATGCGTTCTCTGTTTGTGTTGCTGCCCAGCAGACCAGAATCGGTGGAGGCCAGCCCTGTGGTAGTGGAAAAGTCCAGCTACCCACACCAGATCTACAGCAGCAGTTCACACCATTCCCACAGTTACATTGGCCTGCCTTATGCCGTGAGTACACACACACACACACACACACACACACACACACACACACACACACACACACACACACACACACACACACACTGTTTCTTCTCACTCTCTTACAAATAAGCTTCATACTGTGAACCCTCTGTTAATTATTGAGTGTTTTATGACAAGCTCCCTTTTAGGCCAAAATATCATTGACCTGTAACGGGCAGGTCCTCAATATTTTTCTGATATAGGAAGTGAGAGCTTCATTAATCAGCAACTATCTTTGCAATAGATTAATCATTTAGGTAGTTGATTTAACTTACGTGGAAAACATTTTATAGTTCCAGCTTCTCAAATTGTTTGCTTTTCCTTATCTCATAATATAGATAAGATATTTATTTACATGGATTTTCGGTTGGACCAAATATTTAATGACACCAACTTCAGCTCAAGTTCTTTGGTAATCCGTCCACTAGTTTTTGTGTAATCTTGCAAAATAACAAACTAACGAAGGCATATGAAAGCATTAAGAGCATAAAAGTTAATCGATAATGAAAACGATCATAAGTTTGAGTCCTGTCAAAGTCCCTTCTCATATTACTACTTACATTAAGACTTTGAGGACCTCTTCAGTTCATTCTCTGAAACGGGAACATGCTACACAATTTGGGGTGTTTGCTTTTTGTATTATCAACTTGCTAAACTGTCTATTACTTCCACCACATAACCCTCATGTCTTCCATCCTCCCGCCAGGACCATAACTATGGGGCGCGGCCCCCACCTACACCCCCGGCCTCCCCTCCTCCCTCCATGTTGATCCGACAAGGAGAGGGAGGGTTGTTTGTTCCAGGGGGCCAGGACGAAGCATCCAGGGGCACCACGCTCAGCACCTCAGAGGATGGCAGCTACGGGGCTGACATCACCCGCTGCATCTGTGGCTTCACCCACGATGACGGCTACATGATCTGCTGTGACAAGTGCAGGTAAAGAGTCCGATTAGCACAAGTAGTCACACGCCTTCACTCGTGTTGTTCTGTTCATTGTTTACCAGATGCTTTGTATGACATTAGCTGATGAGCCAGACATCCGTTTCTCCTGAGACCTCCCTGGATTTTAACATTGAAGCAACGTCAAACAATGACTTTTCAAAAACCTGCTTGTTGTGATTTCTTTTTCCCTCAGTGCCTGGCAGCATATTGACTGCATGGGCATCGACAGGCAGAACATTCCTGAGACCTATCTGTGTGAACGCTGCCAACCACGACACCTTGATAGGGAGAGGGCCATCCTGCTGCAGACCAGGAAACGAGAATGTTTATCTGGTAAGCATGACGGCATAGAGGCATATGCAGGCCCCCAGTCTCTGTAAATAAAAGCTTGTGGTTTAGTTTACCTGTAGAGCAAAACAAAGTTATATTTACTTACACTGAGTTGGATAAACTACAGATGGCATGTATGCTGCCAAATATTATCAAATTCTGAGAGCTCCTTTCCCCTGTGGAAGATACACCATGTGTCACAAGTTTTCTTTGTGAGGTTTTTACATGGATCTTTCAGTTCTGCTTTTGCCTGTTTCCTTGCTGCAGTAAATGGCCAGCTTGTTAGTGAACAGAGCAGGTTGTAGGCTGTGTCAGGGTACAGCCTCCTCCCCCTGCAGGTTTAGCCATATTTTGAACCGCCTGAGCCTGGGACACACTGACACCTGCTGGACAGATTATTAACGGCCTCTTTCTAATCTGTGCTGTGACAATCCTTATCTTCCATTGTTGTCATTTGGCCGACTCTTTTTGTGCCTTTGTGGCAGCTGAAGCTTTTTATAGCCTTGTTTCTTTATTCAGTTCTCTCTTCTTATCACTAATGTGTAATTATGTGCTTATTCAGATGGGGACACCAGTGCGACAGAGAGTGGAGACGAGGTGCCATTAGAGCTGTACTCAACCTTCCAACACACGCCAACCACCATCACCCTGACGACTGGGCGCCTCGGCCATAAACAGGTTGATAAAAAACGTAAAAAGAGTGGCGATAAGGAGCCTCAAGCATCCTCAGCCCGAGCCAAGAAGGTCCGCTTGACTAATTTGTAAAACCAGTAATAAGGCATGTTGTGTTTTATATGCTTGAATTTCAAATAACGTTGAAATTTCTATTTCGTTATTCTTTCAGGCCTTCCGAGAAGGTTCCAGAAAGTCCTCCAGAGTAAAGGTAAACTCTAGCAAGCAAAACATAACCACTGTCTGTATAATCCTGTGTCCTCTCTTGTGTCTAAACATCAACAACTGCTGCTGTTACTTTCAGGGTGCTGCTCCAGAGCAGGAGCCGACAGAACACCCGTCTCTGTGGGAGAACAAGATCAAGACGTGGATGGAGCGTTACGAGGAGGCCAGCAGCAATCAGTACAGTGAGGACGTCCAGGTCCTGTTGCGTGTTAAAGAGCAAGGGGACGGCAAGAGCCTGGCGTACAACACACATCCAGCCTCTTTCAAACCACCTGTGGAGGTATACCTTACATATAGTCTGCTCTAGAGTATTAACTCTACACTTACATCCAAACACACAAGCTCTACTTTTACGCCTGTCTATAAAGATAACTTTCACTTTGGATTTTAGTGCCTATTTAATTTTATGGCCTAACCAGATTCTGTGTTTCTCTTCTTTCCAGAGTCAAATTCAGAAAAACAAGAAGATCCTCAAGGCGGTGCGAGACCTGGCCCCAGACTCCCTCATCATTGAGTACAGGGGAAAGTTCATGCTTCGACAGCAATTTGAGGCCAATGGTTACTTCTTCAAGAGGTCAGGATGCTGGTCACTTGTCAAAAATATTTCTCAGAGGAAATGTCTCATGAATTTAAATTGAATACTGCTCCATTTTAGTTTATGCAGGTCAAACACTATGAGCAGCAAGGGAAAAATATTACACTGGTGAATTATGACCACTAATGCATTGATTGTTGTTGTTTCCCCTTTTAGGCCGTACCCATTTGTGTTATTTTATTCAAAATTTGATGGACTGGAGATGTGTGTGGACGCTCGCAGCTTCGGCAATGAAGCACGCTTCATCCGTCGCTCCTGTACCCCCAATTCTGAGGTGAAGAGACATCCTGAAAATTAAATTATAACAGAAATTTCCTTTTGATTGATTAAGTTAAGCACAGCCCTAATATTTAACCCTAGCCCTATCCCTGATGTTTTGCCTGTGTCCATCATCCTTTAGTTTTTACTAATGTGTTGCTCAACCTCCCTCAGGTGCGGCACGTCATCGAAGACGGCATGCTGCATTTATACATCTACTCATTGAGGCCTATCACCAAGGGCACAGAGATCACCATTGGCTTTGATTTTGACTATGGCAACTGGTGAGTTATGAGGAGTTAAGTGGAATCACTGCAGAAAGACACTGTTATTTTTCCTTCTAACTTCATATTTGGCTTTGACTTCATTTGTGCAGTAAATACAAGGTGGACTGTGCCTGTGTGAGGGGGAACCAGGAATGCCCGGTGCTCAAGCACAACCTGGAGCCCACGGAGAACTTAGGTTCTGGAGGTCGCCGCCGCGGGAGTCGCAAGGACAAGGAGACGGTGCGGGACGACCTGGGCCAGAACCAGAACATGGGTTTGGACGGCGAGGGGAAGAGCAAGAGTTTATGCGACGGCAAACAGAGAAAACTTTCTCCTCTCCGCCTCTCCATCTCCAACAACCAGGTAAGATCCCACTGTTGCGATCATCACACTGAATGCACCAGATGGCACTCTTCTTTAGCGCTTGACTGCTCATGTGTTACATGGACATTTTGTTAAAATACATTCAACCTTGTTGTCCATGCATGGAATTTTGTTTGATCTTTGTAAAATGGTCTGTGCATGTGTTTTCCATTGTTAGTCACTCTTTGTTAGTATACATCCTCTTTAATTCCCTGTTTTTCCCAATCATCCCTTTTTATGCATTTTCGCTTTCCCGATAAATGATTCTGAGGACACAGTTCAGATTTTACAGCACACGATACTTGTGGTGCCACTTGTGCAGGAGAGATGTGTCGCAGTGTATTTCTCTTTTGTGCAAGTGTAGACATTTAAGGCAGTTTAAGAAAAGCTCATGGATGTGTTAACTGCAACAGAGTTTGTTCCAGAACAGCAGTTTTAACGTTAACGACACAAGGTTCATTCAACAGTTGAAAATTAGAGAAATCTAGTTCTTGTCTAAGTTTATTTGAGAGTTTGGTTTTTGACCGTTTAGCGTCAACCCAGCGTCACGTAGCTTAGGTTGTAGGATGGTTTAGACTTTAAGAAATTACTTGAAATGAACTGCAGACTTGTGTCACAGCTGAAAGAAAGAAAAGAGGAAATGAGATGTCAGAGCGCAGGATCTTAATTACTTAGAAGGATCACTTTGACGACAGGTCTCAATGTGTCAGCTGCTCTGTTCATTCAGGAAGAGGGTCCTGATTTAAACAGGTGTGTTTTGTGCACAGGCTGAACCTCTAAAGTAAAAACACCAAAGAGTGACACCCCTCGTACCTTTACAGATTACCCCCCCCCCCCTTCCCCTCTCTCTTTACCTCACCTCCCCTCTCCTCCACTCTTACCTGTCTCCCTTGAGTCTGTAGCCAGACTGAATGATCAGCCTTGATAAAGTGCCATACCCCCCCTCTTCCCTCCTCATACAGGATCCTGAGTTATATGAGGATCTTGAAGACAAAACCTCCGTTAGCAATGAAGTAGAGATGGAATCAGACGAGCAGATTGCAGAGAGGAGGAGGAAGATGGTAAGTGTGCCAAGCTAGGGGCTACAGCTTCTTTTGTGTGTTTTTTTCCCAAGCCATAAAGCCAACCAGCAGAAAGAGCAAACATTAAAATGCCCCCTGTTGCACTGGGCATGGACCGAAGGGGGCTGTGGCTTGGATAGGAGCAGCTGTCTTTTACCTCTCAACCTTAAACCTACCCTACTCTTCATCAATCATTTGCTGCTAGCACCATTACTGTTGCTGTTTTACAAATGTCTTTATCCCTCATTTATTCCTGACCTTGCTCTTCTGTCCCCTCAGAGTTATATGGCTTTGTGCTTGTGTGTCATAAATTTTATTTTCCTCATTTTCATCTTTTTTTTTTTTTGGTCACAATGTTAAAAAATGAATCCGAACCCAAGTGCCACATACTCATACACATGAGTGGGAACAAACCCTGAATATTGTGTTGCCTTGAGACTATCTCAGAGTGTTCGTTATAGTTTGAATATAACTGTCAAGTCAGTTGAAACGCCCCGTTACCGGTTCAGCCATTCTCCATTCCCCTGCCAAACCGCCTCATGCCCCTGAGCAATGGGATCAAACACCCACAGGGCGAGCATGGTACACTATACTGACACAAACACACACTCTGGAAATTACCCTGCAGTCAGCTCCATTTCACACGGCCGACCCAAAGTTTAAATTGCTGACTCATCTCTGGCCAACGTACAGTTCTGCTAATGGCCAGATAGGGATGGATAGTTGAAGAGAGGGGATGAGAGAGAAATAGAGAGGAGGGGCTGCAGAGGGTAGAGCCTTGTTGCCAGGGCCACATTGACTTTGGGAGATCCAATAGTCTGCCTTCTATGGAATGTGGCCCAGGAGAGAGAGAGAGAGCACTCCGCCGCAACAGCAAAGAAGCATGCATTCACACGCTGACAATCACAAGCGTAGTAGATGCATGTGGGTGTTCTAAGTCCATGCTTTGACAAGGTGCGAGGGAGATAACATCAGTGTGTGCTGGCTTGATATCCTGCCTACTTAAACAGACGTGCCTATCGGTTGAAAAGGCTGTTTGTGTAGTGCTCCGCTAACTGAGCGTTTGGCTGTTGATTTCCTAAGTAAAGCCTTCACTGTGCGCTCAGTGTTTTTTTTACCTGGCTGCAAGACAAATTTCCCCTTGAGGACAATGAAGACAAAACTTCTTGTAGTGCAACATTAAATATAGACCTAAAATACTTTGGCCACAAACCTCCATAGTTTTCCTTTTTTGATTCTGTTTGTCTGTGAATGTTTAACATTGTAATGTAGGACAATTGATTGATGACCATGCTTAGACGTTACTGTAAGGACAGAAGTCCTGAACCCATTAAGAGCTAAGGCGCCAAATAAGACATTTGATAGCTTAAGCATTTGGCTGCCATTGTAAATCATTGCCTTTTTCTTAAAGTTTGTGAATATTAGTACAGGATTTTTGTTTTCTTCATTGATATACTGCTGTAATCTGCCTCAATAACGCTCCCCTCTTCAGCCATGGTGTGAACTTTAAAAACTTTTTTGCAGGTTAAGAGCATTGAAAATATACACTACATTTCCCATAATACATTTCGCATTTTTCATTTCTCACAAGTATTTCAGCAAATCACAATCTATTTTATTTGTACATGTCTTTAAAATGATGACATACAAAACTCACACACGTCTCATCCAGCTCTTTAGGGAGAAACATGCACATGTCGCACCCGGTCTTAAAAGTTTATACACACACATGTTGCTTCAGGACTAAATAGGATAAAGCGGTTTGCGACTTGACATTGACGAAGGTTTAAAAACATCAGCTGTAGAAAATCCCCCTAACCTGGAGGCGATAACAGGAGAAAGTTACCTCAATATTTGACAGTTGTCTCATCAGTACATTCCTAAAGTAGCTCTCTAATTGGCAGTGTCTTCTATAGTAGGGTATTACAAAGACCTGACACACCACTAGAAAGTTAGAATCCACATCTGTTCAGTGTTGTTGAAGCCTTGTTTAGTGGGGACATGTCTCTTCTAAACTAGGCTGTCTCTTTATTGAACATTCAGGCCAGCCCAGCGGAGCAGTCCCATCTCCCTGTCGGGGCGGCTTCCAGCTGGAAGGGAATGAAACACAAGGAGGTAAACTTGACCCGTACATAGCCAAACCCACTCCACCCATTTACCAGCCTCCCCCACCCCCAAACTCTATGAGGTGACTGACTGACAAACATCTGTCCCGTCTTTACAGACGCCAATCTTCGGCCTGACCTATGCAGAAATTCTGGTGTTGCCTCTATGTTTAGTGGTATAGATGTATTTTCAAAGGGGGTATTCTGAACGAAGGTGGCGCTCTTTTTTTATTTTGGTGGAGGTAGCCATGGTTTCCATACACAGAGCTGGGAATCTTTTTGTGTTACAAATATGCAAACAGGAACACATAAGGCAGGACACATTTCAGATGTCTGGTCGTCCCAGTTACTTTTTGACGCAGCCTCACAACATTCTCCTGTCGCTTCTGTCCGGCCTCTCCCTTTTGTTTCTCGTATTGTGAAAGGGAAGGGGTCACTTTCTTCACTTGTCTCTGCACTTGGCACTCAGCTAGAAAGGCTATTTCTGCGCAGCACATATTTACCCGAAGTATTTCTCCCTCTGGGGCTCTGTGGGTGAGGTAATATTTAATGGACTAATGCGTATGCTCCCTCTTCCTCTCCCTCACCCCCTTTTCCCCCAACCCCCACAACTAACCCTCTACAGACACGGGAAGAAAGGAAGATGGAGGCCATCCTGCAAGCCTTCGCCCGCATGGAGAAGAGGGAGAAACGCAGGGAACAGGCCCTGGAGCGAATCGGCGGTTGCAAGTCAGAGATGGGGGGCCGCAGTGACATCAAGGAAGAGCCTCCGGCCACTCCTGAAACAGAAGATTCCCCAACTCTCATGCAGGTGAGAACAGAGCGAGAGAGAAAACCTTGTAGTTTGCTGTTTCTTTTGAATGTTGGGTGACATAAATACTTGAGCAATCGCACAGAGAAGCCAAACCTTGTTTTCAAAGTAGCCTCTGTTCTACTAACCCTGGCCAAACAATGTTTTCCCAAAAATAGTTTCTTTTAAGTCGTATTGAAAAAGAATGCTGGAAAACTTTCAAGATCAACAAAAACATCTGACCAGATTTTGATGAAACCAATATATATCAGCAATTTTAATTGTTTTAATAAATCTAAATGCTTGACTGTCTTCATCACAGCCACTTCTGGAGGTCAAAGAGGAGCCAGGACTAAAGCAGGCAAAGGTCAAATCCTCGAAAAACAGGAAGAGTTTCTCAAGAAACCGCACGCACATCGGTCAGCAGCGCCGGCGAGCTCGCACCATCAGCACCTGTTCGGACTTGGCCCCAGGCTCTCCGACTGAGTCTATTGAGCCCATGTCCAATGACTCTCCTGAAGGGGAGATCCCCACTGCACTGGAGCCCGAGACCATGGCTTTCCAAGCAGAGGACTGCAGCCCTCCGCACAGCAGCTCACCTGCACCTGACAGAAACCGCTCTGGGAGCAAGAACTTCAAAACTAAAAAGGTACATTTCCATTTTTATTTCTGTACGGGCAACGTCATCATTACTGAGCAACTCTGTTTGTTTTGGACTTTTTTCATGGGCTTACAACTTTGTTTTTAAATTGAGCTACTTGGAAACAAAGAAATTATTGATTGATCATTTAACATATAAAACATATTTAACTTAATAAATTGTCATTTAATTTGCTAAATGTTCTCAAACTTTTCAACAGCACTTTGTCAGCGAATGGGTGGGAGAGAAGCAGCAGGACCATTGTGCAGTGCGAACCCCCGAGCCGATCCCAGAGAGACCACTGAGAATAAGCAGTGACCCAGAAGTACTCGCCACACAGCTGAACGCCCTTCCAGGTATGGCCTGCTCGCCGCAGGTCTACAGCACGCCCAAACACTACGTTCGTTTCTCGTCCCCATTCCTGGCAAATCGCAGCCCCACAACTCCCGGAGTCCCCACAGGGAGACGGCGATCTAGAGAACTGCCAGAAACTCCGCCAACCACAGGCTCCTGCAAGAAGGTACAGAGTCTTGCTACAGAAATATTCGTGTTTGGCTTTTTGTTACAAGTGGTTTTTGTTACATATTGTCTTTGAGTGCATCCGCCAATTAAACACTAAACATTTTGCAGTGTGCGAAACTAATTAAAGGGTCAGATTGAAATGTGACCAGTTAAAGAAGAGGATAGAGCAACTTGTTTTAAGCTGCTGTTTTACTAGTTTCACTGAAGTTCCCTCTTCTCTTTTTCGCAGCGATGGTTGAAGCAGGCTCTGGAGGAGGAAGGCTCCCCCATCCCAGCCAGACGACATAGCCTCCTCATGCCCTGTGAGGGACCTCTCAGCCCCTCCATCAATGGAGACTCGGACAGCCCTCTACCTTATAATGGCATCTGCTTGCTACCAGGTCAGTCTTTGTGAAAAATGCCCTCTGTTCATAAAAGCAACCTATGTAGAATAAATCTTACTTAAGTCAGTATTCAAAAAGCGCTTGGATAAAAACTCATGAATGCACAAAACTTTGCTTCTTTCAGAGTTGCCCACACCTTTGAAAAAGCGGCGGTTGAGTCCGTTAGATGCCTGCATGTCCGAGGGTTCGACGCCCTACGGCTCCCCATGTGCAACGCCCACCAGGAGCGAACAACCGGAGGCACCCGTGACGCCCGTCTTACTCGCGACCCCTCCACGTCCTCGGACAGAGGAGCCCAATACGGAGCCCCTGCCCAGCACCCCAACACAGACACTTACTGCCCCTCAGGAGGTAAGGCTGGTGCATGAAGGTGGCTTCTGTGTTTGTATGCGAGGAAAAACCCGGAATAACTGAAAGTGTTTTTGGTTTCACAGAGTGAATCTTCTGACGAGAGCTCACCAGAGGTCAGCCGGAAACCCAGTGTGCAAGAGGTGAATTTACACAGCAGCAAATACGGTTCTCGAGGATCAGTGATTATCAGACATTGTGGAGCCTGCCAAGAACTGGATTAGTCTCATTTTCAGTTCATCAAGACAGATTTGTGTGCTGCCTCATTAAATATTTAAAGTTTGAAAATGGAAGGTCTAACCAAGGTATTTAATTTGAAAGGTTAAAAATTCAGAAGCAGGATATATTTCTGACATCATATGGCTCGACTGAGCCAGAGTGACTGTACCTCTGATGTCATTATTTGACATGACAGGGTTTCATATTCATTTTCTTCATTAAGACACATATTGATCCCTCTCTTCTCCCCCAGGCTGATCGCCCGCCTTCGTTGGTCTCTTCTCCAAGCAACAGGGCTCCCAGCTCGGATGTGCTACCGACCGAAGCCAAGCTGTCAGTTCCAGAGAGTCCACAGCCCCCAGTGACGGAGCCTGTGGACTGCGTAGAGGACCGGGCTGATGCTGGAGTTGTAGAAGGCAATAGCGAGGCTCCCTCGTCCGCAGAAACTCTTGCTTCCTCTTTTCCCGGCTGGATAAAAAGTCCAGAGAGAGTCCCGACTGGGGCAGCTGGCCTGAACTTCTCCCCAGTCAACTCAAACTTAAGGGACCTCACCCCGTCACACACCCTGGAGCCTCTGGTGGCTCTTTTCAGGCCTGAGGCTGCAGCTGGGACTGCAGCAGTGTCCACAGCAGTGACCGGGCCATTGGTCAGCGCTCAAGCCCCCTTCAGTGAAGGCCAGGGGCAGCTCTTTTACCCCTGCGCTGAGGAGGGAAGCTCACTGGGATTCTCTCGCTCACTGAACGGGGACGGCAGCGGCGAGGCAGGAGGGTCGGCACAGAACCCTCCACAAAAGAAAAAGGTAGATTTGCAGAAGTCCTGTCAGTAATTTACTGATAATTTTGAGCTTTCATTATTCTCTATATTCAAATCTGCACCAATTCTACATCACAATTTCATCATTTGTTTTGTGTGGCAAAAGAAAATTATACGCGTTGTACCAGAGCTGCTACAATTATTTTATTTAATCTGTTGATCAAATATATGAAACATTACCTAGTTCTTAGTCTCATGTGTTTGTTAATTTAAAGTGATGAGGTTTGCAGTGATGTGTACAGAGGATCATTGTTTGAGCTTATTTTCTGTACCACACACACACACACATGTGGATCAGGGGATGATCACAGTGTCTATTATGTCTGTGATTGTCCAAATGCTGCCACCTAGTGGTTCGATGTAAGACTTCCCTGTGTATAAATGACACTGAGGTTCTCTCTTCCCAGGTGTCCCTGCTCGAGTACAGGAAGCGTCAACGAGAAGCTCGCCGCAGCGGCTCCAAGACTGAGTGCAGCTCCCCCGTTTCCACCATGCCGCCTCTGAGCATGGACGCCTTTCCTGTCGCTCTAGAGGCCGCCAGTGAGCCTCCTCCTCCCCCCCCTGCTCCCACAGTACTCTGCAACGCCGCCACCAACGCCCCCACGGTCACGGTAAAAGAGCCTCAAACCAATGAGGAGGCGGAGGCTGCTGCAGAGAAAGGAGAGAAGGAAGGCGGGGAAGGACAGTGGTACGTGCTCTCAGAAAAAAACATGAACAACCACATATATTATCAAGTTGTTACCAAGCTCGTATTATCATGTATGATTGTAATGGTCCTAATGTTTTTCTGCAGGACGTCGTCGACTTCCGTGGAGCAGGCCCGAGAGCGGAGCTACCACCGAGCGCTGCTGCTCAGCAAAGATAAAGACACAGGTGAGAATAGAGATACTGACACCGACTCATCTGGATGAAGAGTAACTTTCACCTGTCAGTCATTCTTACTTTTCTTTACTCTTCTTCTAGATGGTGAGACAGAAGGTGGTGACACGCCTGCACTCAGAGACTGTCCATCGCCAGGTCTTCAAAAGACCCCGACCCATGGAGTGAGTCCTCATGAGACTGTGACTTGTGATTATAGAGTGAAGCCATTGTTTACATGTTTTTAAACTCAGGTATTAAGTTTGTAGTATTTGTGTCACGTGTGGAGCTGCAATTAAAAAAATCATGAACACAATTTAACATCTTTAAATCCTTGTTTCCAAAAATTTAAATATTTAGATTTTACATGATGGTGATCGGATTCATCTCAGCGATTTCTCAGCAGGTGTCTGATTTTGCCTCTCTCCTCTCAGCCCGTCTCTCCCGGTGCCGTCTCCCAGACTCCAAGTCGTTCAGTGAAGGAGGACGACGCAGATGCTCAACCTCGGACGCCAAATCTGACAACGCCGCCAGCGAGCAAACCCGCAGGACCTAAGCCGGCTCCTCTGACCCCCACCAAGCTGCATCAAGCCCCCCTACCCTCCTCTCCGGTCCACTTCCCTGGATCCTCACTCCTCCACTCCCCCAAGCCTCAGGCTCAGGGCTCGCCCTACCGCAGCCAGAGGGCGCTGTTCTCGGCGCAGCCTCAAAACCAGCCGCAGGCTCAGACTGGCCCCGCTCCGTTCCCCCAGTATAACGCACAGAGTGCTCCCCCGCCACCTCCCCCTCCTCCGCCAGCGCCTCCAGTCTCCACAGCGTATTTTCCCAGCCAGAGCCCCTCGCCCGCTGGACCCTTCCCTGGGTTCAAACCTTCCGTTACCCCCACTTACCCCCCCGGCTCTCAGCCCTTGATGCAGACTCTTCCCCACAGTGTTCACTATCAGAGCTCAGCCGTGCCTCCTCCACCTCCTCCTCCACCTCCACACCCGATGAGCGGCCCCACCCTGCTCCACGTCAGCCTGCAGCCTCCTCCCATCCAGCAGCACCAGCTCCTGCTGACCACCGTTCCCCCTCCGCCTCCTCCCCCTCAGGTTCAGACGTCCCAACAACCGCAGCAGCAGCAGCCTCCTGTCGGCGGCAACTTGTTGTCGCTCACTCCTCCTCCGCCGCCTCCACCTCCTCCCCCGGCCCCATCAACCAACCCCCAGATGCAACCCCACCACTTTCAGAACTTAGGGGGGTTTCAGCCGGCACTGATGCATCAAGGCCCCGCAGCCAATCCCTCAGTGCCCCAATCGACGTACCCCCCACCCCTTCAGCAGACCGGACTGCCTCCACCTCCACCTCCCCCTCCTCCCCCCCAACAGACTCAACAAGGCCAGGCCCAGGCCGCCGCCTCCCAGATGCCTTCTGGGACTCGTGGAGCTCCTTCGTCCTCCACCCCCTTCCACAGCTCGGGGTACCTTAGCACAGGGTGGCACTGACCGCCCTCTCTGCTGTCGGCCCCGCACCCCCCACCCCGGCCGCCCCTGAGAACTCAGCCTGAGAGGGGCGTGTACCATAAGCTGTAGATATGTTTTCTATGTACCTGAACACATGGCCAGTGGAAAAACAGCTGATTGTGGGATAAGAGGGTACTTTTTAAAATAAAACAAGGACAGAAAATTTTAGAGAAAAGGACAGTGAAATAATCTTCAAGACAGACTGTAAAAATAAAGATGGACGATCCCCCGTCTACCCCCGGTGCTCATATCCCTCACTGTCTGGCCTCCCTTTGTTTTGTATATCCTTCCTGCGACGGAGAGGAACGCTCTCTGTTCTGTGTCTTGTTCGGACTCCCGTTGTAAGGCCCCGCACTTTGTTTATCAATTGACATTCCAGCCTGTAAAACCCCCACCCCCCCACCCCCCTTTCCTCTTCCTCCTTTTGTCAGTTATTCCTTTTACTTCCTCTTCTCTCTCGTCTCGTCGGCTCTCTACACCATTTCTTTGTTTTAATCTAGTGGCTCATTATAGCAACGAGAAAGCTTTTTGTATAGAGAAAAAAAAACACAATTATTTTTTTTATTCCTCTGTCTAACAACAAATATCTGTGCACCGCTGCAGATTCAGAAAAAAAAGACCCATTTCTGGGAGCCTGCCTCACCGCCCCCGGGAGGCTGCACTCGTGTGTGTCTGTGTGTGCGTTTGTGTGTGTGTTTGTGTGTGTGGCTGCTTTTGAGGAGGAAGGTGTGTGTGTGTGTGCGTGTGTGCGTGTGTGTGTGAGAGGTTTCGTGTAACGAGTGCTCTTAGTCTTCTGAAGTAGGCAGAGTGGTCTCGCCCACAGGTAGGACGTTAGCGGTTTATTTTTGAATATCAATGGTTATTTGTAGAAAGTGTAATTTAATGTATAGGTGGTTACTCCAGCTTTCACCAGGAACAGGTTGTAAATATTTGCTTCTTTTCTTTTCTATGCTTGTACAATTCGCTCCCATCCCATTTTGAATTATCGTTGTAAATATGAACGCTCTTCTTGGCAAAGCTGAATGTTTCTGTGACTGTAGCATTATTTTTATTTTATTTTCCTTCCCTCTCCGGACTCTTCGACTTTGTCCTTTTTTCTTTTTTTTTTTTTTATTATTTGTGTGTGAGTGTATGTTTGTGTGGAGGGGAGAGACTCACAGACACTGCACTGGTTGGCTATTTTCATGGTTCATTATAATAAATCACTGTAATGACAGTTTTATACCACTTG
Organism: Hippoglossus stenolepis; assembly: GCF_022539355.2. Taxonomy (NCBI): domain Eukaryota; kingdom Metazoa; phylum Chordata; class Actinopteri; order Pleuronectiformes; family Pleuronectidae; genus Hippoglossus; species Hippoglossus stenolepis. Next base: position 14,201,471 of record NC_061504.1, read on the forward strand.
TGGTGACGTGTGTCTGGGAGAATTTGTGCCACCGTCTCCAGTGCCGGCGTCTCTGAGGTAAACATCCACTGTGGTTGTTCTGCCTTCAGGAGAGAAGAAGAAACATTCAAGGACGGAAGAAAAGCTCGTTCAGGGCTGAATCTGTTCAGTCACGTAAAATGTAGATCAACTGCTCTTGGATAATGTTCTGGAGACACACACACACACACACACACACACAAATCCATAAAACAAAAAATGTATTTCATCATTGTAAACAAGCATTTTGAAATATTTTTTGATATTTAAAAACAATCAGATGAATCAATAACAAATCTAGTCCAAATGTGTAATGATATTAGAGGATGGAGTTTGTCTCAGGAGGCTCAATAATCACTTCAGCTCCCGGTTAATTCTCGGTGCAGCCAGGAATGTACTGTGAGAGCTGAACTTGATTGGCTCAGCTTGAAATGTCCTAAACTGGCCCCCGTACACAGATCCACTGCTGTGCTGGTTTAGGAGACAAATCTGCTCTTTCCTCAGGCTCAGTCTGACTCTGCTGTGTAATCATCGCTGCTGCAGCCTCATGGAAACTGCTTTAAGCTTCTAGTCCAATCAGAACAAACTACCTGATGAAACACCATCTCATCACCAGGAGTCAGAACTGTCATTTCTCCTGTTGGAGGTGCGCCGCCTCCTGCCAGGCCCACGATTCATGTGAGCAGATGGCCTGTGATCCAGAACCCTGCGAGCATGTCAGAGCTAATATCTCCATCTGGGCTGGCGCTGGTGAGTCCACCGGGTCCTCTTGTCGTTACTGTGATGAAGCTCCCGCCCTTCACTGCCTCTCATTACAAGGACGAGCATCAAGTCCAACTCTTGTCATGTGTTTCTCTCTCGCTTGGCAGAAGTTACTCCACCTGCAGGCTGCTCACCAATCATCTTCTGAGATGTCACGGCTTCAATGTGAGATGAGAGATAAAACATGATTGCCTCAGATTTTATCATTAACTTTATTAAAGCCTGATTTTAATCACAAAGTTTTGACCTTCTGAATTCCCAGTAAGAATTGAATCTACCGCAGAGTGTCTGAAAAAGAAGTGTCTGAAATAATTAAGTGACTTTTACTCATTATGAAATGTGTTATTTCAAGATACAGCTTTTCACAAAATGCAGTTTAATTCCTGACATGACTCAAAGAAATGAAACAAGTCTATGAAACAAACGTCATGAATTTATTGACCTTTACATCGTTACATTATATTTGTCAATACTTCTCAGCAGAGCAAATCAATCATTCATAATGTCATTAATTATTAATTGAACTCGACCTGGAGCTGGTAAACAGCAGAAAATGGATAATGAAATGATGAGAATGGAAAGAAGGATTAAAAGATTTATAGATTTTCCAGATGCAAACCTTTTATAAGTAAAGCTAACGCCCACAGCCGGGTGTAGAAAAAATGTATAAATGAAATAGACTTTTTAATACATTTTAAGGCTCTTTTGAGGGAAATTAAATCAATGCTTTTATTTAATATTCGAAGACGATAGATTTCATGTTGTACGTTAATAAGGTCATAAAATTGAATGGATTAACACACATGGGGCAACAAGAGACGTCTGTCTGGCTCATTCAATTCAGTGAAGCTCATTAAATAACAGTTTGACTCATTTGGTTAAATATTAAAATGACAGTTTGCCATTTTACAGTTGATATTTGCCTATAAACATTTGTTTTGGACACAAGTTTGGTTGCTCAACAGCCGCAAGCTTTTGAGATGTTCAAATATGGATTTCATTTTAGTTTCATTTCATTACATTTTGTTGTCATTTCACAGAGCCTAGCTAGTTGTGTCCCAGTCCATGATGACTTCATCGGAGCAGATCTTTGCTTTAAATCGATTTCTGTTGTTCCATCGTCCATTAACAGCTTTAATGTAAACGTCAGTTGTTTTTTAAGTTGTGAAAAATAATATATATATTAAAAAAAGGATAAAGCCACACTTCTTGATGATTTAGCGTTTCTCAGGCCCTTTTCCCTAAACGCCACAACACTGTCAGATTACAAGACGCAGCAATGGACCATTTTCAAAGTCAAGACAAAGTACAGCGACGTCACCAACACATCTACACACAGATTACAGTCTCCATATAATTGATGTTTTCTCCTATTTAGCACACTTTTATTTTTAAACTCTTTTATTTTCTTGCAAAGTTGACACCAGCAAAACCTCTAATTACTACCTCATGTTTCTATCACATCAAACATTTAGTTATAACAAAACATCACTGTTCTTTCTGTTATTCAGCGTTGAGATGTCTCGAACCGGAACTGAACTCCTGTTTTTTCTCCTGGAGTTTGTTGACTTTGACGAGAGAGACGTTCCGACAGCTTTCACCTCAAGTCTCCTAAGTCCTCGTTTGTGTCGCTCGAAGTCTGGAGAATTTCTTTTTTTGATTTGATTCAATTTGAGCAGCTGCCACGTCAAGTGTCCCCGAGCGGATTTACCACATTAAGTCTTTGTTTTGTCCCTCAGCAGAACCTGTGGACTGAGCCTCCCGTCCACACGGAGGCCCGGAGAAAGTCTTTGAGAGAGTTCATCCTGCAGATAAAAAGCAGTTTCAGACGACTGAGAAGGTTATTTTACAGAGGGAGATTCAGGGAGGACAATCTCCTCCAGACCTCCTCCTCCTCTTCTTCATTAATCCGTCCACACATCAGCTCTGTGTCTCAGCCACAAGCTGCACCAGGAGACGGCAGCTGGATCCTGAAGTAACATCACGTCTCTGCAGCAAGACCTGCAGGAGAAAAGATGAGACGATGAGAAGAGAGAATCTGCACAATGTTCAAGCTGAAATGTATCTAATTTCCATGCTTTTAATTTGAAATTTCCTCTAGATATTAAAGAGTAGGTGGGAGTATTCCTCTCCGACATAAACATAATATACAAAACAATCCCATGCTTTCTGATATGATTAATTTAATGCAACAGATGCAGAAGATGTTGAATCTCTTTTCTTCTGATCAGTAGATTCAGATGAATCAGTATAAAATCAGCTAAATTCACTGAGCTACATTTACAAAAACAAACATATTCATAAGTGGAAAGCAATTTTTCTGCTTATTATAATATATACATCTACAGATTGAGTTGTTTGAGTGTTAAACTTTTAATAAATAATGTTTTTATTCGCCTGTCAAAAACATTTAAAGGAAATAAAATGTTAAGATGTTTTAATGGGAAAAATCAAAGCATGTGATAATTAATTATAGTGAAGTAACGGTAGCATCGAGTAATAGATGAGAATCAATGTTGGTTATTTGTTACTTGCACTTGAATAACATGCTTACCTGTGTGTGTGTGTGTGACTGCTTTACTCAATGCGACCGCTAGATGGCGTTGTTTCCGCTCTCTGTGGGAAAGAGAGAGGCCAGGTCAGAAGTACGAGGACACTTTAAACCAGCAGGTGGCAGTGTCGCATCAAATTTTTTAAAAACTTGATCAAGTGTCACTTTCCCACTTTTAAGTGACAAGATAAGAAAAAACATCCTTTTTAAACTTTGTTCGATGAATCCCATGTTTTCACATTTCATGTATCTGCCTCTTCCTCTCTCTCCTCCTCTTCCTCGCCTCATTATCTCTCCCTCCTCTCCCCCCTCTGGCTTCTCCCCCCTCTCCGGCATCTCTCGGTTGATAATGGCTCCTTCCTCCCAGTCACTTTGCTTATACGAGCTAACAGGCGACTGTGTCCTGGGTGATAGGGCGGCTGTGATTCATTTCGACAGGCTGGCAGCAAGCTGTGTAAACAGCCATTAGTAATTCATGACTCTGTCCAGCATCCCCAGGCTTCAATTAACCCCTGATATCGGTGCATTCTTCCTCCCAGTCACTCATCTTCCTCTCTCTCTCTCTCTCTGATTGCTTTTTATCTCCTTCCTCCTTCATCTGTATTCTCCCGTCCCTCCCGCCTCTCCACTGTTTAAATCGTTTTCTTTGGGTCTGAGTGTGTTTGTCATCTCATGGGAAGCAGGTGCTGGGTAACGTCCTTCCAACGTATGCAAATGAATAACTTTGTGCATGTGAAGATTATGCAAAGAAAATGGGACGTTTTTTAGATTCAAGCAGTCGACTCAGATTCAATCAAACCTTGTAGCTAAAGCCACATCACATTATCTCAGCTGCACATCGGTGCTGGTGACAGGTTTCTAGCCCTTTACCGAACAGAGGCGGATGAAACCACGTTTTAATTCATAAGATCCAGATTGAAGTACGCACCAAATTGCACAAACTCCTCAGTGACAGAGATACATCAAGATACATAAATCATTTCCTGGGATATTGGTTAAAATACCAACAAAGGCTGCGTCCCTCAATGTTAAAGACGGGGATAGAAATTCCTGGATCTTTGTCCAGATCAACCCTAACTTTTAACTTTCAACCAACCAAAAACCAACTAATCCACCCACGCACAAACAGACAAACCACCAACAGAACCTCGTTGGCTGGCGCAGGTAGTTAGATGTTGTACTGATGTGTGTTGTGTCATACAGAACTTTAATGGAAAGGCCAGTTGAGCCAAAAGATGAAATAATTAAAAATGAAAATACAAAAGTTGACCAGAGTGGAATAATAAAATCTTGTCCGGACCAGTTTTATGTTGAAAGAGCAAACGGACCCTCAGATTGTTTTCTTAATGAGTTTCTTTTGTTTTGTTTTGAAAATAACCTTCATCTCATTTCAGCTGAAACTGCTCCACAGCTTTGGTTTTCTGTCACTTCTCCAATCACCTTTGTCTAAACTGTCATTGTTTGTTCTCGTGTTAAAGTTTCCATGGTTTCTATCTAACATGAATGACTGTGTGTGTGTCTCCTTACTTTCTCCCAGCAGCTCCTCAGACATCAGACTGTCCTGGCGGTTTCCAAGGACGAAGGCCAGGAAGGAGAGGATGAGGGCGTCCATGATGCCCATGATGGCGAGGATGTAGGCCCAACGCACCGAGCAGGCGCCCAGCGTGTACTTGTCCGTCTGCTCGCCACACATCCTCTTGACCTCGTCGCTGTCCCAGCCGTCCGGGTAGATCATGCAGCCCAGGATCAGACTAGTACCTGGATCAGGGAGGAGAGGAGGTGTTTTGTTCGTGTTGGATTCAAAAACAAAGGAGGATGAGAAGAGTCAGGAGGTGGAAGCAGGAATTAGTTTCCAGGTGTCATGGCACCTTGTGTGGAGTCGGAGTGCCTTCATTAGGACGACAGACCGAGAGCAGAGTCGTCTAACGACACCTCTGCTGCCGGCAGGAAGCTGTTTTCACATCCACACACTCACACTCATCAATCGTCTGTGGGTCTCTGAGGTCTGTGGTTATTTGTGGAATATGCTGCTCTGTGGGATCGTCAGAGGTTTTGTGTGTCAGTGTTTTTGTGTCCTGGACGTTTTGTGTGAGTGAGGTTTACACTTAAGGTGTCAGGGGCACTTCACCAAGCAGTGAGGCATTATGGGAATTGTAGGAGCTGATATTTTGGGACTGATGTTATTACTGGTTATAGAGAATAAATACACAATATAATGCAGATGTTAGTGATATACAAGTTTACATATACAGTATTTTGGGCTGTATACTTACTGAGCACTTTATTAGGAACAACTGCTGCTTATTCATACAACTGTCCAGCCAATCATGTGGCGTCTGTGCAATGATGCAGGTGCAGGACGGATGTTTAGACCACAACAACCTAAAATACTGTGGATACGGGTACAGCCATCTTCTCCTCCTCACCTTCTCCTCCTCTTTTCCTCCCCTCTCTTCTTCTCCTTCCTTCCTTCTGCTCCTCTCTCCTCCTATCTCCCCCTTCTCCCTACCTTCTCATCCCTTCTTCTCTCCTTTCATCTCTCCTCCCCTCTCCTCCCTCCTCCCTTCCCTTCTCCCCCATTTTTCTAGATTGGTGCAGTAGTGAGGCGGAGACCTTTACCCAGTCTGTGACAGAGACCGAAGGTGAGTACAGACAACATGTGTGTCTGGGTGAGTCAGAGTCTCAGCCCTCCCTCCCCTCTTTGTTTGCTTCACGAGTTAAATGCTTCTCACAAATTGTACGAACAACAGCAGCAACTAGCTCCTGTAATAATCACCAGTCTTGTTGTAAACACACTCTAATCCATATCCTGGGCCTACATTTCCCAGGAGGCATTGAGTCTATTGACTTTCCCACTGCCAGCCTGAGTTTGGAGATCAATTTCCTCAGAGCAAAGAAACAAAAGAAGTTTAAAGCAGCAGCGGACTGTTGAAATGTTTACTACACAAAACTTGTAGCCTGTTAAAAATGTAGAAATAGAAGAAACAGTATTTATTTGACAAGCCATTTACAACTTACATTTTCAAATAGAAGCAGCTTGAATTGATTTGCAGTGAAGTTTGAGTAACTAAGTAGATTTGTTTCATTTCAAAAGAACAACATGTTTGTGCTGGAAATGATTAAACACATATTAATCAATAACGGAGAAAAACCTTGTTCAAATCAATTTCACCATAAAGTTGTTACTCAAGAATCTTCAATCAAGTTCTTTGTTGAGCCAAAGCATTTATTTTCCGAGTGTCTTCATATTAGAGGATTTGTTGTCTGTGTAAACAAGCTGCTTCCCTCCTGTCGGCTTTTCAGCTGCAATATTAATAGAACGAGCTGAACCTTAAATCTTGAAATCCATGAGATCGGAGAAACGCTGGTTTGTGTTTCTACAACCTGGAGATCTCCCTTTTCTCTGAGGTTCCACTCGTGGCAGGTTTGATGCCTGCGTGTGTTGAACTGAAGCCACGTGTGCAGCGCTCCCTCACTGACTGATCTCATTATCTTCCTTTATACCTAAATGATTCCTGCCAAAACCTTGCTTTTGTCCTCGTTTTGCACTGAATTGAATCTTTTAGCTTCCGCCGACATGTCACTTTTTGTTTGTTGTTATTCTGCAAAGTGGAAAGAAAAGCTCAAACCATAACTGTTTTTATCCCCAACACGGCCTCTGAAGTAGGCCGAGGCCGATCTTTTATCTTCTGCTAAAATGTTTTGTTTTTTTGGCTCGCGCAGCAATGTCGTGCGGGGACAAAAAAAAAGAACAAGAATCCGACAAAAGACACGCAGCTGCAGTGTAACGAGCAGGGACAACGGGGGTAAGCCGACGGGATCAGCCTCTTCATCGCCTGATAAATAAATTCCCCTCATCTCAACATCCCCTCGGCTCGGCTGCAGAGCGGCCGGCGCACAATCCCCCTCATAAATAATGAAAGATATTATAAAACCCCGCAGATGAGGAATCATGTCGGCTCCTTGTCAGTCTCCAGATGAGTGAAGCCTAAAAGCTCCGTTTATATCGGCTGATCGATCCAGGTTCAGATGATGTCGGCCGACTGTTCAGAAATGTCTAAAACCGCCTCGTTCAGCGTGCTGGTCATGCTGGTGGTGGTGGTGGTGGTGCTCTAACACTAGAGGAGGCTGCTGGTGATGAGCTGAGGTTCACTCTCCACCACAGAGAGAAGAGGGGGATGACTGAGCTGAAGCTTCATCTGTGTGTGTATGTGTGTGTGTGTGTGTGTGCGCTGTGCTGAAGGAAATGATTAAGGAAACATGATGGTGTAATGTGCAGCTCACCATCCTATGTGTCATTCCACAATCTGATTATTTATTGATGCTCAAAGGGAAATGATCTCACCACATGAGAGGTTGCTCAGAATAACTTTGCCATTGAAAAGTTTTTCCAAGCATCCTCTTGGCGGTGTTGAAAGTCCTTGATTACACACACACACACACACACACACACACACACACATTCTCTCTCCTTGAAGGCTTCCCAGCTGACAGCTGCTGGCAGCGACCACGGGGACAATCAGAAGAGGAGGTGTCATCATCTAGATTTGCGCCCAATCTCCACATGCTACACAGACACACACACACACACACACACACACACACACACACACACACACACACACACACACACACACACACACACACACACACACACAGTCATTATGGTGCATTTCACAGCCCAGCTGTAGCTGTCTACTTTGTGCACTTCACAAAGATTATTGATGTGGTGTCCAGGTGTGTGTGTGTGTGAGTGTGTGAGAGCTCATACTGTGTGCACTGTGCATCAGCATCAAGGTGAAGCATGGCAAGTTATATTAATGGGAGTTAATTGGGGCAGAAACTGGCAGATGTAAGAAGGTACGAGGAGAAAATACCTCCTCCCTCTCTACATCCCACTGACCTGTGTGTGTGTGTGTGTGTGTGTGTGTGTGTATGTGATAAGGGAGTATATCCTCTGCAACACGTATCCTACTGCACACCGTTCTCATTAAGTCCTCGTGTATTCAGTCCACTCATTCACAGGCTGTGTCTCTGCTATCGACCACTGGTGCGTCTGATTGATGCTGCTACTCGCTGCACTTCCTCTCTTTATGTTTCATTGAGTAAGATGTTGCTGAGAGCTGAGAAAACTGCGAAGAGAATATGAACCTGTAATATAGAGCCAGTGTTACGTGTGTGTGTGTGTGTGTGTGAGGACAGCAGCGAAAATAATCTCCATCGCAGTGTCATCAGATTTGTAAATGTGTAAATATGCAATGAGATTTGTGCCTGTGTAGACAAATCTGTAAATGCGTGCATGGATCTGTGAATGTGTGGGTACATCTTTGAATGCGTACACAGACATTAAGGCTGAAAAGGCTCAGTGTTTTGCTCCAAGAGTCAGTTACTCCCCAGATGGGCCTCGTGCATGTGGACATATGTCTGTATCCACATTGCCTTTTTTTTTTAATTTACCCTAATTTTTCGCCACATTTCACACACTCAGATATTGGTCCGCTAAACATGCCGGATTAAAAAACAAAAAGAAATCAAGATCCATGAATGATTCCCTGGGAAATCTGTGAAAATGTGAAAAATGTCTCGGAATGTTAGTTCCATGGAAATCTGGGAGCTGTCCAACCACTGTGGTGCTGAAACCTGACTGTGGGGAGGAGGGTCATCCAGAGCCGCCCCTTGTATTCACGCAGCTCACAGGCTGAAACAAAAGACCATGTGAACGCTGTCTTGTAACAACCAGTCACTGTGGAGGATGAGGAGGGAGAAGGGGAAGACAAACAGAGGATGAAGGGGAGAGAAAGAACGATGAGTAGAGTGGGAGATGTGTGCAGCTCAGGCTTAAAATAACATTGGTTGTAACATGATGGGAAAACAACGAGGATTGAGGAGGATATTAATGTGTGTGTGTGTGTGTGTGTGTGTGTGTGTGTGTGTGTGTGTGTGTGTGTGTGTGTGTGTGTGTTTTTCAGGTGAGGGCTGGGACAACGAGGTCGAGCAGAGAGGAGAGTGAACGCTGGAGTAAACGACTTTTGGGCCGACTTTTACAAGAGTGGAATCCCAATGCTGCTCATTTGAGACATGAAGGGAATGAAAATGTCTGTCTTTAAATATTCAATGGCAGGCGCACACACACACACACACACACACACACACTTCAGAGACACAACGCAGTCTCACTTCACTCAAGTCTTTATTTTACTCTTTCACTCTACGAAAAAAATCAAAATTTTTTGTCCACGCGAGGTAGTTTGGGGACGCTCCCTGGCGAAGAGGCAGCGATAAAACTGATTGAGGATCAGATTTTTCGCAATCTAATCAAGTCTGAGCGCAGGGAGGTGCAGCAGCTCGGGTCTGATCTGAGAACAGGCCGAACACAAGTCTGAGAGTTATTATATGATTAGTGCTTCATCATTTATCACAGAGGGAACAGCTGACATTGATTCAAGGTTACACACACACACACTCGTTTAGAAACCACATAACGGTAAAAACTCAGCTCAGGTTAATCGACTCACTGCGTTTGTGTTATTTCAGTTTCAGCCTAAAACAAAATGCATCAGCTTTTTCTGCATTTATAGGCAGATAGTTGTTAATAGAGTTTGGGTAAATGTCATTTGGACCGAAAATCTGCCTTGTGTCTTCACGGCTGAACCGTCTCTGATCAGAGTTGAGCTGACGACGCTGCTCCTTCGAAGAAAAAGTTGAATAATGCAGGCTTGTGTAACGACGACGCCTCGGAGCATCTGATGACACGAGAACAAAGGCTGCACGAATGTGATGCTCACCAGTGTGTAAGCAAATGAGGATTATTTTAAGATACCTCCTGTGGCCCCCTTGTTTAAAACCTCTCAGCAAGACATCCGAGCCGAATCAAAGCTTTTCTTCTTTTAGTGATAATCTGCATAAAAGTTATTATGATAATCCTCCTGGGCGGGGGTGTTGTTTTCCTGCTTCAGATGCACAAGGCCCTGCTGCTGCCTGCCAGTACACAGGAGACGCTTTCACGAGTCGCATCCAAACACTGAGGCCGCCCCCGATCGTGTTTCCCGTCTTGTTTGAGTCTCCGAGTTTCCAAAGGAGCTTTAATCAAAGCTTCCTCTTATTTCTTAGGAGCACGGAACATGTTCAGGGAAGTAAGAGGTCGCTTCCCCGAACAGCACTTGAGGATGAGGAAGATGCTGCATCGCCATGGAGACGGGGCTGCCTGCTGTTGCTGCTCCAGCTGATGTGTGGTTTTTTTGCGGCGTGTCAGGGCGGCACTGGCACCTCCACGCCGTGGTGTGAATGTGACACAAAAAACGTTTTGTTGTCTGCCTCCTCCTCTTCCTCTTTCATCCCTCCTGATCAATATGTGAGAGCCACGCGCATGTGAGCAGCATGACCTCACACATCAGCATCACACGCTCTCAACTCAGGGGCCGCATCCTTCCTTCGCTTCGAAACGCTCCCAAGAAACAAAGGCTCAAACAGGTGGATCCTTTTTGGGCCTCGTGGATTTCAACTTTAGTGAACCTTGACCCGTGTGTGTGTCGGGCCTTCTTCGACCAGACGGTCTCATTGCAGTACGGCCTTCGCAGTCTACCTTAGGCCACGTCCTCCAAAGTTGGCGGCCCCTGAATTGGGACACCAACAGAGCAGGATGACCAAAAACCTGATCCATGCTACATCCAAGACTGAGGGAAAACATGTTAAAGGTCTTGTATAGTCACTTTAAGTAAAGTTACATGTCATGGCCCGGCGGCGGGCATGTGAGGTGAGAGGCGAGTAATAAAACAACAGGCACAAGATTTGTTTTCTCGGCGTGAGGGTGAGGGGAAAACCCAGATGGTCATTTTTTATTTCTGACACTCGACCCAGTGTTTGTATTGAGTCGCATGTTACATGTGCGATCAGTCGTTGCCTCATCTGAGCGCTCTCTCCTCTCCTCGCCGCCTCAGATGTGGAGACAGGCGTTCTTGAAGTGGTAGACGACTTTGGCAGCTCCTCTGAATCTTTAACGGTCGTCCTTATTTTCTCTCCAAAACCCGCCGCACTTTGAAGTCGGGCCGAGGGGATTGCTCCTCGCCGTCTCGCTAACTTCTAATGTGTCTCTGATCTGTGGTGATGGCAGAGAATACATGTCCTCCACTTTCTTTTCTTTTCTTTCAAGCCCGCCCCCCCGCCCCTTCTCTGTCTCCCTCTCTCTTTCTGCAGCACGGAGCACTGACTGACGATGAGAGGGGAGCTCTGCGATGAACGGGGACAATGGAGGGATAAAAGTCAGCTGATGTGACCACAAGGTCCCTTTAAAAGATCGAGTGCATCACAACTAGGCTGCTCCTTCAAATGCAGCCTTCTATCCCCGAGAAACGAAGGCTCCCACAGGTGGATCCTTCGCATCCAACCTATCCCAGGATTCATTGCGCCTCGGAGGCAAATCGCTTTTCAAAGAGGTACGAAGGACGCAGCGCCTGTGCTCCACACTCTCCTGTCAGTTTGTTTATTATCAGTTTTGACTTAAACGTTGCTCGTTTGCCTGCTTGATTAAATTCCACACCACGGCCTTGAGTTTCCATAAATGTGATGTAAGTGTGATATTCACTCTCTTTAGCTTTGTTTTTGTTCTCCACCTCCTCCAGAGAGAAACATAAATGCTCCTCAAAGTGGGTTTTTACATATTTTTTACTGAGCTGATGAGACGTTGTGCGTCATGAAACCAAAACAATGAGCTGAAAGATGCTTGAACTGAAGAGTTCATCATGATGTCTGATGGCTTTCACGCTACACGGAGCCATTAGTTAATTCAAAGTTACTCAAGGAGACATAAACGGGGAAAATGTTCGTTAAGCTTCTTAAAGGTTTGTCCCTCGTGCACTAATGGGAGAAAAAGACGCCTCATCCGGTCACTTAACATGCAGCTGTGCTCTCCTGACCCGCCTCTGTGACCTGAAGAACGCGTTCGGCTTTAACGGATCGGCCGCATCGAATCCATCCACGTTGCCATGGAGACACCTTGATCTGCAACGGGGGGGTACATCAATTCCCAAAGTCCAGCTGCTCCGTCTGCAGCTCCTGAAGGACGCCGCTGATCTTGAGCAGCTCGCCGGGGCGATCGCTCTGAGAGGGAAGTGATGGGATGGAGGGGAAGTGTTGCCGCCAGCAGCAGCAGCGGCGGCAGCAGCAAGGAGGGTGGTTTCCATGGCAACCGGCAAGCACGGAGGGAGGAAGAGCATCACAGAAACAACACACGTCCCCGCTCTCCACAGACACACACACACACACACACAATCACTCTGCCTGCGTGCTCTGATCCGTGACCTGCGAAAAATGGTGTCTGTAAACAAACACTGCAGAGTAGCGGCAACTGTTAACAAACACACACACACACACACACACACACACACACACACACACACACACACACACACACACACACACACACACACACACACACACACACACACACACACACACACACACACACACACACACACACCTGAGCAAACACTTCCCTCGCGGCCTATAGGAGCCTCTGAGTGCAGCGAGCAATGTTGTTCCTCCGCCGTGTCCCTGGCGTAATCATAACTAAGTCCTCTGGGATGCAAACACTCCCACAGCTCTCACTTCTTAACTCCCCCCCGCTAAAGTTTATCAAATAACAACCCTCGCCACGAGCTCCGCAGCCTTTTGATGTCGTCCTCGAGCTCCAACCTCATTTGTATTCGACTTACGTCCCCAGCTTCCACTCGCTTTCTTTGATTCAATCCCCTCGCCAGCATGTTTTCCAATGTTAACATTGTTAGTCATGTTTTCCACACAGCATGGCGGCGCCCGCTCATCTGCAGCTCAATGCCACCGTTATAATCGTGGATGGATGTTCAGTGTAATTAGTCGTTTTCCTCGGAGAGAGCGAAGCAGCAGGAGCAGACGCCTCGTGGCTTTGCAAACTTGAATGGACTGAATGAGTTGTGTCGGCACCTTTCAGCGATTGAGGTAATTTCAACAGGGAAACATCAGGTGGACATTTACGACTCTCGGTATCCGCTGTCACGTTTCCGTTCAGTCGACTCCGAGGAAGCACTTAAATCTTCCTGCAGAGGCCACAGACGTTCCGGTGGAGTGATGCATTCTGGATGTCGTGTCTGTATGATTGCTAAAAGGCTGCAGCCATCAAACATCTCCCTCGTCCGAGATGAGCGTATTGATTGAAGAGGGAGGAGGGGACGAAACGCCCCTGCCGAGAAAAAGCTCTTTGCGGAGAAGTCCATCCTAATGGATCAGAGTTTCGTTTTGGCTCTTCGGGGAGGAGAGGTGGTGTCACTTTGGAACGGCAGAGACGACCAGAGGAAGGGATTTGAAGGATATGAATTGGACTTTGGGACGATAGAGACAGCAAAGAAGGATTTAGTTTGTGGAGATTGAAGAGTAAGACGAAAGAAAACAGGGTAAATCCACATAAAGTGCAGTTTTATCCATCTGTTCAACTGGAAATTTAAAGTTTTGGGATGGAAACGTGACACTGGAGTGAATGAAGACCTGAGCTGGTGCCACCGTCTCCTCCACCAGAGGCACTCACCGGGTGAACATCAATCAAAATGCACATTCACGTTGAAACACGCAGAGAGTCACCATGTCCTTCACTCAGGAGGAAGAGGAGGATAAATCAGGCGTCTGTCTCCTCCATCCCGGCCCAGTGATCAAGAAGATAAACCCCCCGATGGGAAACCCCCACAAGGCCTGTCCCTCTTCTGGACTTGCAGCAGAGAAGGAGACATGTTGACATCAGTCCGAGTAGAGGACATGATGACGTCTGCAGAGTCCAATGGATCAAACAGACGCTTGAGAGAAAATGACGACTCCTGTGTCAAGGAGGAGGAGACTTTACACTTTCCTCCTTAATAAGACACAGAGGAAAGTTAACGACAAGACATGAACCAGTAAAACAACACCGTAATGTACTGGAACACCAGAAACCAAGATGGCGCTGGACAAACTCGAGGCTTCAAAACGGCAGCTCGCAAACCAACGAGTGACACCACCACAGGAACGCTAGAGGAATAACTATCCTGCAGAGCGTTCCTGTAGAGCTGCAGGGCTTCAGCTCGGGGGCTTCTAGTCTTATTATTCCTTAGTGTGATGACTAATGCACGAGTTGAATCAGCGAGTAAAGAGAAAAAAACTCTGTAGCTCATTAGAAAGCAGGTATTAAAACTGTAAATGCTCATATTGCGTTGACCTGCTCTGTGTTGTCTGCACAGTAAACACACTCATGTAAAGATAAAAATCTTCTTGTTAATACACCACAATCCCCATGTTGTTATAATTTGGTAAAACGCGGCACCTTCCCACCGCCCTCGGGGTCGAGACTAATTGTGTGAACCAACTCTCTCCCTCATCGCCCTCAGGTCCTAATTAAGTGAAATTCAACTTCATCTCGTAATTATGAAGCCGCGAAGAGAGAGCGAGAGAGAAGACGGAGAAGAGGGAGAGAGAGGGAGGGAGCTCTGGACCGAGAATAAACACAAACAGATTGAGGAGGAGGAAGGGGGGGGGGGTTGGGGTTGTTAGTTTGGTGTTTCTGCTGCAGGTCGTTTTGTAACTGTGTGCGATTCCCAAATAAGCTGCAAAATATTTACTTTGTGCGATCGTAGACAGCAGCACAACAGAAACACGGCTCCGACGCCTTCGCTCCACTTCATCTCAAACAAGTGCTCATGTTGACATTTGTTAAATTGATTTCTGGAAAAACCCAAGCAGCAGCAGCCGCCGCAATGACAACAACAGCCGCCTTGAATCTGCAAGGGCTGAACGACCCCGAGGGATCAAGAGGAAGTCCATGTGTCGTCCTGTTGACCCAGGGTCTCGTTCCTCGTGCTCAGCCTGTCACATCCCATCACGCCGAGCCGCGCCTCATAGCTCAGCTGGTTTTTAAGCCCCTGACTGGGACTGGAAACTTTCGCAGCCGTGGCCAGTCATGGGAGGTGATGAGGTTATGAGGTGATGGGCGACGGTGAGAAGGTGGTGACCAGCTCAGGATTGAGTCTGTGGCCTGTAGGTCTGTAAGCTCTCAGAGGTGGGGGGGTGGGGGGTGGGGCCCTGGCAGAGCTGCACTCAGCCGTTCTCCTCCGCCCCTCCTCCTCCATCCTGGATACACTAATTACATTACTCCTGAGGAGACGGGATAATCAAACCCTTACGAGGTGTGGAAGACTTCAGCGCTGAGCTGGACGTGGAAGGAAGGTCCAGGTCGATTCCTCGAACTCTGAGCAGGAAGAGCCGGTCGTAGTAATTACAGTATCACGTTAGGTCAAATAAATCCAGTCAAAGTCAAATGATCTTGATGTTTCATTCTGGAATAAATAAATGAATCATTATCCTCTTTGACTTAACCCTAAACACTGAGTCCTACAACCTGGAGTTCTGATATATATTTTATTATGTTTCCTCCAAATGGTGAATCTTGCCACAGCCTGAAAAACATGTTTACTCCCTGAACCCCGGCTTCTTGCCAGCCTCTATATAAGCTCTTCCCTTTTCACCCAGCATGAAAACATGTTTACCTCAAGGTGTGAGACATCTACGTGAGGTAACACTGAGGTTCAGTGCAACTCTCCTGCAGCTCTGATTGCTACTCCAGGCTCTTCTGGCCCAGACAAAATGGAAGTGAACCTAAAGTGGCTCAAACATCCCAAAACAAATGTGCGGTTCTGGCAAACAGGACCAGTGCCATCACTCACCGCTGTGTGTCGGCCCGGATGTGGGTCAAATCTGGGCCAAAACAATTAAACTATGCGAGTGTTCACGTTCACATCCTGCAATCTGCTCGGAAGGAGGAGTGGGAGGATTCCAGCTTTCACTTGATGAGACGATTCAATCAGGAAAACCGAGTCCAGCTGTGATTGACGGATGGATATAAAACACAACGTCCTCATGGGGCGTGTTTTAAGATTCACTTCCTGTTTGTATCTATCTAATAATTCCGGAAATGGAGCATTTAACACTCGGACGCCTCTTTACAACATTCACACGATGACAAAGAGCACAGAAAAGGATCTGGTGTGACAGGTTTATAAATAATTCAAAACCTGAACGTGTTTTGGCTTAAAAGTTGGTGAAAGGTGCCTTTGAGTTTTAAAAGTTTGCAAATGACAAGTTAACATTAGAAGCTTTACACTTTAAAGCAAATTGTAAAAAGATGTTTGTTGGTTTATGAGTGATGAGGTCAGCAACTTGACAGTTAACAAAGAATTTGGGGTTTGATGATCAGATTAGGAGCCGAGACCCTGAAATCCATCATTGTGATAATCTTTGATACGCAGAACCGCCCGATATCCACGACTCGGAGGAAATATATACGTTTTCGAGAGTTTCCCACGACTTTCAAAAGGCAGAGGGAAAAAACAAAGTGATTTATTCTCCTCTGTGACGAGCTTAGTCCTCAGGATGATCACCTTCTCCTGCCGGGGGGATTTGTCACTGAGCCGTCGTGATGCAGAAAGCGGGGGAGCAATTTAGTGACGCTCTTTTAGGGATACATATTAAAGAAGGATAATACAACAACAACAACAACTTGGGAACATTTTCTTTTGCAGGGTGGAAAATAACAACATCCACAGCTGCAAGTGTGTGTGTGTGTGTGTGTGTGTGTGTGTGTGTGTGTGTGTGTGTGTGTGTGTGTGTGTGTGTGTGAGACAACTCCAGCCCTGCACATGCACGCTCATGTCTATTCATGCACACCGACACTGTTGCTCCACACTGTTTAACAGCCACACCGTAGGATGTCAAACTCAGAGCTGCCAATCACTGCTCCTCTGCTCTCCTCGTGCCATTCAGCTCTCATTTCCTCCTCAGTCTCCTGCTGTGAGCTCCTCAGCTGCTCGATAACTAGCGGCTGATTAGGAGCGTTATTAAGCCCTGTAGCTTCAGCACATCCTCATCCTGCAGGGACTCCAGGAAGCACCTCGTTATCTCTCCGTCAGCTCTGCTGCCGGCTCCCACAAACCGGACACTATCCCATCAACCGCCCTCGTCATCCTCACCAATTTGGAGGCCGACACAGCTCTGGAAAATGCCAGCGGACTTCCCGTAGCCGCACCGGGCGTCCGTCCTGGCCTCAGCAGAACACGAGAGAAGCAGGCCGAGCTCATGAAACATGCATAAAGCTTCCTTCCGGCAGGCACAGCAGAAATCAAGGCTGGAGGCCGCCTGATGCCAGAGAATGTGGTCGGAGGTCTGACAGTTTTTTAATAACGGCGATGCTGGAGAACTGCCTGCGGCTACCGTGTAGCAACGGGAACATAAACCCACTTCCTTTTTAAGTTTGATATAATGATGAGGCAATGGAGTCAGTGAGGTCTCTCAGGTCTCTACACTAAAGCAACTTAAAGATGAAAAGATGAGTTATGACCATTTTCATTTATAGAGAAGAACCCATTCAATTTCAGTGTGGATCTGGATCAGGAGGCGGATGCAGGATTTTGTTTTTTAACTTTCATGAAATTGGGCGTTTTTCAACATTTTCCTTGATTTCTCTTGAGGATGATTCCTGGATCTTGATGAAAGGAATCATGCATGTTTAGATATTCATGAGTGTGAGCAATTTGGTGCAGATCCACATAAAAATCTGGATCTAGTGAATTTAAATGTAGTTTCATGAGGGGACTGTTGGCCCTTGAGGGAGATATGTGCTGCTCTAGTTCCAATATTTAATCTACAATCTTCAGTTAAGGTTGAATGAAATGTGGAGGAACTGAGTCCATCATGAGTTTCTTGGCGATTATAATCTTCAATAAAAAACGTAAATCAAACTATTATATGTAACTATTAACTATATTTGCTATATCAACAAGTAAACAATCAAACATTAGGACGACCGCCCTGACAAAAGGAAATAGAATGATTCCTCCATCTCAGTCAATCAAAGAGGCCTCGAGCTGTTATATTACATCAGTGCATCTATCACCCACATCAACACCTCTTAATTTATTTGTAACAGCGAAGCGTCCACTTCCTGCAGTATAATGAGTATAATCACAGTCCCAGAGAAGAAGCAGGACTTTGTCCACCGTCCACAGTTCTTCCTCCCGTCTCACACATAATCTCAATCTCTGAGCTCGTTCCGCGTCCTAACGACTCTGCAATCAGAGCTGTCAGTCACACTTAAGGATCGAAACACCTCGCCATTCCCCAATCAGACACGCTGCCGCCGCCGCCGCCGCCGCCGCCGCCACCGCCGCCACCGCCGCCACCGCCACCGCCACCGCCGCCTCACCTCCTGCAGGCTCAGCCTCATCTGTCCATCACACCTCGGCCAATTTTCTTTTTTTAAATAAGCAAACTCATCATCACCTAAATGCCTCAAAAAATGATGTGACCTCGACGATGTCAGTGAGGTTTTTGCTTTTGTGTTTCTCATGTTGTACATTTATCGTTTAATTTATGTGTTTTTTGTGACGGAAATATAGTGAAATTTATTTATTTCACTGGCTGAAATGATTTTTTAACTTTGAATTGACATTGAAAGTTTATCATTGGCCCTGGAAACAGTCGTTTTCTAGCAAATGTTCAAATGTAAGTTTTGTTTTGTGAGAACTTTAAGGACTTTTCCTGCAGACTGGATTCAAATGTACGACTGAAAGTTAATTATTGTCCTTGTAAAATACCAAAAGATCATTTTAGTATATTTCACCAGGAGTAAAAAGTCCTTAAAGTGATCAGAGAACTGATTTGAGCATCTAATGTCATGTGATATCTTCCAAAGCTCCAGTATAAAGGGACATTTATCTACCTGTCCACATATCACAAACTACAGACACAATATATGTGTGGAGAAAGCAAAAGCATGAATGAAATATAATAGAATAAAATTGTTAGACACATGAAATTGATCAAACGATGCCAGATTCCCAGGAGCTGCTGTTTTCTGACTTTTAAAATCTTAAAAAATCTTTGATGAGGGCAGAACAAAGGCTACAGAGCTTCGTTCTTCACTCACCAAAAAGCCCAATTATGAACTGACTTTGTATTTAACCATCTCCTGTTCTTAAAGTTAGACTTGTCTCTGTCATACGCTGACACATGTCGGGTGCTGTCCCTTTAAAATCCTCATCAGCCGAAGGAGGATCCACTTTCTTAATCCTCGGATTTAGCCGGCGGTGGAGATCCCTCTCCTCCCCGATGTCCTGCTGACTCGGCTGGTTTCTAATTTGGCGGGTTCACCCTGCAGCGCCGTCTCTCTTTGTTATTTACGCCTCTGTCTCAGTTTAAAATCACTGTCCAACCGCTGTGACCTCTCCGAGCGTAAGAAAAGAAGAAATGTTTTACTTTGTGGGGCGGGTGGGGCAGCTGAACAAAGAGAGGACAGAGAAGAGGGCTCATCTAAACACCCTTAGGTGGACACATCACCTGTGTGTGTGTGTGTGTGTGTGTGTGTGTGTGTGTGTGTGTGTGTGTGTGTGTGTGTCTGGGTCTTAGTCTCATGTTACATCACTGTAAAGCCTCTCAGACTCTTCCGGCCCTTCGTTATACGTGTGAGAGGATCAGGACCCGGCTGATGTCATTAGCTCCCGGCTTTAAATCCAGATCTTGTTTTCATGTCACTTTATACGTTAGGCTATAAATGACCAGAATCCACTCGGTGCCAGTGTCTAAATTCTATCACACAATGAAAAGCTGTTTTACGTGTGTTTTTTGTGCTTTTCAGGTGTAAAATTTCAGTATTATCGTATATATTTATATTTTAGTCCTTTTCATTGACTGGTTTGTATGATATGTGAAGTACAAACTTAAAACTTATCATCACTATCAATCCATAAGCTGTGTTTCTTTATCTCTTAGAGGTTCAGAGGTTCAGTTCAGAAGATAGTGGACAGAAATAACACGAGCAGTATTTCAAAAATGGACGTTTCAGCCTTCAAACATCTCTTTTCATTATCCGGCCTTCTCCGCCACAGATGCAGCGTGATGGCGTCTCGCCGTATCTCCACCTCGCCTCTCTGAAGACACAACGTGGCAGGCGATAAACAGCACGTCCCCCGATTCCACTTGACAACTTTCTGAGGAGGTGTGAAATTGAACCAGCAGCACGACGCGCCGAGCATCGGTACAATGATATCAGTCAGTGGGGCGCTCTATCAAACGGCGTTATCATGCATCAAGCGTTCGGCAAGCGGCTTTTGTGTCCTCGCCCTGTCACTCTCTGGGCTCCGACAATAACACATAACTGAATCCCACCACGAGCAGTGAAAAGGGACGTGAAGAGGCAGCTGTCCCCTGTTAGAGAGACGCTGCTTGTTATTCTGGAAAGCAACATTTTGATCGATAAACCTCCAGCTACCAAATGGACCTTTTATTGTTGGGTCTGAATGCCAGCTCAGGACCACTTAGTAGGCAGAGACCGCCACGAGGAGAGCCACTTACTGCTGCCGGTCAGACGACCAGGAAATGGACCGTGTGCTGGAAGCGCTTCAAGAGCACTTTCGGTCACCCACGTCTGATTCTGTGGACGTCTATAGATTTACAGGCCCGCAGAATGGGCAGCTGCTCGTGCCATGGCCAGTCGGCATGACCCTGTGTGTGTGTGTGTGTGTGTGTGTGTGTGTGTGTGTGTGTGTGTGTGTGTGTGTGTGTGTGTGTGTGTGTGTGTGTGTGTGTGTGTGTGTGTGTGTGTGTGTCCGGTGTGTGTGTGTGTGTGTGACCCAGATGGCAATCAGAGCTGTGGAGGCTGTCCAGGTTATTGAGCAGCGACGTGCGGCCTCGTGTGCGAGCCGATCGCCTGCTGCTCCTCACTGAGCCCGTTCACCTCCTCCTCTTCTCATCGTCAGCGACCCTCTCTAATCAGGCACTCGTTCAAATTGCAATCTAATGGATTTATTAATGGCAAATAAATAACTTCTCAACACTTCATAAATAAATGAGAAGACATTAATGACCTTATAAGTTATAAGGAACATTTGAAAGAAGAAGATAAAGAAGAGGATGAAATTCACTTTGTAAAAAAAGTGCCACCTCATTGTCTCACGCACTGTGATCTGTGACCCCTTTGACCTTTGCTGCCGTTCCCAACCTGAGGCCAGAGCTGTTTTCAGACCTGCGCTGAACTCTGGATGATCTCCTGAAACTATCTGCAGGGGATGTACGTGAGAACGCAAATGTCTGAGTCCATTGCTGCAGAATTGGTTGACATTTTCCTGTCAGGCCCCCCGGTAAAAACTCCAGAGACTGACTGAGTGAGCCCATGTGAAAAACGTCAAAGCGAGTGAGTGGGCACAACAGTGAAAGGAATACAAATATCTCAGGATGAAGAAGAGGAGCCGTACACGAAGAAGACGCTGACAACGACGTCAAGTTGGAAAGACGAGAAGATTCTTGAGCTCTTGGCGATAAGGTCCCTCTTTAACTCTTCAGACTCAAAAGAATACTCTTAAAAATCACATATTGGTTGAATTGATCACAACTAGTGATAAAGTCGATATTTCTTTTTTAAGAAGACACCAAAAAATATTTCACTACCCTGATCTAGAAATAAAGAAGCCGGCTCTGTCGGATGCACACCTAACATCTGTTGCACAAAGTTACGCAGGAAGATTTGTGCGAACTATAAAAACGAACGATCAAACCAGACTGTGATTTACAAAGAGACAAAGACACAGTTCCATCATTACAACGATTCACATCATTCTCCGCTACTTTCCTAAAACCTCGTCTCCACCAGAAAGCGGGTGCTCATCAAACATTCAGGACGACCCGGGGTTGACGCCGAGCCTCTGAGTTTATACGTGTTGCCTTTGATAGCACATCACAGCCGCTCCATACCTCCTCAAATCACATCTAAAGAGGAGGATTTTTTTACAATCACAAAGGGATTTCAGGCCGCTCAGAGGGAGAAAGAGCCTCGATATCGGGCTATTGAGGCGGCAGAGAAAACCTTTTAATGGCTGATTTCACCGAGGTTTCAATGCATCAGGAGACAGAGGAGGGGACGAGGGAGAAAGATGCTGAGGCTGATGGTCAGAAAAGATGAGTTAAATGAGTTAAAGTCCCAGAATTCCAGGCTCAACACTGAGCTTGTCACCAATAGACCTCACGGGACCAAGGCTCGGTCCTGGTTAAGGTTCCAGTTAAGATGTAAACTGTGGTTAGGTTAAGGTGAGAGTTCAACAGGAATAAGGTTTTGGTTCAGCTGTGTGTGTGTGTGTGTGTGTGTGTGTGTATGTACAAAATAACTCAACAGTGCATGGACGTCCTTTCACTAAACTTGGTGAGAATGTTACTTAGGAGTGTATCTCCACATGATTAGCTTTTGGAGCTAGTCGGCTAAAGGTCAAAGGTCAATGTCAACTAAAATATGGTCCGAAAAACCCATTCTCCACAAAATATCTGCAAATAATTTGACTAGAGTAACAATCTGAAGTTTAAATTGATCATAGAGTTATTGACAGTTATCAAATAAATATAATGTGAAAAAGTCCAATGTTTCCCTTTGAGATGTAGTTAAATGTGTGTAAAGTAGCATAAAGTTACTCATAGTATTGAGTAAATGTTTTTTTCCTCTCCTGCTAATCACATTCACAAAAACCCAGCAGAGAGGACGAGCGTATCGGCTGCGACAGTCTTTGAAAATCTGTCCCCTGAATTTCTTTCACCTGACTGTTGTTGTAAAGTCTCACATCTTCTCCCTCGGCATGCTGGGAAAACTGAACAAACGCAACATGTGACTCGGAGGAATAAGACGCAGCTTTGATCTGTGACACACACAAAAAAAATAGAAGCAGCAAAGACACAACGTGCGGCTGCTCATTAAGTCTCGCTTCTTTGTTTTTTTTCAGAAATAATCCGCCCTCGCCGCTGTGAGGGTTTGAGAAACTCTGGATACTTTAGAGACTGCACTTGTTTGCAATATCCAAAATATTCTGGATATGAACGCTGCCATCTTACGCATCGAGGGGCGGAGCGGTGGGATCGAGGTCCCACCGATACACATCCACAGCCAATCATGAGTCTGTCTCAGCTGTCAATCACGACGTTTCACCCCGTTTTTTATAGCATCAAAATTTATCTAAACCAAATCTATCAGTGAAACGAACACTTGAAGAAACATTCGTGTGATGAGAACTAAAACAACAAAAACCACCCATGTCCCATCTGCTAACATGGAGGAGGTGGGTTTTATGACCTTTACTGCAGCCAGCCACCAGATGGCGATCGAGACGCTTTAGCTTCATTTTTTTCTGCGCAGTCATGCCGTTCATCTTCATATAATAATAAATGACGAACCCTAAATATCTAATCAACGATTGTTGCATCACGCCGTCAGTGAACGTTTGGGCCACAGGATGAAACTGCTTTTTGTTTCTGAAGGCGGCTGCGTGAATATGACTGTTATCGGTCAGGAAGTTTGATTCCTATCCTATTAAATCTCATGTTTTTTTGATTAAACTACAGTTTCTTCATTTAAATATTTGCTCAGTGGCGTCTGTTAACAGAGATTCTGTTTGCTTTCTTGTTGAAAAACACACGAACATCAGAAAATCTTGAGTCAAGGTCATGTGAAAGACGGAGGTTGATCACATCTATTGTTTACCTTGGACACGATGTTCATCACAATTCATCTCCCTGAGCTTTCATTCATTCGAATCTGTAAATATCACCGCTCGTGTAGCATTGTGGGTAACGTAGGCGCAAAGTTTCGACTAATAAGGTGGACAAAAAAATTCTGCTGCTTTGATTAACTCCACAGAGAAGAGGAGGAGGTTGTGTTTTCCTTTCTGTGTGTGGATGCATCTACAGTCATGTGTTTATATGTATGTGTTATATAGGAAAATATCATAGGATTTATAGGAACCAAATAAACAAATATGTCCAATACGCATATATTTTAAAAAATGTGTATCATTTTGTTTCTGATTTAAATTTGTTTACTGGTTTATAATAAGAGTGTTGACCTCCAGTATTTCTAAAACCCTGATACGTCCCTGTCCTGCAGCTTGGTACGTTCCAATCCACCAAAAAATAAAAATACAGGGAGGAAAATGTTAATGCTGATATTTACTGTCATTTACACTCACTGAATATAACTGGTTGGGAGGCAGAGCTGAGCTGCAGCAGTCAGTTGATAAATGTAGTTCTTGGACGGGGACATAGAGGCAGATTGTCCGTCTGCTTCAGAGACGATCTCGGAAATTTGACTAAAATGATGTTAGAGACCCTTTTAGTTCACATTAAGAGAAAAGGAAGTGCATTAATCTTTTCCTCATATGAAATGAAGTAGAGGGCAAACACAATGTAAACCACACACACCACTGACGACCTGTTTCCAGGATATACTTTGGAATAGGATGTATCTTGATGAACACTGATAATGATCCCCATCTGTAATAATCTCTAAGTGTATGGAAGACAACTCAAAGTCCAGTTCTGACATGAGAACTATTTTATCTTATTTTACTAATATTATGAGCATTGCTATAAGAGAGCCTGTGACCCAAGAATTTCATTGCAAGCGACTGCTTAATGTAATCATTGCATATGACAATAAACTCTTGAATCTTGAATCTTGAAAAGAACTTTAGTTTCACACACATTTTACTGCTTCAATTCAAGGTCTCACTTCCCCCAAGGCTGCAGCCGCTCCACCTACACCACTCTACAGTTACACAATGTTTTATGAGGGCTCATGAAACCAGACAAATAGACTCATGTGGGGATTCAAGGGAGGAAAACTTGCAAAATGAAGCCGCAAACTTGAACATTTGGATCTTAAGGGTAGAAGAGAATGTGCATTTTGACTCAGATCAGCAGACGGTTAAAGTCCAGACCCTTTTTTCATGATTTACCTCATGAAAACTTAGACACACATGGTATTTTTCCTTCTTCAATTCAAGATCTCACTCTCCCTGATAAGGCTGTAGCCACTCCACCTACAAAATGTTTTGTAAGGGCTCCAGAAACCAGACATAGATTCGGGAGAAAATCTGAGGCTCTGTGGTCAATATGAGCCCTGAAGGCTGGAGAACATTTGGATCTCCAGGGTAGAAGAAGTAAACCTGTGTATTTTGGCTCAGATCAGCTCTTTTCATAACAAACCTCACTAGGGTTGGATATGAGAGAGCACCCTGCATGCTATGTTGGACACATGGAGCTCCATGCACCCACCAGCCCTGGAGTGAGACCTCCACCTGTGGGCAGAGGGTCCTACCTGCAGACAGCTGCATCCAGCCGCAGATCTTGTACACGGTGCCGGTGCTGCAGAAGAAGAAGAGCGTGAAGCAGCCGATGCAGGTGAGCACCAGCACCATGGACATGCCGATGAAGAAGGAGGCGGCCTTGAAGGCGCCGGAGGGGATGGTGCTGAACTCGGTGAAGCTGCCCTGGCACGTCAGGTCTCGGGACAGCCCGTTGCCGATGCAGTAGTGGAACAGCCCGAAGTAGCCCGCCTGCGGGGTGTCCACGCCGTCCCCGATCCAGTAGGGCTGGATGAAGCACACCACGTTGACGATGGCGAAGAGGATGGTGAAGATGGCCCACAGGACGCCGATGGCGCGGGAGTTGCGCACGTAGTTGGTCTGGTAGATCTTGGCAGCCTCGGACGCGGGGAGCATGGTGGTGGTGGTGATGGTGCCGGGGGCCCCGGGGACCATCCTCCGGTCTGTGGGGGGGGGGAGAGGTGGCTCCGCTCGGATCACTTCACGCGTCCTCACTCCGGCAGCATCTGCGGCATCTGATCCGGAGAACAGCCGCTGGATCCGGGGAGCACAACTTCTCCTCCCGGTCGCTGGATTCTCCTCCCGACTGAGTCACAGTTGCAGCCGCAGCATCACTGCTCCACGTCCATCACATCTCAGGCTCCACGCTCCTGGAGAGACGAGCTCCAGCTTCACCCACAGAGGAGCGTGAATCCCCCCTGTCTGCTCGTGTTCATGCAAAAACCCAGATGCATGTACCTGGATGATCCAGAGTCAGATGCTGTTATTAGTAGTATTAGTATTATTCCGTCAGATCAGTGTGATCTCGCTGCAAAGGTTCGCCGGAGCTCGAAGGCGACGGAGCAACAACCGCAGCTGAGCTCCTTGTGAACAGGATCTGGAGGAAAGCCTCAGATATTCCGGAGCCAGCCCACAGCCCTTAATCCTCTGTGACGTGTTTTTACGGTAACCAGACAAAGCTTAAACACACAAGGTGGAAAAAAAGTCTCTGGATATTACGGTTCCTCTGATAATTCCCTCTGCACATAAATATGCACTTTACAGTAAAATGATAATAATACTAATGGTAATAACATACTTTGTTTTTACTAAATTTATTTAAAATCGTTTCTCTCCAATTGCATCATTATACAACAATTATAATATTCCCATATTGTGTAAAATTTGGTGTCATGTTTGATTCAATTCAAATCTAACAGTAAACGCAGTGATTTTTTTTTTTACCTTTAATGCACAACGTCCTTTTATTTTGAAGGGTTTCGTTTCAAGGGTTACTACATTACCCACAATGCAGCAGTGAGATCTGATTGGCTGGTAAGTGAACGTCGTCATGTGACGTAATCTGAAGGCGCGCGGGAATCTGACGTGTGTCTCTTCGCTCGTGTGTTTGTTTGTAACTTTCAAAACTCTGGATTTCTCTAAGTTTAACGTTTATTTAACGT
The DNA here is from genome assembly GCF_022539355.2 of Hippoglossus stenolepis. Classification (NCBI taxonomy): domain Eukaryota; kingdom Metazoa; phylum Chordata; class Actinopteri; order Pleuronectiformes; family Pleuronectidae; genus Hippoglossus; species Hippoglossus stenolepis. The sequence goes on from NC_061504.1 coordinate 14,228,425, forward strand.
TTTATTTTGAGTCATGGATGTTTCCTCAGCTCTCTGTCGTGTTCACGGGGAATAGTTCCCGACACTTTCCCCGGTTTGGCCCGTTTTAACCCCCCCCAGTTCGTCGCCTCCTGCCCCGCAGGTCGGACGCTCTGTGTCCGGGGCAGTGACGAGCTACACGCTGGTTGAGTTGTTGTTGTTGTTGTTGTTGACGGTGGAATAAGCAGGCGAAGGAGGTAGAAGGAGCAGGAGCAGGAGGATGTCAGCGCTGTCACAACACCCGGGACACGAGGAGGAGAAGCTGCAGCGGGTCAGAGAGCAGCTGCCCTGCAGAGAGAACCAGGCCGGGCTGCTGCTCTCCCTCCTCGGGCAGGTACATCCACACATGTCCGCTCAGCAACTGGAAACGTCCATGTCAGACAGGAAACAGTCAATTACAGCATTTACTAATATACTAGATGTTTAATAGTTATACAGACAGTGTTAATGTTGTTTTTAATGAAAACAGGACGTGTTTAAAGTCTGAGAAACATTCATTTAAGGTATTAAAAAGTCAATTAAAGCATTTACAAATATCCTAGATGTTTTAAAAGATAGCTTTGAGTAATAATGTTACGTATAAAATGTTTGTATGTTGATCCACAACTAAATTACATAAGCACTTTCTTGGCCCATGTTCCATCCTGCATCAAGTTTTGTAGAAATCCATTCAGAAGCAATAACTTAACCAAGTATTATGAATAGAAGACAAAACCAAACAACCAGATTTGTCCCTCCAGCCGCAGCAGTACAGTTACCCTTCCATCTTCATCTACGGTCATCGGGCCTCGGGGAAAAGTCACGTGATGCAAGTTCTGCTGAAGGAGCTTGAGGTGAGAGTCAGATTCGGTGACTTCAGTTCGTCCACATGGTCAATGATAGTACATGGTACATGGTGTGTGAATGTGGGAGGTTGTTGAGACCAGAAAGGTGCTGCGTGAATACACACCATTGACCATTCATGTCTTAGTCCTTGAAAATATTACATCCTCTTTTCTCACTGATTGTCTTTATTCCCCCTCTTGTTCTGCAGCTGCCTCACGCCACCGTCAGCTGTGTCGAGTGCGTCTCCAACTCGCTGCTGTTTGAACAAGTGCTGCTCTCCCTCTTTGGCTGCGAGGCCGCCGCGCTGCTCGCCCGCACCCCGTCGCTGTCTGACTTCGTACGCATCTACAGGCAGCAGTGCTCCCAGTCTCCTGCCACACAGACGCGATACATCGTGAGCGCCGTGCACTTCACATCCCAAACAGAAAATCAGTCCTCACCTGGCAAAATACTCTGATGTTTGCATGATTATGTGATTAGTAGTTACAGCACATGCAAAAAGCAGCCACGAGGAAAGACATGTGTTTAATTCAGAATTTTGCTTTTATCATTATTTGCATTTTAAAGTGCATAAAACACAATAAAACACCCATTTGCACATTTTATCTTCTCGAGTATGACCTACACATGTATTTTTCAGGTGATGGAAAAAGCGGAGCTGCTGAGAGACGCCGACGCCAATCTCCTCCCCGCCCTCCTGCGTCTTCAGGAGCTGGTGAGAAAGCGCAGCGAGCTCTTTTGTCTTATCCATCAATTCGAGCCACTTTATTGTTGTCGCACTGTGCGGATGATGAAGAGGGACTGGAAGAGCTTATTTTATGATGGATGACCTTGAGCTGAGTGTGTGTGTGTTTGTTTGTGTGTGTGCACCTCCTTCATAAAGCTGTTAGATGGAAAGAAAGGATGGCAGCCAATCACAGGTTTTTAATTAAACACAACCACGAGTAAAAAAAAAAAAAAAAAACGCAGGTGATTATTTGTGTGAAATCTGACTGTTCTCTCTCTGGTGGATTTCTGGTGTTAAGAGGATTCCGTCTTTTTTTTAATGTCATTCGCCTTAAGTGCCACCACTCAGGGTTGAATGGCTGATCAAGGGGTTTTGTGTCTCTAGTGTATTTTATATATTTATTTTTTTATTATTCTGGCCTCGACTAAAAGGTCAACAAGGAGACTTTTGTGAATATATTTTGTTATAGAGGCAGAAAGGAAGAAACAGAGGTTGGAGTATGTATGAATTTTGAAGTATTGGATAGAGAATTTTTAACGTCCCCTGACATCATTAGTGTCTTCTGCTTGTATGGCTCCTCTTTTTCAACCATGAAGTTTGAGAACTTGTCCGTCACTCTTAACTCTCTCAGAATCTGTTGTGCATGAGAGTGACGTTCCACAACCGCCACAGATTGAATGAATTATGTGGGAAACACTGTAATTCTTCCAGTCGCGTGCACGGATCACGTTGATCTAATCAGAATGAAACTCATCCGATCTTAACTACGTGTATCCGTCCTTCAGGTTGAGGACAACATCACCGTCATCCTGCTCAGTGAAATCTCCTGGGACAAGTTCAGACCCAACACGGGTTGTTTTGAGCCGCTTCTGCTCCACTTCCCCGACTACAGTAAAGGTATAAACGTCCTCACGCGTGCATCAGCCAGCGCCATGAGTAACTCTCCCTGCACTGCATAGTGATGATGCACACTTGGCAGATGCAGTGTGTGATGTGCGATCTGTACCTGTGAGTTTGTTCTGACACTTAGAACTTGTTCCTCCTCACAGGCAGCGACTGTGAGGAGGAGTCGCGCATTAACAAAACACCACTGTATGAATTCATGTGCTTGATATGTGAGAATTTGTTTTCTGGAGAGAATAACTTTTATAAAATCTCTGTTTTCACTTCTGCTAAATCTAATCTCAGTGTGTGTCCCTCATTCCCAGGCGAGCTGCAGCAGATCTTATCACAGGACAGACATCCCTCATATTCAGCCGAGTTTTACTCGTCCTACGTCAACATCCTGCTGGGAGTCTTTTACTCGGTGTGTCGGGACCTCAGAGAGCTTCGCCATCTGGTCAGACACACACACACACACACACACACCACACACACACACACACACACACGTTCCTATGTCGGTGAGGATTTTTCACTGTTTTGATTTTCTTTCAGTCTTGCATCATTGATTTCCCTTTTTTCTTTCTTTTCCAATAGGCTGCCCTCAACTTTTCAAAGTACTGCGAGCCATTGGCAGAAGGGAAAGGTAATCCATAAAGAGGAGTTTCCATTCGTCCGACAGCTGATCAATATTTAAAAATGTCTTATTTTACCTTCTTCTTCTTTGTGGCTTGTAGAGAGGGATTGTTGTTTTTAAGAACTTCTCATGAATAGACACTGGGCAACATTATCATTTAACAAAACACTTGTCGTTACTGTGGATTTTTTCAATAAAGTTGCTTTTATTTTTGTGTTTAGTGAAGGAGACGGACACACACAAGCTGTGGAGAAACATCGAGCCTCATTTGAAAAAAGCCATGCAGACGGTTTATCTTCGAGAAGTGTCCAGGTTATTCAGATTAAACTCGTTTTTTCTCATTTCACCAGCGACATGTGATGATTGTTGCTCTGCTCATCATGTTGTGTTCTCTCCGTTCAGTCTTCAGTGGGAGCAGATGCAGCAAATGGAAGAGAAGGAAGCCGGAGCCTTGAGAGGTACCAACACACACTGACAGCACGACCGCAGATTAACCCTGAACATTGTGCATCGCTTTTTCATGGGTGTCTATCGGCTCCAGCTCTGATTGGCAGGGATGTAAACATAAGAGAGTTCGGTGAGAGAACTTCTCCTGGAACAGCTCGAACATAAGCTGCTTTCAGACGTGCACTGAACTCCAGATAATCTCCTGAAAGTATCTGGAGGGGCTGCATGTCAGTTCCTGTCAGCCCCCCCCAGTAGAAACTAACCCTAACCCCACCACAATAAAACCCCATAAAGGTCATTTCATTTACTGGACAGGTTTACACACAATTAAAATGCATATACCTGCTTTATTTGGTGTTCAAGGTTATTTCCTTCTTCCCTCAGGTTTATCTGCTCACACTCATGTTGAGCTGCCTTATTACTCCAAGTTCCTGCTGATCGCTGCCTACCTGGCGTCCTATAACCCTGCCCGAGCAGACAAACGCTTCTTCCTCAAGGTGGGACATTTTTCTCTTTTATATAGGTGACAGGATGTCGGGGGGGGAGAGAGATGAGGGATGACACGCAACAAAGGTCCTCAGTCAAACTGATCCACGGCCTGTTTCACTGAAGTGATCTGCAGCTTAGAAACATTGCAGATGGCAGCAGTGTCTCTCGCAATGTGTTGATGCAGTAAATAGTTTTGAAGTACGACTTTTGTTTCAATTTATTCAAGAGGAGAGGAAATGTTGCAGATTTTGTGAGACGTATTCCATACATATCGCGGGTCAGAGGATGGACAGTTGTACAGATTTGATTTCGGGCTGAAGAGAACTTGATTTATGTGAAATTTTTTTGTGTTTGATTTCCTTCTTTTCCTCCCGACAGCACCACGGCAAAATCAAAAAGACAAACTTCCTGAAGAAAAATGAAAAGGTGATCTACACACAATACTCTCATTGTTCTCCGTTCCTCTCACATCACATGTAACGTATAATAAAATCAATATCTTCCAGACTAGTAACCATCTGCTTGGACCCAAGCCGTTCCCTCTGGACCGCCTGCTCGCCATTTTCTACAGCGTGGTGGACAGCAGGGTCGCCCCCACCGCCAGTATTTTCTCCCAGGTGAGAGTCTAATGTGCTGCTGCGAGCAATGTTTAGAAAACGCTCCCACTCTTGACCCCTGCACTTCAGAACAAATTAACATGCACACAACACTTGCAATGGCCGACCGCTGTTCTGACGTAAACTGAAACTGAATTCCACCCTCGAGGTTCTAGTCTCTCTCCACGATTGTGCCTCCTGCTGTGAGCTGTACGAAGCCTCGTGTGGCTGCATCAGAATATTAAATATCATTTACTTTCATGCTTTTCCTCCCATTTGCCAAATGACCAAAGGAAAGTGAATATGAACTGTATAACCCGAGGGTTTCAAATGATCATTTTATACATTTCTAGCCACAAATGTTGTAATATATTCTGCTCTATCGAGTCTAATGACCACAGCGTCCCACATGAGAGTTTTCTACCCAAATGGTCATGAGTTTTTGGATCTGTGGCCAAACGCTGATCTATTTATGGCCCCGAGCATGAAATGGTTTTAGAAAATTGCTCTCGACCCATATGTGTGACTGTCTGACGCCTGTTTTAATGCGTGTGCATCAAAGTGGGAGAGAGCTGTGTTTTCAAGAAGTGGAACAGAGACATATTTTTGGTTTCCCTCTCTCCCACGTTTAGATCTCCTCTCTGGTGACCTTACAGCTGCTGTCTCAGGTCAGTCACGACGACCAGCTCGACGCCCCCAAGTACAAATGTGCCGTTTCTTTGGACTTCATCTGCGCCATATCCAGGTGTGTGCTCCTCTTTGTTCTCACACATGATTTAAACGGACTGAATTCTTTCAGGGAACTGACCTTTTACAGTGTTTTTCTCCACTGAGAATGTGCCCGTTGTGATTTATCTTCCAGGACAGTGAACTTCGAAATCGTCAAGTATCTGTATGACTTCCTGTGAGCCTGCGGTGAGCAGATGAGAGGCGACACGCTGTGACAGTAAGATGAGACGGGACTCTCTACATGAGAACATGCTTAAGGACACACAGGACAATTCATCCAATCATGTCGCTGCCCCCTTGTGGTTGATACACAAGCTTTTTCCTGTAGAGTTTCTGTGCCTCACATGTTAAATATTTGCTTTTGTACAAAATAAACTCCATATTGTAACGTTGAATTTATCTTGGTTGAGTTTTGTCAACAGAATTTATTTTTGCTCTTTATTTATAGGATATTTCCAAACAGATTCACTTTATTACAACCAAATATATTATCAATATCCCCCGAGTTTAAATGTTGTTTCTGTGAATATCCTGCGTCCCACTGATTTACACATGTTCACAGCTTATGTTAAGTGTTTGTCTTTATTGTACAAATAATCAGAATCTGAAAAAAAACCCACAGTCTGCAGTCGTTTAACCAAAGGCTCCAGTCGAGCACAGCCAACAAGCAGAAAGCTAATCTATAACTGAATCTGTGTTTATGCTGAACAGGAAGCAAATCATTCAGCCTGAGAAACACAAGACACAAAACCACAGGTCAGCAGTTTGCTTTTTGCAGCGTCTATAATTGTTTCAAACAACAAGGTCAATTTATTTATTTAAAAATGTTTTTAATCTCTCCAGGAACTTCCATTTGTTCCTGTCCTTCATCCTGTGAACCCCACAGGCGCTAAAGGGTAAATAGAGATTTGAGTAATCTGATGCAGAGGGACTCAGAAAATAAAGATAGAAGCAAAGATTTGAAATCGCAGCTGAGTGCATGTAGTTGCTGCTCTCCTCCACTATCTCCCTCTCTTATCCCTGGTGGGTATCTGAGGGTAAGTGGGCCGTGTCAGAGGTCGTCTCTGACGCCAGCGTGGCCTCGGGAGAACTCGCCATCGTTACCCAAGGACAATGACGGGTCCGCAAAGGTTGACTTGAGTCATCCTGATGCATTTAAAGTGCATGTGTATCACATTTTTTTTTTACATTAACAGAAATGTTAGCGTTACACCAGCATCATATTAAACCGGATTCAATCTTAATAGAAATCTCAGTCTGTGAATGATTTTTTTTAACCAGAGGCGACGACGCACTGAAGCTCTCGGGTCACATCCCGGTTGAGGTTGAGGTCGTCGGAGTGGGCGGATCCTACACGCTGTGCCGCCTGTTGTGGATCATGGCCACGATGTGGGTGAGGTCCAGACTCTTCATCATCACCTCCATGAAATCGTTGTCAGTGCGAGCGCCGGCCACAAACTCATCCAAGGAGAGTTCGCCTGCAGACAAACAGTAGATCCACAGATATTCAATTTTTAGTTCGTATAATCACAATATACGTTATATCATATTTCCTGACTCATAGACGACAACAAGTGGACAAATGTTTCAAACACTGTCCACACACACACACACACACACACACACTCACCGTCTCCATTTATATCAATCCTGTCAAACACACTGTTGGTGAAATCCTCTGCGCTTGAATCCTGACTTTCAATTCCATTGATGGCACGAATGGCCTGTTGGAAACAACCAAAAAAAAGAATAAAACCAGTCATGGAGAAGCCCAAAGGAAACACGGAGTGAAAGATGCGTGACGTCTGCTCCACCTTTATGATGTTGAGGAGCTCGTGTCGGTCGATGCAGCCGTTTCCGTCCACATCATAAAGTTTGAAGTACCAGCGCAGCTTGTGCTCCAGCTTTCCTCGCATCACCAGACTCAGAGCTGCCACGTACTCCATGAAGTCTATGTAGCCGTCCTGCAGGAGCAAGCGGGGATGTGAGATGTGTGCTCTGCTTTTATCAAAACATCAGTGATTAATGTGGGACCATCCACTTATTTTGCAAAAGTGACACATCAGATCCTCCTCATCTCAATGTCAGAAGCTGTGTGAGTGAAATTAAGTGTTCCATTCTGGAGGATTATCTCCGGGGACTCTGTGTCTGAACATGGGCAACAATCTTAGCATCAAAGCATTGTCTCACGGATAATCTCACTGTTTAAATCATGCATGAAGATTATACCCTGGCCTTTTTAACTGAGCTGAGGGGGGGAGGGGACTAAATATAGACGTGCAGCTTCCCAGGTGGACATCCTGTGATGACCCTGACATGTGCTCCCTCTTAATTCAACTGAGATCCGAGGAGGGAAAGTGGGACGCAGGCCGCACTGTCCTGGGAGGTCGCTGCCACACTTTGACCTTTCAAAGATGTCAAATGTGATAAATATCTTTGCCCCTCTGAGTTTTAAAGATTTTTAGCTGTGATTGACCCTTTTAAGTCATTTCTGACAATCATGAGCTGCAGGTCGTATCGATTTGTTTATGAACAAGATTACACAAAAACTATGTGACAGATTAACACTAAATTTAGTGGGAGGATGAGGTGTGAGTCAGGGAAGAACCCATGAAAATTTGATGCAGATTTTATTTTCACGTTCGGTTCCTTTACATTTTAATTTATATCTTCATTTATGTATTTTCTCACTGTTTCATTCTGATTTATTCCAATTTACCGTTAAAAGTTTTCCCTCTGCCTCCAAAGTGAAAAACCTTCTTGAATTGAACTCATGCATCTCACCTTGTTCATATCAAATGTGCGGAACATCTGCTCGATGTAGTCGTTGGCCTCCTGGTCCAAACCGCGCAGCCCGAAGAACTGCTTGAACTCGTGCAGGGTGAGCTGACCTGAGGGGCACTCGATCATGAACTTCTTGTACCAGAGGTGCATCTCCACGGCCTGCAGGTCGTCCACGGTGCTTCCAGTGGAGTTTCCCATCGCTCCGGCACCCAAGTGTTTGCAGGCAAAGTATCTGTGGTCTCCTGCAGCTGCTGCACAAACCCTGTCGGCCCAATTGGTCTACTGTGAAGCGAAGGGTGCTCCCTCTTCACAGTCACACAACATAGGGACTCAGGGTGGCAGCGGGTGGGGGCCTTTTGTAGGTGACTGTGTGTGGAAGTTGAGTCGGTGCACCCCCCTCTGTGTCCTCAGGTCTAATCGCCGGCTGTAATCCAGACAAACATGCAGATGATCGGCTTAAAGGCCCCATTAAGAGGGCAGGTTGACTGGTGCACCTCTGGCTCCCCTGAGATGTGCTGACAATCACTGTGCAGCTTTCATTGCTCACGTGGAGACGCAGCCGTGCATCTGATTCACTTTGCTCAGCAGCTGATTGGTGCAGCTTTAATGCTCTTAGTGAAGACAAAAGACAACAAGCCGGACAACCTCAGCTCCACACTGAGAAGACAAGTCAAGGGTTTTTTAATCAGCCTCAAAACAAACGTGTCCATATCAGACCCAACTCTGCGAACTCCTTCCAGAGGTCATGTCTGAATATGACCTTGGACTCTGTGACTTGTTTTCAAAGAAAAATAAATGACTAAACAGTTTGGTAGAGAAATTTATTTGGATATTAGAGTATGAAACCAGTTATGGCTGATTAGTACAATAACTGAACAAACATTACAGCTTGCATTTTTGAAACGTATACGAAATACGAGAAAATATATGAAATTAAATCTCACTTCTTGCACAGGATTCCTTTGGTATAACAATCTTGCAATATACTTGAATGTGTGTTTGTTGATTTCAGCAGCTGAAATAGAAAAGTAATACCAGTATAATCATGTCAGTGCTTATGTTGCATTCTGAATGCACTTACATTTAAAATACAATAATTAATACAAAAGTAAAAATGACAAACGTCATTAGTAAATGCAGCTGCGGGTCACTTTAAAGCAACATGCCACTTTTCACGTTGTCATTTCTCACACTAACGTCAGATAACCTGCGGAACACATTCGTATTAATGTCAAACAGATAAAGCAGCATGCGTCTCCACAGTCATGTCAGCGTAAAAGATGCCCAAAAAACAACACATTCATATTAAATCATGTATGAACTTCACAGGCACAGGTTTAAAAATACATTTGGCTGTTGATGGTGTGATGCATTTTTTTTTTACCTCCGCCAAGGAAGTTATGATTTCACCCCTGTCTGTTTGTTTGTGAACAAGATGGCACAAAAAGTACTGGATAGATTTCCACAAAACTTTGAGGAAAGATGTGATATGTGTCAGGAAAGTATCTGATAAGCTTTGGTGTGAATCTGGTTTAGGGGGCAAATCGAGATATGTTTTTTTCACTTACTCTAAAAATTTAAATTTTCTTTGATTTCTCAGAGAATAATTAATGGATCTGGAAGAAAATATCAGACATTTTTAGGGCTCTGAAATAGATGAGTGTGTACAAATAAAAAAACTGGATTTAGTGGCTTTAAATGTTGTTTCATGAGGGGCCTGTCGGGCCTTGGTAGTGGTTTGTACTTTACTGAATTCATGTACTGTTCAATTTAGTGTGATAACTCTGAAATGGTATAAATTACCATTCCCCTGTCATATCAACAGGTACGAGGGATGAATGACTTCATCTAACAAAGAGCTTGAATGTTTTCCAACATTTTGAAAGAGCTTTTGCTGACGATAACAAAAACATAACAATGTACAAGACTAGTAAGAGTATGTTACAAAAAGTTATGTTATAAGTGCTTAAAAAAAGTAAAAAGTTTCACACTACAGTAAGGCCTCATTTTCCTCCTTCATCGTGCGTTTTTTTTTTTTTTTCACTCCCTTTTCGTAAGTTGAGCCAGTCTCCGCTGGTGGTTGTCAGTTTGCAGATATGAAGTTATGATGCACAGTGTGGCTGCGTGTCGGCGCCCGGGCAGATCTCTCTGGTCCCCGCTGCCACGCTGCTCCTCTTGCCCCGGTGCAGAAGTCTGTAGATGGAATCGAACGCGGACACGGTGTATCGTGCAAACAGGCTGGTCCACCTCACCGCCTCCACCATCCACTGCACGCTGCGGCCCACGAAGGCCACAAACACCGTGGTGTAGTGGGCGAGCAGCAGCAGGCTCCTGCCCAGCTGGCGGATGTGGTTGATGATCAGGTTCACTCGTAGGTCGTGTCCTGTCTTCTTCATGTTTCCTTCTTCGATGTCACTGATGCAAAGGAGTCAAATTGTGTGTATATTTAGTTTAAAGGCTCCTTTCCTTCATCTTTCACATTATTCTTTACTGTAATAAGTATGTTAGAGAACTAGAAAAGCTAAAGAGGGACATTTCAAAGCATGGAGGGGAAGAAGTGAGCTTGGAAATAGTATTTATCATTGGAATAATCAGTTGAAAGATATAATATGGCCTAGAAAACTCTGAATTACGCTTCAACACAGTAGGTTGGCACCAAGAGAAGAAGAAGAAGAAGAAGCTATCAAATATCAAGGGTAATAAGAGAAACAGTAACGAACGGGCAAGATGAAGGAGAAGAAGTAGGACATTGAAACACACAGTGGATGGCCGTAATGCACCTTGATGTTGGAGGAAGAGGAGGAGGAGCAGGAGGAGGAAGGTGGAAGAAGGAGGAGGAGAAGGAAGAAGAGGGAGGAGGAAGAAGAAGAAGAAGAAGGAAGAAAGAGGAGGAGAAAGGAGGAAGCAGGAAGGAGGAAGGAGGAAGCAGGAGGAGGAGGAGGAAGGAGGAAGGAGGAAGAAGGAGGAGGAAGAAGCAAGAAAGAGGAGGAGAAAGGAGGAAGCAGGAAGAGGAAGTAGGGAGAGGAGGAGGAGAAGAAGAAGAAGAAGGAGGAGGAGGAGGAGGGAGAGGTAAAGTGGAGAAGAAGAAGAAGAAGAAAAGAAGGTGGGAGAGGAGGAAGAAGAAGACAAGGTTGGGAAGAAGAAGAAGAAGAAGAAGAAGAAGAAGAAGAAGAAGAAGAAGAAAGGGGAGGAGAGTGGAGGAGAAGAAGAAGAAGGTGGAAGAGGAGGAGAGGAGGAAGAAGAAGACAGATGCTCCCTAGACGCTTCGGGGATTTGCAGACGGTCCCTTACGTTGGCCGCTCCGTCCAATCAGCGCAGAGGCAGCTCTGCTTCCGGGATGCGTTTGGTGATGTGGCTCAGCTCTGAAATCCATCCGAGGAGAAATAGCACAGAAGCCCCGGACACTTTGACCCGAGAGCCGCTGACACAGGTGAGTCCGAGCCGCGTCCTGCGCACATCAGTCCGCTCGAGGCGGCCCCGCACCGCTGCCACGCACCGGAACCCCGCGGAGCAGCTTCTGGAGCGGCGGCGCTAATCTACGAGTTCTCGGCGTTAGCCCGCTAAGCTAACCGGACTGTACCGTGGGAGCCGCAGAGTAAACACCGGCGCTTCCCCCGTCAACGTCCCCGGTTCATCTCCTCCTCCCGGCGTCCGTGTCCGGTAGCGCGTGCAGTTTACGGTAGTTTTTTGTCGTTATTGTCGTTATTGTCGTTAATCTGCGGTGTTCGGCGACACTGTGACGCAGCCGCAGTTCTGCCGAGCTCTGCGGGTTCGGAAACACTCGGAGAAGTTCGCTCCGGTCCGGAGGAGAAACAGGGTTAGGGGGTGTCTGACAATGCGTTGCTGTGGATGGGATGAAAAACAAATATTAAGTTATAGAAAAGAGTTTTATTCGTATAAACACGGAGGAGCAAATGTATTTGGTTGTAATAAAACAAATCTGTCTGTCTGTCTATCTACCTGTCTACCTGTCTACCTGTCTGTCTATCTACCTGTTTACCTGTCTGTCTGTCTGTCTATCTATCTATCTATCTATCTATCTATATATATAATATGCGATTTAGATAAACATTGAGCTGGAAAAGAACTTGATATGAGAACAGTTTCTCTGTGAACTATATTAAACAAGATACAGCCAGATTCTCCTCTAAAAGGTGAAACGTGATTAGTCCAAGTCTCATGATTAGGATCTGAGGTGAATAAAGTTTTGTATAATAAAGCATTCTACTTAAAGACGTATTATTATATTTAGTAGTATGTGTATTATGTCGTGCTCCAACCAGCAATTGTTATGTTTTTTCACAGATTCCTAAACATAAAATAACAAAAGCTATTTATTTAATAGAATTAGAGAAATTGAACCAGGTGATTCTTTTTGCTATTTTTTGCGAGACAAATTACTTAAACAGATTCATCATTAATCCCCCCGTCATTGACTAACTGATTAATTGACTAATCGCCTCAGCAGTGGTAATTGGTAATGCCATTAAAAATATATATTTAACTGGTGAGACCTCACCACAAGTTGTTTTTAGTCGCAGTTCTACAGCTTTCAATCGTCACAGGATGTCGCTCAGCAGATGTAGTTCAGACTTTGTTCTTGACATTTCTTTTGAGCACTTTAAGGACTTCTTGTCCATGTTGCCTTAAATATAAAGATTGAACTTTCATTCTTGACTCTAGTCTCAAATCAAATTTCTACAATTTCAACTGTCACCTGGTAAAACTCCATCTCCAAACGGAAGCGACTGAACGGACTTTGGGATTGTTTTGTAAATAATGAACTCTCTCTCAGTCTCAAATCTATAAAACTATTCTAAGCGTCCCGTCACTGCCTGCATGTGCAAACAAAGGTGAATAAATATACCCAGGACTGTGCGTGTATCAACATCCGTTTCACAGGGCGTGCCGTCGGGCGTCAGACGGCATGTTGAGCGGAGACACAGGGAAAGGTTACGTGTACATATCATGTGTTAGATACTTTGCATTATGAAAAGAAGACAGGTTCAACTCCAGGCTGCATTTATGATTCTATAAATAACACAAATTTATGCCTCCACCTAAAATGTTGACGTAGGACAATGGAAAAAGTTTTTTCTATGGCGAACAGGAAAGTGCAGTTGCTGATGCAGCAAAGAAATGGTTTCTGATGTTAGTCGCTAAAGCCTCAAAGCTTGTTTTTTTTCCCCCCAGTGCCATCCTGATGTTCAGCCGCCTGGCCAATGTCCTCCAGGAGCTCTCTGGAGAGGAGGGCCCAGATGGAGACTCACAGGTGAGAGGGCAACACATGCATTCATAACAAATTACAATGAATAGTATTGTAACTGTCCTCTGCTTTTTAAATGAGTATGTGTAGAGAAGATATCTGGTCAAATGTGAAAGAGCCTTTTATTCTCTGTTTGGGAAACAAAGAGCCGAGGGTAGAAAATCTCTGCTTGTCATCTCTTGAATTAAAGATGAGTTCTCGTATTCTGTTTTCAGACATGCACTGAATTCCACGCAGAATTTTCCCAAGTCATTTCCTGTGGACATTTGCCAGAACCTTTCCTTTCAGGCCCCTAGTAAAAAGTCTGGAGAATGAGAATTCACAGTGAGCGAGTGGGCATGTTGATGATGTTTCTTACATGCGGTGGATTATTAAGTTTTGTCCCTCAGCGGAGAGTTAATGCTATTGAAGCAGTAGAGGCTGAAGAAGAAAATATGTTACTTTGCCCTCATCTTTAACACAGGCTTTCTGTCGGGACATTTTTTATCCTTAAGACCAGGGTGAAAATAACCCTGATGGACTTGGTTTACTAACCTCGCCCAGAGATACAGGCGGAGCAGGACTGAGTAAACTGACTTCCACTTCTTTCCGTGTGTAGGGTACGTTGGTGCCTCAGCTCCCCGGCGGTGAGGGCCAGGCTTCGATGGAGTCTGAGGTACCTGAGGAGGCCATTGAGAGGCTGGCTCACCTGGAGCAGCTGGTGGTGCAGCTGAAGGAGCTCATCCGAGACAAAGACACTCATCTTGTCCAGAAGGACACGGAGTTGGCCAACAAAGATGTTCAGCTCAAGGTGAAAAATCCTGTCTGTGTTTGCTATCAACACCTTTCTCCAAAGATATGTATGTCTGTTAACCACAGCTTTTTCTTTCCCAATATCCCCAGAATGAAAAGGAAGAGGCCGACACTCGATTCACCAAACTCAAACTGCAGGCCAAAGCTAAGATGGCCTCCCTCAACAAACAGATTCATGATTTAAAAGGATCTGGAGGAGGCACAGTGAGTTTGAGACTGAGGATTATTACAAAAAAGATCTTGTACAGAATAAAAAATGCTTCACGTTAAATACACTTAAACTGTAAATATCAAGACATTTGGTTTGTATCTGACTTGAGCATCTGTTTTGTCTGCAGCTGAGCCCAGACAACTCTTTCACCGGAGCTGCAGTCGAGGAGGAGCTCCAAGAACTGAAGAACAAGCTGAGCAGGGCCGAGGCCAACAGCAGGGAGCTCGGGCAACAACTGCAGGCCACCGAGCAGCTTCTGCACGAGAAGGAATCTGCCCACACTGAACAGGTGACAATTATAACTGTAATAAACTGTGAACAATTATCTGTAAATGTCCATAGAAAAGATCCTTCTGGATGATTTGTTGTTGTTTTTGTTTTCAGTTGCAGAAGATGCAGGCGGTGGTGTGTGAGAAGGATGTGCGATTCCAGGAACAGATTCAGAAGCAGGAAGAAGAGCTGATGAGGGTCACACTGCAGTCTCAGAATGACGGAGAGCTTCAGCAGGTACAAGATCAAGATGCTATTCAATGGGCTGAACTGGGTCAAAATGCCCTTTCTCCCTATTAAAGAAATAAAAAAAAAAATCCTGTATCATCACCACCAAAATTAAATTTCTTTCCTGACCCATACCACATCCTTCAGACATGTTTTTGTGTCATCCTGCTAACTGACAGACAGACAACAAACAAACACACACAGATGAAAAGATGACAACTTTGAATCTGTCTCTGTTCATATCCCGGTGACAAACTCAAAAAATGTTTCAGTTTCCGAAGCAGTGGAAGAGAATATAACTGTCACGCTTCACACCTGCTTTCATGTTCTTAACCTCTTTCTTGGTTCTGTTGTTGATTTGTTTTTCTCAGGCTCTGCAGGCAGCCCAGAGGCGCTGTGAAGAGCTCGAGGAGGCTTTAAAATCTCGCTCCCAAGTGCTGGAAGTGCTGCAGGAGGAGGTGAACAGTGCAGATCAGCAAAAACAGGTACAGATCCTGTCGGACGAGATTCCATCTGAGCAGCTTCGAATTCTTTTCTTCATGTTGACATATTTACAGATGCTTTGTTAGCAAGGAAAACTCCTCCTATCTAATGACAAGCAAACTGTTTAAAAGACGACACACCTGAGATGAGGATGGCCCTTCTTTTATATGCATTGTTTGGCTGAGCCACACACCGACTCACATCCTCTCTCTCTGCCTCACCCTCTCTCTCTGCTCAGATCTTGACTTCTCAGTTTCGGCAGATGGAGCAAGAGCTGGCAGAGGCCGTGAAGCTGAGGGAGGAGGAGAGGCAGCAGTGGGCCGAACAGGCCAGCAGGGCCGATGTAGAACTCGCAGCCCTTCGATCCAGCCTGGAGGCTCTGGAAATAGAGAGAATGGACGTGACCAGGCAGCAGAGCGAGCTGCTCTCCCTGCGAGAGGCTGAATGTGTTCGTCAGGAGGCTCTGGAGAAGGAGAATATGGAAGTTGCCAGACTGGAGAGAGAACTGGCTCTGATGAAAGAGGCTGAGCTTGCAGCCGTCCAAGCGAGCCATGATGCTTCAGAGAGAGACCGGGCAGAAATAACTCGCCTTGAAAGTGAACTTGCATCAATGAGAGAGACGGCTGTTCATGTCAGCGAGGAAACCGAAGAGAGGGAGAAGTCAGAAATAGAAAAATTAGAAAGAGAGCTGGCTTCTCTTAAAGAGGAGCAGGAAGATGCTCAGAAGAAGGGTGAGATCTTGGTTGAAGTTTGGAGACATTTACGAGCTCTGGCTCCAGATGACGCTCAAACCTCAGAGGAAAACGCCGTCCCTGCCGACCTTCCTCTTCTCCTGGACACTGTGCAGTCGATTAACAACCAACTGACGAGGTTGAAAGACAAAGAGAGTGATAGTGAGGAACAGCGTGCAGAGCTCACCCACACCATGGAAACCCTTCAGGGTAAGAGCACATGCATCTAGTTGTGTGTGGGATTGAATGTTTTAATGAAAGATATGAAGCTTTTCATTGAGGTGATGATGTTTTAAAATGATCATCTGATTTTCAGAACAACTCAACAGAAAAACCACAGAACAGGAGGAGGCCACGGCCATGATGCAGCAGCTGGAGCAGCAAATTATTACAGTAGGTGTTACAGCTCCATTTAAACCTGGTGTAAACATGTAATCTTTGACTGCATACCCTGTCTGTTTGTCCTGCTTTCTGTTGTTTGCTTTATGAGCTTTCAAATGTTCTCCACTGTGTCTGGAATGTGATCAGATCTCAATAAGCAAACTTAGAAGGGCACTCAGAGAGCACTCAAGAGTTTCTCCAAAACTTTGAACTGGGTTTCTGTTTTGTTTGGTCCATGTTTGTATGATTAAAAAGGTGTTGAAGTGGAAGATGTGGGACTAGACGCACAGTAGTAGCTGAGGGATAAGATGCAAAAGTAGTTCTTAATAGTCTATCATCAAAGTCAGATAACAGTTGTGGGCTGTATACTGTTCCTCACACTCTGCTCTGGAGCCTGATCTGCTGCTGAGATAGATTTAAGTGTTTCACTATCTCACACTGGATTTTTCTTCAGTAAATCATAACTTTCAGTCCGTCCTAGTTTGAAAAGATGGTCACAGTTTTGTTTCTTTCTTCCAGTTCTCTGAAAGAGGTGAAGTGACTGAACCGTCGGCACAGGATTCATCTGAAGCTGAAAAGGGTACAAAAATTTATCCTACACAAAATATTGAAACAGAATCAAACAATATACAACTGTTATCGCCAAGATTAGCTGATTAGATTTCATTGATCAAACTTCACAGTGACCTCTTATGAGATAACACATTTATGTGGACTCAAACTGCACTGGTTGGCGAAGGCATATAACCACTGGGTGGTAATTGTAGTTTTCTATTTACTCTAAAACCCTCATGTTTTTACTCCACAGCACAAATACTGGAACTGAAGCAGCAGCTATTAGAAAAAGACAATGAGCTGGTTGCCCTGCGAGAATCGCTCAGACTGGCTGAAGACCACAGCTCCAGTCAGGTTACATCAAGTGAGATATACCATCAGACTCCAGAGCAGGATCAGGATGCCAGTTCAGCCGCCTGTGGCAGCTCTGCAGCTCCTCCTGACCTAATGGATACACAAGATGAAGAAACCACCTTAGTTGCTGAGGACACCTCCATCCTCTCCATGTCTGCTGATACTGAGAGCAGCCCAGAGCTTATCGGACACCAGTCTGAGTCCCCAGAAGAATCCAAAGGGACTTCCTCTGACGAGATGGTCGCCAGTAGTGATTCAGAGGTGGCCCACAGCAGCTGGACACTCCTGGAAGCTATGAATCAAGATGGAGGCCAGGAGTGGCCCTCCCTCATGCAGGACTTCGGCCAAATGCAGCTGCAGTCATGGGAGGCGACGAGCATGGAGCAGGAAACCTCCACGGTTCAAGTCGAATCCTCTTCTCTCATCATCCGAGAGACGGTGCAGGTTAATGTAACTCAGCAGAGTTCTTCCTCCTCAGATGCTAATGTGGCCTCTGGCCAGGTGTTTGCTCAGGCCTTAGCCGAGGAGCTCCAGAGGAGGTACAGTGAACTTCAGGCTGAGCTGCAGCGGCTCAGAGAGGCAGCTGCAGAGTCACAGGAGAAAATTAAGAATCTGGAAGAAGAAGCACAGTCTCTTATTGCCGCAAAGGAAGAGGCAGAGTCTCAGGTCAATAACTTTGCAGAGGAGCTTAAGACAACCAGACTGGAGCTGGATGAAATTTCCCTGCAAAGTAGCTCAATGGTGGATAAGCACAGCGTTGAAATGCAGCTTCTAGAGGAACAGATGGACATTTTGAATGTTGAAAGTAAAGCCAAGGAGGAGAAGATCCAGAGCCTGCAGAGCGAGTTGCAAACAACCCACAGTGCTCTGTCGGAGCAGGACAGTCAGGTGAGGATGCTGAGCGCTCAGCTGGAATACACCGAACTGCTCTCCTCTGAGCTAGAAAAGAGGCAGCACGATATGGAGAACAGCGTGTTGGAATGTTCCCAGACATCAGACCTCAACAACGAGTCTTTGTCAATGAAGGACTCGGAGATCAGTGACCTGCAGCTTCGTCTCAGTCAGAAAGAGCAGGAGATGACGGAGCTCAATGACAGTATGTCCACTAAACTGCTTCAAGTAGAAGAAGAGAAGTTCCAGATCGACAGTGAAGTCAGTAAAATGAAAGAGCAGATCGTGGAACTTGAGAAAGTGAGAGATGAGAAACAGCAAGTGAGTCGTGAAGACTCGACCACTCATGTTGATGATGAGCTTGGTAGTTTGCGAAGGCAGAAAGGAGAGATGGAAACCCAACTAACAAACACAAAGAAGAAGCTGCAGGCTGCACTTGTGCAACGTAAAGAGCTCATGAGGAAGGTCGCTGACTTTGAGAAGGCAGCAAAAACAAGGAAAGAGCAAGAGGAGTTAGCGAAGGGAGAGAATCCTGCAAATGATCCAGAAGTAGAAAAAACAAGAGAACATGATATTAAAGAAATGGAGACTAAACTCCAGGAGCTCGAGGAAGCTTTAAGATCTAAAGAGGAGACAGTTGAAAGTCTCAAGCAGAAAATTAGCCAACAAGATCAAGTCGTTGCTGAGACGCTCACCCTGAACAGAACACTAAGCAAAGAAGCTGAAAACACTCAGCAGGCATCAGACATTTCTTCTGAAACGACTAAGTTACAATCCCAAGTGGCCTTTTTGAAAGCAGAGTGTGAAACGCTTCAAAAGAAGGTTCACGAGGCTCAGGAATCTCGCAAAGAAACCATCCGCAAAGCGAAAGAGAAAGACCGACACCACCGCGAACAACTGAAGCAGCAGAAAGAAGAATACAACGAGCTGATGGAACGTTTTGAGGCACAGAGCGGAGACAGAGAAACCCTTATGACTGAACTGAGAGATTTGGAAGAAAGAGTGTGCACGGAGAGAGAGAACCTGCCTCAGCAAGCAACCAAACAACGAGCTGAGAACATGGAGAAGCAAGCAGGCGGCGATTGGGTCCAGGAGGACTGGGTGGACTTTGCCGCAACTGAGCCTGAATCGTTACAACCACAAACCGGTGATCCAGCTCAGCCTCCTGCAGAGCCGTCTGACGTCCACTCCGCACAAATGGATAAATCTCTGAAAGCTCTCAGAGACGAGATCCGGTCTGTGCGCATCGCTAACACAGAGCTAGAGAAGCAGCTGCAGGAAACTCAGGCCAGTCTGTCACTGAAAGAGGCTGAATTGCAGGATTTGGGCGACGAGCTGCAAGCGCTGAGAGAAAAAGAAAAACAGATTGACGCGCTCTCAGAGGAAATTGGTGATCTTCGAGAAAAGTATTGTCAAGCTGAGTCTCATGCAGAAACCCTAAAAGCAGAGATGGAAGCTGCAACCAACGCGGCATCTGCAGATTCCACAGCCTCCATCGCGAATCTTCAGGCTGAATTGGAAGACTTCAAGCAGTTCATCGATAACAAGAACCACGAGATAATGGACCTGAGTCAGCAGCTAAGTGAGCAGAACGCTCTCATTCACTCAATGCAAGATACAGTGTCTCAGAAGGATCAACTAATCGATTCTTTACAGACAGAATTAAAGGTTGAGCAGGAAAAAACCCAGAGGTTAGAGGTCGAGGTTCCACTGAAGCAAGAGGAAGAAAAAGACAGCGAGGCAAAGATCCAGCAGATTCAGCGAAAACTTCAGGCTGCTCTGATCTCTCGCAAAGAGACCCTGAAAGACAATAAAACCAAGAAGGAGCAGCTAGCGTCGACTGAGAAGCTCATGGCCGAGCTGCAGCAGAAACTGGAGTCGGCAGAAGATGAGCTGGAGAAGCTGAGAGCAGAAAGGCTAAAGCTGATCGATGAGGTTGATCGTATGTTACTTGAGAACCAAAGCCTTGGATCGTCCTGCGAGAGCCTCAAACTGGCCATGGAAGGCATAGTGAATGAGAAAGACGCTTGTAAGAGAGAAGTGGAGTTGGCACAAGAAGAGGCCGCCAGGGTGAGCAGAGAATGGAAGGAGAAGGTTCAAGGCATGAAGGACGAGTACGAGACTTTGCTCAAGTCTTATGAAAACGTGAGTGACGAGGCGGAGCGAGTGAGGCGCGTCCTGGAAGCTGCCAGACAGGAGAGACAAGAGTTGGCTGCCAGAGTGAGGACAAATGAGGTGAAAAGGCAAGAGGCTGAGCGGCAGGCGGAGGAGTCGCAGAAAGAGGTGGATTCGGTGAAAGACAAAATGAGGAAATTTGCCAAAACAAAGCAGCACAAAATTCTGGAGTTAGAGGAGGAGAATGAAAAACTTAGAGAGATGCAGGAGAAGCCTGTAAGAAAACGAGTGGACCACTCTCTCAAAGCTGAGGTTGAAAGACTTGAAGAAGAGATGGAGGCTCTGAAAGTTGAGCTGGAAGCCACAGCTGCAGAAAAACACTCTTTAGGGCAGCAGGTGGAAGAACTGAGGGAACGGGTTGGCCAAATAAGAGAGAAAGAGGAGAGTGAAATCCAAGTGGCTCCACTCAGCTCTGCTGCAGTTGTAGAAGAGGTTGTCACTGCACAGAAATCAGACACAATCATGACCAAAGCTGAGCCTGATGAGACTCAGTATGAAGAAAAAGAAAGACTAGAGGAGACTCCAGATGAACAAATAGTTGCAGCGTCTGCACCAGAAACACATTTGCAGCCCACAGAGGAGAAAGAAAAGGAGGAAAAGACAGAAAGTGTTCAAGCTTTGTTAGAGGCTAAAATGAAGGAGATGGAGGCAGCTGTTAACACAGAGAGAAGTCTGTGGCAAGAACGGGAGGCTGAACTCAAAGCTGAACTGGCCTCTCTTGAGCGACAGCTCCAGGAAAGTCAAGAGGAGCTGAGTCTTGCGGCTTCTCTAGAAAAAAACCTGCAAGAAAGTAAAGATAGAGAAAAGAGTCTGATTGACGAGGGTTCCAAGAGAGAAATTCAATTCAAAGAACTCCTCAGAAGCCTTGAAACGGACAAAGATAACCTGGAGGAGCGTCTGATGAACCAACTGGCCCAGCTCAATGGGAGTATTGCTGGTTACCAGCAAGAGACGGCCGACAACCGGGAGCACCTGACTGAACTTCAGCGGGACATGGAGAGGTTGGAGAGGGAGCGAGCTGAACTCGAAGCCGAGGCTCAGAGCGAGAGGGACCGGGCGTCCCGACTGGAAGAGGACATGAGGCAGGCCCAGAGAGAGAGAGACGAGGCGGAGGCAGAGTCTGGTAAGCAGAGGGAGCTGGAGCAACAGCTGAGGTCTGCGCAGAGGGTCAGAGAAGGCAGCCAGAGCCGAGCCCGTCAGCTGGAGGAACTGCTGAGGGAGAAGCAGCGGGAGGTGCGGCAGCTGCAGAACGACAGCATCCAGTACCAGGAGAGGATCAGTGAACTGGACCGGGAAGCGAAGGCGCTGCAGCACAGCCACGACGAGCTCAAAAACAAACTGGAACAGTCCCAGCTGGAGACTTCCACAACTCGAGAGAGCCTGAAGAAGATCGAGGAAGAGTTGGTTAGCTGTACATCTCAATTGGATGACGTCCAGAAACAGTTGAGCGAGGCCTTAGCTGAGAAAACAACTTTAGAACAGAGCGCCCAGCAGAAAGAGGCCTCGTTAAAGGCTGAGGCGGAGCAAACGCTCGACTCTGTGAGGCTCAGGCTGGGAGCTGAACTGAAGGACATTGAGCTGAGGCTGGAGGAGGCCTACAGAGACCAGGAAAAGCAAGAGGAGGCAACTCAGGAGGCCAGAGGGATGGCAGAGGGAGCGGAGAGACGAGCCCAAGAGATGCAAGCCCGTCTAGACGAGTCTCTGGCCAGGTTAGCCGCCTTCTCACGCTGCATGTCCTCACTGCAAGATGACCGGGACAGAGTTTTGGATGAGGTCCGGCAGTGGGAGACTCGCTTTAATGGTGTACTGCAGGGTAAGGAGGCTGAAGTCCGGGAGGCTGAAACACAAGCAAAGAACCTGGCAGAGCAGCTTCAGAAAGAGACTGGACTGAAAGAGGAACTTCAGCTTTCTGTGGACAGGTAAAAAGCTTCTCTCTGTATTTGTCCTATTTCCCTGTTTCGTTCGATTCATTATACTCAGCCCTTTAGCCCAAAATTTTGATAAGATTACTCAATTGTTGTTGTTTTTTTTCAGACTACAGAAAGCAGACAAAGACTGGCAGCTCAGACTGGAAGAGGAGGAAAAGAAAGTCGCAGAGAGTCAAGCTGTCATCGAGGAAGATAAGAGCAGGCTTCAACAAACAACAGCTGAGTTGACGTCTGCACAAAATGAAGTCCGTGCTTTGACAGAAGAGCTGGAGGGTCTTCGTCACCGAGTCCAGGCTCTGGACGAGGCTGTCGGCCGGCTGCAGGGCGAAGTCGACAAGGCCAGGACTGAGCTGAGGGAGAGGGAGGCAGAAGAGAGGCGGCTGTGTCTGAACGTGGAGCAACTGGAGACAGACCTGAGGTCCTCAAAGGCCCTCACAGAGAGCCTGCAGACTGAGTTACATGAGAAGGAAAGAAGAGAAGTGGAAATGCTGGGGGAGAAGGAACAAGCTGTCGCTCAGGTACTAACATTGATTCATTTATTGGAGAGCACATAGCAGCTGTCAGATATTATTTAAAAATGTCTCACCATTTCATGTGTTTTTATTTCCCAGGCTGCTGAGGAGGCTAGAAAGGAGGCGGACACCCGGGCACACGAAGCCGAGAAGGAGCTGGAGCAGAGGAGAGAAGAAGTTCGGGATCTGGAAGAAAAACTGCGAAAGGTTGAGGAAGAGAGCAACAACAGAAAAACCCGGCTGGACTCATTCATGAAGGCCATGGGCTCCTTACAGGACGACAGAGACCGAGTCCTCAACATGTACAAACAGCTGGAGGAGAAACACCTGCAGGTAGTGTACAAAATACAGATATTTATAACTTGTATTGTTTTTCTAGTGGCTGATTATAATATTTGTATTGTTTCCCAGGTCATGTTGGAGAAGGATGTTCTGATCCAAGAAGCAGCGGGGGAGAACAACAGCCTGAAGGAGGAGCTGCGCTCTCTGCTGGTCCAGAGAGACGACCTGTACGCTGAAAAAGGCAAACTGTCGGCTCAGCTTCACGGCTACCGAGAGGAACTTAACCAAGTCCTGAGCATGAAGGACTCCCAACACAAACAGCTTCTGGCTGCTCAGAGAGAGCGGATCACCTCTCTGGAAAGGGAGCGGGAGGAATTTGAAAGTCAGTTAAAGAGCGTGAGCAGCGCCAGAGAGGCAGAGGTGGACGCAGTGAGGGTGGAGAGGCAGACTCTCAGTCAGTCTGCTGACAGTGGGACAGTGTCTCAGGTGAGAGATGCTCCTGGTGCAGAGGTGGAGAAGCTGAGAGAGCAGCTGCAGGCGGCGAGAGTACAAGTGGAGGCCTTAGAGGAGAGCCGATCAAAGGAGAGACAGGAGCAGAACAGCAACAGCAAAGAGCTGGCAGAGCTGCGATGGGAGGGAGGCGTGATGAGGACCGAGTCAGAGAACGCTCAGGAGAGGGTGGCCGAGCTCGCCAGAGACCTGCTGACCATCGAGCAGAAGCTGTTCGAAGAGAAAGAAGCGACGACGCTGCTGAGAGCGGAGAACCAGTCGTTTGCTAAAGCCATGGCCTCCCTCCAGGACAGCAGGGACCAGGCACTGAACAAGGCCCAGGAACTGAACCTGAAGCTGGAGGAGGTGAGCCAGGCAGGTGGCCCCGCGGTTCCCAGCAGCCCCGGAGGCTCCACTGGAGAAGTGTGGGGCCTGAAGAACGCACTGCAAGCCCTTCAAAATGACAGGGAGAGATTGGTGAGTGACATGTGGGACAATAATCCACAAGAAAAACTATAAATACAAACATGTTGAAACTAGTTTATATGAATTGTCACAGACTTTTCTTTCAACATCATTTTTTTCGTCTTTCCCTCCGTTCGTGTGCAGCTGGAGCAGCTTCAAGCTCAAACGTCTGAGATGAAGAAGCAGAAGTCGGAGCTGGCGCGGCTGGGAGCAGGGGAGCTCATTAAAATCAGCCAGGAGCTGTTTGAGGAGAAGACGAAGAACGAAGACACGCTGGGCGTCCTCACGCAGCTGGAGAACATGGTGGAGACGGGCAAACAGGAAATAGAGACTCTCAGGTGAGACACACTTCAGGCAATTTTTGTATTTTTCAACTATAGACTGTAAATTACCATGTGCCCACTAGAGTGAGTTTTTGAGAATCTTGTTTGGTTATTTTAGGCTGGAGCGTATTGACTGGATGGCTCAAGCGGAGCAGCTGAAACACCAGACCCTCGCCACGCTGTCGGAGAGGGACCATCAACTGCGACAGCTCACCGCCATGCTGGAGGAAGCTCGCACTCACAGGCCCAAACTCCAGCAGGAACACTATCAGAGAGAGGTAGGGGCAGAAACATGTGCTGGTACTTGTGGTTGTTTCTTGAGTCAATGTGAAATATCCCAACATCATCAACTCTCCACAGGGCTCAGAGAAAGCGGACAGTCCTCCTGGAGCCCCGCAGGAGCGAAGCAGCCAGCTCGACATCCACACCTACATGGCTGAGGTCAAAGAGTTACAGCGGAGGTAGAGTACAAGAGAGTTTTGCTACATCCATATTTCTATGTTATCTTTTAAAAAACGTTTTGAAACAGTAGTGTCGTTGTAGCAGCTCTAAAACTGTGGAGTAGTGTGAATGTAGCCTTACTTTGACCTTCTCTACATCAGGCTGGATGAGGAGACGCAGCAGAGGATGGCGGCGGAGGAGCAGCTCATGGTCACACAGGAT
The DNA here is from genome assembly GCF_022539355.2 of Hippoglossus stenolepis. Lineage (NCBI taxonomy): Eukaryota > Metazoa > Chordata > Actinopteri > Pleuronectiformes > Pleuronectidae > Hippoglossus > Hippoglossus stenolepis. The sequence goes on from NC_061504.1 coordinate 14,253,558, forward strand.
GGACTCAAACGGTACGAATATATTTCATCTTGTGATTTTAGTTCTGCTCCTTCTTTACTTTCACTTTTTTGGTTCAGTCTAACTTCCCTCATCAAAGCTGTTTCCAGGCATGACTGTACAACATCTAGTGTGGAGATACTAATGTTACTAAGTGTGTATTAAATATTTTGAATTTTTAATACTTAATACTTATAAAAACAAACATTGATGTCAGACACTTTCTCTTTGGTTTTTCTGCATCTATAATTCACCTGGTCCCATTTCCGCTCTGGTAAATCCGTTTAATCACCAAAAAGTGACGGCTAACATCTGTTTTTATTATTATTATCAGTCACAGCTCGGCTCAGTGGCATTCGACCCTGGAGGGGGATCACTCAGAGACGGCTGTTTTCATCGAGCCGCCGGAAGGAGCTGTCAAACGGGTACGTTTCCACTAATGTGCCCGACCAGCTAATTTGTCCTCTTAATAACTGTAATTATAAAGACTTATGAGCCCCACGCTTCCCGTAACCTTGTGTTTCGCCCCTGGCAGAGTCGGAGAGGTGGACCGGGTTGGATGCGGATGCTGCGAGTGGCCTTCTGCGCTCGCCAGCGCACGCCTCTGCTGATCAGCCTCTATCTGCTCACTGTGCACGTCCTGCTGCTGATGTGTGTGGGCGGTTACCTCTGAAACCAGCTCACAAATCTGACCGACAACACACAGACAGAGAGGAAGGGAAAGAAAAGGGAACTTACCCGAGGCCATTATATGTTTTATATTGTTACATGTAATAAATTAAAGGGTGCGAGGCTCTTCTACACACACACACTGCACTTTACAGGAATTAAACGTTTAGCCAAAGTATATAGATTAATGGTTTTAACCATTTTGAATATTTAATGACTTTGGTGTATGACAGGGTTTCCAAGCAGAGAGGACATAAGGGACAAAGGCTTGATTTTCCTCCTTTACTTTAATCTGCGGTTTCGAGGGAAAAAACAATGATAATCAAGTATTTTGGCAGATGGTTTCCTCATGTGCCTTTAGATGGGGAGAGAAACGAAAAGGGTCAAACTTTATGTGAAAGCAAAAGTTGGATATTTTGGGAAATGTCCTAAATGAGAAAGTTGGGTACCTCAGTATGTCTGTTTGAAAAGGTTCAGTACTTTCAGAGATTAAACCAGTTCTTTCCTCCGTCATATTTTTCAGTCATCTATTAGTTGTTGGAGACATTTACCCTCTAATCTTCTCAGATGGTTTAATTTAAGACTAGTTTGAAAGTAACACAACGAATATCAGAGAATATTCCAAGAACCAAAAACATTTGTCATTCATCTCACAACGTCTCTGATTTATGTATTTGAGGGGAACGACCTCGAGGAACCTCTGGACCTAACCAACTATAAGAAGTATTTAAAAAGTAGATCCACCTTTATCAGATACTAATGAATCAGTATCAAAATACCAATGTCAGTTTGATTTTAATTGATTTTGCTGGAAATACTTCAGTAGAATATGAAATTTGATGACTTTTACCCGTAATGTAGTATTACTGTACTGTGTTACTGGTACTTAAGTAACTGGAATTGCTACCAGTAGAGTACGTACGTCTGCCAAGGACCAACAGTCCCCTTCAATTCAGTTAAGCTGCACCAAAAATGTCAATCCCCTAAATGTGCCTGGTTTTACTGGTCACAAACAAACAAACATCCTTCCTCCGCCCTGTGTTTCCCTGTTTCCAGTTTACATTTAAAAGACAAACATGAGAGTTTTATGGATCTAACAAGAATAATTTAATTTCCCAAAATGTTGAACTTTTCCAAAGGCTTGAGGTTCAGGACGTGATGTTGTTGTTCAGTTTCTTCTTCTTCTTCATCTCATTCATGCACAAAATAACGGAGCACGGTGCAATTTCTGTTCTGACACATTCCACTTGTGTGTGTGTTTCTTTTACTTTCCTCTAGAAATCACGTTATGTACACACGTATGATCTCTGTCAGGTGGACGTGGGTTTCCCTCCTGTCATAATACGGTTCTTCCCTGTCCTTGCTTCTGTTGCACAGACGTAGATTTTGCAGTTTGCTGTGTAGTTTTTATAGCAGATGAAGTTGCCTTTAAGAGCAATGTAACCACAGTGTGGAATCATTCCAGAGGAGGAAGACTGCTGTTTTATTATCCATCCTGTTATCCACTACTCTGACGTAGCATAATATTTATTGATCATTAGTTGAATATGTAAAACCGTCCTTTATATATCCTCACTGATATCTCCCATCACTTTCTGTTAAATCACTGGGTCTTTGTTAAACGACTACTCTGTACTCACCTTCTTCCTGAATTAACCTTCTTCACATCTGCTGTAAATAACTGTTTAAAAAGGGCTGTATAGAAAAATACAATGTAATTAAAGTGTTGGTGGTTTAGATCAGGGACCGATCGCGTCAAGAATGAATTATTTCCTCATTTATTTGTCGAGAAGAAATTAATTTTTTGAATTTAAACATCACCTTTTCTTCTATGTTCTCACCGTTTGGTCGTCACCGCTTCTAGAGGTTTATGTGAAGCTCAGGATCAAAACTGTCAAGTGAAATAATCTGTAATAATCAGAAATGCACATCATTGAATACTGGACTTATAGAAATAAAACAATGATATAAACACTTATCACTGAGACACTAAAATCACTACCAATACTACCACATTTTAAACTTAGAATTAAAGGTGTCACTAGAGTTAAGACTTAAATATGTAAAGTTTATGTTTTTAATCAATCTTGATGAGTTTGATTATTGGTTTGTCCCTTTTCTGTAGGTTGTAGCGTTAAATGTGTGCAAGTCTGCCCCCAAGTGTGTAAACAGCGTTACAACTCCATAAACCACAGTACTGTATGCTTTAAAATAACAATAATAATAATAGTAATAATCTTTAAAGTAATAAACTGTTACTACAGATGACATCCCATAATAGTCGGTGTGTCTGATCTTAACTTTAAAACTTTTACAGGTAATTTCCGACTTGATTTCTTTTTTAATTCCTTTGAATAAATGTGTTTAAATATGTTCCAATGCTACAAGTGCGACAACATGTGTTTGTGTTATTATTATTATTATTATTATTATTATTATTATTATCAGGGACATTGTGACGTTTACAGTGACGTCGTCCGTTCTGTTATTTACATCGAGGCGCGCTCCCGCTGGGCTGCGTGCTCGCTCACGGGTCGCCCATCACACAGTCAGTGTGAGGAAGCTCAGCTGCTGCTCTTGATTCAAACACGGATTTATCCAACTGAAAAGTCAAAAGGTAAAATTATTTATAATAAATCTCATTTAAACCAACTCACAAACTTATATTTATGCTTAAATGTAAGTTTTACTAAGTTTTTTTTCCACTTCCAATAAGGAAGTAGGTCAAATAAAACCACTGTGCTGTGAACCGTTAGTTATAATATTACAAACACTACATTTATTCACTTGTATAAGTTTAACAACACAACAGCACAGTAAAGTTGTCAGGACTCACATTACACTTAATATGCACCTGCACTGCCGTTTAAAATAAAATTATAGCAAGTATGAAAATGGTAATTATTTAATTATTCTTGTATGTGAAGCCTCCCTTGTGTAACTTGTTTGTCAGGTTATTTTAAAGTCTACAAGATATAAAATACCTTGATTCATACTCACATTTTGACAATAATGACAATCAAAATAAACTTTGAAGTGCGTTTGCTTCTGATGACAGCCCATAATAGTCACTGCCATAGTGTTTAACTTGTGTAAAGTAGTTGTCCCTCCTTCCTAAAACTCAGGTGTCAGAGAATATGAGAGATAATAAATAATCTGCTGTCGTGAGGCTGTTTTAAAGTCATGTCGCAGCCTGAGGCTCGTTGAGGGGAAATGAAGCTCCATGTTGAAAATCACTTCCTTTTTGGGACTTCAGCAAACAGTGCTGTGGTTGTGTGTTAGTTATAATTCATGTTTCTTAATGTGACCTTCCTGTGTGACCTGTGTTTTCTTTCCCCACTCAGATGTGGAAGTCGGTCGTGGGCCACGACGTGAAGGCGCAGGTGGCTGCAGAGGCCGATGACTGGGAGACGGACCCTGACTTCGAGGTGCTGAGGACAAAACCGTGAAGTGCTCACAGTCCCTTCCTCCTCTATTCTGGATTTAATGGTCTTTTTGTGTTTCAGAATGACATATCCGAGCAGGAGCAGCGCTGGGGAGCCAAGACCATCGAGGGCTCTGGACGTCAAGAACACATCAGGTAAAGGAGGATGGTTGTAGTGGGTGCTGTGTTGCAACAGGAAGAGGAAGTGAGAACAGAGCAGCAGCTGTCAGGCAGCTACTGTCTCCTAATATGGGTAATTCATGATGATGACACAGTGACAGAGGGATTTAAAACACTGCTGGCTGCTGAAGTCAAACTGCTTGAATCACTTTGACTTGTTGACTGAAACTAACACAGGGAACTTTTGGAAACTTAAAAATCCCTTGTTTATCCCAGAGCAGTTAAAACTCACTGTTTCTTTACAAATGTCACATGTGCAGAGATCGTGCTGCATCTGTTTGTCGATTCATCAATTTAGATAAAGTAGTTTCTTCATTCTTGAGAAAACTCCCGTGCTCTTGACAGATTTCATGTGTTTATGTGTGTATATGTGTCTATAAATGTGTATACGTATAAGTGTGTATACATGTGTGCATGTGTGTATGTATGTGTATATATGTATAAGCGTGTGTATAAGAGTGTATATGTTGGTATAAGTGTGTATGCATGTGTGTATATATACGTGTAGATGTGTGTGTAAGAGTGTATATTTTGGTATAAGGGTGTATGTATAAATGTGTCTATAAGAGTGTGTGTGTATAAGTGTGTGTATGTTTGTATATTTGTGTCTATGTGCACCTCTGTGTGCAGCCATCTTGACCACAGTGTGTGTATGACTCTTGACAGCGTTGCGGAGCTCAGAAGCAAAGTGGCTACGGAGCACGAGCAGGGGAAGAAGAGAGAACACACTCCTAAAGCATCGTACGGATACGGAGGGAAGTTTGGCGTGGAGAAGGACCGAATGGACAAGGTTAACAAGCCACGCTATATAACCCAAATATATATATAACCTGCTCCTCTGATACGCTGCCAGATTTCACTTTTCACATTGTTCTGTAGGCTGAATTTGTTCTTCAATGTTCCTCTTGCGTCCAGGGGGCTATGGGTCACGACTACGTGGCCAAGGTCAAGCAGCACTCCTCCCAGACAGATGCGGCTCAAGGGTTTGGCGGGAAATTTGGTGTTCAGAAGGACCGTGTTGATGAGGTTTGAAGAATCTAAAATAAATCTTTGCAATATAACTTAATTAATTGTTTTTTCTGAATGATTTAGTGCCTCCCTACTTTGCAGGGTCTTAAACACTAGAGCTCTAGTATACAGTTAAAACAAGCAGCTAAAACTTTAGAATGTATTGTACAGTTTATTTTCCACTTCATAATTAATGTGATTGTCTAATTGTTTTTATGCAACAAGGTATTTTGAGCTGCATTCAGTATGATCAGTACAATTTATGACTGTTTTCTGTGCAGTCTGCCATGGGCTTTGAATACAAAGGGGAAGTGCAGCAACATGCGTCTCAGAGAGGTGGGTCAACAGTTTTCTCATATAAAAGTATAAATTTGTATTTAACAGACAGTTAACGGTCTATAGTTCAGGATTTTGCTGACAATCTTTTCTGGCTCCAGATCATTCGAAGGGATTTGGAGGAAAGTACGGCGTGGAGAAGGACAAAGTGGACAAGGCCGCGCTGGGGTACGACTATAAAGGCCAGACGGAGAAGCACCAGTCGCAAAAAGGTGAGTTCAAGATGTTACAATTAGCATCAAAAAATTGTTCTTTTTTTAAATGTTCATCTTGTTTTCTCCAGACTACGCGAAGGGATTTGGAGGAAAATACGGCGTGGAGACGGAGAAGGTGGACAAAGCGGCTTTGGGGTACGACTATAAAGGAGAAACTGAGAAGCATCAGTCACAAAGAGGCGAGTTTGAGTCGCAGCGTTTGTCAGTGTTGACGCCATCGTCTCCTGCCTCACGTCTAATGTCTAACGTTCCTTTTCATCAGATTATTCAAAGGGCTTTGGGGGGAAGTTCGGCGTGGAGAAGGACAAAGTAGATAAAGCAGCTTTGGGCTACGACTACAAAGGGGCGACGGAGAAACATCAGTCACAAAAAGGTGAGACAACGCTCGCACGTGTGTCACAGGAAAACCAGTGACGTTCATGGGACTGAACCAATTCCTGTCTGTTCAGATTACTCAGCAGGTTTCGGGGGTCGATATGGAGTACAGGCCGATCGCCAAGATAAGGTCAGGATTCTCCTTATTGATCCATCAGCCAGGGTTAAATGATCAATTCTTTATTCTGCAAGCTGTGATTAAATAATAAGAAATCAGAATTTCCTATTTGCAGGAATGTAATGTTTCCATTATGACGATTTAAACATTTATACATTTTTCCTAGAGCGCAGTCGGCTTCTCAGATATTGAAGCACCGTCCTCTGCTTATGAAAAGACACAACCCCTGGAGGCCTGTAGGTTTTATTCTCTTCCTCCCTGCACTCCATTTAATCATGACAAGTGTTGGACGTCACTGCCATTGCACCGTTGTCATATTTACGTTTGTTTCCCTGCAGCGTCGTCAGGCGCAGGGAAGCTGAAGGCTCGTTTTGAGAACATGGCCAAAGCTTCAGACGAGGAGAACCGGAAGAAAGTTGATGAAGAGCGAGTGAGGAGACAGGCCAGAGAAAAGAGGGAGCGAGAGGAGGCCAAACGTAGACAGCAGGTAAAAACATGAACTGTAAACTGACACATAAACTAATGTTTAACATATATATTCATGATTCTGTGTTTTGCTGTGTTTCCTGTAGGAGCAGAGCAGCAAAGAGGAGGAACGTTCTCCACCTCCTGTTCCATGTGTGGCTCCAGAGTACGAGATGCCAGCGGAAATACACCATTACATGCCAGAGATACAAGAAAGACCAGAACCAGAGCTTGAACCTGAACCAGAATATGAGCCTGAGCCTGAACCAGAATATGAGCCTGAGCCTGAACCAGAATATGAGCCTGAGCCAGAGCCTGAGCCTGAACCAGAATATGAGTCAGAACCTGAGCCTGAGCCTGATGTAAGACCCTCTGATTCAATCTAACATCACTTCAACCAAATAATAGATTAATTTAATCTGTCGTTTGAAAGTATAAGTCTTCCCCAGGATTTGCGATTTGATCTCAATGCTCCCGTGCTGTTTGCAGGATGAACCAGAGTACGAGGAGCCTCCAGATTTGCCTCCACGCTCAGAAGATTTCCTCGAACTTGAGGCCCCACCGCTTCCTGACAGGTCGGCAGAGGTGGAGGAAGATGACGGGGATTATGATGCAATTGCTGAACGGCCTCCTCCTCTTCCTCCTGTGGAGACAGGTCTGCCTCTGAGTCGGCTGCAGTTGAAACGTTTAACATGTTTGCATGTGAAGTGCACGTTCATTTCAGTTTTCTTTTACAGATGACAATGAGTATGAAGACCTGACATGTGGACAGAAGGCAATAGCCATTTACGACTATCAGGGAGGTACGTCACTTCTTCCACGCTTCGTTTTTTTTTTACATTTAACGATCGTCTTCACACTCAAAGCGACAAATCCTACGATCTCATTTGTGCAGAGGCGGACGATGAGATCTCCTTCAACCCAGACGACGTGATCAACAACATAGAGATGATCGACGAAGGCTGGTGGAAGGGAGAGTGTCACGGACGCACCGGTCTGTTCCCAGCTACTTATGTTCAGCTCATGTAGTTTGGGACTTTCTGCTTCACTTTAAGCGATCTCAGATTTCTCAGGTTGTTCAACAGAGGGAATTCAGCTGTGTATTTATACAATAAATCACTGAAAAGCTTCTGATCAGCTGATTTCAATCCTCTTACTCGGTGGTAATAACTTTCTTATATAATATGACCAATAAAGTTATGCATCCTGTATCTGCAATAAACTGGAGTCAATAAACTATTCTACAGGCAGGATTCTGTGTGTTTGTATTTTACATTCCTTGTATTGTATTGAATTGTATTTCATCATGATCATATTATAATAAGCTGGATTAAATACAAAGTGTCTTGAAGCAGAGTTTGGTTTAAAACTGAAAAAACAAATAGTTACTGTTGTCAATTGTTTCACTAACAACACAAACTACTTGACGGATTGTCACGAAACTTGGAGGAAGGATGCGTTATACGTTTTTTTCCACTTTCTTTAACATAGAACTATTCAACATTTTCCCTTCTTCTGTCATTAATTTCGAGATTCTGACAATAGCTTGAAAACATTGACGAGCGATTTGTAGCCTCCACGTCAGCTATGATGATTTTAATCATATCAACGAGTCTTAAATGGTACAAGACAAAAAACAAATAGTAATAAATGCAAGCCGTGAATCAGTTAATATTTTTTTATCAGAATAAGCACAGATTCAAACTGCAGTGGAGAATATAGGACAATCACCTGTTATGTTGTATTCAGACAAATATATTTTACATTAAGTCGTATTTTTGTAAAGCGTGGTCTAACATGAAGAAGAAGCTGCGGTTCCATGAGAACCAACATGCTCCTGCAGTGGATTACTCTACAACAGCAGGCCTGCTCGAGTGAAGGATCCAGCAGCAGGCAGCGACACTTGTCATGTAGAGATCAGTACATGAAACGATCCTGTGTGTTTCTGCAACAAAAGTCTTTGAAGCCAAGAAAACCTCCTTAAGTTTCCTCTGGCTCACCAGGCGATGCCCTTCTTCTTCTTGCCCTTTCCACCTTTCTTTGCCATCCGCTTGCCTTTCATCTTCTTGGCCTGACGCTGGCTCATCCACACAGGGTACTGTCCGTTTTCGTCCAACAGGGTTGTCTTGTTGCGTTTGGCGTCCATGTCCATCTTCCCCTCTGTAAACACAAAAGGAAATGGTCAAAGGTCTGAAAACAGCTATAGTTCAAGCTGAATATCGCCTGTGGGCCACGGTCACTCACCGTCATCAGCCTGCTGCTTTATGATCTTGTCCGCCGGCACCACGGTGGCGATCTCCTGCACGTCAGCCATGAGAGCGTCTCCTTTCTTGTCCAAATTCAGAGCCTGCTTCAGACGAGCCAGCTCCTTGGGGGCGTTTTTCTTCCTCTTCTCCGCGCGCATCTTCCTCTTCCACTTGCTCCGCAGGCTTTTTGCCATCTTGAGGAGGTTCTGAAATAAACAAACAACACATCAGTCATTATATTGGAGTTAATGGCAGATGCGTTAAGCAAAGGCAGCTCTTTATGGTTTAAGTTAAGTACTTATCTAACCCACCAGATCACTTGATCCTCGTCCCCAAACAAGTATGGACAGATTATGGTTTTTAATAAAACACTCAAATTTATGTTCCTGCAGCAGAGTTTTCTTCATTTGTCTATAAAAGCAGTCAGGATGACGACAAAGGACATTTATCTAGTATTTATGTATTATGTAATAACAAATGAAACGTGTTAATGGGGATAAGTTTGAACACAGAGTAGTTTAAGAGTTTGTTTGTTTAAAAGAACGGACTCACGTGACACGAGATCATACATGTGAATCCTATGTGTCCACCTGAATACAAAGCTAACGTTGCACATTGTCTATAACGCGTTGCAGCTACATGACATGAATATATGTCAGTTAGCTACAGCCACGACCACAATTAGCTTTACAGTTCATTTCTACCACAGCAAGCTAACCGAGGTCTGCTAGCTAGTTAGCTCTCGAGCTGCCGCTGTGGGAAATCTCGCAAGGAAACACCTTAAAAAAGCTAACGTTAGCTTATCCCACATGCTAAGTGTGTTAGCACAACGTAAACTGTAAACATCACTTACTTTACGAGCGCGTAGTTTAAGTTAAATGATTAAATGTCCCCACACGCTCCTCACACGTGTTTACAGGAGGAGAGGAAAGACGGAAGGACGCGTTTCCGAAGAAGCTGTCACGTGATTGGCTCTTTTTTGGGAGCCTGAAGACCCTGGTTTCTGATTGGCTCGCGGTCTCAACCAGGAAGTGCAAGCGACTGTGGAATGTAAACAACACGTAAAGGAGAATATCGGGTGTAAACGAGCGGTTTTCACGGGTTTATTCAACCCTCAGCTATAAACTAAGCTTCTAAACCTGTAGTAGCATCCATCGGTGTGGTAACTAGTAAGTTGTATCAGTCATTTTGGCTGTTTAACTGGGATTTGTTCGAGCAGCTTCCCCACAGATGCTCAACATGTTGGAAGCGGCTGCAGAGCAAATGGTGGTTCACAGAGATTTCCAGGCAGCGTTTGACACATGTGACCGAAGTCTGCAGAGTCTCTGCGGCCCGGAGGCAGAGGACAGCCGGTGAGAGTCCGACGCCCACGTGTTTCCTTCAGCCTGGGAGTCAAGTGTGTCACTGTGTGTCTTTTTGTTTTTTTGTCCCCACAGGTCCGCAGAGTTCAAGGCTGGTTTCTGCACTATAGGGATCCAAGCCCTGGCTGAGCTCAACCAGTGGCCCGGTGTCCTCCCCTGGGTCCTCCAGCAGTATGAGCTCCAGGAGAAGATACCTGCGAAGATCATGCAGATGTGGTGAGTGGAGCTCAAACAGGCTGTGAATCCACCAACTCAGCAGGAGATTGTTTAACTACACATTTTGGTAAAGAATGAATTGTTTTAATGAGCAAAAACTACCAATCATTCCCTGTTACGGAGAGGTTTTGATTATTACATCTGTTTTAAACCAGTATATCAAAACAGTTGCCAATAAAAACATGTTTTGTTGATGGACCTGTTGCTTAATCAACCATTTGAGTTCTCAAAATTGATTCTCTCATTTTTATATTGGCAGCATACTTCTTTACTCGAAGGTGGGGGAGCCTGCTGTGATGCAGGAGGCAGCCAGAGTTTGGTTACACTGTCCGTCCAACAGCAAAGCGTCGGGGTTCGGGACAGTCGCAGAACTGCACCTGCTGCATGTCCTCGTCCCTCTCGGACGCACGGACGAGGCTCGGGAGTTGATCGTCGGCGAGGTTGGGGGAAGGGCGTTCACGGAAGACCAGAGACGGACGGCGCTGGATGTTGTAGATGAAAGAGAGCAACAGAATCTAGAGCCGCCTCTAAATCCTGGTGGCAGCCCTAACTCTGCACATAGTGTCTCAAATAAAGGTAACAAATGGATGTTTCTTTAGATGCATGTTACAAAATCAAATAAGTATAAATATTGAATATAGACAGTCTCTCTCTCTGGGTGTGTTTGTGCTCTACAGGTGCTGTCATCCATAAACTCAAAGCCATGCTCCGTTTTTTATACAAAAAACTTTTTATGACCGGCTCTGGCTCATTCTCTCTGCAGAGAATCTTTCTGGCAGCCGTCCTTCTCTACATGCTCTTACTTCGAATGGATCCAGGTTGGATAAAATGTTCTTTGCATCTCACTTCCATCACCGGGTTTGTTGAAGTTTAAAACGTTTGCATTTCCTCCTGTTGTTTGCCCTCAGCTCTCCCGTCATCATTCCTGTGGATTTCCAAACTTCTTGAGCTGCTCAAACAGATGTGGAGCACCATGGTTGCACCGTACTACCATTCTCTCACTCAGAGCAAAGCACTGTAAAAGACTGAAAGACACTTTATGTTTTGTCCATAGTTTTGACCCATTTCTATCTTTTTTGTAAGAGAAGATGGCTTAGTTATATCCACTTTTGCCCCAATCAGGTTGATTGTTGTTTGGTGGTTTGCTTTGTTTGTTTGCAGATTTACCCAAAACTTGGTGGAAGGATGAGACAAGGGCCAAGAAAGAAGTCAGGACATGTTGGCCTGTATCTGGGCACAGAGGCACTTTTCACTTTCTTTAACGTTGCGAGATAGGGTGTTTTTGACATTCTCACCAGCTTCCAAGAGAATAATTCATGAATCTTGATGAAATAAAATACATTTAGAATATTTATGAATGTGAGCAGTGTGGTGAATTGAATTTAATGGGACTGTTGGGCATTGGCGTCATCCTACCTATGAAAACCATCAGTCATATCAACAACCAGAGAAAAGCATTTCCCGTGTATGTTTGTTAATTTTTTGTTAGAAACCTCAGACTTTTTTATTGCTGCCACTAACACATATTTTCACATGAAGACTAATCCCTCTTGATCAATAACTTTATTTAACCAGTACGATTAGTCCCAGATTTTACAGGAGCAGCAGTACCTACATCACTTATAACTCAGTTATAAAGAAATAACAAAGGAGTAATAATGGATCAACAATGTGATCAGAATGTCAATGGAAGACATACAAATTATGGGTGACAAAATATGACAATGAATATGTGCAATAAATATATACATATATATGAGTTTTGTGTTTTATTGATAGTTTAATTAAGTTTTGTGTTTTAGTTAAGTTTTGTGTTTTATGGTTATATGGAGTAAATCACACTTGGGGTTAAAAGTTAAACAAAGAAATGGGAAAACTTTAAATCAAATACACGACTAATTAATTAATTAATCAATTTAAATGACAGGATTTCAAAATTGAATCTATTGGGAAAATTGCCCATTTAAAAAAATCTAGTCCAACCTCAACGATGGCAAAATGTTATATCACAACACTGCGCTGCTATAAATAAAACACAGTTTAACTTTATTTACACACAAACGGTTTTATTATTTGAAATAAAGTCATTGGAGAAATCGTCACAAAATGCTTATAAAGTTGAATGAAATGTGTCATAGAAATCCGCGCATGGCAACTGGTAGGTTTCGTTTTCTGCGAACAGAGAGACTGCAAAGTGAAACTGAGGAGCTGACGTGGATGCGATGTTTACTGGGAAACGAGAGAAGAACGACGTACTCGAACAGATGATTTAAAAAACACAACACAGGTTCGACTCCTGTTCTGTTGAGAAGCGAGAAGTGAAGTCTGACATCATGTTCTCCAGGTTCTCCAGGTTTTGTTATCCATTTACAGGAAGGGACCTTCAATACGGTGAGTAGAGTAACGACATTATCCTGTGTGATGATGGGGATGATGGTGGTTTGATGCTGAATGTGATTTTTCAGTAGTTACCAGATGAATTTAATCTCCTCTACACTTGGGGCTGGACGATATTCCCCAAATTACGTCAAGATACAAATTTCAGTCAATGTAGATTCATACATTTCATTGAAAAGAAAAAAGAAATATATATAAGAATTATATTGATATATATTGAATCTTTGTTAAATTGCTGTTAAAATTCTTATAAAATACTGCTATAAGTTATTGATATTGTTTTCATTGTACACTACTGTTGTGTAATGCAACTTTACAGTTTGTTTTTGACATTGTGTTGATTCAATTATTGTGCAGTGTGGCATGTCAAAGAGGAACTAACACAGCACACAGGAGCAAATGGTATCAACCAAATGTTGTATGTGTGTCTGTATTAACACATTATTTATTGTTTGTATTATTTTCTTCATTATCCAGGTGTTTCTGTGGTTCTAGTTCACTCAGTGTTATTTGACTTGTTGCCTGTACAGTGGTGTTTTCTAAAAGGGAGTAGGCAAAGACAGATTAACATGAAGGCATCGCACACAAACCTTTGGTGTGGTGTGTTGCTGTATTGACAGTTGCATCACAGGTGAATCCATCCAATGGATAATATGCTATTTTCATTCATTTTGAATATTTCCACTGGTCTGTCCCAGAAATGAGAGGCCTCAGCAACTACCAGCTGTCCTGCTGCGTCAACACTTTGCTGCAGACCCTCTCTGCGACCTGGGAGCTGTCAGCCCTGCTGGAAAAGTAAGACAATGAAGTTGTATGTTCACATTGCTGACCTACAAGGAAGCAAAGCCTCAAAACAAAGTGGTAAATCCGGATTTTAGTATATTATATGTACATGTACTTTGTTGATGATTTATTGATGTGCACAAGGTGGGATTCAGCTGGTGTGAGAGCAGACAGTCATAACGTCCCCCTGCAGTTGAAGAGAGTCCTCGCAGCCATGACGAGCAACCATACGCAGAACATTGCCCATCGAGACTTCCTGTACTGTCTGGACAGAAACTGCGTTCGACGTAAGAGCCGCAGATTCACACGGTCAACGTGTCACACTGATGTTTATTTCCCACCTTGTGACAATGAAACTGTTTTGTAGTTTGTATGCAGCACGACGCCGATGAAGTCTTCCTCTCCATCCTGAACTTCATGCAGCAACAGATGGACGACAGAGAACTGGTCGGCCTGTAACCTTTAGCATTCTGAGTTTTTCACCTGGTAGTGTGTCATATGTTTGCTTACCTTTGTTTTCTCTGTCAGGCTCAGGGAATCCAGAATCTGTACAAGGTTTCTGTGGAAACTCACCTGCAGTGTTTGGAGTGCAGCTCCATCCAGACTCAGACCAGCTTCCAGCTCAGCCTGCATCTGCACGTGAAGGAAGATCACGACTCTCTGGTGCAGTTTCTTTGTTTGTGGACAATTTTTGCCATGAATTTTACAAGAAGATAGAAACCACAGTCATGTCTGTACAGCAGGTATGAGTTGTTATAAATTAGCTTAGCTTAGCACCTGTTAATTCTCACTTATTGAATCATCATTGAATTATCTTATCTCTTTTTTAACCCTAACCCTAACCCGTCTACTGTTTTCTAGTCTTTATGCTAAGCTAAGCTAACCAGCTGCTGATACTGACTGTACAGATGTGAGAGTGGTCTTGATCCTTTCGTCAAACTGTCGTTAAGAAAGCAAATTTAACATAGTCCCCAAAATGTCAAATAATCCATCATACTAATAATACGATTTCAACGCACGTGTTTCTGACATTTTCAGGGAGGTTGCATATCCTCCTTCTTAGAGGATCAGGAGTTAAGGGGCAGAAATTGCTGCTTTTGTGCACAATGTGGAAGCAAGACTCCGTCTAGACGGGTGAGGTTTGAATCAAATGTGACCCAAAGATATTAACTAACCTTATCGTCAACTTATACATGTAATTGTATCTTTCAGGGTGTCAAACTGCTCTCCTTGCCTTGTATCTTGTGCGTGCACCTGAAGCGGTTTCGGAACAGCCGTGGTGACATCAGAAAACTTGATTGCAGGGTGACCTTTCCAGAGACCTTTGACTTCTCTGAGATCGCTAGAGGTGGATTCTCCACAGACTTTGCCCAGGTACTTGTATTTCCTATCTACTCTCTGGATATTGTATTTTGTCATCTAAAAGTGTATTTGTTCTTCTAGGATGAGTACACCTACACTTTGTATGCAGTGGTAGTGCACTCTGGTGGTACAATGTGGGGGCACTACACTGCCTATGTTCGTCATAGGGTGAGCCAGCAATGGTACCATGCAGACGACAGCCACGTGCAGAAGGTTTGTTCAATAAGACATTTGAATGTTTATTCCTGACTTTCTACTTCATTATGATCTACAGAAGTGAAATAGGTTTTACTCTTTTGTAACTAATTCTGGCTTTTTATTTCAACACACAGGTTTCCTGGGAACAAGTGCAGAGAACGTATGGAAAATATTATGGGTCTGTCTGGCTTTTTCACTTTCTCTCTAAAGGATGACAAGATTGAATTCATTCATGTATCTGTATGCTAAACATGAAGCTATAAGCCACAGCCACTTAATCATAGCCTCAGCCAAACTCTGCCTCCTAGAACTTAAACTTAACACATGTTATATAGACCAAACAAACAAACCACACAAAGGTCTTTGTGCTGACCTATGTGAGCGAAAACCAGCTTAGATGCATTATTCTCTTTCCTCCCTGCTTTAATTTGACTGTGGAGTGCCTCAGGGCTCTGTCCTGATTCACCTGTTATTTTACAATTGCATGTTCCCATTTGGGAGCACAATTTGTAGATATAACGGTGCATTGATGATATTTCTCAACTTTCTAATAGGTGATCAAAATTTGCATTTCTTATTGTCAGCTTTATCTTCATGTGTGAAAGTCACTTAAATATTACTTTGATCAAACTAAATTTACTTCTTTTAATTCTAATAAAAACTCAATGTTTCTGTCTTTCCACTGTCAAACATGTTGGAATACAGAAGATGACCAATGAACATGAGACACATTAAAACCTGCTCAAAGCAGCCACCAGCTGCTTTTTAGGGTTAAATTGAAGATTTTCATCAATAACATGTAAATCCAGTGCTTGACTTCCACTGACATCATGGAGCTTTCATCTTCCTACTCGCGGAAACAGCCTAAAGTCTTAAGACAAAGCCTTATTGTCTGTTCCTCGGGGGAGATTAGAGACTAAAGGTGGCGGTGTTTTTGTAGTGGGGGCTTTTTAAACTTTTGAACTTCTAAACAGAGGAAATCCATCTTGTCTGTCTTGTCTTCCAACAACAAACATCTTTTTCCCTTACACCTGGTAGTTACATTTTCACTTTTTATGTCTGGTAAATCTTTTGTTCCTTTTATCCTTTTCCTGCCCCATCTCCGAGAGGCACAACTTTGTTTGATACATCTCTGTCTTATTTTTTACAGCGGCACAGCGTACATGTTAATGTACAGAAGAGGATCCAAACAGGAGGGACCACAACCTGAATTCTCCGGATGATTGTGACACGAGGTTCAATATAGGTCTGAGATGGAAAGTATAGGAATTTAATGAATTAAATACTTACTTGATTGATATCATTAGTTTAAATTTGAGATTTTATTGCACATAGTGACTGGTTTAAATGTTTAATGTTTTGTCTGACCTCATAGAAATACTGCAGGGAAAGGGTTAGGGTGTATACTTTACACCAGCATCGTAATTTCTGCCTGACAGCAGTAGGTGGCGTTCAAGACTTGAAACACTGAAGGGTTTTCCACTCTCAGACCACACACAATGCAAACGAGCTCAGTGACACCGGGGGGTGGTTTGAAGAGAATGCTTAGCTTAGATGTTCACTGTTTGGGGGGAAATACCTGCAATGGGGCTCAGTGCTCATTTTCCTGACACTGCGGTAAAATGTGTGAGTCACTCATGAAGAACAATGAAGTCATTCTGTCTGATTTGAGGCGGCCAAAAACATCACCAACAAAAATTCAAATTAACATCTCACTATTTATTGTATTTTATCACTACCTATTTTATCACTACATATAACTATCAACTTTCCTTTTACAAAACTGGTTTTAACACCTTCATCTTTTTGTCTTTTGTTGACGCACCAACGTCGGCACATCTCCCAACCCCCCGAGCTCAGAATGTTAGTACTTAAGATCTGTATATATTTATTTTTAAAAATGCATTGCAGAGACTATCTCGCAATGAAGGGAGTTTAAACGTTGCAGTTGTAACCACAGCACTTGAGTGCTCGGCATAGGCTGTCAGCACAGCCTCTAAAGTTCCCACTCGTTTGGCCAGGATTCAGGGGGACCGTGTGAAATGGTGCCTATGTGCTGCACAGCTCTGACAGAATGGAACATGCCTGCACAGTGCCACAGGCCGTGGGCCCCGTGCTTAGTCATCTCGCTGCCATGTAGCATAGCCGCTGCTTTCTGTATAGGTGGTAACTTCCTCCCACATTGAGACCAAAGACCAGGACTAGATATGTGCGTTATGTGTCTAGACTTGAGTCAGTGTCACAGATATGGTTTGGTGTTTTTGGTGTTGAATTGTGTTGGTGACGTTACATTGCATCTTGAAAAACTGATGATGGAAACAGTTATAATAATAAAGTTTGTTAATGTCTGTATACTAAGAGGAAAGTTGCATTTTTTCATAATAAGAAATTATCATAACTCTGGGTACTCTGATGGATTTATGAGATGGTTTTATTTTTTACCAGTTTTTAGAAATACTCAGATCTTTCAGCTATAGTGTACTTCTTTATATTACTGCATGAAAATACTATGTGTAATGTGTCGGGGTGGCTCTTAGTAATGAACCCACAAAGAATCCTCATCCAAGCCTGCAGTTTCCCTTCAACTCCATAAAGTGTTGAGTGTTTTTCACCACATTATTTTGTTTTTCTGGCCGGAAATTTTACTGTTTTGGCTCAGTCGTACTGAGAAGTTTGACTTTAAACGATTCTGAACATCCATCGGAATGCTACCTGCCTAGCACCAAACGTAGGACAGCAAACAAACATTTGCTTTTTCATCAGAGATGAGCGACGAGCCACATTTCCCTCAGGACTTGGTAGAGACCAAAAACAGCTAAAAGCCCAGCGTGAAACATGTTTACTGCAAAATTAAGTCCTGCATTCAAAATATTACATATGTACAAGAATTGAGGTATTGGTAAAAAAATATACTTAAAGTACTATAATGCTGACTAGCACCTTTTAGCACACTAAGTGTACATCACATTATTGGGTGGTAGTGTATAAACACAACTCAAGCTATAGGTGGGAAGAGGTGAACCTAATTTAAACATTTTTATACTGTTGAGTAGTTTATTCTACAAAAAGTGTATGTGCCTTATAAGTACATTAAATATTCTTGGTAACTGCCTTATAATACTTGGTGTTTAGAATATATACTGTACATCCCTAATAGCCAACCAATATGTATAATGTATAGGCCAAGAGCATTTTTAGAAGAAACATTAGAATCTGAATAGAGTATTATAACTCCTACATATCCAGGGAACCGATTATTCTCTCTGTGGGGCTTTGATTACTTATTCGTGTTGTACGACCATGTGTCAGGGTTCAAGTTTGACGAGCACCTGCCCAGCGCAGCCCTGACATTGACCCCTGCAGACACTATCAAGGCGGCAACATGCCAGAGGCAGCACAGCCAAAGGCCACATGTAGCCTGTAAAACCTGACTGAGCGTCTGGACGTCTCAGTTTCCTTTCAAGCACGTGTCACACATGCCTGAGGTCTCGGTCTCTATTGTTTGAGGTTGAGCTCTGGCCCCTGGACGTGGTTATACAGACACTTTACGGCAGATCATAGTCTCCAATTTAGTTTCAGCCCTTTATCTCGGTCAGGTGTTAGCCAGTTCGCAGAGATTCCCTTCAGCTGGATTGTGAATTTCTCCAGCAGTGATAGTGATTGACACAATGCATGAGCTGAAGCAGACACATAGGCTGTGGAAGCAGGGAGATTGTTCAGACTTTGCCGTGTGGCAACACTTAAAACTGTTTTCTTTGGAGAATATCTCTAGGTTCGTTAATGCTTTTTCGTCATTGTTGATGTGTGTTTACCAGTTACTAGGTGAGCACACCACTGATGCGTCGAGGAGAAAATGGAATTTGGCTATGTGAGAACCACTCTTAAATTTTCCCTTTTTTGTGGAGGATTTCACAGGCTCAGATAAATGCCTTGTGCCTTTTCAAATGCAACTCACAGCAAAGCAGTATTCCAGCCCTCTGTCTGTCTTTTGATGATCACCAATAATAATGTCATTCCATGTCAAAGAAGAAGCCTCATGCTGTTCAGACACAGGCAGAAAGCAGTAGGAAAGCAGTGGAGTTGAACTGTGAACTGACTGGCAAAGATACAAAGGTTGTATTATAATATTTTACCCATGCTGGTAGCTTGGCTCTATGGAAATGCCAGGTTGTTGGATGGGACACTTCACAACGTCAGCAGCTATTGGATATATTGCCATTAAGTTTTGCACATTTGTGGTCCTCAGAGGATGATTTAATGACTAAATAAATATAAAAATAGGAAACAAAATACAATAAAAAAAATATTGTAAGCACCAGGGAAGATTATATTTAAATTTGATATAAAAATATAGCTTAACCACATCAAATTGCATCATATTTTCTAATTACAGAGAAATTAGAGGGGAATTAAAAGGAAAGGTATTATAGGTTTTATACTTCTCATCCAGTTATTGCGGTTTTGTCGGTTTTGTAGCTACTATGAGTCATTTTCATGCGTATTATACATTTCTATGTCATAATGTTTTTTACGTGTTAATACAGACATATAGACTCAAGTGACTGTGTGTTCCAGTTTCTTTGCTGTCTGTTTCATTCTGAAATCACAAGTTTCTTCCTGTGTTTTTATTTTTACAGTCGTAGACAGGAACTCATTTTTGTGCACTGTCTCTACGCACTTCTGCTTTTCTGCTCAGAACAGAGACTGTGAATGAAGTGGACTTTTGCACTGATCCTTGCATGTTTCCTCCTGTAAGAAATGACTTTGTTAGGGAAGATGTGCTTCCTGTAAAGAACCCCAGACTCTTTATTGCTCCGATTCTACATAAATGAATCTATCAGAAAAGTGTCATGAATGCTTCGGGGGTGGCAGCCAGCTTGCACAGCTTTCCTTTGGTTACATAATGAGGTTTCAAATAGGAAATGATTATCTTTCGCTCTCGGGCCTGGTGGCCATGGTGAAGTCTGCTTTTGTAAATAACAAACAAGGAACTGAAGGCAAATGTCCACGTATCGTTTGCCTCTAATATACAAAGACTACTAAATCAGATAAAGGAGCATATAACTAAAAATGGATCAGCAAATTTCTCTATGAAAAGAAAATCCTCCACAATTTAAAAAAGGCCTAAATCCAGATTTAAACCCCGACTTCTGTCATCGAGGAATGTTTGTCTATGACCTTGATTTGTGATTAGTTACCTCCAGTTTCAGAATGGCGGCTCTTGGCTCATATTTAGGTCATACTGGTGAATTCTGGCAAGTATCTGCGAGCTTTAGGTGTAAACACATAGGCTGCATTGGTCTGTGAACAAGCTGCAGCGATTTTAGTGGAATTTGTGGTATGAGCAGTCGTGTCGAGGAAGGAGCCTTATCTTTCCCCAGTGAGATCATAAAATTTCCTCTCAGGAGGTAGAAGGGGAGTCCGGTCGTCACTGAGTTTTCCCTCTCGCTTCACGTGTTCGGTTGTCCTCCCTGAGATTCTTGGCAGATGCAGCATAATAAATAGAACATCTGCTGAGTTTTCTAGGAAAAGGGATGTCGAGCAGTCAAACTTCTATAAGTGAACAGCAAAGAAAAAAAGGGCAGCTCAAGTTTGGTCTGGTTTGGTTTGGACTAGAACGGCAGTTGGGGTTGATTCGCTTTCATTTTGGTCGACTCAAAATGGCAAGTGACACTGTTATTTAGCAGCTAATGATATGTATTCAATCTCAGTTATTTTTCGGGTTATTTATATTTACTATGAAGCGCACTTCCAGCTGAGAGGACTCGGGAGTGTGTTGCAGATATTGGTTCTCACGGGAGGTGAGCGGAGGCCCCCGTGGTAACAACGGTCATCACATGTAGCATCTCCTCAGTGTGACCCGACGCTCCACCCTGGTCTTCGTGCTTCTGTCGTTACCCTTCAGTTAGCGCCTTATCTCAGCTGCTTATCATCAGACACAGGATCCAGGGAAGATCAGCCATCATCTCGGAAGCCAGGCGTCTCGGGTTACAGGGGAAATGGCTTCACTGACGGGCCCAGGTAACCGTCTGTCAGTTTGTGAGCGTCGTACCTCAAAGCTTGCTCCTGCTCTGACATGCACACCGCCATGTCTGTGCACTGGTGGCCCCTCTGTGGGCCCTTCTAGTATGAAGGATTTGTTGTGTATGGTATGATGGGTTTTTATTTTGGTTATGCAGTGCTTTGCATCAGCTGAGTAAAAAAAACGACTGTGATCCAAAAGCCAATAGCAAATTTATCTCTTGTTGTGACTTGTCTAAACATTATTAGACAGTATCACAATAAATCCTCATCTTCACATGGCAATCCCTCAAATTAAAATTCTTCTCAGCATAAAGGTATGAATGGAATTGCACCTTCAGGGTAACCACTGCCTCACCGTTCCAGCGCTCAGCCAGTGATAAGCTCACAACAACTTGTGAACCGCTGCGAACACACATTTCAGCTGTGCCTGTGTATACATGCCAATCAGTTGCTACATCGCTGCTCCAGTTAATGATTTGTACAGTGGGAGAAAAACTTGTGACAGCGAGAGGGCTCATAGCGAAACTGGTCTAGATAAAAAAAAAAGAAGCCTTTTTTTCACTTCTCGTTGGTGCACCTTGCCATGTTTAAGAGGCCTGACCCAGGTTCACTGGCTCTGTAATATGGGCTGGGCACCTTGAGAAGTGAGCTATCCATTGTCAAACCTCTTTGACCTGCTCTCTCCTTCAGCCTCTCCTATTTCCGCACAAAGACTCTCTAATGCCAGGTAGCTGGCGCTGGCATTCCTATTGCATTCCACCATGGGGAAGTTGCCGGGATCAGGATGAAAAATGCCTGAAACAAAGGTCTACTCTCATTCACAGGGTTTAGGGTTCTGTGGGAAAGTCCTGGCTGGACAGAGGTTGGATGGCAGAGGAATGCGAAGCGGGGCATAGCTCACACAGTCTCTATGACACAGAACCAAAGACACATTGACAAGGTGGGGGTCTTCAGAGAGGAGTCAGCCCCCATGAAAGAGGATCACAGAATAACAGAAGTATATCCTTCATTTCTCAGGTTTAGGACAGTGAAGTCATCAGTCCTGCAAACACGATGGGTAGAGCTTTGAATTTGACGTCTTGGTGGTAGCTCTGGTCCGTATCCCCTCAAATCCATCATTTCTGGTCTTATTTGCTTTTATTTGATAGTGACATTAGGGAGAGTTGACATATAACAACGCAGTCATTCCCAAAGCTTTTGGCCCGTGGACATTTTTGGGAATACACCTCTGCTTTCTGGCAGAGCTGAGAAAATTGAAACCACTCTCAGTGCCCATTAAATATAAGGCTACGGACAGCAGCCAGTTAGCTTAGCACAAGAGACAGAAACAGTATTTCACAGTAACAATTGATAGCAAAAATTTAATTACGAACAAATTCAAAAATGAATTATTACATCAATAGTTTTTTCATTTGTAGAGGTATTAAGTCCATTCCTTTGCTGGCTCATGCTGAGGTTAGGTGCCTGACCTCGCTTCACCCTCCCTCCCCTGAGTCATATCTAAACCTAGGCTTGTAAAGATTTAGATAGGAATTTACTGTCAAGGCTTTTCACTCTCCCACTACAAATACCAATATATTTTTGATAAAGTATCTTCAGCTGTGAGGAGGAGATGAGGTTAAGTTACCTTTAAGTGACGGTTAAAGGTTTTGCCGACCAGATCTTTCTCATTTTAGTTGGACTGAATGATGAAAGAATACAGGTAATCATGTTTAGCCCTTGTTAGCCATGTGGCTCATATATTGTAATATCAGTAGGTCCATCCACTACGTTGTTCCAGATGTAAACATCCCAACCACTGAATGTATTCATGGTGCCAAGAGGACGCCTCCTAATGATTTTGGTAATCCCCTGACTTCTGCTCTAGAACCACAATAAGGTTTGTGTTTTGGTTTGGTCTCGACAACCACAAAGTTTTACTCCCTCCCTCAGAATGGACTTTATTAACTGCAATTCAGTTTAACATATTTTTTCATCACCATATACCTCCAAAACAAAAATATTTGCATTAGCGTCAATGGTAGCAAGCTAAATAAAGATGGTGAACATCAGCATTTATTTAATTAAGAACCCAATTTATATAATTTATAACTAAATGCCCCCAAAACTAATATCATTACCACTACCCCAAAGCTAATTATTGATGGTTAGCATGCTAACAAGCTAAACAAAGATGGTTAACATGCTAAACCTCACACCTGTTTAACATCAACTAGTCAAAGATAACCAAATTTGTTTCCTCCAAGGTAATTAACACTACCAATTTGTTTCGATGCTGGTTAGCAAATATTAGCGTGCTACCATGCAAAACTAAGAGGGTTAACTTGCTTATCTTAATCTTGTTAGCCAAATTGGATCACCCATGCAGAGTAAAGCTACTGCGCAACTCTGCAAACACACAGAAACAATGTCAACGACAATTCCAATCATTTGCATTTCACTCGATACTTAACCACAGATCGCGATGCTTCCGGATCCAAACGTTATTGATGCCTTTTTCTTCAATGGTTTTTCTATAGATATAGTTTGACGCATTTTTCCGTATGTACATCACAGCCACCTAAACAGTTAAAGCTGCCATTTGTTTATACTGAGCTGAGGCCTGCTATCTGCTCAGGCTTTATATCATCTCCAGAGTCTATACATAGAGTGTGGTCGGTGGGCGTTGGAGATGGAGTATGTGGGGAAAGGAGAGGAGATCTGTTGCAGCCCACAGGCCCCCTCGGATTCTCTGATGTGGCTTCGTGACTTCCTCGGCAATGCAAGGCCTTCTGGGATATTTGCACTGAAGCAGTCTCCAGGTTTTTTAGCAATCGAGCGTTTGGAGTGTGACCGAGTGCACGGGCCTCTGCATCTTTAAGCGTACGTCGGAGAATTTTCTTTGCCGCTCTTTCACAACGCGTTGTTGTAAAACTTTCCCCTTTGATGTGTGAGGACACAGTTGCTTCCTTATAGCTGAAAACGAAAGGACACAACACCCTCACCGTGCAGGTGATTGTGCTGACGGGTGGGGCACGTTTAAGGTTGTGCCATGCAAACTTGCTTCCGCTTCACATCTGTGAAATGTGCAGCCTTTAATACACAATGGCATTCCCACTGTTTTCTCATGGGCTGCTATCAGTCTTATTCAAACAAGGTGCTCTGGTTCATGAGATAAACAGTGAGCTATTATCTTTGCTATCTCCAGTCCACTGCACAGTGATGCATTAGAGGCCACTTTAATGGATAATAACAGGTTAAGATGAGAAGAAAAATGTTAATGTTCACAGATATTCGATCCCATTTTGATTTGTTTTAATACTTTGCTGCTTTTCATTAAGCGAATAAGGCTGCTGAGAGGCCCAGCCCCTCTCATCTGCAGCCTGTTATGGCGGAGCGGGGGGATGACATCATATTGGTCTCAGAGCGGCGGCTGGTAATTGGCCTGCTCTCCTCCTCCAACGGCACGGGCCAAACAGAACACACAAGTGGAGCCAGGCAATGCAAGTCAGATGCACTGGGTTTTTCCAGAGTGGCTGGTGGGGCCTCAGTGCAGACTGAGAGCCAAGAGGCCTCGGAGAGGGGTACACCAATCCAACTGTAAATGTCAGAAATGAATGAAGGGCCTCAACTCAAAATGAAATCTGATATAATGCGCCCCAGGCCAGCCTGTTTGATCTGCTGCACAATCCGCTGCTGTAGTCGTCTGGATAACTGCGCCTTTTCTGCTTGATATGACTTTGCAAAAGCATTTTCATGTGGACGTTTTGTGAGAGCCAACGTCAATGAGTTCTCAGCCCACACAAAGTTCCATTACAGAGAGACTGGAGTGCTACACCTCTGGGGCTGCGGAGGAGCCACAGCCAGTGATTGTTTGTAATATTAAAATCCGAGCGAGATTTCTCCGTTCTGAACAAGTTCACACGCCTCGCGATGCGGATGCATTACTGGCGACAGATGATGTAAAGCTCCACAAGGCTTCATTCTGAAACTCCCAGCACATGTGAAAAATGGCCAGAGGATGAAACATCTGGAAATGAGATTAAACCTGCAGGTTCAGATGTGTGTCTTGTAGATGGAAATCCCACGAGCAGGACAATAACATGCAAAAACAACCAATCCCATTATTTGTTTAAGCAGCTATTTGATGTGGCAACATGAGTGAGCCTAATTGGTTGCAGTGGACCTGTGAATGAGACCTGGTTCTACCCTGTGGCCAGGCTCACACACAGCACATGAGATACCTCTGTTCTAATAAAGCACCGTGTTTATCTTTTATAGAGGCTGTTCAGTCATGCCACCATGTTTCATGCTCTGTGGTTGTTGCACAGAAAAATTCGGCGGCGTACTGATCTTCTGATTACATCGGCAGAGGATTACATAAACCTCTCTGTTATCATGTAGGGGAACAGTTGTGAGAACATGTTTGGTTTTCCAAGCCTGTGTGGGAAAACTGCGTTCCTGCTGTGTCAAAAGAGGGTGCAGTGCTTAGCGTGTTGGCACGTGCCCGTCCGCCTTTCTGTCGGCCATTGCTGTTTCCCCACATCAGTGACAGATAGAAGTTGTCAACGGAAGGTCACACTGAGCCTGAAGGTGGTGAAAACATCACATTCTGTGTTCGGACTGAGGGAAGCGGGGCGTCTGTGGTCAAAATGTGTCAAAGAGCAGAGCTGCACCGCTTCCACAGAAATTGTTCTTCAAATGCTTTCACTCTCTTCGTTGTATGTTGAGTTGATTTCCGATAACGTGATAGTAACTTGTGGCCTGAAAGATAAGATGCAGACGCAAAAAAGTCACAAGTCACCATATTGTCTTAGATAAAAGCCGCTTTATTACCTAATTATATGTCACTATCAGAAAATCCCACATGTTGTTTGAAGTCACAGTCATAATGTCTCTTCCACTGGTTTTAATGCCAATTTTCAATGTGTACACCGACATTTGACTGCCACTCATCTTGTTGTTCGATGTGCTTGTGCAATAGTTTGATGGCACTTAATTCTTAAGAATTAGAGCCAAGCAGCTGTTTATCTCAATAATCCAAGTAACTAACATTTTGATGGTAGTCGATGGAAACTCGCATTTAAAATATTTTTTGTTTTATAAATACTTGAGTAAATGTGATTTCGAAAATATAGCATGATTATGACATTTTTAAAAAAATGTTAAGATGAAATTATGTAATATTATGTCATTTCATTGCATTAAAGTTGTATCTGATGCTTCCTGTCCTCCTAAAATGTCAAAATATGTAATTTCAGTTTGATCTGCTGTGTGGTTACACTGATGCATGTGTACTTTTTGCGTGGGAGGCAGTCTGTGGCAGATTTACATCAAGGACCCTGATACTTTCTCCATGTGTTCCCCTTATCTTGTTTACCTCTTTATTAAAATAAAACCGAAAGCTTTTGAGATAAATTGCGATAAAATCCTTTGAAGTGCAATGACTCACTTAAGAGTAGGTGGCCATAAAGGACACCTCCCTCATCTAGTTTGATAAGGAGGTATCAATAAATGACTGAAATCATTTGATTGATTAGATTTGACAGAACGAGGGACACAAATGTATGTTTTATTTATACTGCGTCTGGTCTAGAAGCTCTGGTTCTGTGGGTGTGAGACAATTTACTTTGATAATGATGACTTTACCTTTTCACACCGAATCGTAGACAACTGTGGATGAAAGGCTTATTGTCTTTAAACTCCGCTGGGAGCCGGTCAAAGCTAAATAGCGTGTTCACACGTAGCCCATCTTTCATTATTCGTTGCTGCTGAATACACATTCCCCAGCACATCCTCTCTGTCTCTCAGCTGGTGAGCTATAGCTGTCGAGGCAGGGTCTGCGCCGGAGGGAGGAAATGATTGTGGGAATGTGTTATCACTTTCTCCCTCTTGTGCACATTCTCTAGGGCCAGTTGAATGTCATATATTTGTGTTTCTTATCTGCCAGATGAGAAAGAGCGCCGTTTCACAACACGGACGAGAATGACACATGTCCTATGCATTTTTTTTTTTACATTTTGACGTTTCTGTGTGTCATGTTAGAGACGATTACGCCGGACTGGACATGTCCACCGAAATATCAAATGTCATGTAGGCTGCACAGTGGAAAAGTCTATATCATGTTCCCCATCCGTCAAACGCAGCTCTGGAGGAAGCAGACCCAGCTGTTGTTGGCCATTGATACCTTTGTTGTTCCTCTCTGCTGAACCGCAATAGTCTGCAGTCGCAACCCTCAGCTGTTAACCTCATATTGCGCTTGTCTCTCAAATATGATTGCCTCATTCTTCCTCTCGCAGCGCAGTTTGCACTTGGACCAGACTGGTAACTTCTGATCTGTAACTCATGTGTTCGTACCGCTCACTGTAGCACAGGTATAAAGCACATGTAGGTACTTATGTACTCTTAACCAAACAGTGCCAGAGATATATAAGTTGTAAAACGTAGATTTTTGCTTTGTGTTTTTTTATTAAATGTCACAGACTTTACAGAATATCAACAAAAAAAACATTTCATATTATGTTTGCACAATCTCGAGTCTTCTTTTCCCCAAAATGTCACATTTCTTGGATCAGATTCTGGTATAAACTCAGTTTCGACATAATATGTAGTTGTGTTTTGTTTGCAGGGGCAGCACAAACACAGCAGGGCGTGATTCTACGTTGTGACCTGGGATTAGCATCAAACATCACTGTATTTGCATTCGCCAGTAGATTGATTTCAGGAAACCATACAGAATGCAAACATATATACAGTCCTCTTCGCATCTGAGAACTCATATCAGTTTGACAGCCGTGACTGCAAAGGGTGGAGAGAGGAGCCGCACCTTGAAAGCCCTGGCAGCTTTTCATGTCTAGCAAACAGCCACATGTGTCAAACTTCTCCTCCCACGCAGCACATTTCACACATTCCTAAAGAATGTTTGCTTTTTTACCAGGTCAACAGAATAAATCCAGCGCTGCATTGTGTCTCATCAACTTTGAGCAGCTTTCCGTGACCATTCTATGAGGCTTGTTTCATCTTGTGCAATTCGTTCTTTGCCCAGTCATCAGTTTTTCTGCAGTCCCATTGAAAGTCTTGCTCAGTGAGTATTTATGTCTTCATGGGCTGACCATAAAGACAGCTTCCCTGTGCTTTCATTTCCTCAGTGACGGTGGGAATCCTGACGAAGGGCTTGAGCTCTGGCTGTGGCTCAAACCATAACATATGCCTCACTACTTCCTGTTATCAGTGATTACATAAAGGTCGGAAACAAAGACATCCTACATTGTTAGGGAAGTAGCCGAACCTCCCTCGAGTTCCATGAGAATGGAATCATCACCAGTTTTATGATGACACTGATGAGAGGGGATCGTGCATGATATCAACTCCTTTAAAAGAGGATGTGGTCCACGGTTATGCTCTGTGAGGCAGTGGTTTGAGCCAGCATGCTCATAGTGACAATGCTAACATGCGGATGTTTAGCAGGTATATTGTATTGTATTGTAACACTTTTTCACCATAGTGTGTTAGATTCATCGGTCATAAATCAGAGTATGGATGTCTATACCAAATTTGTACCAATTCATCAGGTAGATTTCAAGAGAGCTTGGTGCTTGGTGATGTTGGTGCCAGCAGAGGAAAGGTCAGAGGGTAAGTTAAGTCATCCACTACAGACAATTAATGTATGTTTTAAATTGTATTCAAAATTCATCCAGATGAGATTATTCAGTCTGGACCAACCGAGAGTTCTGACCAGACCATGTAGTGGCTGTGTTGCATGAAGATAACTTGCACAAGCTGGTATCTTAAAGGTCTGATGCTTTCATATTTCTGTTTGCACACAGTATGTAGGCCATTACAAAGCATTGTGTCGTTCTTGTGCGAGTGCTGAGGAGCCAGAGTGACATAGCTGGAACTTCAGCAGGGCTCCCCAGGGACAGGGCCTCGGTCCTGGGAAGCAGTGACCTAGGATCAGCCGGACCATCGCAGCTTCAGGCTGCAGCAGCACTGTAAACCTCCGTCTTTCCCAGCGTGGGTTGGCCCACGGCTGACATTTGAACAGCTATCAGAATAAGCCCAGTTCCTCCCAGACTTTCGGTGGGAAGAATTGATGATTTGATCTTCGATGACTCTAGGCAGAGAGGAAGAAGTTTTCTCCTGGGCGATAACTATTATTAACAGGGCTGATATCCTGCAAAAGAAGGCAGTCCTTGTGGGAATGTTTATTAGGTTCAAATGTCATATTGTGTGTGAAAAATACTGAGTGTGTGTGTGTGTGGTGGAGGGGTGTAGCATGTTGTATCATGACGGGTCCGAGCCACCTCTCATACCTTAGGGGGCTCTTAGTTTGGTAACAAAGCCCTATCTGGTTCTGCAAGCTTGTTATTTGATTAAGACTAATCTCCAGGTTTTGATTTCAACTGGTTTTGTCTGGGGAGGAAGTACGTTTTGCTCTGTTTCTGTGTCTAAACTAAAGCTCAGCCTGTTAAACTGGATTTTGAGCTCTTTGAGCTGAAGAGAGCTGCACCCTGAGTGATGTGTAAAGGAGGAAGGCATGGGAAAATGCTGACCAAACTGTTTTACAATGACATGTAAAAGCAGAAAAAAAAATTCCATTCATTACAGGCATCGTTTTGACATTTTGGAGGAGAGAAGGCTTAAACCCTCTCTGTCTGAGAGCTAGACAAGAATATTGGAACCTTGTCTTTATATACTGTGTTAAGCTAGGGCCTGCAGTCAGTTAGCAGTGAAACTGAATACAGGGAAGCAGCTAACCTGGTTACGTCAAAATCCCCTACCAGCCTATTTGAAGCTCATTATTTACATGTTATAACTCTTTTGTGGTGTATTGGGGGGTTGTATACCAGACCACGTCTAAGTACTCCCATTCAATATAATATTATGTCTTGAAACTGATTTTTGCACAAATTAAACAAACAAGGTATAACATGTGAATTAGTGAGATTTAGTAATGCTTGTAGGGATATTTTTGCCTCTGATCCAGCCGGCTGTGTCCCCCTTTTTCCAGTCGTTATGCTAAGCTAGGCTAACTGTCTCCTGGCTGCAGCGGATACAGATTCAAGCTAATGGTCTTGGGCGCCACATGGAAAGTTGTACCCTTTGCTCCGCTGAACGTCCACTGGACTTCCTCAGGATTAAAGCCTGGCTGGATCTCAGGGGATGGGAGGAGAATTATGTTGTCATCCACCCCTGACCACGCCATCACCATGCCAGCTCATATCATGGTATTTCCTGCAGATAAGCCTGGTATGCACCTGTTTGTGTTATTCTTTTATTCTTGGGCTCTCTGGAATGTCAAATTACTCCATATACAAGAGAAACATTGGATGTCGCCAAGTATGTGTGTGTTTGCATCACCAACTGAAGTTGCCAGCTCAATGCAGGCCAGAGACGGACGGAACTATTTCTTTCGTGAAGTTGTCGTGGGGACCATATCTGGCGATATAGGTTTCCTGCATTCACACTCTCCTACATTGTCTTCTATGCTCGATTGCAAGGCTAGCAGTGCTTATATTTTCAATCTCAAGTCATTGGCAATAGTTACCTCATAGAAACAATATTTGTCACTCCCACTCAGATCTGTTGGACTAATTCTTATCAGTGTGCATTGATGTGTTTGGTCTGGCTGTGGTTCGAGGCCTGTTTCTCTCTCTGCAGTACACCAGGACCATTGTTGTGGCCGGCTCCAGCTCTCATACTGATAACAGGTTGATTTCCATCCTTCTGTTTGAATGCATGCGGCGTTTAGAGGGGAAATAGGGGCCTTCTGAGTTCCCCTGCTGAATTTAATCAAGCAATGAGACCAATGAGATGAATTAGGGCTGGAGCTGACTCAGCCTTACAGAGGCCTCTTTATGCTGCAGCCCTAGTCGAGGGGGCCCAGGGTTAGAATGCATCACACACAGGAAAACACCAGGCAGCTCCCAGACAGTCCAGGCCCCAGAAGTCCAACCCTGAAACCCTCCCTGCTTGCCGTTTATAAGTAGCATATCGCCTCACTAGAGCCACTTTCAAAGAGCTTTCGTTCACATTGCGAGGCCCCCCATTTCCTCCTCTCTCTCAGGAGGGAAATGTAAGTGTGCAGGAGTGGAAATGTTGCAGAGCTGAAGGGAAGTGAATGGATGAAGAAAGCGATGTTATTTGTGGAACAGTGGGACCCATTGGTTTAAAATAAACTGGCGCAAAATGACTTACTGGAAACTGCTCAGCCGTCTGCTGCTGATTAATGCCTCATTTTTCAATGGGCACAGAATGTGTTTGAGGTAAAGGACAGAGAAAGGCGACTAACTTTTGTTTGATCCAAGGTCATTGATTGGCCAGCTGCAAGGCCCTCCATCTGCCCCTGGGATCTGTCTTCCTATTGGACATCCTGTCCCTGATGAATTGTCACTCTTCTCATTTAAGATCATACAGAGGAAGCCGGGCCACTGCCAGGACACACCCACTCATCTTTTGCAGGCCAATCGGGCGTCTCCAGTTGTCAAGCATCCTTCGCACTCAGAAAGCCACAGCTGCCACAGGAGCTCCTCCGCAGGAATTTTTGTTTGTGTCCTTCCCTCCCTAATCTCTGACCACACACACTTGTTCACTTGTGACAGGCAGCCGCTGCCTCTTGGCCGTGGCCCAGTCACCCCCCTCGTCCTCATTGCCGCCCTGAGACATCTGTGTTGTGAGGCAAATGAACAGGAAAAGTGGGGGGACTTCAGAGTCGACTGCTGGAACAGAACAAGGGGACCCCCACTGCAGAGTTATAGTCTGAACAGTCTGAAATCTAGCTGCATGCAACCATGAAGAACATCACTCTCTTTTGCAGACGCATGCCGTCCTCTCATACCGTGAACATGGACATTACTTTACATGCATGCTCTCTTTTGGACAGATGCAAATCCCATCTTTTCCAGATATCCAGATATAAATGATTCCTTCTAGACATGAAGTTTGTTCTCTGTGAAATTGAGAGGATGTGATCTCACTCACTTAAAATCCAACCTATGTCGTTCGCCGGTTATGACTGAATCCAGGCTTTTCCTTTGTGTTGAGTGTCCCTTCCCAGCCCCCACACAGAAAGATGAGTGTTCTCCAAGAATAGGGTAGGAACTAGAGATATGAGTGTAAATACAAATAACTTAAATTTGGGATATTTGCTTTGGGAAACGTCCTGGCTGTGAATTAGATGATAAGATCAACAGCACTCTTGTATCTGTCTGTATACAGCCTGCAGCAAGGTAGCTTAGTTTAACATAAAGACTGGAAACAAGAGGAAACAGGTACCCTGCCTCTGTCACAAATTCTCCCTATAAGCTCCTTTAAACCTCCCAAATTAACACATTACATCTCATTTGTGAGAGTGAAAATATCAAATTATATAGTATTACAGGGGGGAATGTACATGGGAACTCAGATGCCAAGTAACAGCCTGACATATAGCCCCATGTTAAAACAGCAGATTGGCATTTTTACATTTTGTTTTTTGTACGGATTGAACAAGAGGGATATACGTGGTATGTTCTCACCTAACTCTTGCAGGACAGAGAATAAGGATATGTCCTGAAATGTTAAACTGTTCCTTTAAAGCAGCGTTGAGCATTTTGCAGAACAAACCTAAACCCCTTGTTCCTGTCACCTCATAGAACTCCTTTTGTTTAAAATGAACCCTCTTCCTCTCCCCTCCTCTTGTCTGTTATTACTCCTGAGTGCATGGTGGAGAATAGGGCAATGTTCTCAGAGACTCTGGTAGGAGTGAGGGATGCAAGCTGCCGGACGTCAGACTTGTATACAGACTAAATGGAAGAGGGGGGGAATTCAACAGTGACCAAGGCCCAAACTGTAGAAAAGAAACCCTCTTGTGTTCAAGAGCAAGACAACTAAAGATCAGGCCCGGATGTTGCCGTCTGTCCCGTCATTGTCTCCTCAACGTTGGCATTTCAGTTTGAATGATGGCTTTCACTTTAGCCAAAACATTCCTCGGACACTGTGAGGGGAACACCCTCTTTTTTTTTTTCCTGTGCTGATTTGACGACGCTCCTTTTGTTTTCTAATCTCCCTGCGTAGTTGAGTGCAAATTAACTGGTTGTACCACAGGGCTCCCCATTACATCTTAAGGATTGATGGAGACCTGAGGAAGTGGAATTTACACATTCAAACAAATATAATTAGGAGATGCCGGGTAAAGGAAACCACAGCAATAGTTGTACGGAGCACTGCTGCAAACAGTTGTTTCTCCAATCCTGCACATTACTTGCTGAACGCCACTTCTCCCCTCAGCCCCTCTGCAGTGAGTGGCAGTGACAGGACAGCTTTGATGTGTGATGCTCGCGATAGAGGCGCACTCCACTCGCTGATAGCATGACCAGAATAGCATGTGAAAGAGCAAGAACACACAGCTACCCATGAACATTTATGTCACCTACTTTTTATGTTCGAAAACGGATGTTTGGCCCACTTACAGTGGGGTGAACACACTTGTCGGGAAGGCACATAGTCTGCAACCATGTGACAGACAGAAGCCACTTTATCTACTGTACTGGCTGAGCTACACCAGCTATCACTCAGCGCTGGGAGGAGTGTTCACCACTGTTCACACCACAGCATTCCAGCCATAGCATCCTTTTCTCTACTGTCAGTAAACCCAAACAGCCAGCTTGACTCAGAGCACATGGGCAACCTGTAATCAAGCTTAGCCCTGAAACTGCCATGTAAAAGCAA
This sequence comes from Hippoglossus stenolepis, assembly GCF_022539355.2. Lineage (NCBI taxonomy): Eukaryota > Metazoa > Chordata > Actinopteri > Pleuronectiformes > Pleuronectidae > Hippoglossus > Hippoglossus stenolepis. The sequence continues at coordinate 14,287,619 of NC_061504.1, forward strand.
ATCCAGTGTTTATATCCAAGAGGCCTCCCTCATGGAGCGACTCACTTGATCTCGCACAGGAAATGCATGAGATGATGTTAAGCTTTAAACCGATCACTAGGATTAAAGATCTTGACTATCACCCTCCACCTCTTCTCTTTCTTTCTCTTTCTCTTTCTTTGTCTCTTTCTCTTGATCTGTGGCAGTCTGCCCATCTCCGGGCCCCTGTGCTCTGGTGGGTTCAGTGGACTGGTATGCAGCAGGAATCTTTGGATCAAGGTGATTTCACGCTCCTCCACGTTTTCCCAGGGCTTTGGCCGCTCTGTATTACCTCTGTGCAGCCCGGAGTGTGTGATAGCGGCTGACATGTGTTATCATAGGACACATGCACAAACAGCAGCAACAGGGTAAGGGTGCTTTATCTGTCTAACACCTCTGTTTCCCTCAAGTGTCAGTGCTTTGGATGTCTGGTATGGTAGGCTTCTTTGGCCTCTTGTGGAGAGACCCCCTTTTGACAAAAACATCGACCCAGGGATTTGTCATCCTCTCCATGCACAGACAAAGGGATAACCCCGCTGACACGAAATCTCAATTCTAAGATGAATCCTCTCATACATACACCCACCCCCCACTTTGAAGTAGAACTAATCTTGCTAACCTTGACATTCCCTCAGACAGTTCCCACTCTCATTTCACAGTCTTCTCTCATAATAGCTCCACAGTACTCCTCGATTTTTCTCACTGAAACTTCATATCTCATTCAGCTCTCTGGTGGCGGCTGTGAAAGGAGGACGTTTGTGAAGTCGTTCCAGTGAGAAGCAGTTCAACCCCTGCCATTCAGCTCGACTCTTAATATTCCTGCATGTGATTGGAGGCGGCAAATTTAGACGCATTTTTTTGTAAAAAATTGGCACAGGGAGCCAACAAGGGAATGAAACGACCTTCATAGATCAAACGTGATAGGGAGTTGACAACTTCATAACTTCCTCCTCTTCTATAACCCCCACCTTTTTACAGATTAGATCCTGTCTTAGAAGGACAAAATAATAAACACATTTCGAAAGCACTCTCTGCTGATTTGCATGTCCATATCCTCATACCTGCCTCCATGCCAAAGGGCTTCCTTTTACGGAAACGTTTTCCCCTACTGGTGGTTCGAGATGCCGTCCACACCCTTAGCCATAAGGATGTGTGCAACAACCAGCCCCCATGTTTTTAAAAGTCCAAAGTCTGTGTACTCACTTTGAGCAAGGCTATCCTATATTACCAAAACCTACAACATCTACAAAAGCTGCAGTTGTGTACCAAGAGTCCACAGTCACACTTGTAATTTGGTGAGACTCTGGCCCTGTGGTGCTTTGTGCTAAATGCTAAATACCAGTATGCTAACAAGATATGTTAAGCTAGCTATTTTAACTATCAGAGTCCTGTGTGTTAGCATCCTAATGTTAGCTCATTTGGACAAAACATGTGTGAAATTTCTCCGCCTGGCCTCCTAGTGTAAACTAATCCAGGAGAATCCGATGTGTGAACACAGCAGGGGGTCCCCAGCAGGATTCACCACGAGTGAGTGGGGAGGTTGATGAGGCTTCTAACACACAACTGACAACACATATCTCTCTGTGAAAAGCGGAGCCACACGCATAGAAGACACCATTGAAGATGTCAAACTTCGTAGCCAATTGTCTGGCTTTTACCCGCAGGTCATGTCTGAAAACCTCTCAAGAAACAATGTATTCCTTTATAATTTACGTTGCATGTTCAATTAAACTTAAAAGATCATGATGCTATTAGCTTAAACTGACTAATAAAACGCTGATGCAGAGGCCACCCTGTAGCTAACAGCAGATAAGGAACGGCTGAAGAACTGTATGTCTGCTAGCATTTTACCAATTCTGGGCATGCATGCTTTTAATAATCTTTATACACACTTATCCCCCCACCTGCTAGCCTTTTAAGGGAGAATATGAGTTTCTGTCAGGTCTTCGGTCTACATTTTATAGCACTGTCTTCACATGTGTCAGGCCAGCTGGGTTGGGGCTTGGAGATATGAAGGTCTAATTGCAGACAGTGCAACGGTGCTGATTTGTACCATAAACTGCCTAAAAAAATGTAAATAGTCTATGATTTGTGGACGAGTGCAGCTATATGGCATCGTTCCAGTTTTCTATAAAGCATCAATCTTGCTGATAATTATTCTAATGCTGCCTTCAGGGAAGTTAATATACAACATATTTTCAGCCATTTAAGAGGAAATATAAAGTGCATACTGAGTAATGGAATGCAATGGACTTTGAACAGAGCAGCCTAAAAAGACAAAAAAAAAACAGTTTCTTTCTTTTCAGGTTTTATACATTTTTTAAATAAAATGTTTAATTTTTAATTATATTATTTCCTTTTCTTTTAAATGTCCTTTTAACATGTTCTCATGTTTCTTAAAATAATTTCAACATGTTTTAATTTCCGTCTAGATCGTATGTAAAGCACTTTGAGCTGCATTTCTTGTATGAAAGATGCTATACAAATAAAGTTTATTGTTATCATTGTCATTTAGTCTCTGTATTGTTTTTTATGACCCTGTCCAGCGCCTTGAATAAGCATCTGTGTATGAAAGGTGCTAAACAAATAAAGTTTATTATCATTGTAATATTGTCTCTGTGGTTTTTAATGTCTCTGTCCTGCACCTTGAATACAAATAAAGCTTATTATCATTTTAATCTAGTCTCTATGTTGTTTTTAATGTGTCTTTACAGCACCATATATAAATACATCTGTATGAAAGGTGCTATAAAAATAAAGTTTATTATTATAATTTTTAATGTGTCTGTACAGCAACTAATATACATATATACATATAGCATATTGAATATACTTCTGTGTGTGAACTGTGTTTTCTAAACAACATTGCCTCTCCTTGCCTGCCTCCCACAGAGGCTCTTATTGTGAAGGTCTCGCCGGATGTGTCGCTGCTCCGCGGGGCCGGTCGGACCTCCGAGCAGCCGCAGAGGAAGAAGTGAACCAGGAGGCAGCAGGACTGGAGCGAACCCAGTCATCTCCGCTTCATGCTTCGTCCTGGGCACTTCTCCTCCTCCTCCTCCTCCTCCTCCTCTCCTCCTCCGCTCTCGACAACCGTCTGACACCAGTTTGAATTCCTCCTCACAATATTTAGCCATTAAAAACAAAGGAGACCGAGGGAGAGAGAGCAGAAGCGGAGGAGGGGGAAGAAGGGGCCCGAGTCATGGAGCTGTTTTGCCTGGAGTCGGACATAACCGTGCGAGCCCAGCCGGACCCAAACATCCTGTACGATGACCGAGTGCTGCAGAGTTTATTAACCGTTGAGGACAGGTTCTTGCCGCAGTGCTCGTACTTCCAGCGGGTGCAGACGGATATTCAACCCTACATGAGACGAATGGTTGCGGGGTGGATGCACGAGGTTTGTGGGGGGCATTTCGAGCTGTGGATGCTTTTTTTTTTTTAAGCTAACTTTCTCTTTTCTTTTCCTTTTTAGCTTCTTGCACGAACGTCTTTTTTTTTTGTTTTAATGCTAGCTCTCAAACCCCAGGGTGATTTTAGGTCAGGGAGACTTGTCATGTATTTGACAATTGAATGACAATGACTCACCGAAACGCGTGGGAGAGACGGAAATTCCTGCACGAAGACAAATCGGCTTCAGAGAAGTAGCCTAGCTTGATATTTACATCGGTTAACCGCGAATAACCTGGTGCTTTTTGTTAGCCGGCTAGCTCAAACCACACAGGGGGAGTTTAGGCTAATTAACAATATCGAAAATAGACATTTCCCCCCCTCGGTGTAATTATTATTAATTGTTTGAAACTTTTATGCAGGCTCATGGCAGGGCGGGGGGGGGGGGTACGTGAGGACGTGAGTGCAACACCACTTTCATTTTTAAAAAAGCTAAAAAAACACCTCACGCTAGCTACCGCTTCTTGTTTATAACTGTCGGGAAGTGTTTTTAAACAACTTGGGGACATTTTGCACGTATTTTGAAAACCCCCAAGTTGTTTGGTTTAATTTTAAAATATTTTCTAAAAAAACGCGACAAGCCCCAACAAGGAAGAGGAGGCGAGTTTTTTTTTCTCTTCTTCTTCTTTGCTGAACGACTTCCTATTGAGCTAATTTGGTTTTCGACCTGATTTTGCAGCTAATGACATACGATATGTTTAAAGTCACAATTTTATTAACCTATTTTAAACATGAGCATGTAAAAAACAACACAATCCTGTAAGCAAAACCAATCCTCATATCCCATCTAGTTTGGTTTGAGAATTTTCCCTCTTAAGTACTATAATATAACACTTTCCACCTTATATATCTGTGTCTTTCTAGGTGTGTGAGGAGGAGAAGAGCAACGAGGACGTCTTCCCTTTAGCCATTAATTATTTGGACAGATTTTTAGCAGTGATGCTGACTAGAAAGAACTACTTGCAGCTCCTGGGAGCCGTGTGCATGTTCCTGGCCTCCAAGTTAAAAGACAGCCGGCCGCTATCAGCAGAAAAACTCTGCATGTACACAGACAACTCCATCTCACCCCGGGAGCTGCTGGTAAGAACTGCGCTTTCAAAAGCCCCCATTCATCCATCCATGTACCCATTCATCCATTCATCCATCCATGTGCTTGTTCGTTCATTCTTGGGAGGCATACAAAAAAAAAAAGAAGCAGTATCACATTTTGGGATGATTTTATAATGCTAATAGCTTAATTTGTTTCACAGGAAGTATCCCATTTTCCCCATAAGTGGAGTTGTGCACAATACAGCCACATCCTTTCTTTGGCTCCATGTGGACTGGAGAGGGATGTGTTGCCATCTAGTGCCAGTTATGTAGCATAGAATTTGGATTTATCTTTAAATATAATGGATGTGCTCTGTTTTCCCAAGAGATGTAGACGAATGTATTCTTTAAAAACTCCCAATAAGCACTTTCATTGTACTACCATGCATCCATATGAGGGTTAATAAGAGTGTATCCCTTTATGGAATTCACAACAATACTTTACAGCCAAAAACACAAGGATATGAAGTCAGCAAAACATTCTCCACATAGGCAAATTGAATTAGCTATTTTATGCTCAAACTTTGAATGATTCTGAGAACTACTTTCTCATAGCCAAGGCTAAGAGAAGTAGAACTGAATCAAATTATTGTTAAGATTATTGTGCAGACTTTATGCTTTTCTTTGACTTATCTTTGAAGTTTTGATGACAAGAGAAAACAGAATTTGCATTTTTCATCACATTTCTGTTGGTGTCCTACTAAAGAATTGAGGTCTTGACCATTTGACCCATTTCTTATTTTAGCCAATGGCTCCATATGTTCTTTATACATCTTCCTGTGTTGCCTGGAGCGGTTGAGGGAAATGACATGCACCCCATCTGATGCTCCATATTGTCGTAAGACTCCAGATTCCTGGATATCCTCACAGGATGTTCGGAGGACGCACCGTGAGCCAGTGAAAGATGTTGCAGCTCTTCCTTGTAATGAACACTCTACTGGTGCAGCAGAGAAGTTTAAGGGCGTGCGTGTGCGTGCGTGCGTGCGTGCGCCTGTGGGTGTGGGTGGGTGGGTGGGTGGGTGTGTGGCAGCTGTCCAGGAAGTAAGCGTCCAGGCAACAAACCTCCGCCCCGCTCATGTCACAGTCAATAATCTCCTCAGGGGTTAGATTAAATGGGTTAAATGCAAAGCATCTGTCAGGTTATGGGCTAGAAACCAACGTAAATGTAAATGATGGCTCACATCTCAGATGACAGATCAGCGTTGGAGGGGGCTGCCCCTGCTGCTGTCGGGGTTTTGTCGTTTACTACATTTACTTTGTGGGTGACACAGGAAGTGTGAAGTTGAAATCATCAGCATTTATTCATCATGTAGTCGACAGTCATAGTTCAGTCAACATCTGGTGTATTAATATGAATGAGGTGGACATAATAATATACACCTGTTATTACAATACAGTTCAGCAGCACCAAAAACTGCTGCTCTTAATGGAAATTTGTGAGTATGTGACATGATTTGAAAAATTCCCTACACAGAAAAAGAATAGAAAGCTTTCATTGTCATTGTACAAGCAAAAGCGGCACAAAAATTTGATGTCGTGACTTATAAAAACTTGAAAGTTTAAAATAGAATAATGGCTCTAATAAATGCTTAAAAATAGAAAGTTTGGAAAGATTTAGTTTTATAGTTTCTCTAAATCTCTTTTTACGAGCAAGATTTATGGCAATCCTGGGGCGTCTGGATATCTTTCTGTTTGGGGTAAATGTCATTAGTTCCAACGATGATGACAAATGAATGTGTCCCTGCACTTTTCTGGCTTTTGTGCACAAATGTCTGTCCCTTAATACTTGATTCTGACGCCAAAAAACACTACAAGACGTTTTTAAAATCTTCCAGCTTTTGACTGATGTGTAGAGTTACACATTTTACACAACAAGTTTCACACATGCTCTACTTACTTAAATGACTGAAAACCAAACAGTAGAACATGTCATTAACATGCAGGAGATTAACTCATTTCATGTGTTCACTTTCCTGCTGGTGCAGAGACTGACTGAGTGAAGAGTCAGCTCTGTGCTGCTGCCTGTGCTCTGCAAACTCATGGTAGCTGTTTGAGGCTTGTGACAGGAAGGAAGGCGCTAGCTTTCTCATTGGCAGGGCCTCTAAGCAGGGCAAAGCTTGTCACATGCCGGCGATATGAACACAAAGGATGCGAGGAATGAGAATGGCATGCAGATAATAAGATACAGTGAGGAGAGATAAAGCGAAGAAATGTTGCTCCTCTTACAGAGCCATTTCCTCTGGGAATAGAGATGGACTGTGATCCTTTTCATGGTCAATGGAGGCATGGCATCACGCCATTTAACCCCTCAGACTGTGGGGGCTTTTGCCTCGAAGCTTTTGTTGAACTCATCTTTAATTTTTCTGGTTTCTTTCAGGACTGGGAACTGGTGGTGCTGGGGAAGTTGAAGTGGAACATGGCCTCAGTCATTCCCAATGATTTTATAGAGCACATCATACGCAGGCTGCCCCTTCCCAAAGACAAGCTGGCGATGGTGCGCAAACACTCGCTGACATTCATCGCCCTATGTGCCACAGGTAACGCCGCTTCATATCATTTCATGTGCCTTGTGTGCGTGCTTGCTCTGCTGCCTTGTTATTGCCACATCCACCAGAATATTCCCACACACACAAACATTCTCCCATTGTGAGTCATCTGTGACCTCTTTCTTCTCGGCCTGCCTTATCCACTTTCTCTTCCCTGCACAGCCTGTAGTAGGGGTTTTTCTCAGCAGCTGCAAAAAGCTGCTTAAAGTGGTCATCGCCATATTTCTCTACTAAGTGCCTGAGAAAAATCGTATAAGTGCTGTGTTTAGATTAGCTACGTACGTGGTAATGGTAGTGATTTGATCATACTTTTAACTTTTGCTCCAGCAGACGCACACGTACTTTGCTGGATGACTCAGGTGCAGCCTAAGTCCTGTTTGTTGACAGAGGCGCTTCCAGGTTAAAAAAGTCAATGCTCGAGTGATCTTCCTTCCTCCTCCCATCCTGGCGTCATGTCCAGAATAAACTCTGGAGGAGCTCAAACTCAGATGTCCCCTTAGGCCTCTTCCTAGGTGAATTTTCATGGCATTCCTTTGTCTATACTAGGAATCCCTCTAATATTTTCATATCCTGGATGGAAACACGACTGCAGGATCACCTAATACACACACAATGCAGCGCTCCTCTGTCACAAGGCTGACTTTCATCTGCCACTTCCTGTCAGCTAATTCAATGAAGGAAATAAAACAAAGAAGGTCACTTAAGTGCAATAAAATTCCCCACAAATGCCATTGCAGTGAAATCCTGCCAATAATTACTTGTTTACTAGAGCTAATTATTGGAACCATAGGCTCCTTCAATGAGTTTCTTTCCCTGTTCAGCAAAGTTTTAGTGTCACACTTATTTTTCTTTTTTATATTTGGGTGTGTTTCAGTGGTCGCCTCTGCTATTCATAAGCAGCTAGTTATATCCAAGCACAAAGCAGCCACAGTGGAAAAAAAAGGAGGCCTGCTGTGGTTCTGCAGTAATGTAAATGTTTGGAGTTTTATATGGAGTTGAGATGTTATTCTTATGATGGAGGAGCTCCTCCTATGGACAGCTGGTCCCTGGAGGAGAAAGAGGGGCGTAGTGAAGCAGGCCGATCTCCAGGGTTTAATCAAAGCGAACAGGCCACCAGGAATGGGTGGCGCTGGGCTGCGACCATCTGATAGGCTGTGTCTGCCGTTTCCCTGCCTTTTCGAGATCAGCGTTGATCAGGGCTGCTGAAAAAGCACCAGGGGCGGTTTTCACTAAACATCTCACCATTAAAAGTAGATTCTAACTGGCCATGTTAGGAGAAACTCCCAAGAAATAAGGCACATGTCAGCTCTAACTTTTGCTCAAAGAGTGATTCACAAAGCAATTTAACAGTACAAGTATCTCTTGTCTCTAAGTCTGAGAGGAGGTAGCTCAGTTAGCCTTAACAACTTTTGCCTTCACCCATTGTAGTCGACTTGTTCTCAGAAGAACTTGCATCATCGTTTACAAACGTCTGTTTTGTCACGTCCTTATGACAACACAGCAGCAACGTTTTCAAACAAAATGGGCCCACCAGCGTTTACAAACTTTTCAATTTAAGGCGCTCAAAACCAAAGTAAAAGCTTTGTAAACGTAGGAGTAGTGTGTACACCAGGCATAAACGTAGCGTCATCGATGCGTTTCAAAACTTAGTAGTGTGGATGTAGCCTAAGACCTACTCACATTGGTCAGCTACTGAAGGGGATGCTGCTTCTCTTCTCAGTTGAGGAGTAAATACGAGATTAGTTAAAAGTTTTAAAGCCTTTTTGTGTTGGGCAAGTTCCAGCAATGTAGCACTGTGCACTAACATTCTCACAATGGACAGTTTATAAAAAAGTACCAAAATTGATGCATTTTATGGAATCAAATGATTCCATTTGATTTGATTTCAAATTCATTGTCATGGATCTGGATTTTTTTTGTAAACTTGAATCGAAGAGATGTAATTGTTTGAAGTTAAGACACTTGGGGAATTCAACCCCAAGGTTTCCCATAAAATTGAAGCTCGAGGTGAGGGCAGAGATAATGAACTGTTCAAAGTCGCCCCCCAGCTTTGTTCCTGACTTGCACTCGTCCTCTGCCTCCTCCATCCAGGCCTGTTGTCGTTCAAGTCTTTCTTGACTTCGATATGTGCTGGAGGGAGTCGTTCCTGGAACTCATTTCTCGGCGAGTAGGAGGCTTCCTACTCTGCTTTTCTAATCAAGGCTGTAGTTTCTATGGAGAAAACCACACAGGTTCCAGTGGCAGCCCGGTCTGTTGAAATCCAGACTGTGGGAAAGTCAGGTTCAGCTGCGGAGCTGAGGATGAATCAGATGTTTGCACCTCGCGTGCATCTCTCACACTTCCTGTGGGCTGTGTCAAGTTTTGCAGCGCTTCGTATCAAAGTTACAAATGCAATTTCCGTGCGTCACTGTGGCCTAAAGCTGCTGCTTTACTAATTGCACATGAATGCTCTTTCTTCACCAGATGACCGCCTCGCGATGAATCCCCCTTCCATGATCGCCACAGGCAGCATGGGAGCTGCTGTATGTGGTCTCCAGTTCGACCACTCTGACCAGAGGCTGAGTCGAGACAACCTGACAGACCTGCTGGCCAAGATCACCAACACAGAGGTGGTGAGTACCACAGTGACGGAGATTTATACATCAATGCAGCAATTCATTGTTAATAATAATCATTGCAATATCTCATGACTGCAGCATCAAAGGCCCTTTAGTAAACAACAGTGATGACTTCAGTAGTGGCAGATTGAAGCTATTTACTTTTCATGGAGAGAGAGAGAGGCAGAGCAAGTTTCTGGCTCTTGGCTGGGGAGCCAGACTGCTGCTATAAAGAGCAGCGGCAGAGGGAATGTCTTCTTAAAACTCAGAGCCCACATTTTTGTGGTAGGACACATGCAATTTCTTCACATGGCTTCCACTTTAGCTGTGTGCCCCTCCTGGTGGAGGAATATGTTCGTAATGAAGCAAAGGAGTGGCTCTTTTCCAGTAAGTGAGGATGAAGACACAAAACGTTGACCGAGCTGTCCTCATCCCTGTGGACGGACATTTTCATTGATTACAGTGTGTTATACTGACTATTCTAACAACTGAATTGCACTTGTACTTTATTTTGTAAAGGGGCTGTGTTATTTACTCAATGGGAGTGAATGGGTCTCCATAGACTTTTAATACTTAATTAAATCCTTGATCAATTCATAGACTATACATTAGAGTGGAGTTTGAACTGGATACAGGGGCTCTATTATAAATATAATTGCTGTAAATGGGACTCCATAGACTTTAATACATTGTGTAAGTCATAAATTACACATACCATTATAATTAAATTATGCACAATAGACCAGTGTGTTATAAAATACGCATTTCAAAATTTGAATGGAGTTTGTACAGTTTACAGGTTTTGTACATTAGACATAAATAGAATTACAATCACATTTGATAAAAATAAACATTACATGAACCATATTTATCCCAGTGTGAGATTTCTGTGTCACGGTATCTTGTGACACCAGTGGATCACTTCATAGGCCCCGAAATCCTAATAGGCCGCAGTGACTGTGCCAGACTAACAACACGGTTGCCTCTTGGCTTGTGGTTGCGTTGCCGTGGTGACGAGTGCCCCGCAACCCAGCCGTCACAACAGGCACCCCGACTGCAGCCCATCGGGTTCCAATTATCCGTACATTTCAAAGGAATGCTGGCCTCTTTGCGAGCCTTGGTGCATTCTTTAAGAATCCTGCAGCCGGCTCAGCGAGGCAGACCTCCCACATCTCCAACACAAGACCTGCAGAGGGGAGACGGGGAGACGACCCCCCTTTCACAAGACAAGTTGTCCAAAAACATCCGGCCCCACTGTCCTATATTCTGTTTTACACCAAAACTCACAGGGTCAGGGTGCAGTAGGTCAAAGCCATTTCCTCTAGGCCCCCACATGGGACTGACCGCGCTGTAAACCCCGAGGGGAGGAGGGGAGGTAGAGAGGGAATCCAGAGCCTCAGCTCCGCTTATCTTCTCCCTCATAGACCACAGAGCTCTTTTAGGACCCTCCATTCCTTATCGTGCCCCTTCACTCATACATCAGACGTGCACTCCTGTGCCCACCCTGTAGCTCGCTGCTCTGTGCTGTTGGCATCGCCGTGTACTGGTACCCATTGTTCTGGTCATGATGCAGACAGGACCACCTACTGCAAAAACCATAATTCCCTGCTGGTATGCCATGCATGTGACCAAAGCACTTAAACGACTTGTTCGTTAGATTTTTGCACGCGAGTGTCAGCGTGCAGGTGTAAAAAGTCAAGAGTCGGTCTCTCCATATATGTACGGACTGTTTAATTTATTGTGATATAATTAAATTAGTGTATAATGTAGAGACCAGCTGAGAAAACCAGCTGACAGTGCTAATATGGGACTTTCACATATTTCATGCACGTTTTTCTTTGAACTTCGAATCTATGGGTATCTGTAGGAAAAGTCACAAAGAGTTTGGATAAAAGCCTTTTAGAGGCAGATTGTATTAAAGTGATTACATTTGTCTGCAGTATTTGGGTGTATAATTAGAGAAACAACATATGTTACACTAAGTTTGGTCGAAATCCGTTTAGTTTTTTGTGTAATCTTGCTTAAAACAAACAACCTTTCTCGATGGAGGTAGTTAACAAAATGAAAAGTCAGACTTAAAGCTGCGTTTTTTTGTTTGGGACACAAATGATTGCATGCATGTGTGGTGGGGACAGTTCAAAAGATGCAAAACAAAATGTTGTGCTTCCAGGGCTGTTCGGTTACTGGAATGTCTTATAAGCACTTACACACAAGCCGAGGTGCTGGTGACGTGTGCATGTGTAACGACGTCTGACCCCTTTTTGTTCCAGGACTGTTTGAGGGCGTGCCAGGAGCAAATCGAGCGTGTGCTGGCCACCAGCCTGCAGCAGGGCCAGCAGCACCGGCAGGAGAACGGGGTCCCAGCAGGCAGCAAAGCCAGGGAGCAGCAGGACCAGTCCAGCACCCCCACAGATGTACGCGACGTCAACTTGTGAACTGCCGTTGTTCGACCACCTCACACACACCACTCGTGCCCGTCACACCAATGAACTAGCCGGAGTGAGCGAGACAGGTGGGGGGGGAAGCGTGAGCTGCCAGTATCTAGTCACTGCACGAGTGATGGTGTGACAATCTATGAACTATTAGAAATTAAGGAATTTCGCCCCTTTTTTTTGCCCCATTCAAACCCGGCTGGGTGTTTTCTCACCTCGCTGTACGGGCCACATTTAATCAAACAAGCTATTTAACAACAAAAAAAAGGTTAATTCTTGAAAACTTGATAGTGCCTTAGATTTCCCCCGAACGGAAATCTGAATATATTTTCATACTTGAAAAAAATATATATAGCATAATTATATGAAATATACATATTTCTTTTGATACAACCTAGCAAAAAAAAAAAGATATAATAAATAATGTATATATTTAGCAAGCATTTAGTTATGTTACTCTTTTATCATCTTTAGCAAACAGTTATCAATTCACAGTTTTACTGGGGTTTTCCTCGCATGATTGCAATGCTGATAAAATACAGTACATGGCATTTAAAGGAAGTAGATGCGGAGGAGCATCACCACGGGTGGCCGCTCTGCTCCGTCTCTCATACTGGGTGCACCTGTAGCACTGCTCTTTATTTATGCTGAAAAGTGCTGGCCAGGAGTGGGCTGGGCCCGCTCACAGAGGAAGGACGTTAGGGAGGGAGGGGGGGAGGGATGGGATGGCGGCAGTGGCTAATGTCCGAAAGGTTAAGAGTTAGAAGAGAAGACGGGATCAGTTAAAGTCTTGATTTCACTGCCAAAGTCACAGAGGAGCACAGTATATTAACAGGAGTACCTGTACATGTTGAATTCAGCGAGGCTACATTTAATCGTTCAGACGTTGGTGTTCGAGAGCAGATAGAAGTTTTTAGTCTGTAGTTAAAATGTGGTTTTAGCATTAGCCAGGTTGTTGAGATTTGGAAAGTTTTGACAGGTTTTGAGAGGAAACGAGTGAAGATCGAGAGGTTTGTTGTGAGGTTTTTTTAGGGGAACGATGACGAGCACGTGGAAAGTCGAGGGGGGGGGGGAAAGAAACGCCAGAAGTCATGAAAGAGCGGGGAAATTAACTTAAGCTATATGATGTTTCTGATACTTGAGTGACACACAGGAGGAGGAACAGAATCCCTGGTGATGTCGGCCCGGATCAGTTTGGACGTGCCGCAGTTTCTCCTGTTATCCATTTTACCATTTAACTTTATGGAGAGTGGGCGACTTCTAACAATATTGATGCACTTTTAAAAACACACTCCTTAAGATTGGTAAGGGGATGGTGGTTGAGGAGAGTTCAGTGGGTTAGTAGGGTAATTTTTAGTTTTGTTTTCAATTTTTAGTTTTTTCTTTTAAGTTATTTGATTTTCTTTTTTTCTGGGCTGGATTCCCATGGGGTAACGCACGTTGTCTTGAAAGCTATTCCTCGACAGGTGAGTAGACGTAGGATAATCAGTTATTGTATAATAGTATAGAAACTACGTAAAGCCAAGTCACATGTAGACTTAGATTTTTTTTTATTTTTTTTATCCAGTGCGTCTATTTACTTGAAATTTTGTTCATTCATAGCCAAAACCTTCCAATAGTCTTTTAAGGAGTTCAACACATTCTGTGTCCAAACTATTCTTATTGTTTTGTTCTTTGTATGTAAAACTGCTCTCCGAACTGAAATGTTAAAACTGCCATTTTTGTGACTTCTCTCCATTTTAGACGTGGGTAGGAAGGGGTTTACATAGTCGGAAAGTTTTGTATATAACCAGTTTCCCCTGAAGAGCAGAAATCCTCATTATATATTAGAACAGACATTTAAGTTTCTTTATTGTGTTCATGCATGTTCTGTTGTGCTAAAGCCAAATGTTTTTTTTCCTTTTAAAAAAAAAAAAAAAAACATGCTTTAAACAGAACAAAATGTTCGTGCTTTTAAATGTTTTGTGTATAATTTGTAAAACATAATTCCAAAGTGACAAAAAACGGACTATACACATGATTCTCTTGCTGCTATGAAGCTTTTTCTTTTCTAGTCTTACACAAAGATGCCTTATTGTGATTCACTTGTGTGCTGCTATATTATGAATTTTTTGTATACGTCTCCTTTTGCTTTTCTGTTTTTGTTTGTGTACCGGAGGGAACGTAACACAGTTTGGTGCGGGACTGGAAGAACTTGTACTTGTGTTTTGCCGATCTATTTTTGATTAGCATGTTTTATTCTTTTTATTGTTTAATTTGTATCTTTTTTTTTAATATTTTATCATATTCTTGCTGCTTCTTTGTAATGTTTGTGTACCTCAGGTTAATTTGGACAGATAGAGCGAGAGGCCATCTCATCATTACCTCATCACACTTCGTATCACACATCGTTTTCACTCTGAATTTGTTGGACGGGTTTTCACTTTTTTTTTTTCTCTGTGTGGATGAGAGGAAGTATGGTGCTTCTTCTAATTCTTCTTCTTCTAATTCTTCTTTTAAATCAAAAAATATCAAACTGCCAGATTCCACTGAGCAATTAAATGTGCCTATACTTTACAAAAGGTTATTTCATCCAGCTGGTGCTAAGTCAAAAAAACAGCCTAAACTGTATGTTATACGTATCAGAAAGAAGAATTGGATTTTCATTGGCATGTTGAGATCAGTTCATTTGGAATAAAGTGGAATATTGTTATTATTAATATTTTGAGGTACCCGTTTTGTCAAAGTTCAAGCCACGAGAATGTTTCGTCGTCGTTCAGTGTGGTTGTTGTTTTTTTCCAAACTCCTCTCCCACTGTTCCCACCTGCAACCACACAGTGTACCTCAACAATTTCTCCTCAATAAATTGGCTAAAATCATGTGAGTGGTGTTTTGTCCTGCAGACTTTAATCTGCTTCTCTGTTGAATGAATTATTCTGTTTGGATTGTGACTTAAATTTAGTGAGATAATTGTATAGAGATCATTACACAGACCTGCATCTGTATTTTATGTCCCTGTTGCAGAAATATCCATCCTGAGAAACACGAGAAGTTTTGATCCCTGTTATGTTTGTTTGGAATTAAGTTTGATTCATCAGTTTCATCAGTATTTGCAAGTTTGATGGAAATTTTCCCTTGCGTAACTTATGATGTAAGTTTATTTTAAACAATCCAGGTTATAATCATGTTTTGTCATCCCAACAGTAATCCAATGTGTATAGGTACATTTACAATAATAATATAGTCTGGTGCACGTTAACTCAATAGACGATAAAATAACGTTGAAAGAAAGTACTTGTATTAGAACATCTATATACTATGTATGAAAATATGGAGATACACTTACGATAAACAAATTACATTTTCAATAGAAGGAAACTTGATACTAGATTATATAGAACAAATATAGATAATGTTCTTATTCATATAATTTAATCTAATAACAGTAATAATATGAATAATAACAATAGTAAACATTTTTTTATTAATATTGCCTCACTCTGTCTGTAGCGGTAGGGGGCGGTAATGCACCAATTCCTCGTTTGACAGCCGAGATTGCAGGAAAGAAGAAGAAGAAGCAGGCGCAGAAGCAGTAAGTAGGAAGTGACAGGAGGAGAAGATGTTGACGTTCAGTTTAACCCTCGTGAGACAGTAAGTGAACATTCACACATTTAATTCTACTCTGATATCCTCAGGGAACGTGAACACGATGGAACTGGTTCGTGTCCGTGTGTCTCAAACCAGTCAGCCGGCTACTGGCGCAGCATGGCGGCTGGACGTGTGTAGTTCACTGTGACTCAGTCCTCATCACTCAGCTTCTTGGTTTTTAAAACTACACCACACGAGCGTTTTGTTGTCACTGAATTAAAAAAAACAAACAGTTGTGTGTGTTTGAGCTAATTCAGTGACGTTGTTTTCCCGCAGTGGGGAAACGACGTACAACAGAGACAAGCTGCTGCAAGGTACGTCACACCAAGAGGGGGATTTAAACATGGACACAGCTGCAGTCTCACAGTGTTACAACATCCTCTCACGTTACACTGGACAGGTCAGCTACTCAGGGTGGAAAGTAACTAAGTACATTTACCCAAGTACGGGTCAACGACAACAATAATCACAATGTTATAAAGGGCTTAACAACATGAAAGCTGACTAGAAGGACATAAGAAAAAGAAAACACAAAGAAAAGCAAAATGACGACAAAAAGGCGTAAATCAACCACCAACAACTTTAAAAGAGACACAAAACTTGTTTGTCTTGTGGCCGCAAAACATGTCCCTTGTGCCCTCAGGTCAAGGCGTGGACACGTCCCTGTCAGAGACGGGGTCGCTGCAGGGAGACGCAGCTGGAAGGTACCTCAGAGACATCGCCTTCAACAACGTGTTCGCCAGTAACTTACAACGGGCTGTGCAGGTAAGACAGACTCGCACAGCTGGGCTACAACATGTGGAATTCACAAGTGACAGTGGAAGGTCTCATGAAATCATAATTTTACAGCCTGTTAATCCAAAGCCTGATTCATATTCCTCTTTTGCCATAGAGCTTCATTCTTGAGTGAAAAACTCATGAGGTTTAACATTGGGTGACATTCTCCTTCTATACTATGATCGCTCATACTGTTGTTGAGGATTTATTTATTTGAACTTTTCTTTGATTAATTATAAGTTCTAATATCTAATTCTTTATTGATCTCCATGGGGGAAATCCACATATTACAGCTGCCCAGGTACAGAATCACTACAGGTGCAGAAGAAGAGAATACATTAAAATGAACTTGAACTATATAAGAACAATTTCACATGGAACACAAATTTGTATATATATATATATATATATATATATAGAGAGAGAGTAAAAAATAGTTTTGCTGTTATGAGTCACAGCTAAATTCCTTTTTTAATCGTACTTGATTCAGTAAGATGTCCGACTCATCAGATTTATTTCAGCGTGTCATACATTGTTGGTGGAACTTCTCATGTGAGTTGATTAAAATTTTCCTGAGAATAAAAGTCTCCACTTCAGTGCAGCCGTTGTGCAACAGTCAGTGACCTTTTCAGTAAAGTAATTCCAGACCTGGCTCATATCCTGTGGCCAGACCGCGCGCACATTTTCCTTTTTAAATAAAGAATGAAAAATCTTAACCAGCTCCTGTGTGATGATTTGGCTCCATACACGGTGATATTACCAGTACAGGTTAGTAGCACTGTCATCAGTTTATTGAAAGATTCCACCCACAGAGTAGGAAGGTAACTGTACCCACAGCATCTTAATTTGTAGGTTCTCAACCCTCCGCAGTGCCACAGTCAGAGTTTCAGATCTCCTCACTTGTCGGTAAATGCGTGTGTTAACTCTTAAATAGGAGCTAACGCTGAGGTTTTCCCATCAGGGAAACCAGTCAAATTGCCCGATGGAGAAAAACAGGATGACTTCCCGATATGAAATAGCTGTGTGAACATTCATGCGTCTGTGGGTTTTGATTCACCGGTGCTGACCATGATTTACCGATATTTCTCAAGTGTTTTGGCAGCTAAAGACGTCTTGAGTCATTGATCTTCAGATCTCATTTCCTCCATCAGACAGCTGAACTCATCCTGAGGAACAACACTCACTGTTCTGGCATGGAGATGGTTCTGGAGCCGTTACTTAGAGAGAGGGTGAGACTCGTGGGCTCCATACAACCTGTACATGTCACAGATTTACACCTTTATCCACACAGCGGTTTATGTCGTGAGCTCTGACCTGTGGTTTCGTCGTCCGTGCAGGGTTTCGGTGTCGCTGAGGGACGTCCCAAAGAGCATCTGAAGAACATGGCCAACGCCGCCGGCCAGTCGTGTCGAGATTACACGCCGCCAGGAGGAGAGACTTTAGGACAGGTGAGTCACGATTCATCCTTTTAGATGCTGATCCAGTCACAGTGTGAAAGTTGAAAACGCACCAAGAACCTCAAGGTCAGAAGAGTGTTGCTTGCACAACAGCGCCCTTCAGTGTTCATTATGGGACATTGCATTTAAGAGCTTGTCGACTGACATCAGCTGCAAGTCTCAGTGGAGTCGACTTTTATATTTCTGTTGAATAACAATCATTTATCTTCAATATGTCAAAACTTATCAAGCATGAAAAACAGGTTTGTGTTTTTAGACAACAGGAGAATTTATGTAAATGTTTTAAAATCACCAGCAGCAAATCTTCACTGCAAAAAGCTGCAACCAACAAGGTATGAGCAGTTTTGCTTGAAAAGTGAGAATTAAGGAACAATTTTAATATACAGTTTGTAGAATGACAAAAAATATGAGGCAAAACTTCAGCTAACAGAAAACAAACATGACTTCCTGCCATTTGCTGATGGCGGACGCAGAATCAGTTGAGGAATCCTTTTTGATCTCTGGGTAATGTCACCTTGCTTCCAGGTGAAGCTGCGATTCAAAAAATTCCTCAAAGTCCTTTTCAAGCAAATGCTGGAGGAACATGGCGCGTCTGGGTCGGACGCCTCCGATGGAGCGTTAGCAGCCGGAGACGCCACAAAGGACATGGCAGCTGCCGCCTCGGATGTCCCCTCTGTCGGTGCGGCTGATGACGGCCTGCAGGGTCTCGCGTTCCACGCTCTGGTCGTGAGCCACGGTGCCTACATCCGCGTAGCCATCGGGCACCTTGTGGAGGACTTGAAGTGCTCCCTACCTGCAGGGGTGAAGATGTCCCACATGATCGCACCCTGTCCAAACACCGGCATCGGCCGCTTTGTCTTCACTCTGAGCCCGTCCGAGTCCGGCCCGGTCCTCTCTGCTGCTCGCTGTGTGTTCACCAACAGAACAAACCACCTGCAAAAGCTCACAGCCGCTGAGTAGTGAGTAGACGTTGTGCGTGTGTGCAGCATCTGTGCACGTTATGTTCAACATGTAAAGAAACAAACGCTAAAGGGAAATAAGAGACCTCAAGAGTTACCACGGGTAACTGGAACAAGAATAAACAGGGTAAATTATGTTTTTCTCAGTAATCTATATGTTTTACTGTGGATCAGTAATATAAATACTTGTGTGATACTGTATTATCAAACGTGTGATCCTTCCAACTGTAAAGTAAGCCAGTAAAGACTCGAGTGTCAGTCTCCATATTTAATGTTCCATTACCTCTTTTATTGCCAAAGTCTATTTAATGTTTTAGTGAACACTGATGAGTCTCCTGTGCAGCTGCTCATTTTTACTTTTACGTGCAATATAAGATGAAAACACTAAATCTTTGTTTGAGTTTTTTATGCACATATCTGAAAACGCTGTGAAACAACATTATTATTTATGTCTATGTGGGCGGATGCTTCATACTCATAGGTGTTTGATTTCTGAACACAAAGGTTCCACCTACTTTGCAACTGATGCAACAATATTAAGCATCTAGTAGAATATAAAATAGGTGAAATTATCTCCATGTTGACCAGCTACTGTATTATAATAATAATAATAATAATTAATAATATTGACAGCCCAACCTATATGTATTATTTGGGGGCTTATGTTGATTAGGCAGTAAAAAATGTACATTATCAATAAATCAGCTAATATAAATATTAAACAGATAATAATTTGGCAAAGATTCCCAAGACGTTCATTTACATGAGGGTAATTATATGTTGTTTATTTTGTAAAAACTGAAGTCGTGTCTCAGCTGTTTTATGCTGTTATCTGTGACGAGACTATTACTTGGCCGGGAGCTGTATAAGTTCTGGATTCGTCACCACAGCAGCGGAAATGTCGAGCTATTCCCTCGAAGGTTAATGGACGACAACGACCGATTGAACTGTTGGTCAAAGCTGAAATCACGCCGCAGCTCATGTGCCCGTTTGCTAATGAAGCTAAGTGAGGTGTGAAAAGTGCAGGATCCTTGGCTCAAGAGCGGAACTCCACAGAAACTGGGTCGATTGTTAAACCTGCTCCCATATTCATGACTTCCGTTTGCATAGTACATGTTGTCCCTGGGAAATGACGCAGCACACAAAGCACCAACCGTTTAAAGATCCACACGTTCAAAAAAGACACAAATCTGACACACAACTTTTCCTTTATGAGTTTATTTTGTCCCAAATTCAAGCAACGCTCCATCCACAACTCCTGCTCATACATTCAAAGACAGACCATGTTTTCTTACAGTATATGTACATTGTAAAGGAAACGCATCCATATAAATACCATAAATAACACTAAAGGAATGGTTTTAAATAAATAAATACTCGTTGGGACTGGGGCTCAAGTTGCTGGTGGTGCCCGGCACCCGTAAAATCATAGAGTTCAGATTTGATTTCAAGATCACTGCTCCGTAAAGGTTGTTTACCCTGTTGTCATATTACTTCAAGTCAAGAATTATAGGTTGTATTATTGGTGGCAAAATAAAAAAACACAATTGCAGAAACAGATAATGTAAGTGATTGCAGTGATATAGAATTTCTTTGTTTTTTTTAAGGTTTAACATCTTACAATAAACTTAGCAAATGTAGGACTTTGAAATACGAGCGAAACCTCATCCTAACTCTACTAATGCACATTTTGAAGTCAACACATGCTGTTATGTAAAATCACGCCTGCCTTGTTTCACATCAGTAGACAGGGCCTTCCGTCCCCCAGAGGTCAGGCTGAAGTCAGGCTTCTGTCTGTCGGAGGGTTAATGTCACTTTGAAATGTGGGTTTCTCAGACCAGCTGCAAAAAACCATGATGAGAAGAGACCACACACAAATACACTAAACAAAGTGTTGGGATTACTAATATTTAGGGGGGGGGGTTTGTCCTGCATTTCCAAAGATTGCTGAAACTATGCAAGAGAGTGACAACTTATTATAACGGGTGGGAATTGATTTGGCTCATTTGTCTTGGCACAGCTACGATTTCCTTTTTTTCCAGTCATTTGTTGGTCACTTTTTCTGAGGGAAACATCATCCGATATCTCCTCTAACTAAACCTGCTTTCATATCCTCCATTTATCTCCAAAACCTACTTGGGAATGTACAGAATATTGGTCAGTGATGAGTGAAGTCCACGTCAAAGACATTTCTCTTTATAAATTGAACCTGTGATCTCAGAGCAGATGTTGAAGAAGTGATATAGAAAATGGATTTGAGAGACAATGTGAATTGTGCAAAAGGGGCTGCAAGTCAAGTGTAATAATTTCTACTCTCAGTGAATGACACTGCTTCTCTGAATGATTGATGGTAGACAATGTTTTTTTGATTAAGAGTCTGAAAAAGAAGGAAATGCTTTTCTTTCCTCTGTTTTCCTTTAAGTTAAGTCTGTGTTTGTATATTGTTTGTATCATATGTTCATGAACTACAAGCCTACACCTACATTATGGTAAATTGGGCGCCCGCACTGAAACTAAGCTGGGTCACACGTGAAGTCACCCCATGGTGCCGGTGCTCCGGGGACTCGCGGGGTTGGACGAGTGCACGTTCCAAGGGTCGTGGGTGGAAGGATCAAGCGGCGTCTCCCGGGACACGTTGCGCCCGTCGTCCCCGGCCTCCACCTCCACCTCCACCTCTACCTCCACCTCCAGGTCGGCGTCGTCCTCCGGCACGGCCCGGGAGTCGGAGCCCACCTCGCTCTGACCCATGTAGACGTTGTGCGGGTCGGAGGGATCCACCAGCTGGTTCCTCTTCTCCCGATGCAGCAGGAGGCGCTCCAGCGACACCGTGTTCTTCTTGGGCAGGAAGAGGGAGGTCTGGGGCAGGTTCTGACCCGCAGCGTACATCTGCCGGGAGCCCTCCAGGTTGAAGAGGATGCCTGTCCGGCTGGAGTAGTACACGTCCCGGTTGTTCTCCAGAAGCTTGTGGTTGAAGAGACAATCGTCCTTCAGGCAGGTGGGCTGAGGAGAAGGAGAGAGGCAGAACATTAAACTGGAGGTATTCTATTTTTCTTCTTGGTAGAATAATCAAGTGAAACTATTTTGGAAAATGGATGTTAGTGAAACCATGAAATATTTGGTGCGTAAAAGTGCAAAAAGTGGTTTGAAACCATGCGTAAAAGCGCGCACTTGTGCGAAATATGGACACAAAAAAGTTAAGGAGATCATCAATTAATAATTAACAAGTCGTCGATCTGAGTTATCTAATAATAATCAAAATAATTCATTTTGAGACATCCCATTGCTGCATTCTGTTCGTGCGTAAAAGAAAACCCATATTTAAAGTAATGTTTCAAGGATGCGTAAAACTTCACACGTGTGCCAAGTTAGAGGAAACCGACAACTACAAGTTCAACGAGGAGATCGAGTGAATTAATTGAAAAGCAACTTACAGAGCTGAACGGGTTTCCATCCAAATCCATGCACAGGTACCGGCTGCTTTTGACGCCGAGGATGGCGATGCGCTCCCTCGTTTCAGCTTTCAGTAAAAGCACACCTGCACAGGAGAGAGAGAGCGAGAGAGAGAGGATGTGAACAACAGACCTCCACTGCAACAAGTAAACTGAAAACAACAAGATGTGTGGACGCGCTTACTGTACGAGCTCCTGAGGGTAGTTTTGCGCACTGTGCCATCCAATCTGATCTCCAAGTAGAAATTGTTGAGATCCGTGGATGTCTGCAGGTGGATGTATCTCCTCGGGTTCCCCCAGTTGGATCCAACCAGCGGGGACGGGTTCGGGGCTGCGTCCCCGAGAGGAAATCCCTGGAAGACGGCGAGTAGGAGCGCCAGCAGAGTGTCCCTCATCCCCAGTCTCCTGTTGACGTCCATCCTGGAGCAAAACCGGCGGTTACCACTGCTTCTGCTACTGCTGCTGCTGCTGCTGGGAGTTTTTCAGATGCTGTGTTGTCCCAGAGTTTGGAGACAGTTCCTATTTAAAGCCCCCCGAGTGCCACTCCTGCTCACATCCTTTGCGTTTAAAAAAAACAAAAAAAGAAGCTCGCCCCCAAAGCAGATGTGCGGGTGTGCTGCAGCGGAAGGGCACTTCCACCTCTGTCTGTTTATCCCGGTGCTCTGGTCACACAACAGGAGGCTTATTTTAGGTGGCACGTCTTGACTGGTCCACCTTAGACCTTAGACCAAATGCTCCAAAGTCCGGTTATTTTCTTTGGACATGAAACATTTTGAATTAGGCAATAAAAAATAAAACATGGGTATTAACCTATAAAACGACCTGTTAATCAAATCAGGGTCATTTTATTTGTTTATGAGCTCAACTGACTTTTGTAGTTTGTGCAAATTCAGACTTTTACTAAGGAAGTTAATCGTCACATCAAACTTTTGGACACTTTAGTTTCACTATGAGCTGAACGTGGAGCCACAGTCTGAAGTTTGTCTGCTTTTACGCACCTGCCCAACTCCACATCCCCGCTCTTCACCGGCAGAGGGAGCCACTCTCTCACTCAATGTAGTTTTCACTGACTTCCTGGAAAGTTACAGTGCGTCAGGCTGAGAGTTGGAAGCTGGAGTTAAAATCACATTTAACTGTGAACCGTTATAAAAAAATGACATTTCAACAGCTTCTCTTGAAACTGAAAAGTTGTTTCCAGTTGTAGGAAAAGTTAATTTAGTGGAGTTACATATTTTCACATTTGCTGTAGTGGTGGAAAGTAACAGTACATTTATACTTATACTTACTTATACTATACTAGTACTGCACTAAAGTACAAATTTGAGGTACTTCCTGCTCTACTCAAGTATTTCTACTCTGTGATTTGTTTGATTTTTACTCTAATCAGAGGGAAATATTGTTTTAACAGTCTAATAATGTCGGCTACTGTAATATCATTTTTCTGCAGAAGCACATGAACCTTCTTGATAGACAGGAGTATTTTCATGCTGTAATTACACTTAACCAGCAACCGTTTAAAAAATCAAACCTTTATTGGTATCTCAGGAATACAGTAGACTGCTGTGCACAGCACATACGTACAAAAATAAAAGGAAAAAACTTTAATATCCTTACTTAGCATTGTCTGTTTTCAGAAACAAGTGACAGGAGGTTGTTTCTTCATCATTTACAGTCATTAGCAAACCAAAACTAAGGCAGGAGGTGAGGTATATGAGAGCAGAGATGAGAGGAATAGAGTGGAGGCTCACTACTTTCAGAGCAGGAATTAAAAAAAACAAAATAAAACACATGAAGCACACAGCCCTAATCAAGCTCGGGGCCCAGACATGCTTATAGGACATTAAACATTATTTTAAAAAAAAAGATTCCTCGTCTTGAATGAATTTAAATTTGATTTAAGCGATGGAAAGAAAAGATCAATCTGGATAAGATTCCTTTTGGTCAAAGCTGAAAGGTGAAGCTTTTTCTTTTTAGACACGAACCATCACTCGTTTAGGATCCAGCTCTGAGATGTGTCAGAAAACTCACTTAATCTCCGCGTGAGATTATAATGAAGATGTCGTGAATAAGGTGCTACGAGAGACGTTGGACACGTTGACAGTGAGGTGGGTAACGAGTGCCACCGTTTACTTCCCCACCTCGCAGGTACGTCAGTGCCTCTGCGTGCAGCCTCGTCTGCAACAGCAACAAGTCTTTTCAGTTCAACTTTCTCAGCATCGTGGTCTCGGCACTCGCGAATGGAAAAAAAATGAGGAGGAGATTTATCAGTGGGACGAATACTGTTATGAGTGTATCTGTGCGTCGTAGACAACAGTAGAGCAGCAGGTGATACTGTGTCAGGAGGTGATGGGAGGTGTTGGGGTCGGTACTCAGCAGCAGCAGCAGCAGCAGCAGCAGCAGGGGGCTCGTCCTGAGGATGGCCAGGGAGCGGCCCTGCAGGACTGGAGTTGCATCAGCAGAGGTGAGGCTCTGCATGACTCTGCCTGCTCCTCACACACTGCATTAACTCTGCAGATGTCCCCTCCCCAGAAATATCCCAATGCAAGTACTTGGAAAGGGGAGGGGAGGGGAGGAGGGGGGAGCATGTCGTGGAGCTGCATTTTAAAGAGGTGGCGCTCTTAAAGTCAGAGAGAGGAGCAGGACTGGTTCAGAAATATTCAAGCAGGGAACTACAGGGAACTGTAAGAGCCGTGTTTTTCCACCTGTCCAATAGAAACCCACCTCTTCAATCATTTATAATCCGTTAAAGCATAAAATAAAGTTAGTTTATGCACTCAGTGTCTCTGTTTCACGGAAACAGTCCGACCCATATAGCTGAGCACCCCGGCTGGCCAAGGCTGGTCCGTGACTCTGACCTTGAACTAAAAAAGGCTGAAAGGAGAGGAGGAAGCTCCTGGGTTACAGCAGGAATCCAAAGGTCCCTGCCTGCAGCGGGTGAGCGCCGCGGCGAGGGGGGAAGAGCAGAGGTGGGTGGTGGATGGTGCTCGGGGGGGCAATAGAGCTCTAAAGGTGGTGGTGGTGGTGGGGGCTGCCTGTCATTCCTGCAGGGGGGTCTGACGAACAACAAACACAGCAGCCGCCTCCCTCGCATACGTCTTTCCTGGATTTAAACGGCCCTGCTTCCTCTTTCGACACATGAACGGATGGAGGCAGATGGTGGAGCAACCCTCCAGTGTGTTTTTTTTTAAAGTAAACAGCTGCAGAAACTTCAAGGGGAACATGCACACGTTAAGATTCTCAGAAGTAACACAAAGCAGAGAAAACAAGTTTGAAACGGGTCCACATGCCGACAGCGAGTCTGCAAAGCGAGGTACAGCGTCAGCTTTGGAAACAAACTGATCACATGTGCACCTCCACGATTTGTATGTGAAAAAGATGCTGTGATAACTTTCCGACACCAGTGTTCCACTGCTAAAATGTGACAAATCCTCCAGGGAGCAGCCACTCCACCGACTGCACTGTCCTTGAGTCCCTTCGGGGCACGTGATCGGCTCATCTGTAATTGCATTAATAACTATCTGCCTCCAGCTCCCAACACCTCGCCGCCACTGCAGTGCTGCTGCAGAGCACACACACGAGGAGGGGACACGGCCCGGGGCGCGCACACATACTCCCACTGAACACACAACCGCAACGTGAGGGAAAGAAACAGATTCTCACCAAAAAAAGAAACATGGAGGCACCATCATCGACGGCTCATGTGCAACCTGGACTCTTTCTTTTTGCCTCGTTCAGGCGACTGCAACAAAGCAGCGTAAAAAGCTCCTGATTTCTTCTTCTTCTTTACATTTGCAGCTATTTACATTTTTTCATTGGTTTCATGGAAGGACAGAGGACATCATTTTCAAACAGCAGCTGAAGCAACCCACTTTGCTGTAGGAGCTCCGTCCAGGACAATGTGCGAATACGTCTCTCTACTGTGTGCTCCAATCCGCTCGCTTGATTCCTGTGCAGATGCAAGCTCGGTCCAAACAAGAAACTAAAAAACGTTCTCCATGCTCAGTTAGATATGTATTCCACCCTGTGTATTTGCTGGCGATGCCACACAGTCAAACTCGTGGCCTCGCGCCAGTCGCCATGGCCGACCACTCTCTGGTCTCCACCACAGATTGTATATTACTTAATCGATCTAATTACAGAAAAGAAAATAAACCAGATAGTCAATCCCCCCCCCAACCCTCCCCTCCTGAGGCCCTCTCCGGAGCGTCAGCCCTATTTCTGACTCCAGCGGGTGTCTCTTACATGCAAGCTGAAGGGGGCCACAAGTGGGAACACCAAGGCACCTTTAAAATCGTGCAGCAAAGGTAGTGCATTTAAGTTTTCCCCCGCTGACGTCGAGCCGTCGAGCACTCGGAGGTTCGATCGAAACGATGAAACGTAGCAGATATTCGGGCGGAAGTCCATGCATCCCTTAAATGTATAGTGACGTGGTTCTTTGAGGTAATAAAACGTATTCATTTCACTCTTTAAAAGCTCAGGATATCGCTCATCCTCCATCTCAAAAAAGGAAGTGACACATAGTTCAGTTACAGCAAGCACCAAGGTAAAGTGAGACAGGCCGCGGCTTTGACTCGCCCCCGGCCGTAAAAACAATAAGCAGCACAGTATGGCATACATATACAAAGATAGCTATCCAAATATACATATATATAAACAGAATAAATATTTGTGTTTTCTTACGCAGTCCATTGGTGTGTATATCGTGACTATGCATTTCTGTTTTACCTGGAAGAACATCCACATGTGCAAATTACAGAGTTATTGCCAGTTTCTCTCATAGCCGCGGGAGGAAGTGTGTGACGGTCATGGCGGTGGTGGCCTTGTTGCCCCTCTTTACGCGGCCATGCTTGCTGAGGGCCACGTAGAAGCCCTTGTAAACAAAAGACTCGTAGGCGTTGTAGTTGTTGGGCAGCAGAGTCTCCTTGAACTTGCACTCGTCCACGAAGACTCTCTGAAAAGAAAAAGAGTCCCATCCCCCAAACAATCAGACAAACGGATAAATGAGAGAAGTCAATAAATCTCCTGACAGACGCAGGACGAACGTCATGTCATCATGCACGACGTCTGCGCACGTGACCTTTACTGTGGCAAACAGACGGTTATAGAAGGCTTTGAGGGAAACTGGAGGAGGAGGCATGTTGTTGCAAAACTCTTGAAAAGCAGATACTCGTCTCACCGCTGTTAACGCTCGACTCGTAAAATAACCTAAAATATGAATTTAAAGGACAAATGCACATAGATAAGCAGGTAGTAAATGCTAAGCAAGATTAGATTTACATTATGGTTAAATTTATTTACGTTAAAGTGACAATACCATGTTACGAAAGGTTTATTAAAAGTAGATAACATGTGTTAACATCAAAATATACCTTTGATTTCAAAAGTAAAAATACAGAATCATATACTTCACTGGATTATATCCAAACATTACTTTGCATCTGTTAAAAAGGAGGCTAACTGTAGTTATATACTGCTGAGTAGTTTATTCTATAGTAATACATAATTTATTACTATATGAGTAATAACAAATTGATCTGGTAAATTAAGCGAACGTCGGATAAGTACGAAGTAAAAAGTGAAATTTGCCTCTAAAATATGGTACAGTACAAGTAAAAAGGAGCATAAACTGGAGTTACTCAAGTTCAAGTACCTAAAATTACAAATACTTGTGTAAAAGTACTTACTCTTGCTGTTACATTATCTCTAATAAAAATATATTTATCAATTGAACAGAAGAAGCATAGAAACATCATTTGAGTTTGATTCGGATCAAGACTTCAGTTTGGTACTCGGTGTGAGGTAATTCTAAAAGTATGGAGGTCAAATTTCATTTATATTCATATTTTAGAAGAATTTCCTCTTTGCTTTAGTTTCTTCACCAAAAAGTTAAATATTTGTCTCTTTTAATGAAACTGAAAGGATCATTAAAAATTCAGCAGGGCAGTTTTTAACCATTCACGTCAAGGTCAGGTATTTTATAACATCCAGACAGTTTTTGGAAAATCAGGTTTTACTTTTTAAAAAGTACCTGAAATAACCACTGAAAATGTATTTAGACGACGTGTGCTGTGGTTTGTTGGAATGAGGATCAGACTCTTGTGTTGACTGTTGACTACATGTTGCAGCCATGGTGTTGACTGCAGGGCAAAGTTCATTATCTGCTTCGATGAACATTATGAGGAATAAATCACATATTAAGACTCCAGTGTTGGGAATTAACAAAGAATTGTTCTTTATTCAAATACAGCACATAAGTACAACGTTTAGGCAATTTTACTTTGAGTATTTCCATTTTATGCTACTTCATATTTCTGTTTTACTACATCTACGAGAGAAATACTCCACTATTGACGGCAACATTTACTTGTTACTACAACATAGTTACTAGCTATAGCAATAGTTATAAATTACAACAGTATAGTTACTAGCTATAGCAATAGTTACTTGTTACTGAGGTATATTTGTTAGCTATAATGATAGTAACTAGTTACTACAGTATAGTTACTAGCTGTACCAATAGTTGCTACAGTATAGTTACTAGCTATCCCGATAGTTACTAGAGTATAGTTATTAGCTATTGCGTAGTTCTTGTTACTACACTACAGTTAATAGCTATAGCGATAGTTACTTGTTACTACAGTAACTATAGTAGCTATTTAGCTCTGTCTCCAGCAGCAGCAGTAACCATAGTCGTATATTATATTTCAATAGGCTGTGTGCTATATGGGCCATTTACCTTCGTTACTTAGATTACTTTTAGTTGTTAGCACTTTTACTTAAATGTGAATGCGGGGCCTGTACTTGTAATGGAGTAATGGATTACTTGTTCAGTGTGGCACTGACATAGAGAAGAAGATGTTGGCGCTGATTCATCCTCTAATTGGGACTCCGTGTGAAACCCCCCATCATCAGGAAATATTAATAACACAACAGTGCTCATAAACCCGAGGATGCAGCAGCCACATGAACTCGTCTTACACTCAGCAGTGTGTGTGCGTGTGTGCATGGGAGTGAGAGAGTGTGTGTGTGTGTAGAGTTGCGCACACACGTACCGTTCCGTATAACCTTCCTCTGCTGTTCATTGCGACAAACAGCTGACTCTTCACTCCGAACATGCTGATGACTCCTCGGTCCACGGTGGAGATTTCTATCAGACCTGAAGGAAACAGGAGGTTATGAGGGAAACACACACACTCACACACAGACACACACTCACACACAGACACGCACAGCAGAGATACAGAGTCACACACTGCGCCTGTGGTACTGGCCTCTGCAGCAGTGATGGGTGTAACCTTGCAGGTGCACTGCGCCGGGATGATGTGCACCATCAGCCCTGATCCATGCGTTTTAGACATCACGGTGCTCCCTCTCTATGTGCATGAATGTGTGTGTGTGTGCAAGTGTTTGTGTGCGTGCATGTGCATGTGCGTGCGTCCTGCTGCAGGGTAAAAATAAGCGTGCGTCTGAACTGCTTCCAGGGCATTCATGTCATGTTTTTGGTTTGGGAGGATGTTTCTCTCTGCACGCATATGAGGCTCGGGACCTTTTTGCTTTCGGAAACTTCCCACACCTCTTATATTAAATATCATGCAGGAGGAGTAACTTTTACGCTCCCTGCTGCGCATTGGTTTCCTCCATCCGTGCTTTCCGGGATGCAACTCACTGTATTGGTTCTCACTGTGCGCACCGCTTATCCTGCCGTCCGGGAGCACCTGCAGGTGAAACCCAATGCCCACGTTGCAGTAGAGCCGCCGCACTCTCTTGATGCCCTGCAAATAGTCACTCTCCCAGTTCAGCTCCGATTTCCCCCCGGTTATACCCAGGTAGGAGCGGGAGAAGAGCGTCTCCCACTTCTTCTCCAGCAAAGTGGCGTTAGTCCTGCTGGGAATCGGGTAAGACGAGGCGATCCCGCAGAGAGAAGTCCACAGTACAAGAAGCGCCGGCAGCGTCCAGTGCGCCCTGGCCCCGCTGGACATGCTGGAGAGGCACCTTTGCGCAATGGCCATCCGGTTCACCTTCGGGGCACGTGGTCAAAGTTACCTGCCCTAGAAACGCAACTCTTCTTATTTCCTGTCCTTTGGCATGGTGGTGGCGGTGGTGAAGGCTTGTTGTGGGATGGAGGCAGACCGAGGCCCCATAGCCCGGGATGTGAGCAGGAGGAGAGGGACTGAGCGCGTCGGAGCTTGAATTGGTGCCGGTGACGATGATCATCTTTCGCCGCTCCGCGCCTCTCTACAGGCAAACGCTGGCTGTGGAGGAGGGGGGACACCACTCACTGCAAAACCATCTCACCTTGCCCCCGACTCCCACATCCTACAATGACATCACTGTGACTTCACCGCTGCGCACCCCCATCAGAGGCAAGGGATGGGAGGAGGAGGAGAGAGAGGACCCCAGCAGCAGCAGCAGCAGCAGTTCTGACTGGAATGATGGGGAGTGCTGCACCTTCACATCGGTGTCAGGAGAAGCTGCACACAATGAGGAGACAAGTTTCCTGTGGTAGATTTCAAAATAAAACCCTCATCCTGGGGAGTCCCTGCGTCACCGCATCTCCACAAACCTCTGAAGTCATGGAGAGAAAGTGCCAAGTTGAGGAAAATCTGAATGACATACGTCAGTTCCAAGCAGAAGTCTTCATGAAATGGTTCCACGGGTTTAAAAATAATCTGGTTCATATTTTAAGGCCTCCACGATAAACTCGACCCAACACCCATCGAAACTCATAATCATATACCAGCAATATATTATAGTTAATAGTTCAGATAAATAAACACTGACGAGCAATGACCTTGTCTTAACTAAATAATTAACACATGTCTCGATTGTATAGTGCGAGAAGATTAAAAAAACTTACAGCAAAGAAGAAACTGAACAATATTTGTATTCAAAAACACCAAATCTCAACCTAAATCCATGGATCTGTACCGAGAAGTAATGAAATTGTTCTTATCAACTTCCAATATACTTTAAATATTATATTAATAAACAGCACTGGTACTAACAAGTGAATACTAATACGTTTAACTAAAGTTAGGATTTACATTTTTCGACAAGCACAAAGTGCAGTCTTACGATTTTTTTTGTGCAATTTGAGTTATTTCATCATAAACATCATTTCATCATCAAGCATATATTTGCAGGTTCAAGCTGCAAATCTGACTTTTGGACAGTTTGAAAATAGGACACCTGAAGACATTCAGACGGTGTTTATTGTAGAAGTTGGGTCTAAATTTAAAATGGCCGTTTACGAGTTGAGGAAACAAATTTCCAATGTCAACACTGGTCTCTCCAGAGTGTCATTTTCATCACACTTATTATAATATGTTATTATTATATCATAGTTTGTTAATAAACACGGAATCTAATCTCAACGGAACTGCGTGTCATATCTAATGGAAGATGTTTAATTGCTGCTTTTATTTTGAAGGTAAACTAACCCATTTTCTTGGTCTTCCTCCAGCTAATTATGGCTGACCTGACACCAGCTCTCTCTCACATGGGAGACCTGCAGGAGGGGAGGGAGGGAGGGAGGGTGTGAGTGTGTGAGTGTGTGAGTGTGTGTGAGTGTGTGTGTGTGTGTGTTTGACTTTCATTGGTGTTGAGCAACCATGGGATGGATGGATGGATACTGTGTCCAGAACCCAAATCGGGACGGTGGTCATATGTCCTGGCAGCCTGCTGCCTTATTTAGAAGGAAGGTGTAAAAACAGTCACAGCCAGTCACAGGAGAGCGAATGACAATCCTGTCTGACACGTCCTTAGCTGTTTGTTCAGGAAGTTTACACAACCAAATATTTTGCCTGGTCAGATTGCGCATTATTATTGTAAGTAACACACACAGCAACCAACAGGAAAATATAACCTGCATGAATCAAATCACACGGCGTCGTTATTAAACTGAGAGCAGAGTGAAGCAGTGAAGGAAAAAGACCTGCAGTGGATTTTTAGTTTATTTAGCATTTTTGCTTTATTTTGCCTTAAAAGGATATTTCCCTAATAAATATTATAATATATAATATATAAAAAATATATAAAAAATGTATAATTAGTCAATAATTATAAATATCACGAAAAATGTCACATTATCAATTATTTAAAATTTAAAGACAGATTTTTGGTCCTAAGTGAAGGTTGTGGTTTAAAACTCTTTATGAGATGAGAATGACAAACACACAACGATATAAAACCTTTGTTAAATTGTTAATTGAAAATGTGATTGTACTTCTGTATTGTGGTTGTTATAAACCACTTATTAAAGGTTTTTTTTGTTTTTTTACTACTTAGATGTGTTTATCACAGCAGACATTTTGACTTGTCACAGCAGAAAACATGAGATGTTTCTGATCATGTTAACATTGAGCTGCAGTTATTTATGTCATAATAAGGAAACCTGTCATTTTCCAAGTCAAAATGTCTCCTGTGAAAAAAGACCAATTCTTTTCTTACAAATGTTATTTGTCTAAAATGTGGATAAAATGTTGGGCTGAAAAAAAAAAGTGAGTGCACTGGTTTCCCCCACCTTTACATCCCTGTTTGCAGGGTGCAGGGTGCTGGGAGGTGACACGGGCTCGGGGGATTTCCCAGTGCGTCACAGAGCACCGGGCTCTGGGGCCCGAGGTGCTGTCGGCTACCAGGGAGCCTCAGGCCCACCTTAGCAACCGGAGAGGTCTTGTTGCTGATAAACAGCAGCGGACTGGCAAGACAACAACAAACAAACATCATATATATCTTAGAATAAAGAGATTAATTTCAGTATTTCCAAATGTATCTTCTCCACAGTTATTTAATGTGCATGTTATGTAGCAGACATATACAGTATTCTAATACACTATTATGTATATATATTTCTATATTTAACATATTCAGGCTAAATTTACATGACCCAGTATTCTGGGTTGAAATTAATATCACTTCATATATGTAAAATATTGATCTGTGGTGGAAAGCAAGTATATTTACGCAGTTACTACACTTAAGTACAATTTCAAAGTTGTACTTTGCTACTGCTAAAGATGAACTCTCCATCAATATATCAAACCTGCTGTAACATTTAAATGCTCCTTACACTTTAAAGCTTTAATATTAACAATAATTCAGTAAAATATAAATATTAAGACTATTGCTAATCTATTAATGTGATATGTGAATAACCACAGGGGACATTTTTTTCTGTGTACTTTCTTGACACTGAGAGATAAGTATCTACTTTCACTTTAGTATTATTTTAAGTGCAGCAACTTTACTTATAATGGATTTAAACTGTTCTTTTGCTGGTTTTACTTCAGTAAATAATCTCTATTCTTCATCCACCACTGGGACCAACTATGATTACAGACTATGAACAGACATAGTAACATACAAACATCGGTTTTAGTTTCTAGCATAATGATATTTTCATGTCTTTTCTCCTTCTACACCTTTTTTTTAGAACAATCCTTTGATTCAAACTCTGTTATTTGTATTTCATTTTACATGCTGCAGTTCTTCATTCCTCTGAATCATCCCTGAAGGAATATAATGAAAGAGAAAATCTAGGTCCTTTGTTCCCACCGGAGTAGACGGACTGGACCTGAGTGATTCGCAAATTAATGAGACAGCCTCCTGAGTTGCTGTGTCAGCACATGACTGTGCAAACCAATGGCAACCAATAGCCTGAATAGACAAAACTACTGGGTTATTGACAGAGGGAAACTTAAATCAATGGAGAGCGGGCACCGTTAATCAGTGGCTACTATGCTCCTCAGATTAATTCAGATAATACTCTGGTGCTGGCCCGACGCTGAGGCTGCTGTTTGCTCATAAAACCTTTCTGCTGCGCAAACATCCCCCAAAATGCACTTTGACAGAAAAATACAACAAGATCCTCAAATATTTATCAGTTGTTGACATATCAAGTATATTTATGTGATTTGCTTACAGTTATACAGAGAAATAAGACCCTCATCCACTTAAAACTCTGGAAAGCTCTTTACTTCATCAGTGTTATTTGACGTTGATTTTTAATGCAATCCATGTCCCATCCAATAACAGTAGTTTTCTTTATTATTGGCCTTGAACATGAAAACAGTAATGGATGTCTATCACAAAATAGACCATGGTGTTGTTTCGTCCAACCAAAAGTCCAAAACCCAAAGATATTGAATTGAAGCTGAAACAATCATGTTTGAGAAGATAGATTAAAAGAAGTACAGTTAAAACTGATGCAGCTGAGACAAACCATAATTATTTCGCAAGCTTGAAAAACATAACATTTTACATTTTCTGTAAGGTGTTATTATGTTTCCAACTCTGTAAAATGTCCTGCAAAGCCACAGAAGATATTTTAGGACTTCAAACCAATTATTATATTCGTGATGAGTCGTATGTAGAAACAAAGTTTGCACATGATTATCAAAAAAGTTGCAGATTAATTTTCTTTGAAGCGACTCAACAATCGATCGACTAATTGTCGCGGCTCGAGACTTGAGCGAGAGAAAGTTCGACGTATCGAGAGAACAGTCGGAGGAAGAAGGAACCTCGCTCACGTAACAGCGCACATTGATTTCGCCTATAGACTCACCTCCACTGAATATATTAGAGCTAAATTAGACGACGCAGACACCAGAGACGCGAGCAAGAGAGAAATATCTGCAGTTCACTATTGTCAGGTCAGCTGTTGCAATTATAGTATCTATTTAGTGCACGCACACCCACACATGCACATCAATCAAGACAATGCACCGGGGGGAATAGCCTCACAAACAGCTTTTATTACGAAAGTGTAAGTAACTGGATACAGGAGGATGCAAAGCTCTTTCAATTACTGTTTTATTAACATGGGGTTTAAAAGACGATATTGAAACAACAGCTGGGGGGACCCGGAGACGGGGGAGGGATTTCTCTGGAATGACATCAGGATCGTTGGCATAGACGGCGAATAACACTCGGGCCAACTGTGAACGCAGAGACAACACACCAAGGCTGCACAGGCCTTCACGTACAGAGACGGGATTCAAGCTTTAGAATCACAGCAGTTGATGGAAAAAAGTTATTATTCATAAGACATACACAGATAAATAAAAGTTTATATGATAAAACAAGTGTCTACAGGAAGTTAGCAGCTCTGTGAGGCTGCACCATGGACTGTAAATAAAGATGAACAATACATCCCCACTTCTTCCCTTTATGGAAAAATGAAGCCAAAAGTTTTGCGATACTGGTGCCGCCATCTTGTGCTGTCAATGATCCATGTCCCATCCACTAACATGGAGGAGAGGTTTAGGACTCATACTGCAGCCAGCCACCAGGGGGGCAAACAAGGTGATTTGGCTTCACTTTAGAGAGCCGTAATGTCGTCCATCTTTATTTACAGTCTGTGGTTTGCGTTTTGGCACAGCAGGGCTTTTAGCTCAATGCTACCATCAGTTTAGCATGTTAGCGTGATAACTTTTGTTAAATAAACACCAAGTACAGCTGAGACTTTAATTAATCAACCGACCAAAAAGGTTATTGGCAGCTATTTTGAAAATTGATTAATCATTGCTACCAATTTTGAAGCAAAAACGAAAAACAATAAAATTCCAGTTTCTCAAATGTGACGATTACAAGCTTTTTAAAATGTAATATTTTGGAGGATTTGGATTTTTGGTCAAATAAAATAAGACATTCGAAGACATCACGTTCGACATCATAATCAATTGCATCCAAAAGTATCGTACAAATTCCAATGGACCAATGGTACAGATCATCCTCAGAGGTCCCTGACATGTCGGACATCATAACCTCTCCATGTGCGGCACTGAGACCTTTTCCTTTTCTCAGGCAACAAACTTTGCATTATCGAGCAGAGGAGCTGACTGGTCGAAACCATTGTATTTCACTCCAACGGAACCAGGGCTTGTAAAATTGTAACAGTGCCGCCCTGAGAGTAGCTTCAGGATTTTTTGCTGAAGAAGCTCATGTATAATTCAACAGCCTCAAACTGCACTGGGGTTTGCCCTCCTCTCTGCTGCTTTGAGAATTTGTGACACAGGGAAAAAAAGCAGCAAATCCACAGGGAGCCTGACAGTCGCCGACACACACTGATAGTAAAACATATGCAATGTAGCTGAAGTGAGCGACGGATCCGCTCGACCTCTTTCATTTTTATTCTGTGGAGCTTTGAAGCTGGAGGACAAAGTGCAGGCTGTCGGGAGGAAGTGTTCCCGGTAAAAATATCTGTTCAAGGGTACAGCTTGTGCACCTTGCAGAGAAAGGTTTTTCTGCTGCTAAATTGGGCGAAGAGTGACTGAGGGAAAAAGAAACGAGGCAGAGGTGACTTTTACGCCGGCTACAAATCCCAGGCAGTGACACAGCAGTTTTCGAGCACAACGTCATAGAGCAGTGACAGTGGGAAAAAAGGTGTTTCTTACTACAGACAAACCGGACAGACAATGACGTTAAAAATCGTAACACATACATTATGTCCATAGTTGCTCACCTCCTGTTTTCTTTATAATAGACCATAGACTGTATGTAAAGATGGACGACTTGTTTCCACCTCCTCTCACCATCCAGAAATGAAGCCAAAATACCTCAGATATGAACGACGCCATCGTGCAGATTCAGGGTCAGCTGTCAATCATGACGTTTCACCCCCTAGCATCCAATAACCAATTAAAACCAAACATAGGTGCGATAAGAACTAATTAAAATGATAGAAACCATCTTAGAGAAACATGTATCCAACACATTAACATGTGGAAGGCGGGGTTTACGACCAATACTGCAGCCAGCCAACAGGGGGCGATCAAGATGCTTTGGCATTTCTTTTTGACATGGTTGAGTCTTCTAAAATTCACATATCAGGTATTCTTGAATCATTATTTTTTAGCATAGTGTAAGGATTTCTTGTTCTTGTTAAATGTTGCGATCAAATCTTATTGACAGAGTGAAAAAGTCAGAAAACTGTGAAACCTTTGTTTGCGGATCAAAAGCTCCAGAGCAGCTACTGATTGAGCTTGTGGTGAAACCGTTCTACCAACGTTCGGTCTCAGACTGACCTTCAGCACAAAGGAAACCAGTCTAACATCCTGTTCTGGCGGCTTTTTCCACAAATAAAATGCAAATAACGAGAACAAAGTCCCGCCTGATGTGATCCACGTGTTGACAGACCAAAACAAATTCATTTGACTAAATTATTGCTTTAAGGAGCTTCAAAGAAGAGCCATACCTTTCATTATTCAAATCACACAATGATAGCAGAACAAAACATTGTTGTAAATGGTTTGGCCTTTGTGATAAAAACCCACAAATGACTCTGAAGGATGTGTTTTGCCTCCCGTCACGACCATTGACCTCCTGTTAAGCTCAGTAATCACATTCTCACCCGTGGAGAACTGAAAGATGCTTAAACGTCTCTTCAACGAGACGCGATCCAACAGTGTTGTGGGCGTCTCATGTCAGCCTGTGTTACACCGAAGAGCCCGAGCTCAGCACGACTGTCAATTCACAAAACCCTTAGCATGAGGTCCTGAAAACTGGCTGACCCGCAGTGCTGCCTATGCCTATGTTTCCTAGAGGAGTTAATTGCATTTATCGGTTTATCTCTCGTCCCGACGTTAAGGACTTTACGTCCCATTTTGCTGGAATAGGACATTTCCTCCTGTATGCTCCAGATGCCCCCCCCCCCCTCACATGAATGTTCCTATAATGTTCCCGGTGTTGAGAACACGTCAGACCAGGAGAATCTCCTGCTGTGTTCCTCATATGTGGAAGGCAAAATTCATAGAAAGGGTTAATGTCTAAAAAAAGCTCCAAAAGATCTGAAGTAGAGTAAAAACTGATTAGATACTATCAAGAAAGTTCCCATTTAGAACATTTTCTGCGATGTGGATTTTTCAGATACATGAAATGAACTGAGGTTTGGTCAGAGCTCGTTGCTCCTTCAGGGCCAGAACTGGCAGACTCGCTTGAGGCCACGAGGAAAGCTCTGTTTACGTGGCGACCATGCTGAAAAGTCAGACGGGTTGGTTTATGGCTGGAGGAAGAGATAGAGATCAGAGGAGGTGTCAGCTGCTGAGTCTGCAGCCGACTCGCCTGGCTCCTCTTCCCTCTCTCCCAGGAACCCAACACCGAGCCAGGCCACCAGGACCAGGCAGGAGAATGCCAGGAATTCTCCCAACACATTTGCTCACTGCTTTGCACGTTCTCACTCCTGTGGGATGTGAAGAGTGCCGCCGGGGCCCCGAGGATGCGACCACCTTGCTCCGCGGCGAGCGAGGGGCGGCGAGCAGCGTCGGCTCACTGCAATTTGGCTGATGGGTCGGGGGGAGAGCGTCAGGAATGGCTCGCTGCTGAGAGAGTGAGTCATCCTGGACCGAGCTGCTGTCACTCTGCCAGTACAACAAAGATCAGATCATTTATTTTTGTCACGGCCCCTGCTGGATGAAATCTAAACCCACAAGGAGTCGATCAAAGGTTCTGGCTCCCGGCCCGTCATGAAGAGCAACTAATAACAAATGATATTCAAGACTGATCCGCAGGAATCACTGTCGAGTTGTGATTTACCCAGACACTGTTTCTTTTTTAAACAAACTCTGAGACTCAACGCAGGGACACAGAGACTCAGAAGACTTTGAGTTGACATAACTGTAGTGAGATTAGTTTCATCACAGCAAACAAGTCCGTTGGGTGCTCAGCCTGAAATGAAACAGTCCTCATAGGTCAGAGGGCAAACAGGAAGCAGTCTGCACCAGCCTGTGACTTTCAGAACTGGTACAAACCTGTCAAATCAGAATAAAAGATGAAACACTGTGGATGACGTGGCAGAAAACGACTGAAGTGAGGAGGTTCGATCCCCAGATCCTTCAGTCTGCTTGTCAAACTGTCCCTGGGTTAGATACTGAGCAGTTGGCGTGTGTGTGTGTGTGTGTGTGTGTGTGTGTGTGTGTGTGTGTGTGTGTGTGTGTGTGTGTGTGTGTGTGTGTGTGTGTGTGTGTGTGTGTGTGTGTGTGTGTGTGTGTGTGGTGCGTAGAAGCCTTGTATGATTGTGTGTGTGAATGGGGGAATGTGAAATGCTTATAAATATCGTCTGTTTACCAATGAGAGGAGACACTCGGTTGTAGTTGCAGCGACCCCTACTGGATCTGATTGGTTATCAATTTATTCTTTTATTCAACTTTACAGGTTTTATTTGACAAAGTACATACGCATTGAATTTGATTATACAAATTGTATGACGTGTGTCAGTGGATATATGCTATGCCACAGACTGGATATAAGAGGGCCCACAAATATAGCCAAATCATCTCAATCGCCCCCTGGTGGCTGGCTGCAGTAGAGGTCATTAAACCCTTGCCTCCTCCATGTTAGCAGACGGGACACGTACCAAACTGAAAAGTATGGAGGGGGAAATTAAAGATGGTTTCTGTCATTTTAAGTAGTTCTTATGACACAAGTGTTTATTTTTCCAGTGGGTTTGGTTTTAATTGTTTATTTGATACTATAGAAATGGGGGTGAAACGTCATGATTGATAAATATTTGGTGAACACAGAAGAACAATGTCCTGCACACATGTCCAGAGCTGGAGGATTGCGGACAGACTTCAAATTCATGAATTAGGTGATTGGATTAAAATGATGATTGGTCATAAGCCTGTCTGATCAGGCCTCTGATGCCCTAATGAATAAAAAGCTGTGTCTAGTGGTTCATCGCTGTTATCAGGACATTGATTTCTCTGTAACGTGACAGAAAAAGCTCAGTTTGAACATGAAATCTAATTCTCAGTGTAGAAAAGGCTCCAGCTGCAGCTCGGTGGAGTCCCCATCCTCCCTCCTCTGACATGTTGACATCGCCCTCTGGTGTCAAACAGCTGTTAGGACATCCAGTGACATCCAGGGATAACTCACTGCATTGCAGCATCGGGCCACAGGCACAACATGAGCTTTGACTGGGATCAATACCACTTTACTTTGAATTAAACTTGTGAGAAGTACGATGTATAAGATCAAGATATTTATACATATATATTTACGCATTGCGTGTTTTCAAAAGCACATTAGTTTCATGAGATGTATAACGATGTGTGCACGTGCTCGGCTAAATGTGGTAAAGACAACAGTGACATCCTCTGCAATGCAGGTAGTGTGTGTGTCTGAGTGGAATATCAAAATACACAATAACCTCAGGAGATTATCTGATGACTGATGGAACCATGAGCCAGAGAGAAACAGGGAATTTCCACGATTGTGTCTGTGCACTGACACATTACTTCTCAGTCCTTTTACTGTGAAAAGTTGAGTATTTTTTACTAAATGAGAAAGATTTCATGTCCATTGATCAGCTCTCCTCTTTGTGAAGGAATCAGAGTCCCTACACCGAGTATGCAGACACTTATCGCTCATTATAGAGGCCTGTGTGTGTGTGTGTGTGTGTGTGTGTGTGTGTGTGTGTGTGTGTGTGTGTGTGTGTGTGTGTACTTAATGGAAACATGCACCACAGAGAATCTGATCCAGCTGATCCATCAACAAAAGAGTCAGCGGCGAGCGCAGTGCATCCCAGGCACGACGGGACACAAGTCGCCGGGGTCTCATGTGCTCGCGTCCTTTTGCCTGTGACCTCCCCGTCCAAAGGTCGCCCTAATGAGATGGCTCCCCGGGTGCCCTTCAAGTGCCACGCCGGAGTGCAGGAAACAATGCTGCCTCACACGAGCTATTTTGAATGGTGTCACGGTGTAAAAGTGGCAGAGCTGAATTATTGTCGGCCCTTTGATGCTGTTTATATCCCTGCCGTCTTGTCAACACATATAATCATGCTGCAGTGTCCCCGTCCAGGGCCTGATATTGCCAATAACTCTGCCCAAAAAAACCACCAAAACACTAACGTCTCGTCACAGTGATTCAGCACAAAATTGTTTTGTCAGTTTCTTTTTCCCCACCGCTGGAGTCGAGACACAAACGTGGAGCCAAGATAAATCTGAGGGGGTCAACGGATTATTTAAAGAGCATCCAACTGATTTAGTGCTGTACTCTTATGATAATGTCAGATTTACAATGTTGAGTTTTTAAAAAAGCATCAAAATTGCTGCAGCAGAACCAGAGATATCCTCTTTTTTTATTTTTTTTATCCTTACATTCTTCTCTTTTGTTAAAACCTACAAACAAATGACACACAAAACCACAAAGGAAACTCAAGTTCGTACTAATGCTGCTTTCATGTTGCAACATAATTATCGTAATGATCGGTTTCCGAAGAAGAGTTCGTGTCAACATCCGAGTCCTAATTACAAGGAGAAAATAGGCTCCAATATTTCCGACTTGGCTCTTAATAACATGGAAGTGCCTGAAAACAATTGTTAAGTTCTCAAGTGCACAGTATTTTAATTCTCACACCCCCAACTCTGTATTCCTACAGCGTCAGAGCAGAGTAAAGTGTGACGAGGCCACGTTTTGATTCATTTTAAGGGTTCACAAGCCAGTTAGGCTGAGAGAGGCCTGGATGTTTAACACACCAGCACAATCTTTGCCTTTAAGACGTCAAAAAATCAAAACTACAGTCATATTCATGAGTGAAACCAATTTTTTCTATCCTGCTGTGTCTTCCATAAAAGCCCACACTTCCCTAAAACCTCTCTTAAGATTCCTCCTCTCCTTGCAATTTGCTCCGTGGCTGCCGCGTGTGTGCTCCCAAAAAGAAAACTAAAAAACTGTCTGTGTCAACCATGCACTTAAGAAGACGAGGTCTCAGAAAACAAACTCCGGAAGCCACTGATTGACAGATCTGTCTGCCCACTCTGGTTCCCTGGCTAAAGCCGCGGCCGCTGCGGCCGTGCTGTGGCTGCCACCGGTTACTGCCTGGAGGCTTCTGACGCGAGGCCATTTCTAGGTTACAACAACAACAGCACACTGACACAACTCTCACGCCGGATATCCGAAACACTTAAAAAATCATCAGGCCATTTTTAGTTTGAGGCTTGTAAATAACCACTGCCCACTACCAATGATGTTTTCTGTCATTGACTGAGAATTTAATGTGTGTGAGGAGCTAAAAATACTTCAGTTTGCAGCTTTAAAAACACAAAAACAGAACAAATAACCTCCATTAGAGAAGTTAGACTTCATCAACAGCTGTCCTGCATCTTATTTGCACAAACCACGACGTGAGTATTTGCCTTGAAACGTCTCAACAGTGAAGACACACGTCTATTTTTTCCTGGGCCTGCGTGGAGAGTAAATAACAACACTTGCAGCCTCCACCTGCGGAACAACCATACAAGGAGAGCGACGCCGGGCCGAGCGAGCCCCACACAAACTACCACTCTGAGATGCTGCACGGAACATAATGATGGCATTCACATCAGTGGTTGAGGGGGAAAACTGCCTCCTGACCACTTCCAATAACACGCTCGAATTAAGAGCTCTGATGACCTCACAGCCGCTGGATCCAGTCTGGTGACGCTGCCCCGGGTGAAAGTCATAGCTACTGGGTTTGTTTGAATATGTCAAACTGATAATTGGATCAAACAAGGCTGATTAAACTATCAAAAATATAACCTGGCTCATGAATTTCTGGAAGTTTTTTACATGTTGATATATTCTTAATGTTGATAAAACCATATCTGTGCAATTAATAACTTCATATTTCATACATGTACTGCTTGATGTATACCAAATACTTGTAATGTATATATTTACCCCAAGTAATGCAGGCTTCTTCCTATGCAATGCTGTATACTTTATGATATTATACTACTACACCAAAACTTAACATTTTAATTTGTCTATGGTATCACCCAACAATTGTTTTGAATTGTATTTTATTACCTTTTTATTGATTATTTTAATAACAGGGATTCGTAAGTGAAGTTCTCAGTCAGTTATATTACCTGTGCACATGATAATAAGATCTCTAATGTGTCCTGTTCTGTTACATTAAACTATATTGTATATTCCCTCTGAGAGAAAAGTCTTAGTTTGTTTGCTGTTTTTTAATTGTAAAGTGTCATTGATTTATTATTTATGGTTTCTTCAAATAAATACTTTATTTGAAGAGCTTAGAAGAGAGGAGCTAGTACTTTTTTTTGCTATTGTGATCTTATGAAT
Source organism: Hippoglossus stenolepis (assembly GCF_022539355.2). NCBI lineage: Eukaryota > Metazoa > Chordata > Actinopteri > Pleuronectiformes > Pleuronectidae > Hippoglossus > Hippoglossus stenolepis. The sequence goes on from NC_061504.1 coordinate 14,331,077, forward strand.
CTAAAAGATATTATACTGAAGCACTTTAAATGCTTCCTCTAATTAATTTTCTTCATGTGTACCTGCTGTGCTTTGTATGTAAATTGTATTGGTTGTGTGTTTTGTGTGTTTTGTGTATCTTGTTCTGTGCACAGGTCTTTAATGAAAGAGAGATTTTTAAAGAGAGTCGGACATTTCACCACTGCAACATTATCTCTGGTGTCTGTGTGGGATCAGCACTTGTATTTACATAAATAATATAATTAATCTGAACCAATTCCAGTAGAGTTAAGAGACAATTAAGATCAAATAATAAAGAAAAACTAATTAAGATGAGTTTCATGAAGGGATTCAAACGATGACATCACAGTATCTCAATGTTTTTTTACTATATGATAATCTCAGTCTTACTTATTTAATGCTTGAAGCATCTGTGAACTACATGAGTCTCATTCGCCACTGAGCACAAATGCACATGTTCTAAATGTGCAATATGAACATTGAGTTCAGGATTTAGTTTCATTTAACATCATGCGCTTAAATATTTTTAACTCGGGACAATTTCCAGTGCAGAACTTTTGCCAGAGTCATAATCTCGGCGGGTTATTTCTACTTTTAGTTTGTTGAAGCGTAGATGTACAATAGTCACGTGACTTTGTTTGGGAACATATAGCATAGGAGTGGTAGGCAGTGCAATTTTCACCCCAGCAACATAAATCTAAATCACTTCCTGTTGTTAAAAATACACGTCTGTACAGAAGGTGCCAGATAAACAAGACTGTTTACGTCACAGTGTTAAATGTAAATGTAAAATGTAGGTTTATGATGAACATGGTGGTTTTAAAACATCACCTGTTGTTGCCACGATATTGTCCAGAACACAATGTAAACATCTATATGTGTGAAAGCGTGATGTTGTGACCGCAGTGTTTGCATGACAGGATCTGATATTTTGGTCATGGCTGTGGGCAGCACTGGAGGAGTTGAGGAATGTGTGACCACAGGGCCCTTTGGCCCCACGCTGCATGTCTTCCTCCCTTGTCTGGATACAAAGACACGGACCATCACATCCCTGAACGTCTCCTCCAGGTCCACTGCCTGACAAACCACTGCCGACAGCCTCCCACTCACGAACTTGGAAAATGACAACCCTTGGGACCAATGTTGCTCTCTTAGAAGTGCAGTAAAAACGGAGCGATTTCCTTTTCACTGCACTTCAGAGGGAGCTGTGATTGCTTCCGCCCTGAGCGTGGGCGTGTGGGTGGCTGAGGACATGTCAGGTTCATGTCAATCAGCAGGTCAGTGTCTGGCCCTCCTGTCACGTGAGGCCCTCAAGCTTCAGACTCTCACTGCCATCTGCTGGCTGCCTGGCTGAAGTGCTTTGGAAAAGGACATTTTTTTATTATTTCCTTTTGAAAACATGCAAATCTCCAAACATATTAAGTGATGTTTATTATTTTCTTTCTGGACCCACACACACACACACACACCTACGTGTTAGCTCACGCAAACCTAAGTTTGACTGTCTGGTGATGTGCAGTGTGAGTCTATTTTAGATTGTACTGACATTTACACTGAGAGCACAGACAAACAAGTAATCCTCAACATTCATTTACAAAAAATAACAACAGTGATAATAGAGTGAGAATATTATATATCGTAATACATAGTTTGATACATTAAATCAAAGTTACAGAAAACAGAGCCTGACTGATGCTGTAAAATTGAGGTTGATATTTGACAGTTAAAGAAAATCTGGAAGAAAATGAGAGAGTAATTTGATTGAATATCTATCTATGTATGTATCTATCTATCTATCTATCTATCTATCTATCTATCTATCTATCTATCTATCTATGCCTGTGTTACGCCTGGTCGCTGGGGGGCGCTGTGGTTTTTATCGCCGCCTCTTCTTGTTGACGGAACTACGTGGGTCTCGTCTCTCTATCCAATCACAGGGGTCGTTGTTGGGAGGTGGTTTGTGGAGAAGGTGACTTTTCGCCATTAGCTCGGATAGAAACACAGAAACACAGAAGCGGTTAAAACCAACATGTCTTCTTTACAAAGGACGCTGGGCGTTCTGCGGCTGGGCTCCCGGCTGTTCCGCCGCGGGCCTCAAAGAGTAAACATCCGAAAGTAAGTGGCCTCCAGCCCGCTAGCACCGAGCTGTGTGCTAGCTGTAGCAACAACATGCTAACACAACGTTAAATTACCAAAACAACGCGCTGGTTAAAAAGCAGAACTCAGGACAAGATGTCTGTAGATCTAACGTTTATATTTAAAATGTGTTTTCACTCTACAGGGGCAGCGGGGGTCCTCACATCGAGCCGCAGTACAGACAATATCCACAACTGACCAAGAGCCAGCAGTTCCAGTCAGAGCTGCTCAGTGGAGCCATGTGGTTCTGGATCCTGTGGCACTGCTGGCACGACCCGGACGCGGTTCTGGTGAGTAAACACTACACTGACCCTGTCTGTCACTGCAGAACAGGGAGGGTCACTGTGCAGAACAGGGAGGGTCACTGTCCAGAACAGGGAGGGTCACTGTGCAGAACATGGAGGGTCACTGTGCAGAACAGGGAGGGTCACTGTGCGGAACATGGAGGGTCACTGTGCGGAACATGGAGGGTCACTGTCCGGAACATGGAGGGTCACTGTCGGTCACTGTCAGAACAGAGGTACTGTAGAACATGGAGGGTCACTGTGCAGAACATGGAGGGTCACTGTGCAGAACATGGAGGGTCACTGTGCAGAACATGGAGGGTCACTGTCCGGAACATGGAGGTCACTTTGAAGAACATGGAGGGTCACTGCAGAACATGGAGGGTCACTGTGCAGAACAGGGAGGGTCACTGCAGAACAGGAGGGTCAATGTCTAGAACATGGAGGGTCACTGTCAGAACATGGAGGGTCACTGTGCAGAACATGGAGGGTCACTGTGCAGAACAGGGAGGGTCACTGTGCAGAACAGGGAGGGTCACTGTGCAGAACAGGGAGGGTCACTGTGCAGAACCCTCTGGACCAGCTCCAACATGTGTTTTCCTCGTCCGTAGCGTTAGTGTTGTTCTTCTCCGCCGTTTTTCAAACGTTGCCTCCATAGGAGATGGTGTCATGAGAGCGATACAAGGCACAGGATTGGCTGGTTTACTGGTTTGTTTGCTGTATATTATTACAGACCCGACTAATCAATTACTAAATCAGTTGCAAACTATTTTTTATAATCGATTAGTTGTTGCAGCCCTGTTTGAAATGTTTGAACTTGTACTAGTTTTACGGAACCTGACAGGAACACAATAAGTCCGGATGTGAAGCTGAAGGTTGTGTCCTCTCCTGCAGGGTCACTTCCCCTGGCCTGAAGCCTCTGAATGGACAGACGAGGAGCTCGGAATCCCACCAGATGATGAAGAATAAGGTGATCTCTCACTCTCACTCATCAAGGGCTTGTCTACAACTTGTAGAAGCTTTGCTGAATTTGTACATGTAGCTGCTTCTTTAGTTGGCTCATAGTTAAAGGTTCAGTGTGTAGAATGTAGTGACATCTAGTGGTGACGTTGCACCCTCCCCTTCCAAACATGAAGGAGAACCTGTGGTCGCCTTCAGTTGTCATAAAGATGTTTAATTTGTCCAGTCTGGGCTACTGTAGAAAACACAGCAGCCACCATAGAGAGGACATGTTCCTGATGTAAATATAAAGGGCTCATTCTAGGGTAAATGAAACAATTTGTACAATTTAGATGAAACACACACTAGGATTATTTTACTTCTGCCAATAGATCCTTTCACTTGAATCTTACGCACTGAACCTTTAAGTCTTATCTGTAATAAGTCCAACCTTCAGTAAGCTTGTGCTGTTGTTGAAACTGTGATCGTTTTAGAGGCTGCAGCTTGTGATGCTGAAGTGTTACATTATACATAAAGGTTTCTGATATTCATCATAGATATAAATGGACTGAACAGAATAATTTAAATGACCAGCACCACACACGCAGCCTCCAAAATGACCACACACACGTTTAACAAGTCAACACAAACAGAACCTTCATGAATGGAGCCTTTATTCCCGGACTGTTTTACTTGTCTTATGTGTCGTTTTTGTTTTTTTGTAGATCCCCGCTGCTGTGCCAGTCTTCAGATCATTCTGAAAGTCGCTGTTGTACATAGATTAATAAAGTTCTTTAAGTTAAACTATGTTGTTTCAATGTCTGTGATTATGGTAGAAACGTGTGAACATCTAACAATACAACAAACTGTAAAATAGATTGAAGAAGAGACAAATGTTATTTCATTATTTTTATTTACACGCAAGTTTTGAAATGCAGGGAAAAAAATGCATTAACAGTGTCACAGTTAGCCAGTGTTTGTATATTTTAAATCATAAGCCATTCAAATCTGGAAAAAACCAACGCACAAACACAAATGCCAAGAGAGAGAGAGAGCTGCGTATAAAAGCAAAAAGAAGACAGATCCTGTGCGATGAAAACTACAGCTGAGAAGAAACCCTGCCTGCGGGCCAGCTCGTGTTTTTAAAAATGACTTAACATGCAAAAAGTTCAAAGGTACAGAAACCTTAGAGACATGAGATCACACATCTTATTTCCTCTGTTTTCCTGTGATAACGACTTAATTAATAAAGAGATAATTAACTAATAACGAGTGCTTTATCTAGAGATAAAGAGATATTTAAATAGTTCATTATTAGTTAACTATCATTACCTCGAGATAACAAGTTAATTATCTCATTATCACTGGAAAACACAGGACTGTATGTTATGATTCCGTTTCCGGAGAAAGGTTCAAGTGTAGTGTCAGAAAACAGCGGAGGAAATCGATTTGTTTTGGGATTCTGTGAAACACCATCAGAGCTGAGTGAACAGTCACTCGCGGGGGTCACGTGCACGACAAGTTCAACCTGAGCAAAGCTTTCAGAAGTCTCACGCTGTCAAACGAGTTAAAGCTACTTGGCAACAGTTCGGCGTCATTTACATGAGCGGAAAGTATTTTAGAGTCAACGTATCACAAACACAGAGCGAGGGGACAGAACCAAATTCATGTGAACAGAAGTAATGACTGACGGCTCATCCTCACAACTAGAAAACCACAACCATGAAATCTTTTTTTGTTAAAAACAAGCAAAGCTCAGCAGCTCCAGAGCAGAAGGAGAAGCTGAAAGTCGAGAACATCCTGTTTCTTCCACGACGTGGCTGGTGGCTAATCGAAAGTTATGTCCATGGCATCAATCCCTGAGAGTGAAGAACTGCGCACCTCAAGCAAAACACACATCACATCAGCACTGGTATTACTTCAAAAATAAAAAACCTCACGCATCCTGTTGAAGTTCCTCAAAGTTTCACTTCTGAATACATCAACTACTTTGGATCGACCACAGTGGCTCAGAATACTCCTTTGTTTTTGTTTTTTTTGCTAAATGATAAGTGGCACTAGTTGGAAAAAGCTCAGGTGTCGATGTTCTCAACCAAAAAACTTGTCTATATTCGCACATCGCCCCCAAAACCAGAAGAGACGAGAATCAACACAGGATCTACTCGACCGGGCAGCGGGGGGGAAGAAGAAAAGAAAGAGTTGTGATGATAGAAAGGTGATAGAAAAGATTCTGTATGTAAACTGCTACTCGACAGATGATCACATGAACTCTAAAAACATCCACATTTACAAAAAAGTTAAAGATAAAAAAAGAAAAGTTAAGAAAAAAGAAACCTCGGAATAAGCCGAAGTTTCAGGGTCAAAATAAAATAAAATCATCTCTTTCAATTAATAAATACATCATTCAGAATTCCATAAAAATAACACGTTTAAAAAAAAACATCACAGATAAAACAAGAAATAAATTAAGCAGGATAACATGCGAGTCGCTTTTCTGTCGAACGACTCGTAATTCCTATTCAAAACTATTTCACTAGGAGGCAGCACTCGGCGCAACTTCCCTTAATAATTACCCAGAAAGACGAGACTCCCTTCTAATGAATGAACAGAGACAGTGCAGGTCTGAGAGAATGTTTGTAATGCACCCATTTTCTTTTTCCAAACAGGGAAGTGCGCAGCCGACATGCTGCCTCTCACTCTCACCTTCCTCCTCTACGTCATTATTGCTGGTGTGATTGAGATAAAAAGTGGAGACGGGGGAGGGGGGAGGGTCAGGGGGAGGCGGGTGAGGGCAGGAAGGGACGAGCATGAGTGGAGAAAAAGTACAAACAAATAAGCACCATTTTTAAATTTCAGTTCACCTCCTCCTCCTCTTTAAGCACCTCGTTTTCCCCGCAGAGCGAAAACAAAAGAAGAAGCTCTGCCATTATTTCACCTGCGGCTCCATCGTCCTGTTCGCTGACAAAGCAAGTGGCGGGGGTTCTCCGGAGAGGGGGTGTGTTCTAGCAAACGTGATGCGGATGGATCTTGGCATCGGAAGCAGTAGATGTGTCGGCGAATGTCTTTTAGTCGCTTCGTGTGGTCGACTTTAGTCCTTAATGCCCCCGGGAGCTTCAGTCCGTCGGGTTTTTTTTTTTTTCTTCCCTGCAGCAGAAAATGTCACAACATGCTCGCTCCTCGTGTCTGTTTTGTTCTTAGTGTGCTTGTAGTGACGTCGTGCACTCGCTTGTTTCAGATCCAATACCCTGTCTCCTAAGCATGCACAGTGAGTTCGTTTTTTTAAATTTTTTTACGCGGAGTCATGGTGAACTCCAGGCGCTGAGCCCCCTCCCCCCTCATGTCTTCTACAGCACAAAAGTGTCCAGTAACAAATACACAAATGGTTCTTTTTTGTTTTTCCGTGGAGAATACAATCCCCAGCTTCTTCTTTCATTCTTTCACCTGTGTTGTTTCTGAACTTCTACACAAACACACGACTGTGTCTGCTGAGTTTCAGGATCTTTCCCAGTCTCTGCTTGGCTGTGGCCATTCCTTTTTTGGGCCGCTTGCCTGGAAAAGACAAACCAGAGGAGATAGATTTTATTACAAGAGAAGATGAACAGAGTTAAGATGTGAACGTGGCTGCGTCACAGACCTGGGATCCTGCTCGGATGTTCAAATCAACACTCATTTAACCGGCAGCTTCATTAAAATGAGTTGATGATGGTTTAAAGACCTAGAAGTCAGAGTTTATCTCCAATGTTCAGCAGGAAACTTTAAAAATGTGAAGAATTCTGAACAGAGTTTGGTTTATTTGTTACAGTTCTGGTTCAGGAAGCTGGGGATTATGGGTAATATTCCCTGTTCAGTGATGTTTCCCTTAAGTAAATGGGACATTGGTAGACTTTGTGTTTTCTCTACATGAAAACCACTGTGGCAGCAGAGGGCGCTGTTGCTCAGTAAAAGATTCCCAGTATTGCTTTCAGCTGAAACTTTCCTCTTTCATAAATGTGTCATGTTTTCATATTTCAACATTTTTTGCTGATAAAAAGGAAAAAGAAAACGTTAAAAACCTTTCGTGGCCTGATTGCTGATTGGTGGGGGGTTTGGGGCGTGTCTCTTGGAAGGGTGCAGCGGAGGAGACATGGAGGGGTCACAGTACTGGAAGTCCGTCTCTGGACTGGTGGTGTGGCTTCGACTGAGGGGGCTGGGGAGCCCCTGATTGTCCCAGGCCTCGCTGCTGCTGTTGCCCTGGCTGTCCATCGGGCTCTTGTCCCCCTGCAGGAGGCGCTGGTGCTGCCCCGGCTCCCTCTGCTCCATCCGCGAGCACTGGCTCGGGCTGGACCACCAGGGCTCCTGGGACGAGGCCCCCTTCTCCGGCTTGGGGGAGCACAGCAGGCCAGCCATGGACAGCATCCCTTGAATGGCCTCTTCTGTGCTGGGTGAGGTAGGACGGTCTCTGCAGGACGAAGACATCACAGACTCTTATTTAATACATGTTCAAGATTTGACAGGTGCCCGATGGGAACATTTTCTACATCTTTGCATGTGTTTCTCACCGTTTGAGTGGTTTGTGTTTGTGCCTGAGTTTGTGGCCTGACGGGTCCAGCTCTATGACGTGCCCTGAGCCTTTCTGCTGCGATGAGCCCGTCTCCTCCTCTTCCTCCTCCTGGGAGCTCTCTGAATCCTCATCAGACGAGGACGACGATGACGATGATGACGACGACGACGACGATGCTTTACGCTGCATTGGCAAAGCAAGACGAGGATTTAGACAACAAAATACAAGCAAAACATTTTAACATGTTTGACCTGAAGCTTGTTTAGTTCACTGTTCAGCGCCCAGAGCTGTTAGTCAGCTCAGTATTGACTGTGATTCTCTGTCCTCTCACAAAGTGTGATATATAAACTCCTGCTCATCATTCACCTCTGTGGGAGAGTCACTGTCTGACTCCACATCTGAAACACTCGAGTCTCCTGAGACTTCTTCCCTGAGTTCAGTCTTCACCCGCTCCAGACCCGCTGAAAAACACAACAACACACCATCAAGCTCCTGACAGTAACTTCACGTGGTTTCTGCTAAACGAGGGTTTTCAGAAGCGATGACTCACCGAGGAGTGAGGGCCTGTCGACCGTGCTGTGCTGCTCTTGGTCGTCCTGCGTCCACTCCGACTTCACATCCACACAACTCTTTGGTGGACACTGGCCAAGAGATGACCGTTCACCCTCCGTCTTCACCGGGCTGCTGCCTGGTCGCCTCATATCTCTGCTAAAACAAATCAACGAGTTTGTTTTCCAGCTAAATGTGTTTTATTTCAATCAATCAGAAAACTGAACTTTCTGATATTCATCATTTATGGTTTGTATAAACATTTATTCAATGCAGCCGTTACTTTTTGGGAGCCAAAAAGTTCCCTGGAGCTTAATATCGACTCTGGTCACTACAGTGGAAGAGTAGAGTTCCTGAAAAAGTTCCTAATTAATATATAATAATACACGTTATTCGTATAGTACTTTTCAAGCTGAAGCACAAAGTGTTTTCCAAATGAAATAAAAGTGGAAATATAAAATCAGAAATCTCTTTTGTAGGACAAACACATTTTGGAACCTGACAGCATTTAATTCCTGTGGTGGAAAACAAAGCTTAATGTCCCCTAAACATTAATTCACATTGTTGTTTAAGGTTGTTGTTGACGTGAGGTCATTTTATTCATATCACACACAGGATCATAAATATTAGAACATTTTTGTTTTAGCCCAACACTAGTTTCTGTTGTTATTTACATTATCTTATTGAATGTGGTTTTAGTCTGTTGCCTGGATTTTTTAATTTGTTTTGGCTTTAAGTTTGACAAAAAATGTTTTTGTGTTAATGCGCAGATAAGACTTTCCATTTTTCTGCATTAATTTCTGCTACAAACAAACTGCACATGACCACTGAGCCTTCATGACTCAGTGGATCAAACGCTGCTGTGTTGACCACAGAGAACTGAGCTCTCACCTGATGATTCTGCCGTTGACCAGCATCAGCCGGAGGTGGTTGTCCTCTAAAGACTCCGCAGCAGCAGCAATGGCCGATGCAGTCGACACTTTGTTGAGCTTCCCATGAACCTTGGCACAGAACGCTGGATCCTGAGGAGTTCACACCAGAGTCAGTCAGAGAACCAAACCCCTTCACCATTTACACGGCGCTACTTTTCTGTAGCTTCCTGTTGTCCTCACCTCATCGAGCGGCCCCACCTCCAGCCTCCTCAGCACCTCCCTGGTGTGCTGCTCTAAGATGTCCAGGTTGGAGGGCACCTTGGGCGCCTGCCGCTGCTGCTCCCTCAGCCGCCTGGCAGCTCGCCTCGCCCGCCGCGCCTGGCTCAGCTTCTCCAGCGTGGACCGAGTGGCCGGGCAGGCGTTCGATCCAGATGCTAGACCGCACCCGCTTCCCTGAGATTTCACTGGCTTGCTAACACTGACTGGTTCCTCCTGTAGAGGAGATTTCAAAACACATTCATGAAGTCAAGTGTCTGCCGAGGTTGGTGCTTTAATGAGGTGCCTGACAATAGGAAACCTTTTAAACGAGTGTAAAGTCGTGGTTCATTTGAAGCAATACTTTTAATTTCTTTTAAAACATGAAGGATAGAACTGAAGGTCATTCGAGTTTTGTTTGGTTTTATTAATTTGACACTGAAACTAAAGGACGATCTGTAGAAAACGTTTTTCCAAAGAGCTAAAATATCTCGACATGATAAAGAGCCTGAACACTGACTCCCCCGAAATTGTTGGAATATATCACTTGGGTGAAAATATATTAGATATTAAAATCATGTTACAGCTTCAGCTTTCTGTCACCAATAACAGTTTATAGATATTTAAAACCAGCATCAATGCATCCGTTCACAATGTCAAAATGAAGTTCAAAGGTCAAACTCTACCTCCAAGTAGCGGATTTCCTTGGTCAGCTCTTTAATGAGATGGTTGGGCCTGATATTATCCGGTACCTCACTGGTGGGTTCAGTCTCCTGAAAACAGAGAGAAGTGAACAGAGAGAAGTTTGTCATCCAGAAGATAAAGAACACACAGAGGTGATGTCTCCTGCTGGAACTCAGCTGGAGTGTTTTCACAGCCACCTGAACTGTGGCGGCGGAAAAGCAGGAAATAAAGAAATGACCTCTGAGAACACTGGGGCCGACTCTCACCTCTCTTTTCAACCAGGTCTTCAGTGCACTGATTAAAGCCTTGACTCCCTCCACCAGGTAGGTTGATGGTGGACAGTTGTCCTCACGGAGCTCTGAGAAAAAAATAACATTTTGGTGAAACTCAGAATAAACAGAATTTAAAGACAGAAAATCTAAATCATAAGAAAATGTTATTTCCATGATGATAAATATTATTTTATTTCCACTTAAGCCATCACAATATTGGGATTCCAGTCATTATTGATTTAAGTTGTCTCTGTTTTTAAATGTGTAACTGAAATATAAAACATTTACATTTTATTTAACATCCATCATTGTGCTGTTTCACAAACATCTATCTCTCACCTTTGAGCATTTCCAGCAGGTTCTTGGCCACGTACCAACAGATGGCCTCAAAGTACGGAAACTTAAAGAGGTCTGGCGTTTTCAGACGACGCTCCATTTCATAACACCTACGAACGAGCACATGAGGCGAAAAAGAGTTCAGTGAAAAAGCAACAGACACAAGAGCGTCTGCATTCAAACAGAAATCGAGGTAAAGCAGTGTCTTCTGAGGTGGTCACCTGAGCTGCATGCCAATATTGAGGTTATGAAGGAAGTTCCCTCCAAACGCCATGCAATCCTGAGAGGTGAGAACAGCATGGATCCAGCCTGCAGGGGGAGCCAGAGCACAGAGGTTAACACAGAGTCTACACTAACACAATAATTAAGAGATATCAGCAAAAACAAAAATCACCATAAAACTTCACCAGGCAGAATCTGTTTATTTATCATGTCTGAAGATGAACCCTGATGTGTACGTACAAAAACAAATTTCTTCTCCTCCCACTGTCGGACTAAGAGATAATGCAATCTATTAAAATAACTCAGATAAACATGGTTCTTTATCCAACACAGAGCGAGAGAACCGAGTGTGTGTCGGGGAGGGGTCGGTGTAAGGCTGATAGACAGGCCTGATAATGCACCGGTTGACTGTGCTCTCTGACCCCCACTTAATTCCCACCTCTCCGCACCCTCTCTGCCCAAAACGCTCTTTTACAATGCTGCTTCGAACCTGCTGAGAAGCGCTGGTTGGAAGACTGGTTGAGGACGTCCAGCAGTTGACGGGCTGAACTGAGCTTTGTCTTTTTCTGGGAGCGGTGAGAGGGGGGGGAGTGAAGGAACTCCATCGGCTTAAAAAAAAAAGACCATTGAGAGGCTGACGGATGAACAATCGTATGGCTACGGACGTGTTCACTTCACTTCTATGAATGAAAGCACGTCATATTCTGCTCAGCCACTTTCAGACACAGCACAGAAGTCCCAACAGTTTTCTCACAAAACAAAAATGGCAGAGTGAGTTGCTCCGGACTTTTTGCTGAACCTCGGCTGCCACTCCTTAGTAAAATGTCCAGAAAATGTCTGGTAAGAAAGTTGAAGAAGTTTCTAACGTTTCTAGCTTTGGACACAAGTTTACGACAAATAATCCAACTTGGAAAGACAATGGGATTCGAGCACTTTTGGTGATAAAGGTCGACATCAGTGTCGATGTGCTGTACAAACAGAAACACGTGATTCCCGCAGCTGAATTTACACATCATGTCCTGTCCTCCTGAACAATCTTCTGCTTGTGTTCTTCATGTGAGACTTAGGGTCTGAACACAACTGCTTATCAACAACAATAACATAACCTAAGTAAAAGAGAAGTGAGATTGTGAAGTCACGTGCAGGAGGAAGCTGTCATCTACAGCATCATTGCCTCTTTCATCGTATTAAACACAAGCTCTATTTCTCTTCACTTTTCCATCGTAATTATGATCATCAAGAGATGTTTGGGTTGTCGCTCAGAGAGAAAATCCCTCTCTCTGTTATTTTCCCCTGAAAATGATAGAGGTCTTTCAGGAAGCCTGTATTTTCCTGGCAGGAGTCATGGGAAACAATTATTTTAACGCTTGAACGTATGTGAAAAGACAAACAAATGCAGACAACACTGGCGACGCAAATAGCTGTTTGTCCCAGTGTGTGAAATTTATTGTGCACGGACACCACTAAGTATTATACAAGACTCTCAAGGTTACTTTTACATAAGACCTGGTTCAGTTAAAGCTCACGCTGGTGTATTTGCCTTGTGAAAGGTTGAATTACTTTATCATCCTATATGTGATCTTAGCATGAGTTTAAAGGAAAATTAAATCAATCTGCTTAGAGCTAATTGTTCAGGGGCCAATCCTAGAAGTAAACTTATTACATGTAAGACACTTCACGCAGGCATAAAAGATGATTACAGACCTGTAGGGATGAGCAGGGTGGTTCCTTGGGTTACGACGCACTTGTAGCACTTCTCCACTTTGTCCCCAAAGAACACTTCACTCTGATTGGGCGAGGAGCTCCATGCCTCATATAGTGCAAGGTTGGCAAGAGTGGGCTTGATCAAGTAGAAGATCTTTTCACCCTGAAGAACAGACGAGGAGGATGACACACACACACGATGTTGTGCGTTTGAGCGTGGCAGCTGTGATGATGCCCGCTGTTCTTAACACCCACATCCCATCTGAAACTCATGTCTGCTGCAGTTTCTGGACTAGACAGTGAGATCATGAGGATTGAAACAGCGGAGCTTCATGATGTGAGAAGCGAGGTGACCTTTCAGCTTGTGCTGGCCAATCAGCTGTGACTGCCCACCCTATATACCACAGTAACTCACTGGGCTTGACTAATGTGAGGGCAACTCACCCTTTGATTTAACAACAGGCAAAGCTCACACTCACCCAGAGAACATGGTACCAGACGGAGGTGCCTCCGAAGTCTATGTGGAAATCTGTGTAGCTGTCCTTGACCCCCATAAGGCAGTACTTCTGGACAAAGGGCTTGGGGAAAAAGGAGTCGTCCGGCCAGTAGTTCTCAACCCAGGACATTTTCTGAGCCACGTCGGGAACCTCCACCAACTCAGACATCCTGCAGAAAGAGAAAGGTTTAGAAGGTTGAGTTGAAAGTTATCAATCATAGTGGCATCTCCAGGTGAACTTTAGAAAAACAAACAAAGTTGTAGATCGTCTAGTGTTTGTCTCACAATTTAAAGATTGACAATCTGTTTCATCTGTCGTTATTTCTGAGGTCTCCCACATTTTAAAAATCGGATCAGATTTTGAAACTCCTTTAGTATGTAGCAGGTGTATAACTGGATCATATTGCTGAATTTATTATCATTTTCATAACTGACTTGTACTGTTGTTGTTTATTAGGAAACTGTGTTTTAGTGAAGATACTGGGCAGAGGGAATAAAACACAGGATAACTTACTTAGTGTCAGAGAACTCCAGGCTGATGAGGTTGAGCACCTTGAGTCGCTGGGACTTGGTGAAATACTTGATGAACTCGCTGAGCTTCATCTTGCTGTCCGCCTGCCGAGCCACATCTATCACATCGATGATTTTGTCGGTGCCTAGACGGGAGATATCAGATGGAGAGGTTCTGTAGTCAGTGACAGTGGGTTAGGGTTAGTGGATGAAACACATCAGTGGGTGTGGGGTTCACTGGGGTCAGCGGCCTCCTGGCATCTCCATGTGCTTTCACAGATCAAGCCCTGAGGTAAACTGGCACCAATATGGCAGAGCGGGGAGGTGGGGAGGGGGGGGTCGTACTGAGAGACCACATAGACAATCTGTCAATCTGTCCAGGCCACCGGTCCCTGAGGAGGTGCAGTGGGTGGAGGTGAGAGGTCTGCTGCGTTTAATGCACATTTGGAAATATATGCAGAGATGAAACAGCGTGCACGTGGTGTGTTTACACACGTTTGAGACAAAAAACAGATGCTAGAGAGGAAAAGAAAAAAGACGGCAGAGAGAACACAGCGAACGGTTGAGACGCTACAAATCACACTCGGGTGACACATGGGGCCGGAAGTCGGAGCTGGGTGCAGTGTGTAGAGCAAGACAGCTGGTTGTTGTATTTTACCCAACACCCCCTCCCACACACCTTTTTTTATTACCCCTCTGCATGTTCTCTCGCTCTCCCACACACACACACTCGCATGCACTTGCACTCACAGAGACCCCTGAAGCCCAGCTGGCCAGCGTCTGATGACAGAGAACAGCTGGACTCGAGGCAGTCGGTCACAGAGAAAGAGAAAAAAACCAGCAGCTTCACAAACACGACAGCAAGAAGAAAACTTTTCATAAACGCAAGAGAATCCACAGCTCGAGAGGCTCTGAGCTGCCGGATGTGGACAATCACTGTGATATATTACACCACCCAGTCATGTTAAAAAGGTCATTAATTAAGGTAATTGCTGCAAATACGTCTTTGTCAATATGAATGAACTAGACTCTTCGCTCAACGCATTAATTACTGCTCAGTTAAGAAATTGTTTCCCTTGTTAATCATCCGTTTATATAGCAACGCGTTTCAAAAATAATTATGATAGAAACACGTTCAAATCTGTATAAATCCAAGACTTAATAATGAATATCAACATGCTAGTTCTTGACGATGCTTGACTTGTATTCATCAATTATTATCATCGTATTATAGGATTCAATATTGATGTATTAAAATCCATGATTAAGATGTGAGTAGTGTCTGTATCGGGCTGTATTCCATCGGTGTTCATTAGTTCCAGCACTAGATCAAACCGACCACACACTGCGCCGACTACACAACAGCATTAGACCCGAGTGAGTCACAGAGGACACCAGCGTTCACTCCTCCAGTCCCATTGTCTTCCAACTGTAAGAAACGTAACCAGACACTCGGTCCCTGGTCACAACACCTGTGCCTGGGCTTAATGCTCAATAGGGCATGGGAGAGGGAGATAAACTGAGAGAGGGAGTCTGTAATCTGAACTTAATGATAAAAACACCGGTGGGCTTGGTAATGGGCTTGTAACAGGAGCTGGGAAGTGGCAAGCTGTTTCGGTGAGGAAGCGCGGTGGTCACGGAGAGGCCAGTGAAAGCCTAGCCGTCACTCATTTAGAACTCATTCAGCCATCGTCTGATGCCTGATAAGTGGGTTGAAACCCCATGAACCTGGAAACCTGTTCGTATTGACACACAGATGGCGCCTGCTCAGCGATGGCCACTTAGCTTTTATTGGCTTTCCAGCAGGCCGATGCTGCCGTGTCTTCCATTCACAGAGCCCACATCCTTCCCAGAGGATGAACATTAAAGTGGCTTATGAAATTTCCTTACCCACATACTGCTCCACGTCTTTGACAGAGAAAGCAGGGGCCGGTAGTTTGAGTCCCAGACCCCCCATCTCGGTGACCTGGATGGGGTAGTTGAAGCCGTGTCTCTCCAGGTACCTGGGTGTCACCAGCTCGCCTTTCATCCGCATCAGAATCTCATCACCACTGGAAAGAGATCATGACATGTTTTCATTAGGAGAGAGTCAGAGTCATGGTCCCATTGGCCCTGTTCGGACCTGGTTTTAACATCTGTCCTCAGAGATCAGATCACAAGTGGACAGACAGACAACTAAGTTTGTCCTTTTCACACCTGGTATTAAAATGCATGAGGACATTCTCTGGAGTTTTTACTAGGGGGAAGTCAGGAAAAACTTCAGTGGGAACCCTGACTTGTACATTTTCATTCTCACATACAACCCCTCTGGAAAATTTAAGAAAAATATCTGGAGTTCAATGCATGTCTGAAAACAGCTCTAAATATATAAAGAGAACATTGGGCAATAGTTTAAGTGTATATCATGGAATATTGTTATGTCATTATTCAAAACATTACAGACATCAGGTGGATTTGTTGTTGTATGTGGACGATCTTAAGCACAGCTGCCGTATCAGTGCACGTGTCCAAATTCATATCTACCTGGCAAAGGCTCTGTTCTGCAGGTCCTTGACGAACACTGGGGTGCCAGCTTGAACCGGCTTCGATCCATTGTCGGCCTCCGTGTAATCGTGCCTGTGCCAGTTGTTTCGCCTTTTCACTGCAATAAAACAAGAGACAGAAGAGTTTCACGGGGTTGTTTGGGTTCACATGTCACCGCCCCCTTCAGGCAACAAAGTGCTGCATTATGCACGTCATCGCCACTTTTTTGTGAGGATGTTTATTCACTACTTGAACCCCTGTGCAGAGAGATGAAGATAGAGGGGCCTGTCCTATCAAAGTGCAGGGCTTACAGCGCCATTCAATTAGCCTGTTAATGTCTGCCCTCTGGCGCTCAGAGGTTAACCCATTCCCCTCCCCCGCTAGAAAAACTCAGACTTGACTATCACTACAGAGAAAAACCTTTTCCCCCTGGGACCAGCCCCAACATACAGGGAGACGGGGGTGGGAGGTGAAATACTGAATGACAAGAAGGTTAGACATGTAAATGTAAGGCAGAGAATCAGAGGACAGTGTTTGATGAATGAGATGCATGTCGGGACTGGGGGAAGGAGGGAGGGACTCACTAACCCCACAAACAAAAAGCAGAGAAGTGCCACTAATGAGAGAAAGCATTACTCACTCAGGGAGGGTCCGTGTACGACATCACAGTTGGG
The DNA here is from genome assembly GCF_022539355.2 of Hippoglossus stenolepis. Lineage (NCBI taxonomy): Eukaryota > Metazoa > Chordata > Actinopteri > Pleuronectiformes > Pleuronectidae > Hippoglossus > Hippoglossus stenolepis. The sequence goes on from NC_061504.1 coordinate 14,348,073, forward strand.
ACAGTGGTAAACATCGATATCCACGGCATGATGCTCTTCTACCTGCACGCAGCTGGAGACAGAGAAAAGACACAGAGTTACAGCAGGTTCACACTTTCTCTTATTGCAAATACAGACTATGAGTTTTCAGCGATTTTAGAAGTTTATTAAAACCCACACTGGGACATGGGTCTAATAAAGCAGGGTACGACATCAGGGTTGAGGTTTGTAATGATAACAGCTACAAAGAATGTTTCTGATACTGTGAGAACTTAAAATCTCTCTCACATTGCAACATAGGAACTATTACCAAAGATAATTCTTTCCACGTTGATCATCAGTCAAGTGTAAGTCAGCCAAAGATTGGCTATATACCTGCTATTGCATGTTCAAGCACGATTCAGAAGTTATCCTGCATGTCTAGTTCATGAGTCACTTTCGTTTAGAAAACTTACAGCACAAAATGTAAAATGAGAAGACGTCTGAGAGAACTTAGGGAATGTGATGAAATACATCTTGGACGATGTAAAAGTAGTGATCAATAACAAAACTCTAAAAGAAAAGATGATTTGCAGTGTTGACAAAACTCGAGGGGGGGTCCTTTGTCAGGCTGACACAGATGAATCAAACCAAAGCTTATGTCAAACTCTCAGACCTCATGCATGAGAGGCGATGTTGGGGGTTTCAGGTTTGAAGTCAGCAATCACAGTGAAACAGCAAAGTACAGTTTGGGTTTGGAATATGAACTTTGCTTCAAGTGGTTTTTCTACAAATGTTTTAGAACAAGGCAGAAAGTTGCTGCAAAGCCACCACAGCTCGCAGTTACATCAAAGTCAAACCTAACATCAACACTAATTCAATTGATTCGACAACATAAAAGCAGCTTAAGATAATTAGTGTGAATCTCCAAATACATAACAGGGAAAAAGTTGTTATTTATACGACTTAAATAGCACGACTGCAGGGCTAGAAATCATCCTGGTAATCATCCTGGAAACTTGATTTCCTGTTTTGTTCCTTTGTCTTTGAATGCAGCACGAGGTCAAAACTTTAACTGAACACCAACTGCTTGCACGGACACTGAGGATTGTTGCAGTCTTGCATTTTTCCCTGTGACAGTGTCACTCACACTGCTACCCCCGACCGTCCTGCAACGGCCAAACCGCAGGCACCAGCACACACGCATTCCTCTGTAGCATACCAGAGCCCCGATCCAGAGCAACCTGGACAGACACCAAGGGATGTTTAGAGTTAGAAAAACTGCAGCATGCAACTGAGGCTCGTGCAGCTCAGATCATTTCAGTGGTTAAATGATGGAAAATGAGGTGGAGGGAAACACGGAGAGGATCCTCATAACAGACAAATATTATGTTTGTAATTTAAAGGGATTTTTGTTTAAGTACAACCGTCGTATTCTATGATTATATATCATGTGTCCCCAGTTGACCTGGAAACAGTTAAAAACTTTCTGGCTGATTTTCTTGTTTACAGCACATTGACAGCAGACTAACATCTTTCCAAATTAGACAACTTCGGCGTCTAACATGACAAAGTTATTAATTATTCTGCTTCCTCTGCTTGTTTGTAATCTGTCCAATTAAGAAACAAACCACTAAGCACCTTTAACACTGCGATGACCCCAAGGAAGAAACTGCAACATGCAAACCATTTTAAAATAACAAACATGGTGACTTTGTGAGTGGCAGCAACAATAGCATAGTGCCCAGTTATAAAAGATGTATTTTTTGCAGATAAAACCTCCGCTTTAAAAACGTGAAACTCGCCTGCGAGTGGGCTGGAGTCGACCGCAGCGTGCTATCACCTTTGATCTACAAGGAATTGCAGGAAACTGTAAAGGAAATAAAGCCGAGGGCCATTAACTCATCAGGAAGTGGTGAGCTCGTGTGAATGCTGGACTCCATCACCCTGGTGCACTAACAGGATATCAACAGTAGCAGCCTCGCCACGGTTTACCACACACACACACACAACCTGGTGTTCTTGCTGGCTGCACAGCGCAAACACATTTTGTGAGAAAGAGCGTCACTCCTCAAGCAAACAAGCCGATATCTTTCACACATTTTCTGTGGGGAAAGGGTCATAACATGCATGTAGTTGCTGTAATCACCCTGAGTGACCTTCTAAACAAATACATTAGGAGGTTTTGCATCAGTTGAGCAACTGATAGGATTTTTGTTTTAGGTTTTAGCCTCAAGAAGGCACATTTATCTATCACCGGTTTCCTTTACACTCATTTACCCTGCAACGTCCACAGTGAAAAAGGCAGTGAAAAAAGCAGCACCCCTGCTCCAGCACGTGAGCAAGGAGATGACCAACAATAACACTGCACAGGGCTTGGCTGTAGTATCGGGCCGAGCTCATGTATCAGGAATCCTGGTTCAAACATGTGGCTGTCGGCTGGAGGGAAAGCATGAGTCACAGCTCTGTGCCGCCGGATGGTCAAGAACAGCGAGAGCGGTGCGTGTTCAGCTGAGGTGACCTGGTTGTCCTCGTCTCACATGGTATTTTTCTTTTATGCAGCGCCACAGTGGGAAATCAGGGCACTGTGCCACATGCGCTGGCCTGACTCAGCTGCATGTCACCTGTAATGATCACTGCTTAACAGGGCCTGTGAAACTGTGTGGACTTGAGACTGCAAATGCAAAACAGAGGGGGAGACTCAGATGAAAAGGAAAAGCGGGCCAAGTATTTCCTGCCTTGCACGTGCTAGATGGTGTATTGCATCATTGCAGAGCTGGTGATTGTGCAAACAGCTCTCAAACTGAGAACTTCACTGGCTTGAAAAACGACTGGGATCAGATTTAAAGCAACTGAAAGGGCGTCAATGTAATACTCAATGAGATTGTGCTATCACTGTATGACAACGACAGAAAGAACAGTCGACGTAACCCGAAGATAAAAAAGACTGAGCCTCGCCATATTCAGACTGGAGTTATTCTGTGATGGCACCGCAGCAGATTACCAGGCATAACATCCCTTCCTGAACGAGACGTGTGTGCTTGGCTAAAGCCCCGGCCATCAACAGCCCCTCTCCCCTCCACTTCCTCCCATCAAGGGCCTCCTTCCTGTGTGACTGAGGGAGCTTATTCATTAGTCCGTGCACTATGAGGGGTTCATTGTCCTCCATGATCAGTGCAGAAACACAAAGGCTGGAGGCGGGCATTGCCATTATTTTAAGCTCTAAATAACCGCTCCGCATGGGGCGCCGACACGCCTACATTAGGGAGCTGGCAGATCTCTAATGGATGGGTGGTAGAGATAGAGAGGAGATGAGGGCAGTTAAACACACCTGGCTATCTTTATCTACCCCGGAGGAGAACCGGACTCCTCCAGCCCTGCACCTAATGCACTCAGCCAAAGCTTACATAAACAGTGCTGGACCTGGACAACCGTAAGAGCCACTGAGCCCTGACAGATGGATAGGGATCTGTCATTTTTAGCCTTACTGGTTAAATCTTTGTAGCGACTTAGCACATGTGCGACCTAACATCTTTGCAGTGGTTCGAGCTTGAAAGAGACCGTAGAATGTCTCTGTAGTCAGATGGTAAACAACAAAAGAGGATTACTTTGTTGTTTATGGGGCGTCAGGGAGCCCCAGGGAGTTTTAACTACTTAATTGTTTTGGGTGCAGGTTGGGTTGACTTGAGGCTCCCGGCGCCGAGCGCTTTGCTTTCACACATGTCTTCAACATGGTTCTCTCAAGGCCCCCAGTGCCCCTGCAAAACCTACAAAGTCATCAGTCTTGTGACTGTCTGCTGCTTGAATACATCAGCCAATAAAGTCACAAAGACAGACAGATCTGAGGATAAAATCTGCTCTCTATGCTTGTCAGGAGGCATTAATAACAAATACGTTACTGTGAAGATAATAAGACAAGTAAGTCACTTCTTACTTGCAGCAACACTGAGCTGCACATTGTATATTTTAGACAGACGTTCATTGAGCTGAATGTGATATGACAGAGTTAAATCTACTCCCACATTAAAAGGAATGCCATAAATAGAGATTTATAAACTAAATGAACTGTAAGGCATAATGTATGGCTTTAATATCATAATTCACACTGACTGGTAATCAATACACAAGGCTCTTGACCCCTAATCAACATTGATCAAGCTAAAAGTAATGCGGTTTCCCTGCCCCCCCCCAGGGACACATGTACTAATGAATGTAAACATAGCTTTTAACAGGAGCTATGAGGCCGCTCTTTACTTGGTCTAATTCACTTATCAGACATCTAAATAGACAGGACCCGAATCGTCTCCTCGTGGACAAAAAAAAGAGGATTCTTCCACTCATCCATCCATTTAACACAAACACTAAAAAGGCACTCTGTCGAGGATATCCATCTCTCTTTGGTGTGCTCACACTCTGCGAGACATTGACGGATTGTGCATTGAACTTGGCTCGCTGGAGCTGCCATCAATCATTTCCTATGTCCCATCGCGCCCCTGCTGGTTTATCATCACCCCCTCCACCCGCACCAAAATCAGACAATGGGAACGGCCACAGCGCCTGACACCTAAACTGGGGTAAACACTGTGATCCGACTTGACCCGGTGAGGACTTCCAAGCTAATCCGACATCCACAGCGTTGACATAAAGAGGCATCTTGGAAACAAGGCAAACAAACAATTTACAGAAGTAGGTCTTGTAATTATGTGAGGCTCTAAATGGTAAATAGAAGAGTTCAAACTAGCAGTTGTGATGTAAACCACAAGCTCTAGTAAAGGGCTCTTGTTGAGTCTTTTAAGGGAGATACCTGAGGGGCTAAAAATAAAATAGACGGAAAAAGAAAAGCAGGTACTTTAAAACATTAACATTACAAACAATTATCAAACATGGTGAAACAAAATGTCATCTCAGGCATATCAATCTGTGAAGGGACACACAGTAGGCATTTCCTCTTTTTTGACACGACACGGGGCAGAAATATTGGGAATTACTGCTTATGACAACAATTTAATGTGACCACAACTTCATTACTGTCACGGAGTTTATAACAGTGACTTATCCAATGATAGTGTACAATCTACTATAAACTACTGCAGCCCGTCTGCTACTGCATCTCAAATCTATATCAACAACACAAATTATCTTCCCTTATCCCAGATGGAGCCAGGAAATATCTCTGTATTGGTATAGCAATAAAGCCATAGTGGATGGTTGATGTGTGTCAATAATGGACTCTATACAAAGTACATTTGCAAGGAGCTTATCAAGACAAATATACGTTTCTGTTTCCGGTTACCTCACTGATCACTAGTCCGCTGCAGAGGAACCACATTGCCCTGATTGCCCCGGTGCTCCAACCATTAAAAGTCCCTGGCTGTATTGTGTACACAGATGCTGAGAGATATAAGTGATGGAAAGCAGGACATTCTCCAGACAGCGAGACAAACGCCCCCCACACAAACAACAATCCCACTAGCAGAGACACACACACACACACACACACACACACACAAAACCAGGCACGAGGAGGCTGAGCTCCTCTCATTTCCACTGTGTCGGCGTACCACCATCTCCAGCCAGAGAATACCCCTTTCCCTTCTGGCCCGCCTCGTGGGAAAGAGGCTGGAAATGTGGCTGTTTTTGGAGCACTCGCTCTGCGTATGTGTGTCTCTGCTTATTAGTCATCAATGGGGGGGAAGCTCCGGCGTTTGTTCCTTTCCTTGCTGGCACATGACACACAGCCAGCCCATCCTTTTTGGCTGTCGTACGCCACAAATTCTGGGCAGCCTGTTTTCTGGCCGCGTGCTTACTGCGGTTACGCAATGGCTTCCGTCATTTCCACACAAGCAAAAAAAAAAGAAGAAGGTTATTGTATTCATAAACAGTTGCCGTGGAGACTCGCCCACACAGGCAGACTCAGCGGAGGGAAGAACGAGGGAAAATGAAACTTTCATCTATGACAGCTTTTAGACTCGGGGTCTTTACGTCTACGTTTATTAGAAGTCACAGTTGATGAAGCCTGGTTTTACTGGTTACCCAAGTCTGACACACTGACAATGATTTGACAACAACACAATACTTTCTCTATCCTTTCATCATCATCATCATCATCATCAATCTTTCAACACAAGCATTCCAGCAGCTCTCTGTCTTGCTCAATACGATACAGAGATTGAACACTGATCAAGCAATCTCAAGTACAACTTCCACTACTATCTAGGTCACGCTATCACCCAAAAAGAGTTCAGAGTGACAGTGACACCAAAACAAAGCCAACATCAGCGGTTACGACAAAAAATCGTGACTGAAATCTCACACCACACAGGCCATTACAAAACAGGATGGCATGAGACAATGATTCAACCTCCAGGAAGAGTTCTGACAGCTACCACCCACAAACAACATGACTCAGAAAAACCTCTATAACACCCACAATGACCCACTTATAAATCAGGTTATAAACAAACAGGATAAAGACAATAAGCAGTTCAAGGAGATGTGCCTGTGTGGTTCTTCGAAAGAGTCCCCCCTGTCCACCGCTAGGGGTCTCCTGCCATGTGCCTCCTGTGTTTTAAAGGGGAGGGGGTTTAAATCTCTCAAGCTGTCAATCAAAAGCCAAACCATAACAAGCACCTTGTTCTCTACTTTTTCTTTTTTAACTAAAGCAAACCACTAAAAATGTACAAAATAAAAAAAGCTAAAATGCTTAAATTACACACAACTTGAAATATGCTTATATTAGATTTTTATTATTATTAATTATTATGGATATCAGGAATAATCTAGAGATTGTGTCCAAACAGATAATTCAATTATAAAACTTTGACAATGGGAATAAGTTTAAAGTTTAAAGGTCGGTCCCGGCTGCCATTACCTTAAATAACCCGATTTGGTGAAGCGGATCACAGGAGAGGTTGTTTATGTCGAGTGGTTTAAATTAAACCGGTTTAAATCAAAGCCAAGACAACATTTAAACTCATCTCCACTGGGATTAATAACAATAAAGACAACCGGCAGCCTGAGAGTGAACCGATGACCCCCCCGGGCTCTGGATCAGCCGGGTCGGACTGACACAGCCCGGCGGCTCCTGGCAGATCCGCGTACTAGTGGATAAAAACTGGTTCCTCTGTGCTTCCTTTTGATCAATATCGATATATTTGTGTAGCCTAAGTTCAGGTTGTGTGTTTTCGAGCGATTCGGTTCTAAATGTGAGGCTGTTTCAGTGAGCGCAGCCCCACTTTCTTCCCGTGAAGTCGCGTCAATGGACGGTTTAAAGCCCCCGTCGCCCACCGCTAGCGTTAGCATGCTAAGTTAGCTTCCAGGCAGCGCCGCGCGGAGAACCGTCGCCTTTCTCGCCCGAGCCTCGCGTGTTTCTCGGTTCCGCTGGCCTCCGCCGCCCCGGGACCCCGCCGCCGACCTACCTGCCGTGGAACCAGTCTTTGCAGATGTCGCACTCGATCATAAACCGGCTCACATCGTAGGGCTGCCGGCAGACACAGTACAGCGGGGCCGCCGCCATCTTCCTACTGTCCCCAAACAACGCAGGAATGAAGCGGGGCGGGGACTGAGCCCCGCGTCCGGAAATACCCGAGGCCGCACGAGAGCTTCCGCCACTCGGAGGACACCCCGCCTCTGACGTCACGCCTCGACTGGATTTCCATTAGTGTGAAAACACAACAATAACAGACACGGTTGTTGGTTCTTTCCCTACAAGGCAACGACGTCATGGTTTTATGCTTATTATTTATAACCCTTGTTTTTCTAAATCTGAAAATAAAACAGTATCTTTCAATGTAGGGAAAAAATAACAATACATGATAATACATCTTTACAAACTTCTTCATCTAAGCCACACACGTGAAAAGTTAATAGAGCAAAGTCATTTTAATTTCATGAAAACGTTGACAATACAATCTTCAATGCAGATAAACCAGGTAGGATGAACACAAACTTCACTGTGTAGACTGTTTACGTTCTGCACACATCTGGCACACAGACAATAAAAAGTGACAGTATATTGTAGAACTGTTTGAAGTAGATAAGTAGTAGCAGTACTCTAAGTAATACAGAAAAATACTGAAGTAGCTCCAGAGCTTGGAACAGGTACTGCAGATAGTTAATGATAATAATAATAATATTAATAACAATCCCAATTATAATCATAATAATAATAAACTTTGATATAGCGCCTTTCAAAGCACAGTTACAAGGTGCTTTACTGTTAAAAAATGAAACACTGAAGGCAAACAATAGGAAACAGTTAAAGAGGAAATAATAAGACACAATTCAAAAGCAAGTTAAACAAAGGTAAACAAGTGATTCAAAGTTAAGACTAAACAAAGACAATAAAGAGCCTCCGTTTGTGTGATACAAATTAAGAGCATATTCAAAGATCAAGAAAGCTTGATTGAATTCCAGGTGAATTCCTGTTGGGCCTCTTCTGAGTTCTGGTAATTCAAGGTTGTAGGTTTAATTCAGTGAAAATGTACAAAAAGCAAATACAACTGTTGTCAAAAGAATGTAAAAACTGATCTAGTTGATTTAGGGAACCGGCATGTAAATGTGCAGCATCAGTACAGACTTATCTGAAACCTATAAACACAGCTGATATGATATAACCATAAATGTGTCACACAATCCAAAGCAGCTCTCTCAGCAGAAAATGTGCAGAGTTTATTTTCCTGCCGTTCTCACACTTCTCTTCATGCAAAGAGCGACAGAATATCCCTGAGCATCACAGGAGAACCAAAACACAACCAAATCCAGCCCTGGTATGTCTCCATGGAGCGTGTCTGACGTGCCCTACGTGCTTGTGCGGTGACTAGCAATGGGACCACCGACCCACAGCTTGATCTGTGAGCTGACAGCACCCATCCCCCCACACACCCATCTGTGCTGCTCTGCATAGTCAAGCAGCTCTGGTGCATGCATGCACAGACTCATGAGCTCTGATTGCACAGGCGACACATGTGATTCACTGGTTTCGTCTGCAGGTTTCGTCTGTATTGTTTTTTTTCCTTTGGTGCAGTCTGGGCCTGCAGCAAGACATAAACATCTCCTTTGTCCTCAGGTGACAATAGTAGCCTGCACCTCACCAGTTGGTTGTAACTGATTGTTATCATGTCTTCACATGAGCTTTTCTCTCTCCCGTCAGTCCAGCAGCTTCCCCTCCGGTGTGCAGATCCACACATGCCTGTAAACACTGCTCCTGGAAGTTAATTGCCTCTTGTAAGTGGAGGTCAGAGGGTTCTCAAGATGGGTCTGTGTCACTGCTGATGGATGAATGTGCACAACTTTTACTTCTTAGAGCAGACATGTGATCATTAACCTCAGAAAAGACCAGTTACATTTAACTGGAAAAGCATGGTTTCAGATTTAAATTGATTGTGGTTTGCACTATTATATAGTCTGAATGGAATTGTATCAGCTCTTTGCAAAGGACAAAGTGTAACAGGCCGACTTATATCAGATATTACACAGAAAGACAACAACTAAATAAGCTGCAAATCATCTGAACAAAATTCTGCCTTAAGTCTCACTGCAAACAAACTCTACAGACTCCAGCAGTCCAAAAATGGCCAAGTGCATAAATCCTAAATCATCTTAAATCATGCAAATCTGAAAGCATTATTGATTTGAAAGCACGGCTGCACACTATGAAGATCCACACATGCACGAGCATCAACTAATGATATGAAACACATTAGAGAAAAAAGTAAAAAGGTTAAAGGTGCAGCACGACGTAGGAAAATCCTTGTAAGTGAAGGTCAGAGGTTCTCAAGGTGTGTCTGTGTCACTGCTGATGGATGAACGTGCACAACTTCTACTTCTTAAACAAACCTTGGGATCATCAAACATAAAAAAGACCCGATGAATTTACCTGGGAAAGCACGGATTGAGCTTTAAATGCTATCAATGACAATGGTTCAATTTAATTGATTTATTGTTAAGTGATGCAACTTGTATTTGCAAAGGGCAAAGTGTAACAGGTCGATTTATACAGAGATATCTACCTCTACTATTACACTGCAAATTATAATATAATATAATATAATATAATATAATATAATATAATATAATATCATACAGACAAATAAATTGTTAAATTAATATAATATAGTTCTAATATAGATAGTTTAACGTTTAATTTAATTAATTTCTAAAAATGTTCAAGAAATACACTGATCAAATATTATTTGATCACTATTTACTAGTTTTGTGTTACCACGCCCCCTGCTGACTGGGTATCGACACTGCTCGCTGCGCGTTTCCTGCTGAGCGCGCACGTTTTACGCACTCTCTGACGTCACGTTTTAATCCCCCAAACAAGGAAGAGAGCCGCGCGCCCCCGTGAGTAACTGGCATCATGATGAAGAAATAGAGACAAGATGAAAACTGGTGAGGATCCTCCAAACACTGAAACACGTGATGACACATGACGACACATGATATCACAGGTAGACATGTGCTGCATGATCATAACATGTTAGAATGAACGGTGCTGGGTGGGGGGGTGCTGTATATTTATTTATATTTATATTTATACAGAGATGTTCTTTGTGTCTGTTATTTGTATTTCGTATTTGTCATTTTCTGTGTCGTTTATTTGAAGGGATCCATAAATTCAGTTTATATGATCACGGGATATAAGAGCAATAATATGTTATGATGTTTAGACCAATACTAAAACCTTGTGATAAATGGGTAAGATTTTGATGGTGTGATGATATTAGATCTGAGCAAACTGATTTATCGATTAAATGTTTTAGCCAAATATTTTGATATTTAATCATTGATAATTGTTCAATATTTCTGATAAAGAATAAATATTCATTTGTCTCAGCATCGCATTTGTTTGTCTGATGGAAAATAAAAATATCAAATCTAGTATTCTTCTAGAACTGAAGTACTGTTTTCCCCCTAATGTGAATATTTGCATCCTCAATATGAGCAGTAATAAGGTCAGAGGTCAGAGGTCAGAGGTCAGATCCTGCCTGTAACCCTGATGTGCTCTGATGTTTTGTCGGTGGAGGACGAGGAGGAGGCGACGCGTCCTGAACCCGAACATGAGGCGTCTGTCCAGGAGGAAAGCTCTGAGCCTGGTGAGGGAGCTGGACGCCTTCCCCAAAGTGTCGGAGAGCTACGTGGAGACGTCAGCGTCGGGGGGGACGGGTGGGAGAGCCCTCTGAAATGAATATAATATGAATAATACTAAAGATATGAGGGACTGTATTCACTGATGTGTCTCATCCACAGTGTCGCTGATAGCGTTTTGTGCGATGGCTCTTCTCGCCGTCTTGGAGTTCTTTGTTTATCGAGACACGTGGATGAAATATGAATACGCAGTGGACAAAGACTTTTCCAGGTATGTTCACATAAATTACACATTAACTCGTTTTTACGTTTATGTTGCATTGCTTATAACTATAATATCGACCAGGATGTTATCGTAGAACTGACTTACTCTCACTCATTCACAGTAAACTGAGAATAAACATCGACATCACAGTTGCCATGAAATGCCAGCGTGAGTTTTTTAACCTTTGTTTGCTTTCACACACAGAAACCAGTTATACACACGTAGTGATGATATATTGATCTATTAGTTAAGTTATTAACGTCTGGTTCCAGATGTGGGAGCAGATATTCTGGATCTGGCTGAGACCATGATCACATCCAGCGGCCTCCAGTACGAACCTGTGAGTCTCACACACTTTTATCTGCAGAGTTTTCGTTCCAGTTTTAAGAAATGTTGCTTTTCACTGCTGCGTTTTGTTTCTCTGTGTTTGATCAGGTTATTTTCGACCTGACTCCTCAACAAAGACTGTGGCAAAGGTGAGAATCCATGAAATCACTAAGGAAGCACCTGATTACCAGCTCCAGAGCAGTAGTTCACCGTCTGGATGTGTGTTTTCTAAATTAGCAGCTATGAAAGATCCTTAGTGAGTCTTGGTATAAAACCTGAAGGAACTCTTCAGATTTGCTCGATCCAGATACTGTACCCTCTTCATTCAGTTTTTGAGCTAGTTTCTCAAGCACTAAGACGTTGGTAACAACCCAGAAATCTTGTGTAACCACATCCCACCTGTAGTTTCTCTGCACGGACGTGTACTTCAACTGAGTTAGTGACAGTTTTTAAACCTACTTTCAGGACCCTGCTCCTCATCCAGAGCCGACTGAGAGAGGAACACGCTCTTCAGGAAGTCCTGTACAAAACTCTGCTGAAAGGAGCTCCCACCGCTCTGCCTCCACGGTCAGTGTCACATGTGCAGAAACATTATTCTTATATCATATTGTGCTTAATAAATGTGTCTCTCTCTGTGTGTGTGTGTGTGTGTGTGTGTGTGTGTGTGTGTGTGTGTGTGTGTGTGTGTGTGTGTGTGTGTGTGTGTGTGTGTGTGTGTGTAGGGAGGATACATCTATAGAGCCGCTCAATGGCTGCAGGATACACGGACACATGTACGTCAACAAGGTGGCAGGAAATCTGCACATCACTGTGGGGAAGTAAGAAACTGATTCAGCTCCATGTTAAGGCAGCGAATCATCGTCATCATCATCATCATCATCATCATCATCATCATGCAGCTGTTTGATCTTTATGAACATCGTCACAGAGTCGTCCTCCACACTCGTCTTTTAACACGTGTTTATTGTCTCTTTCAGGCCGATTCACCATCCGCAGGGTCACGCCCATATCGCAGCTTTCGTGAGCCATGAGAGTGAGTTCCACACGCCTGTCTCATGTATATTATATATTTGAATGAAATGTGTGATTCAGAAATGAACTTTAATTAGAATAAAACCGTTAAATGTTGCATCTGCTTCTTTTTCTTCACGATTATTCTCATTATTCTAGTGTAAGATTAAAACTATAATAATAAGATTACTATCATCAGATTGTTGTTATATATTATTGAACCTATCCTCTATGCTCTCCATCGTTTTAGAGACTTTAATACAAACCATAGTACTTCTCTAACCTTTTCCCTGAACCTAACTCTAACCTTAACCTTAACTTAACCTTAATCAGCTAATCTTGAACGTGCCATTATTCACCACTTGAGGGCTCTGAATTGACTTTTCAGCCCAAACTTTTTCCTCTTCCACCTTCACTGAACCTCAAACTTCTTCTCATCCCAGCGTATAACTTCTCCCATCGAATAGACCATCTGTCTTTCGGCGAGGAGATCCCGGGCATCATCAATCCTCTGGACGGCACAGAGAAAATCACCTTTAACCGTGAGTCGCTGCAGGAGAGAATTAAAAACGTGATGAAGTGCTTTCCCACCTCAGAGGATAAGAACTGAGTTTACTGCAGGATTAATAAGGCGTCGATACAAGTATTGACCCAAAAAAACTGTTTTCATACTGATTCTCCTTGAAATCTATTGAAAAACAGATTAGTTAAATGTTTAATGGTTCTTTCCTTGTGATTCTGCCCCCAGACAACCAGATGTTCCAGTACTTCATCACCGTGGTGCCGACCAAACTCAACACGCACAAGATCTCTGCAGACACACACCAGTTTTCTGTCACTGAGCGAGTGAGTGAATCAGGAAAATGAAATGAAAAACTAAATCCAAATGAACTGAACCCTGTACTCCGTGTTTCCCAGGAGCGGCTGATAAACCACGCAGCCGGCAGTCACGGCGTCTCCGGCATCTTCTTGAAGTACGACACCAGCTCTCTGATGGTGACGGTCAGCGAGCAGCACATGCCACTGTGGCAGTTCCTGGTGCGACTCTGCGGCATCATCGGGGGAATATTCTCCACGACAGGCGAGTCCACTCCACCCTGCAATAACATCTCTGGAAAGAACTCTTTACACTTTGACACAGATCTGTACAAAGGAGAAGATCTAGGAATGTTTTTATGACTTTCTTTAACACATTTTCCCCAATATCTGAGGGAATAATTGATGGATCTAGATACAGAGGACTTATATCCATGAGTGTTTGCAATATGAAAGCCTGATTGAATTTAAAGGGAGTGTTGGGCCATGGCGGGGGTGTGAGCTCGACTGAGGGCTAGTCTCAAGTCAATAGTCTTCTCAATTCAGATCATAGGTGTATAGCATATGTGGCACGAAGGATTCATTTTGACAAGTAAAATGAATTTATATTTACCGTTGTGTTCCCTCTCTCTTTACAGGGATGCTCCACGGGTTTGTCGGCTTCTGCTTCGATGTGATTTGCTGTCGCTTTAAACTGGGAGGCTACCGGCCCAGAGAGGTGAGTGGAGATGCAAAAATACCATCTGATATTGATTTATATTTCAGCTCAGTATCGGAATAATTACTTGCTCTGTCTCTGTATTAAATTAGACTAAACTTTAAAAAAGAAATCGTAATAGATTTTCTTAAATCTGTTCCAGGATGTGCACAACCAGATGAACAATGTGAACAATCACCTCGTCCCTCTGCTGGCTGACGACGTTCCTGAGGAGTAGCTGTTTCTCAGTGAGCTTCAGACTGCAGGACAAACACCTGCAGAAGGTCTTGTTATGTATTGTTGTTCAGTTTGTAAGAAATTGTGTTTTTTTTTGTATTTGTCATGACATTGTGTATTTGAAAAAGCCAAATCTTTCTGTTCTGTTATTATGAATAATTGCACAAATCCACCTCAGACCATTGCAGTCATACATGTGTTTTCAACATTATTTCCATGTTATGATGGTGCTTCATTAAAAATGTTGTGAGCTTTTATTTTTTCAATTCTTGCAGCAGCACAAAATACACATCATCATCCCAACACTGCTAAAGTTTAAATTCATTCTCAATCTAACAATTCTATTGGTTTTATATCAGCAAATCTCTGGAAAGATTTGGATCTCAAACTGGAACATGAAATGATGCTAGTTACGTTTTAAGAGGATGATGATTGTGGAAAAATATGAATTATGGAATCATTAATCAGAAAAATTGCACTTGGTTAATTCCGTCTTTAATAAAATAAAGAGCTTTGATTTGATTTAAAAGTTTCAGGAAGACAACATATTATCGTCTTTATACAAATAAACTCGTAGAGACGTAAATCCAGTATTTAAGGTCACAACTTCTATTTTAACTATAGAAAGTGAGGTTATTGTTAAGGGCTTACTCTTAGTTTTAATAGCTTGAGAATCTTTATTACAATTATTAAACTTAAACTCTTGTCGTATTTGTGAATAGAAAATACACGGTGAGGTAGAAGACGAGTTGAATGGACTGCATCACACGGTTTCTTTTTCTCTTGTTTTTTATTTCAGTTTTGCCAAGCAGACTTGAATGACGTGATGTCTGAGCCGGGAACACAGGTGGTCAGACATGTTGCAAAATGACACCAGAAAGAAGAACATGACGTTATTGATTATGTGTTGCTGTTTTGTTAACATACGGTAAACTAGCTCCTGCCCTCGGGTTTCCTGACGCTCCATGACAATGCCGCCGCCGTTACAATAGCCCTGTAGCTCCGTGACAACAATTCTGACGAAACCAGTTCATACAGGCGTTGCTGCAGACAGTTTGGTTCACCGTCCTCTGAAATTAAGGACAGTAAACCACGGTTACACCACAGACATGTTTGCATAAACATTTATTTAGTTTTGTCCCTTTTTCTCCCATAAAGGCTCATAACTTATGTATTTGTACTCAGTCAAGAGTCAACCTGTACAACGTCGTACAGTTTGTTTAGTAACACTTTAACACTTCTGGTAGACTCTGTCGGAAGCTCTGTGGTGGAATCCTGTGAAGTCACTCACCACGCAAAAGAAATCTACAGTCAAATAAAGTTTTTGGGTAATCTATAAGAATAATATGCAAGTTCAGATATTTACAGATTTTCCAAACAGGGGTCGAGGTTGTAATACAGACGTCGAGGTTGTAATACAGGGGGCGGGGCTGGGGGTATATAATCTGTCACTCTTGTGATTTAGGTCCAGACATCGATCGCAGTTTGTCTTGCTTCAAAATAGCAGCCCATCCATCAATTGCGGTAAGGCGTCCCTCAAGGCTCTATACTCGGCCCACTACTTTTGTTTTGTATATTAACTTGCAAACACATCATGTTTTCCCTCTAACCAGATGAGAGTCTATATTGCAATCAGTAACAACAAAGGCTCCAGACTCCGGCCTGTTTACTCGCAGTCAAAAGCTGGTTTACAAAGATCCGTCTTTTCTTACACATGAAGCTGAGGTGGAAAAGCTCAAGCTTGTAGCAGAATTTAACAAGCTTTCATAGCTTCCGTCAGCTTTCATATACTCTGCTCAAAACAAAATGAAGGGAACACTTAAATCACACATCTGCACGTAGGGATGTGCTGGACTACCTGTGCAACCTGATTGGGCTGCAGGTACCGCCTCATGCTACCAGTAGTGACAAGGACACTAGAAGGACACAAAGCTAGAGAAGAATCAGTCAGGAAGGATGAGGAGAGAGAAGCTGTCTGTGGACACCACATGTAAAACCTTTCCCTTTATGGGGGGTTGTCTTGCTTTTGCCTCCATTGCAACTTTATTTGCACCAAAGCAGTGAAATCGATTCACAATCACTTGTGCTTCCTAAATGGACAGATGGAAATTCCTGTAGTTTATCTGACTTGGTGATATAAGTGTTCACTTCTTTTCTTCAAGCGGTGTATTAGCATTACAGTTGAGTCACTGTGGCAGTGTTCACCTTCTCTAAAATATGATAGTTTGAAAACCAAGAACCTTATTTAACCACTTCTGTTCTGAAGTTATTTCCTGAAAGGTCAAAGTTCACTCTTTTAAATGAAAGAAATGTTTCTGTAAATTGTACAAAAAAAAAAAACATTTCTAAAGCTGACACTGTTTCTGACCAGGAAGCTAGAAGAGACCAGAAGTGTGGAAATACCTTCAGTACAGAAGTGATCGTTGTTAAATGAGCTTCTGGGGTTTTAAAACATCGCTGGGTAATTACTTACATATATTTTTTCTTGAACGCTTCTAGAAATGTGTCCTTCATCTGTTTGTCTTAGAAACGCGGCGCTCGGTTGGAAACAGTGGGGAACACTGTACAATATGTCCCACTGGGCTATACAAATAAACTCAACTCTGATGTACTCTTATTTATATATAATACACTGCCAAGGTCTACCACGTATCAGACTAGCCTTTGCACGCAAGTATAAAGATGTAAAAGTAGTAAACTTAGTTTCAGTACAAACTTCTGTACAAACAGGCAAAAAGTGGATGAGCGTTCGGAGACAGAATCGTGTGACGGTAAATTAAGTGACGACCTCAACAGCAGGAAAGACGGCAGATCTGTATGTTTCGTATCTAGTGATGCGGTTGTCTTGGATTTTAGCTTTAATACTGGTCTCAGTAATGTGTGGATTGGCCTTGAGACGGGTAACACTAGTCAGTTGTGTGTGTGTGTGTGTGCGTGTTATCTTAAAAAGGCAGTAGATACACATAATGCATGACGTACAGATATCCAAATCACCTGCGCATCAATAAAGACAGGAAGTGGCTTTCCCCACAGTAAAAAACCGAGAACCAAAATAATCTTGTAGAAATTGTCCTCCACTGAAGCACTGCTATATTTCAAGTATGAAAAAAAAAAGAAGAAATCATCACAAGGCAAAAGGCAACGTACCGAGATTCAAGAGGATGGAGCCTGTGTGGTGGAGAAGAAAGTAGAAATCACACAGAAGGCTTATTGTTGCATATATAATTGGCCACTTTGAGAAGAAGAGGGTTCGAAATGAGTGAACACTTTTTTCTGGACGGGGTTTGGTGACGGATTTCCAAAATAAAACAAATAATTCATGGCTAGTAGATGTCTCAACTCCATCCTGAGTGCTTCACTCGACCGCAGCCCCCACACGTAGAGAGCCTCCATAATCCTCACCGAAGGAACCATGTCCTGCTGGGGGGGACTCAGTTGTTTAAGGTGCTGGACGCACGGAAGTATGAGAGGAACTTGAAACAGAGGCTGACCACAAAGTACCAGATGTTTCGGGCCATCTGCGAGCGGGCGATGAACACCCTCCAGATGAAGACGACCAGCAGAGTGTTGAAGGTGTAGCGGATGTTCCTCAGTCTGGGAAATCAGGAGAGAGACACAGTTAAAACAAGAAGCCTATGAGTTCTACATCTGGTCTGTACAGTAAAATATAAATATGTATATGTGGGTAAATTTCTACTTTCTTTAGATAGAAAATGTAAAAACATGATGGATCACAAATAATAAATAATAACTAGACTCAATAGACTCATCACACTTAATATGTAAAGTTGACTTACTTCCTCAGATGCTGCCGGGCAGCAGGAATGTCGGACATGTCTTCGTTCAGGACGTACTTCTTAGTGCCGATGCAGTAGTTCTCGATGTACTCGGGCCAGTTCAGCTGACGCACGTCAAAGTTAAACGTCTGCGAGAGGCAACAAAGAAATAAGACATGTTGATACCGAAGTCAAGAAATAAAGTTGAATACCTCTTTCAGTCACTAGGTGGAGCACTGGGCTCCCTAATGCTAGAACAGTTGATGATATTCTCAGTGTCATCGGGTTCAAATAGAAGAAGCAAACTTATTTCAGTGAATAAAGAACTTTGATAATTTAAAGTGAAACTAGAAGTAAATTATTAATTTGAAGTAAAAGTCCTAATAATTCAAGGTATCAAAAGGAAAATTATTCATTATGACCAATCAGAGAATGAATTATGAGCAAATACACTTGTTGTATTTCCTCAGTCCGTGGATACCCTCACCTTCTTGTCCTCTGGTGTGAGCTGATTCATCAACATGCTCATGTTCTCCGAGTTCCACTCCCAGTCCTGGCTGCTGAAATACTCTAACAGGCCGATGGCCTTGTGCAGACGATTAAAGATGCGCATCATCCTGCAGCGAGAGAGAAGGTCGGAGGTTACGACACAGCTGAACTTTTACTTTAGGTCTTAAGCACAACAGGCGTTTTGGAGTCTTACTGTGGCTTCTGTCCGGTGAGTCGCAGGAACAGGTCGTAGAGGAGGGCGGGGAACTTGTGGCTGACCAGGATCCAGTACTGGTTGATCAGGTAGTTGGAGGTGATGTTGGCGTTGGGCCGGCGGAAGGCCTGCTCCAGAGGGTTCCTCTTGAAGGACGACATCACGTGGTGCTCTGCAGGAAAAAGAAAGATAAGAAGTCACTACACAAAATGTAGTTTAAATAAATAGTCTTTCTAAAATTTGAATTTGAATCTTTACAGAGTCTTAAATCCTCGGCCGCAGGATCAGCGTCGTCCCTGCTCTCTCTCTCTCTCTCTCTCTCTCTCTCTCTCTCTCTCTCCTCTCTCTCCTCTCTCTCTCTCCATATCACTGTTTAACTTTGTCCTTTCAGTAACGGCCTAATTCCTAAACATATCTTTACTTTTTTTTTTAATAATGCAGGAGATTTAATATTCTTCTATCCACACCGTGAGAGGAGCTTGAGGAAACATTGTAAGAGCAGTGGTGAGTGTTGTTTAACGACCTTTTGGCTTCAAAGATCAGTGCATATTTAGCAGATGATTGGACGTTAAGCTCTGTGACGTGAATCCAGACACATGCTGGGACTCAGTCCTGTGGTGATGTCATGATGCAACATGGAGTTTTCTTTATCTCTTAAAGCAAATTCACATGTTACACAAGTTACCGACAAACAAACGCACAGATTTGCAGCGTCTGCGGGATCATGACTTCCAGGATCAAACGTCCGACCTCGATCATTCCCCCCCCCCCACCGAGCACTGAGCTGCCCCCCCCTCCTCCTCCTCCAGCATCAGTCATCCACAGACACAGAGAAAGCGGCCCATGTGACTACACATTACATCACACGCGGCACGCAAACTAGGCCTCGCAACCGGCTGTTTCCATGGCAACAGATACGTGGTGGCGGCTGCAGGGGCCGACGTGACCAGATCCGAGGTGACAGCCAGCTGTGGTCCGGCTCCTTGCAGCCCGGTTGGGAGGAGCGCCGCTAACCTTGAGTCGCCCGCAGACGTCCACTACAGCGGTGGAAAGGAAAAAACTGGGCTAGAGTACCCAGAATTCTTTGCGAGTGACAAAGGAACTTGATCCTCCTCCTTTGCTTATCATTTTAATATCATACGAAGAGAAGAAACACTAATTCTGTTTGTTGTTTCCCGTCTCCTCTGATCCGCTCGCTCTCGATTAGCTTCATTGCTCGCTCTCATTCGGTCAGATTAGAGTCCACCGTTCCTCTTTCGTAACCGGGGAGTCGCGGCGATGAGGCCTAATCCCGCTCGCAGCCATCTGGTGGCAATTTCCTCTGCAAAAGGGAACATGTTTGCTAATCTGACGGGAAAGAGAGGGTCCCCTGCCATCGGGCCAGCCTGATATCCAAAGCCTCTAATCCCACTGTACGTGACGACCGCTGCGAGGGAAACTGACTTTTCACTCTCCCATCGCTCCATCGTTCCATCCCCACCTCAGAATGAACAGTTAGGATAAAAACAAAGGGTCTGGTCTGTTATTGATTGCATTGCTGTGCACTAGTCTCTAAATCTGAATGTTAAACTCATTTCGAATTCTTTTTAACATCCTTTACTCTGTCGATCAAAGCCTATTTAGTCTCAGTTTCCAGACAAAAGCTAATATGCACAGAACCACCTCATTAGAAGAAAATGTGTCTTTATCTATGACCCTAACTCAACTCCCTCAGTGTTAAATCCATCTTCCGTCTCTTGCCAGCTGGGGGCAGTCACTCACCACAAGGCCCCTGACACCCAACACCACAACCATATCACCAGGACATTATGTCACAACACTGGAGTATTTATTTGTGATGATGAGAGCAAACCCACAATAATATTGTGGGTTTGCCAGACGAAACTGGCGTATAAGTGTCCGCCTGCAGCGATGGCGCCCTGCTCCCTTAGAGCAAGACGACCCACAGGGAGTGTACGTACCGATCTCTCCCCAGTGGAACGGGTTGATGCCGCCGGTCGTGCAGTTGTACACCAGAGCTGTTTTAGGTCTGCAAGGTGGGAGGAGGTCGATAAGAACACATTAGTCTACATTAACTGACAACACAGAGCAAATAGACTATAAAGTTTGATCATAAATTAAAAACCAAGATTGTGGAAACACATAAAGGCTGGGAAACTGAGGGATAACTGAATTTAAATTTAAACACATAATTTCCAAGGGGGCTTTAATACTTAACTTTGATTGTTCTGTTTTTCTGCTGTCCTTCTAAAAAATAAGTACAAGTTGTCAGATACATAAACACTGATATAACACAACAATGTACATTATTACCCGCGTGATATCTCTAATGATATTCGGTGTATTTTATGTAACTTGGGTCTCAAAGTATTTCATGATTCTGCTGCTTAATTTTGCTCCAGTAAATTGAAGATTGCAGACCATCATAAATTTGAATCCTGTCTTTTTAAATTGTGTCTTGTCCGACTTTTGAACCTTTTACCAGGATGCCTGAATAAGGCTCAACAGAACTTAATGGTTTTCCAGCAGTACAGTGTTATGTGTATTAGAAGACACTGAATAATTACAGCTGCCGTCCTCAAAACAACATAAACAGTGTATTTCAAACTAGCCGTGTTCTTCTACTGTGGAGATCCAAACTACACACTGGATTCTAGCGCTGAGTGTCGTTCTAGTTTTGAGATGTGAGGTTCAGGTTCTTTCAGGACGAATCTGTGCCTCTGTTAACTGACCTGTGTACAGCCGTGTACCAGCCGGCAGCCAGAGTGAGGTTGATGACCACGTCCACGGGGATCAGATCAGCCACCGCATCGTTGTTGGCTCTCATGGTGCGCAGGATTCCCTTACCGGCCTGATACGAGAACAAAAGTGTCTTAACGGGATTTAAAAACTGTGTTTAAACGTGAGCAACGTTTCCTACTTACAGCTATAAAGACTCCGCTCGGCCCGTTGAAGTTGTCGATCCAACCCTGAGGAGCAGCAGCAGAGACACGTGTTAATCCTCGGAGACTTTCATGACATTAACTTTATACATCCTTAACATTCAGCGTGTGTATGTTTCCGTGTTCTGAAACAGCTGTTCGGGCTTATGTTACTTCCTGTGGTGGGAACACAGGAGGGGCTGGGCAGCAGCGATTTGTCGACTTCAATTAGACTCCATTAAAAATGGATGGGGCCGCCGGTTATAGGCTGCAGCAGCTTCCAACATGTGGGACTGGAGGGCCATTATGTGGTCAAGGCTGATTCTTGTCTTGAGTCGAACAATATTCTCTGGTGCCGATAAAAAGAACAAGATGAACAGGCCGCTGAGGCTGGAGGTGTTTTTAGTGCCACTATCTGTCGATGGCCTCACTGCCAGGCTGAGGACTGAATCTTTGAATTGCAGATCTCGAGACACAAAATGACAGAACCTTTATGTTTTTAATGTCAGAGTTAAGACCACACGTGAAGACAAAAATACAAATAAGCTGCCCCACATCTTCGTTCCCTTACAGCACCGACTGAGCAGCCAAGGGCGACCACACGGCCAAGAGTGAGCGAGGCCTTTTCAAACAGTCGCTGCCAGAGCCAGCTGACGACTGAAGGAGTCCCCGTGCACAAACACAACGCCCACGTTTACTGACACCAGGCACACGACTCCCTTTCCGGTGTTTTTCTTGGCTTTTTATTTTAGCAGCAGAACATTTTTTGCCAAATTCCTTCTTGATGACACCATGAGATGAGAGTAAAGTAAAAATCTAGCAAGTGGGATTTGACTTAAGATTTTATTGTTATAGTTGTTATAAAAGAAGTCAAAATAAATAAATCCCTAAAACCATCAGAAACGTCATAGGGACTGGGAACTGAATGGCCCGGGATCGAACCACCGACACACCCGGTTTATGGACGACCTCAATCTCCTGAGCCGCAGCCAACCTCAACTATGGGAAGTCTCTGCCACTGAGAAAACGTGAGTGAACGCAGCATCAGCGAGAAGCTCTCTGAAAGTTTCCGATGAAAAATGTAATGACTTGAACATTTATTTTAAAACCAAGCACGAAAAGCAGTTGCACCCAGTCGGGGTTGATTCCTTTCCAGTGGAAATGACCTCAACTTCCACTACGTAACCTTCTCCTTCTTCTAAAGTCTGTTGGCGGTTGGAAAAAACACTAATTGGTG
Organism: Hippoglossus stenolepis; assembly: GCF_022539355.2. Lineage (NCBI taxonomy): Eukaryota > Metazoa > Chordata > Actinopteri > Pleuronectiformes > Pleuronectidae > Hippoglossus > Hippoglossus stenolepis. The sequence goes on from NC_061504.1 coordinate 14,371,112, forward strand.
CATTAGATTAGTTCACACTGGAATGGAATCTGGACTATGTAACGTTCGGTTCTCAAAAGAGGTCGGTTCTGAGCTGGCTCTGCACCGAATCCATCCTGGTGGAAAAGACGTATCAGACTTCACATAAACTTCTCTGGTCTCTCAACCTTCCCTCCTTCTGCTGCTCCACCATTACTTCTCCGTCCCAGCAGCTATTTGGGTGGATTTAAGCCGACTCAGTTAAATCGTCCTAATTTACTATCAACCAATTAGCTTCAATCCTGGGCCACTTAAGAGGAGGGTGGAATTGACCCGAGCAGCTTCACGTCGATCAATATCTCATGTCCATTGGTTTTACTGCCCCAGGAGGACACTTAACAAGGAGGGCTCTAGAAATCTTCACGCGGCAGAACGAGCCTGTTCTCATGTCACAGTGTGATATGTGAAAGTGGTTGATTTCAGTGGACTCACAGAGAACGGCTCCTGCCAGCTGGCTCCCACTATGGAGGGTCTGATGATGCCGATGTTGAGCTTGTCCTGCTCCTGCTGCACCACGTACTCGGCCAGGGCTTTGGTGTAGGTGTAGGTGTTGGGCCGGTCGCCGATGAGGCGCGGCGTGATGTCCCGCACCATGCTGTCATCCATCCACCTGACAAGGAAATTCAATACACAGTCAGATACATGAAGCAATGAACAGAACACATATCTGTATTTCATCTTATTATGATTTTGAACTATTCATATATTTTATGATTAGTAAATATTACATATTGATGAGAAACTAATATTTTATTTGGCTTTGTAGCAAAATATATATTTTATTCCTCAATATCAGTAAAGTAACTGTTGTACAGCTTTACTCATCTTTGACATATTTCCTGAGGGCAGATACAACCTGTCTCTCTTTAAATATTTGAGGAAGATTATCAGTTTCACATTCCATCCCTCGCAGCGTGAATGCAACCAAACTGGAATTGATTCCGCGTCCCTCCTCCACTCACTCGAGGGACTCGATCAGCTTCTTGGGTTCGACGGGCGGCGGGTAGATGACCTCATCGATGTGCTTGCGGTTGCAGTTTGCATAGGCGGTGGAGATGTGAATGAAGGCCTCGAGGTGGTGCATCTGGTGGGCCAGGCTGAGGAGCTGCTGCGTGGCGATTACATTCAGCTGCAGGGCGTGTCTGCCGGGAGAGAGGGCACATGCAGTGTTAAATAGTGTGTGTGTGTGTGTGTGTGTGTGTGTGTGTGTGTGTGTGTGTGTGTGTGTGTGTGTGTGTGAGAGAGGGAGGAAAGGGGTGAGCAAGTGAGTCAGAGTGTGGGTGTTGAAAGGTTTGCATGTCTGATTGAGATGAAATGTGTGTGTAGGGGAAAAGCTATTAAATGGTGTGTGTGTGTGTGTGTGTGTGTGTGTGTGTGTGTGTGTGTGTGTGTGTGTGTGTGTGTGTGTGTGACTGACACACTCAGACTGCTACTATCTCAGTCTGAGCATTTGCATGTAAGAACATTTGCATTTGCCGTTGACCAAGTGTTTCACTCAAATCTGAATTTGCTGAACATGATTGTGACCCAGAGCAGAAGGACACGAGGGGACGTTGAGGTGTGAAACCACACAGAGGAGAGTAAACATCTGCTCTTTTAATAAATGTGTTGGTCTCATCATTATTTTTCAGTTTTCAGCCTCTCCTGCACACCAGAGAGCACAGAGCTGCACAATCAACAGTTTTTAAAACTCCTCACACCTCTGAACAATCTGTTTTAAATGATTTGGTTTGTGGAGGTGTACCTGGGATTTTGACCTAAACACAAATAGCTGACTTGATCATTCTGTCGGATTGGAGCTAGGGAATCAAACTGAGCATTTCCCCATTTCTCTGCCTCAATAAACGAAAATTACAGGTTTAAAAGCTCAAGAAAAACAATAAACGAGTCAAAAATATTCTGTCGTTTTTGTGTAACATAAAACATCACCCCCTTGGTGGAAGTAAAACTAGAAACTACACCGAAACTATTCATAAGTATTAATACATTGCATTAGTTATTTCCCAACGATTTGAGAAAAGAAAAATCATAGGGGATGAAAACCGACACACCAACACACTTCATATACGGCAAACGTCTGCATTGGTGTTGGGTCTGTGACGTGCACCAGCTCTGCAGCAGAGTGGAGCGGCAGCACACACGGTCCGTTTAGCCTCAAGGCATCAGAAAGAAAAAACCCAGGGTCAGTTAAACCAGACACCGCAGGACACACTCTGGTTCTGTGTGTGTGTGTGTGTGTGTGTGTGTGTGTGTGTGTGTGTGTGTGTGTGTGTGTGTGTGTGTGTGTGTGTGTGTGTGTGAGAGGTGTGTGTGTGTGTGTGTGTGTGGGCGGAGCCGCAGATGGACGGTGCCTCTCGGTCGTGGGCGACGGGTCCACTAGCATGAATCAGATGTGCTCAGGTGGTGCCAGCTCGTTAACGGGCGGCGAGTGAAGTTGGTTATTAGAGGATGAGTTGTGTGTGTGTGTTGGCGTGGCGTCTGCTCGCCACCTTCTGGGACCATATGCCGGGTTTTCACGTCAGCACCACTGCGCTCCAACGCTTCCTGCATCTGACTCATCAGCCTCGTCTTTGTGCTGTTCTGATGAGTCAGAGGATACAAGTCGAGAACTATTCATTTCTTATCTGAAGATTCCACCTTCGAACTTAAGTTTATCACAACTGTGTCACAGCTTGGGTCTTAATCTTCTAGTTTTGATATGATAACACTGTTCTCATTGAATCCGTGACTTAGATCTAAAGAACATTACGGCAGAGTCACATGGTGTTTATATTTTTATAACCCCTTTAAACCAGTAGTATGAATCTAAATAGATCCGAGTCGTCAGAAGTTCACCAAGTTAAGAAATAACTTATCTTCAGAATAAAAAAAAGCTTCATCTTTGCCATTTTCTTGTAAATAAGTTTAATGTTTAACTCTCAATAAAACTTTACTTATAAAATAAACAGTAGAAGTTAAGATCGATCTTTTGACACTGGACCTTAGGAACCACTGATGTAAACAAAAATAAACATAATGATAATCTGCAACAATTAATAATCTTCCAATAGTTAATAATTTAATAATAATTTGAGCATCATTTTCAGCCTATAAGGATTTGCTAATTTTCTTTGTCTCATTTGATAGTTATTAGTACATTTTATATTTTGGGGTTTTAGTCTCTTGATCGGACAAAACTAAACATCAGCAGACGACGTCTTGGGAAGTTGTGATGGGACATTTTTCACTTTTCCGACAACAAAATCATTATTCAATATCTTTTCCTCTTAGCACCACTGGAGTGAAATTTCAGAGATTACCATCGTGAGCTGCAATGTAAACACTCGAGATAGCAATGATTGTCCAATTGTTTAAATAATATCCAGGTTCGGATAAACAGGATTTATCTTCTAAGTGTGGATGAAGACGTGCAGAGGATAAAGAGAAGCCAAGGTGTCGGACTGAAAAGCCTGAAGAGTCTCGAACCTTAAACAGAGACGCTGCAGTGGCTTGATTTATGTCTCCGCTCTGCTTACAAAGCTGCCGGCCTCCGCACAGCAGAGTAATGACTCCCAGAGATGACAGGAGGGAGAGAGAGAGAGAGAGATGAGGGGAGGAAACGCTGGAAGAAGAGGGGTGAACAGAAAGAAAGAGGGAGGTGAAGGTCACTTAGAGAGATATGGAGGGTGAAGTGACAGAGAGAGGGAGAGCGAGCACGAGTCAGGGAGAGGGAGAGAGAGAGAGAGAGAGAGAGAGAGAGAGAGAGAGAGAGAGAGAGAAAGAGAGCTGAGGAAGATGTTAAACGGATCAACAGATTTATTCAACATTTTCCACATTCCCTGGAATTCTGTTTGATTACTGGATGGAAATTATTAAAAGGCTTCCTGTTATTGTCCATTGTCAAATTCCTACAGCTGAGGTCAGACACACGAGTCTTTGATGACAACAGGTTGTTCAAAACTAGCATGGCATCACTCTCCAAAATATCGGTCAAGGACCCACTCAAAACCAAAAGTGTCGACCTCATGGAGTAAGACGTAATGTCAGGAGATCACCAAAGTCTTCAGACCTCATCCTCTGGGAACCATGAATACATATAATCTTGGTTAATCCTCCAACATGGCTCTTTATTGTCTTGTAATTTTAAAATATTCAGGGTTGATCACACAAGCTATTCATGCTCTGTGTTGTTTACAAAAATAAAGGGGAAACTATTTATTGTTTGACAGATTTAACAGTAGGAGACTTGATGTTATTACAAATGGCAGATTTCTCCACATTCTCACTTTACTGCTTTGTAAACCCTCCTGCTTCCTCTTTGCTTCAGATAAATAAAACAGTGCAGCCAGTTCGGCGAGCTGCGTATCCTCTGGGGTGACGTTTATTGACATGAGCTTCCTGCTGTTAGGAACGTTTACGCAGCAAAACGGAAAGTTATCCAGGTCTTTGGTAAATTATTTGGTTTAGCGAAATATGAAAAAAGCTGCAAGTGGCACAGAGACGGAATAAAAAATATTTTAGAAGATGAAAACAGTGCAGACAGAAAGGAGAGATGTGTGTTTTATGTGTACATATGAAGGAGGGATGGTAAAGCTTTGACGAGGGGGTTTGTGTTCATGCATCAAATCCGTGTGAATCCTCACTTGAGCGGCTCGTCGAAGCGGATGGTGGCGGCGCAGTGGAAGACGATGTGGATGCAGGCGCTGAGCTTCTCCACGTCCTCCGGGCTGATGGCGAGGCCCGGCTGCACCAGCTCGCTGCTGATGGGGATGATTTTCTGGTGGAAGTCGGGGTTGTCCTCCCGCACGCGGTCGAAAAGCTGCCAAAACAGAAACGCACACACAGAGAAACATCATTTTTACAAGCCATTTTGCTAACAAGCAGCTTTGAGTAATGCACAACGATAAATAAAGCAGCAAATGTATATGCCACTTATAATTATGTGCATACTGCAGAAGAGCTGGAGGCCCAACTGTAAAAACTGACTCCAGCAGTGACAGCTCAGCACTGGAAGAGGAATTTTGATGATTTCGAGTCAGCAAACACAGCACATGTGTAACTTTGCCAGTTCCCCTCTGGCAAAAAATCATCCTTAAAGTTGTAATATCACAAACACGTGTTTCTGATCTGTGGAGCGAGTCAGGGTTTATTTTTATGAAAACAATAACGGCACAGGAGGATCATTCGGCAGCTTTTCCTGCAGACTGTCTTAGCAAAGACAGTTCACAGACGTGAGAATCATGACCTCTGACCTGCTAATGACTGATTGCACAGCTAAAATGATTCAAATGAGGTCAATATTTGACTTGACCTTGACCTTGACACGACCTTTTGTTACTTATCTGCCTTATTATTCATTCAACTAAGAGAAACTGGGTGTATTTGTGTAAATGAAGGCTTCTGTAGTCAGGTAGATTAGAAATGTGTGTCAGAGGAGCTGCACGTGTCGTACAGAGGTAGTGCTGCAACAGTGGACCAATGAGGTGACGTCTTCAAATGGCTCATTTTGTCCAAACAACACCTCCCAACCAAAGGTTACGAATACTAATGTACAGTTAAAAGTAATTAGCAAATATTTAACTTAGTAACACAAATGTTTGCACACTCATTCCTCAAAAAGTCCTCACAACTGGTGTGTACACATCACACTCACTTCTCCTGCACTAAATATCCAGTTCACACAATGATGCACGTGTGACCCGACACAAAGCCCAGCTTGTGTGATATTATTCCACCTGTTTGCTCACTGGGGGCTGCAGGCATTCCAGATTAGGCGACCTCTCGTCTAGATTTACCAGCTCATGTCTCACTCCGCGCCCTTGCTGCCCGACACCCCGCTGCCCCCTGCTGAGCTTCGAGCGCCGCGTCACAGTCCCCCTGCAGCACTCAACATGAAACCCCACAGTGTTGCATCGGGAGACGCTAACCAAAGGCAGCAGAGAAAGTCAGGGAGATGTCATGTTGCGTCACGCCTCCCCCTCCGTGCAGCTCCAATCAGGAGCCGCCAAAGAGTGGCGCCAGTTTTTTTGTTCCGCCGGCGTGGCTGACATCTCCGGCAGCTGTGCAGAAAGACACTGTGCAGATACATGGTAGGAGATGGCATGAGAAGAAGAACGAGGGTGAGGGGAAGCGAAGGGATTGGCATCAACGTGTGTGCTTTCTCTGTTATGAAATTGCCGCTCTGCGTGTGTGTGTGTGTGTGTGTGTGTGTGTGTGTGTGTGTGTCAGATGTCCCAGGAAGCAGAGCTCTCTTCCTGAAGAGGACAGACGTTGAATTAAACAGCTTCAAACATCTGTTTATATTCATGTTCTGTGGCCCCATCTGTCTCTTCTGCTTTGTTATGCTCTTCCTCTCTTTTCCAAACGCTGCCCATATTAGGCACAAATCCTGATGTACAGTATGTAAAGTCATAACCCAGAGCCATTCCCACTCGGCTGGGAGGGGGTTTATGCATGCAACATTTTCTGCATCATAGCGTAGCACTGCTTTTATTATGTAATGCAAAAATAATAGTGTCCCCCCCCCACATCCCTCTGCTCTATGGCAGCAGCTGGCAGTCAGAGACCGGCAGTCTGCAGAGAGCGGCCGCAGAAGAAGAGGAAGAGATTCAGTCAGTGTTCAGTTTTCATCTTTCCAAAAAAGCCCAATCATTGTGTGTTGTAGTCGTAAGTTGCTCTCAGATATGCACTGAAGTCCAGACATCTTCCCGTATGCAAGAACGCAAATTGCCCTTGTGAGAAATTCACAGCTAGCGAGACGGCGTGTTGATGACGTTTCTAAAATGCGACAGACACAAAACGGGAAAACTGCAAATAACTCAGGATGAAAAAGAGGAGCTACACATGAGGAAGACACAGACGAAGACCTCAACTTGGAAAGACAACGAGATTCGAGGGCTTTTGATGATAAGGGCCGACGGTTGGGTCGATGTGCTGTAAACAAAAACACGTAATTTATTTTTATACCTTTATACCACATGGCTGCCTCCTGCCTCCTGCATGCTCATACCTAGACACCACCCCTCACCTGAATGTTCCAGAAATGTTGAGCAGTCATGTTGTCCCTCTTTGTACATTCTGCACAACGTGTTCTCTCTTCACTATGATTCACTGAGTTGTTGATGTCATTTCATGACCTCAGCTCAACCTCCTCCTCAGGGTGTTGAGCCCGGCAGCAAAAAACAAACCAACCAGATTTGTCAGTAGCCCCCAAAGTGTTTGGGTCGTCTGCTGAGGACGTCTTCAGGAAAGTTGAAGAGCCAACGTGAACTCTTCTGTGTTAACGTGGCCCGTGACCCACTGTATCTGTCACTGACACATCAGGTGTAAGTGCACAGTGATAATCCTCACAGAGCAGCATCAGTTACAAAGAGTTTCTTCTAAGATGTCACTGACGAGGACTTTTGGGGATCAACCGTGTCTTAAAAAGTCCCAGAATAGCAAAGACTGGTCGTGGAGGAACAGCCGCTGATACGCATCCCTCTGGTCGTGTGATTGTCATTCATGAGGTTTGAGAGTGCTGCTGAAACCAAAACCACTTTAAAAATTCAACACCGGGGAACAGCAGAGAGGAAACAACAAGGGTTGGTTCGACTGAGGAGGAAACTTGTAACCACATTAAGTCGAGCTCTTATTCAAGCTTTTCGAGAAAATATTGTTTAGCGGTTGATAATGTTTGAACCCTCCAAAACACTGAAGCTGTCGCTGGTGCAGTTTGTACAAGACTTTAAAACTAGATCTACAGGACGAACCACATCAGGAACATAGTCTTGTCTTGTCAAGTAGAAATATTTAAAGTCAGTTGAGGCTGAGTACAACATCAAGTAGGATCCTGTTTTACAACCTGAAGGAGTGCAATAGTTTATCATCATATTCATCTATGTTAACTGCAGTGATTCACGCCTTTAGGTATAGAGAGTAATACAACTGCCACATTTCTGCCTGTAAACCGGCTGTAAAACCAGCTCTGTGGGGAGTGGGGCCACACGCTGGTTTCTCATATCTTGGCCAGCTGCTCACTTCACTCTTATCAGCTCTGCAACTGCAGTTTGTGCAAATTGAGTGTTACACAAAGAAACACACCCCTCATTCACGACCTCGCAGTGCTATCACTGACTGGGCACTTGACAGATAAAACCTACATTCTCCCTCAGCTATTTCCACTAGTCACAGAAAAAGAGCAGCACGACTTTTAACTAGGATTATGTTTATGAAGGAGCCATGATCCGGAGTTAAACTACAGACTGACCCAGAGGGGAGACAGTGCAGAGGGGTCGGGGGTGAATGAGGCTGTAGAAAGTGGGCTTCAGAGGGCTCTTTGTTGTGGACACAGGCAGAGAATGGCATTGTGGGATTGTGGCATTGTTTTGTTAGAAAGGCTCTTTGGATGATAAGCGGTCTTGTGCCAGCCTTCCACCGCTCGCATTTACCACTGCACCCTTCCCCCGGCCCACGGGCATCTGCGAGCTAACCGCCTTGTACCGGGAGACAATGGTCCACCAGTTCGCGTTTCCTCTACGCTCTGCGACGAGGACAACATCCCCACTGCCTTCCAGCCACAAGCGTTTCTGTCTTGCATCTTGCAGTCGAGACAAACAAAGTCGTGTTCTTGAACAAGCAAGAATCAAGGTCGTCTGTAGAGTCACTTCTCCTCAGTGACTTTCCTTTGCTTAAAGTGTAATGGTGGCTAATACACGTGGTCACCTCTTTGTCCTTTCTCTGCACTGGACGCTGCCATTTTTTGGGACGCTGAGAGCAATAAGTCGTCCCTCGTGAGCGCTCGATGCATCGCCTCCGCGGACTTTCACAGAAACCCAACACTAATGGCACTTTCCTTTCAGCCCAGCAACCCGAGATGTCATTTAAACAGCCTCTCTTCTCACTAACTGCCCTTTAACTGGGCTGCACTGTAATCACAGCCCCCTTCACGCAGACCTTCCCCCCCCCAGCGGACCAAACTCATGACAGTGACAAAAAGAGCTAGAAATGAGTAGGAGGCTAAAAAGTTAAGGGAAACCCAACGAAACAGTTTTCTCTTCTTGTTCATTTAAAATATAAGAGTCTGCGATGTGGCTTTCATCCTCAACACTGTCGGTGGTCACACTGGCAGAGGAAGCCAGACACCACCAATCAGAGATGAACATGCCGGAAAAATGTTACTGTAGCTAGGGAAGGTTTACTAAAGTGTGTCAGACAGAAGCAATTAACAGCTGCACCCTCAGCGTTGACCTCCATTTCCTGACACGCACAGTCTATATTAGTCGAATAATAGGACGTGAGCAGGAATCCTGACAAAAGAAGCCCGAAAATTGTTTTTCTAAAAACACAATACAGCACAGTAAACACGGAGGAAACAATGGAGGAACCGTGGATAATTATTATTTTTTCTGACACCAGCCACGTTCTCTTTCCCATCTGTCAAAAAAAGAGACAAGGCCCCATGCTAAGGATGAAATGCTTCGTCTCGAGAGAAGTCAGAAAAGCGAAGCGTCTCGTGGGAAGCTGTGAAGAAGGACAGACGTGACTAACCCCCCAGGGCTCTCGGCATATTAAGGAGGAAAAAAGGGTTCATCTCCTCTTCTCCTCCTCACCCTGTCTTCCATCCAGCCCTGTCCCTCCCTCCCTCCCCCCTCAGAGGCTCCCAGAGGCATAAAAACTGATTTAACCAGCGCATGTCACTGCACATTTCAACACTGCTGCTGAGCGAAACAGCCTCTCAGTCGGAGCTAGAGATCAGTAAGATGCTGAATCGTATTTAGGCTTTGGGATGCAAAGAAAACTAAAAAAAACTTAATGTGCACGTTGGAAGAATTGTTGAGGTTTATCTCACATTATTCTCATAGTCAAGATCATCATTTTAAACTAGCCAATAGGCGTGTATGATGTGAATGTGCAGCGTGTGACATCGCGTATTTAAATGAAGAAAACACGAGACTAGCTACGAAGGCCAAGACAAAATCTCAAGGTTCAGGCTGTTGTCCAAAGCAATGACTTGACTAAATGTGTTTTTACAATGAGAGAATGTACGATCACTTTGGGCTTTTACAAAAATAATAAATGAGATTTTAAATGTTAAGGAGGCTAAAGAGCCGACCCCTGCACTTGAGATATGAAACTGCTAAAGCACAATATGTCTCTTTAAAAGGTAAACACCGTCTACTAATGGTGTTACATTTCATTACTGGTCCACTTAAAAAGAGACACTGTCTGCTCTTTCTTTATTCAGCCCTAAATCAAAGCTTCAGGATTTAGGAGAACCCCTCATCGAAGCAAGCTAATGAAAATGGACGGTCTTCTCATGTCTGGCTCTGGGCGTTCGCTGTACACAACTCAACTTCAAACCAATCGATACGAGCAGAATAAGGCTTACAGTAATGGAGTGTCTGGGCCTGGCGCTCGGTATGTTGGTGGCATCGCGTTCCAGTCCCTCAGACAGTAACGTCATGCCGAGCCAAGGAGAATGTTATAACCCCTCCAAGAGCAAAAGGACAGAAATGAGGCTGAGTTTACGGTGTGAGCCGCAGGTCTTTGTGTTCTCATTAAACAATGACAAGACTGAAACGCTCCAGAAACAAGCTGTAAATACAATACTGACATTTTTATCACCATTTAACATGATGACAAACAAGTTTTATAAATTTAAAAGTCATGCTCTGTCCTTGGTTGAACACGGTCTACCTGATGACGTCTTTCAGGTCCATATGCTTTCAAGTTAAATCCTTACAGAGTCAAGTCTATGTCCAAACCTTTAGTTGGTGCGATTACACTAGTAAAGCAAAGTCCTCATTTCTGAGAATTAAGCCGGACTTGAGTGTTTGCTGCTTCACCCTTTGTGGGTAGAGAAGATAATCATCAGGCCATAGTTCGTCTGAAAAGAGTTGGATAACTCAAGAGCCCAAGTTACACAGCAGCCCATTCGAATTGTGTAACTGTCGTTATCTTGCCGTTCACCCACCGGCTCAGATGTGAAACCTTTCCATTGAACGTAATATCGATTGTCGTTGTGACAAGAAAAGGCGAGTCGGACTTGCGTCACTCGGGCTGATTATCTGCATCAGATTGGTATCAGAGTTTATCTGAAGACGGAGCAGCAGCAGGTTGTAATCTTGATGAACACGAGCCTCTCTGATATGGAGAGCAGCGTCTCGTCTGTCCTGCCACCGGATCCCGAGCATTCTCCCAAACTTCAGCCCCACTTTTTAGGAGAAAAGCAGGACACCCGATCAATGACACCCACCTGCACAAAATCATCATCAACTAAAGGGCAAATAATCATCCAGGGACAAGAAAATCTAAAGGCAATTTTTTATACTTCATTGAGATCTGTTTGTTGACTTCTTCAAGCCATTTCCACAGTATCGATTATCCAATACCAAAAATGCCAAATAACAAAAAAAGAGGGCTCTTTAAGTTGTGCTGCCCTTCAGGTCTCAGAGGGAACTGATGCTACAGAAACTCGTGGTCACTCGCAGACACCTGACAGACTCTCCACCCAATGTAGAGAGTCTGTGCTAAAACGTAATGACTTCACCAGCGACGTTTTAATGTGCTAATTTGTTTCATAAACTGGAGTTAATTTGTGGCCTAATTACATCGGTTCCCCCCCTTGGCCCTGTCTCCGGGGAGGAGTTGTAGGGCTACTGGTCGCCTCTCAGTCTGTTTGCCTGCTGCGTCGCATGATATCCAACCACAGATGCTCTGCAGCGAGCCAGACTGGCAGCAATAACTTCTCCCCATGGAGTCGCTGGACAGGACCAGACACAGAAAATGCTCAGTCACCTCAGTCACGCTCATCCCTAAAAGTTGCCTTCTTAACAAAGCCTTGTGCCACACGTTAAATCCAGGATTTATCTTTTGAGCCCTAAAGCATAAAACACACCAGAATAAACGTCTTCCTTCAGGATTGAGTCGTATATATTCTTCAGGTGGCTTTAACAGTTCAGGAAGCAATTCCATCAACTCCACAAGTGGAAAAACACAGAGGTGCCCCGTTAAGGCCAGCAGGAATCAATAAATCTTGAAAGATCGGATTTGGCTCTGGATGCAAACAAGAGGAAATCAATGCAACCATCTAGTTATGATGGATCAGATTGCGTTAATGGGCAAATTACTGGAAACCACTGAGCAGGGGGCTGCACCCTCAACACAGAGCGAACGTCAGACTGTGGAACAAACATCCTGTGATCAATGGATAATATGGTCTTTAATGCTGAAAGTGCAGGAGCCCTGCGTCAGGACTGTTCAGCAGTAACAACCGGAGCCTGAGAGTGAATTAGAAGGTGAGTGAGTGCAACTGTTCTCGTACATATATAAAACTCTTTGAACTGCATGTTCCTGAGCATCCATGTGTCTGAAATGCAGTTCCCAGACTTTTTTATGCAACACATTCACAAACACGCCCTTATTGTTTTAACTCCATGAACATAACAGATACAGGTGAGGCTCATCGGCCGTGACGCATGTTCAGCTGAGCTCTGGTATTTAAGGCATGAAGCTCTTTATAAGTCTGATACACAGGACGTCAGTGAGGTGGGTCCGTCTGTGTCAGAAACACAGCAACTACCAATCATCTCTCTGTTCTCTGACATTGTGAGAAGACGTCAACACCTACGAGGGAAAATTAGACCGAGAGGAAGAACATCACACAAACATTCCTGCCAAACTACTTTACAAAACAAATACACAACTAAGAATCAAAAAGCAATTAGACATCAAAACAAAAAGAGTAAATATTTTAGCTTTTTTTGCAATCCCACGATCTCCCCTAAAACCGGGGATGAATAAAAACCTCAGGGATCAAAACGATTGCGGAGAAAAGAGGAGCCGACTCTTATTTGCCAAAGAAACAAGACAACATCTGCTCAATAAACGACTGGTTCAACATCTCGCCTGCTCCGAGCCCATTAGACAACATGTTTGAGCAAATATGGAGAGCAAACATTCGGCTAAACTCACAGACGGGCAACCAGCGACAAACGGGGAATGTCGTGAGGAGACGGTGGAAAGTATTTGAGAGGCTGATTCAGACCCTGTGGCCTTTTTGGTTTGAAGTGGTGAAAATGAAGTTTTATTTAGGGATGCATTCATCTATTTTATTAATTTTTGTTTTTATTTAATTACATTCATCTTCTTTCAATCATCTAATGGTTTTTGCAGAGATAAACTTTATTAAAGAGCCTTCACACGATGTCAATGCTGATGCACAGAAGCACAAAGTGCCACATTGATCACTGCACATCCTCTACAGCAGTAATCAATAGTCATTCCACAGTAAACACACAGTAAACCCTCCTCTGATCAGGATCCTGCCTTGAAGGCAAAATTCCACACATCCCCGTCCTTCCCACCAGAGATTCCACCTCCCACCTCTCTCCAGCCGACATCTGAACCCAGTGCTCCCAGCTACAGAGTCGGTCCTGCAGTACGAAGATGCTGCGCGGCCTCAGAGATGAAACGTTAAGACTGGTGCAGGGATTAACGGTCCACTTGAGGGTGGGAGAATCCTGCCGCACAGCGGGAGAGAACCCCTGTGGACCCAGAAGCCCACTTGTATCAAAAGATCTGACATGCCATTCAGTGCCTGGCACCACAGCCGGGGCTGCTGGCGTCGCCCAGACAGACAGACGGACAGAGAGGTGGACGCAGCTTAAATGTCAAAGTAAGTGCAGCCGAGATGCGCAGACAATGAGATTCCTATCGGTTTGTCCTTTTCTTGCTCGGGGCAGCGCCGTGGGATAGATCTCTCGGCTGTTACCTAGCAACAGGTGGTAAGAAAGATACGGGCCGGGCTTGAAGGAGGAGAGAGGAGGCTCACTCGAGAGACCAAAACCACTGTTCTCCTCCATGAATTATCCTAGTTCTGAACAGTATAATACTGATCCCGGGACCCGCATGAATACCAATTGGCACTTGAGGCCAGGTCGTGGAAATTGAATGACATCACTTCTGAATGGGGCCCGAGCTTGAGTGAGTCTGTACTTGGCAGAGCATCAAGCGCTGCCCTGATAGCAGACACTATTAGAGCGATGCCAAATCCAATGGAAATTTGTTGAGGGGGGGAAATACCGCGAAGACCTTCAGCAGAAAAATCATACGTCACCATGAGTGAATGTGAAGTGGGTTAAATACTTAGAACAGGAGTAATCGTTTGTGGAACATGAGTTCTGTGATATTTTGGTGTATTGATATTGTTGACACAGAGCTGCTCTCATCCTATTTGGGTTTAGTAAGGATTAACAATCACTGCTCTAATCCAGGTTAGGATGTTGTTATTGGGTTAAAATGATCAGTCGATTGACAGAAATATATCGGACATAATCAAATTACTCCTTTTTTTTTTACTTTGTACAACAGGAGAGATAATTCTACAAGCCCCCAGAGTCCAAGATAAAGTACATTTAACAACCTGGGTAATTCTATATATTTTATTGTGCACTCTACGTCATAATGTCATATCTAAATGTTCCCTCTCCTTTCCTTCTGTAAAGGAAGGGAGCCTTTTGCATCTGTACAGTATCAGGACAGTAAAAGGTTTTGAACCAGTAAACTGAAAAACCTTTGAGCAAAACAGCGTGACCCTGTTGACATGTAATTAACAACAGATGCAGGCGATCAAAAAAAGTTTTATTCTCACTTTAATTTTTCCCTCGAGGCCACAGAATTTAATTCATTACACGGTGAAAGAGGTTCCGTGAAAGTTTACAGATGTGAAAAGACGAGAAAAAGGCTAAATTCAAAGGGTCAGACCCACGGGCGGTGAGCAGAGCAACGAGCGCAGCACCGAGTTCAACGAGAGCAGTAAAAATAGATCGAGAGAGAAGTGGGGGCGAAACAGGGAAGGTGTGATTTTCTTAGGTGTGCCTGACAGTTTGAGGCCAGCAGCGCCCGAAGAGCAGGAGCACGCGAGTTCGCAGCTGCTGCTTCTGATCAACGACTCGCTCCGCTGTCGATACATCACTTCATTCAGTCCAGTTCGTTTTGTGATGAGTCATGCTTCGCTGCTCGGCCTGATACAGCTGACATCACATATTTAGAGCTTACCTCTCTCCCCTCAGCTTATGTCCCCCCCCATCCACCTCCTTTATTTCTTCCCCTCTTCATTGTCCGACCTCCTCATCCTCACCTCCTGCTCCTGCTACAACCCCGCAGGTCACTCGTCCTTTCAGTATCCTCACTCGGAGTCGTCCCTGTCGCTCTCCGACTCTTCTGCGTCTCTCGCTTTGAAGCCCGGAGATGAACTGTCGGAATCTACCGAGCTGTCATTAAGTTTGTGTCACCATGGCAACAGCTGCTGCCGCTGCCGCTATAATTCACAAGCAAATTTCCGCGGCTCTGTAAACACGCCGAAAACCGCGAAAGCCTTTTGAACAATCCCCGGTTTCGAGTGATGATTTGAATGAACGAGTCTGAGCACTGAACGTCATCGGGTTATTTTCTGCTGCTGCGATGATTTAACACATCTCTCTTTGTGCTGCTTTTTCATATTTTACATGATAACTAAATCATAACCACTGCACATTTCGGTGAAGACGTGAGTGACTCATCTATAATCTGTAACTTTTGTCTTGTTCAAACAACAGAACAGACGACAGAGCATAATATCATCGTCACCTTTTCTTCTGCTCCTCCGGTACAATTCATTCACATTGTTATTCTGTGTTCTTCGTTATTCAACAACACAGAAATAGTCCGATGCTTTGATTGACAATGTGAGATTCTATTCTGAGTTTCTTCAAAGAGAAGGGCAGCCCTCAGTGTTCTCGTTGTTGCTGGTGCAAGCAGCAAAGATATTCTCCTTTATCGTCTTTATCTAGAGTTAAAGATGTTGCTATGCAAGACTATGTAATGATCCGACACCACGTCTTTAAAATCTATTTAAAAAAAAGGCTCCGTTCACTGAGTTCATTACCAGAGAAATCCCTGCACTCATGAAAACTCAGCCAACGACCTGCACGTGCTCGTATTAGATTTATAATCAATTCAGGCCTAATTTCAAGAACTGGAATGAGTATCGAGTGATTAAATGTTGGATCCGGAGCGAGAATAAATAGATTGATAAAATCACTATTCATTTATTAAAAGAAATCACAAATCATCATCTTTAACTTTGAGAAGCACAAATCCTCCCATGTGAGGAGCCGCAAACACACAAATGTTTCTTGTGTTTGCTCAATAAGTGACTTTGATCCATTAATTTTGTTGCTGTTTAATTTTCTTTCTTTCAAACTTATTATTGGATAAACGGTTCGAGCTTTAATAGTCGACTCTCCAGCGCAGTGCAGGTCGATCATCTCTTTTTCAACCGTAATGACCAAAACCACAAGAATCATCTTAATCATCCTATCCATGGAGTGTCTGTGAAACCTCTTCATGGTGTTATTCTCCTGTGGGGGAACAGTGGGTGGAAAATGACTTACTTTGCACTTCATCATGTCGCTGACCCTCTGCTGCATGGACTGCCCGGCTTTGGGTCTGACCAGGATGTAGAGGGCTTTGACCTCGGGGCACGACCTCAGCAGCTTCTCCACCAGCACTTTTCCCATGAAGCCCGTGGCCCCCGTGATCAGGACGTTCTTGCCGGCGTAGTATTCCGCTATGGACGCCATAGTCAGTCTGTTCGTTCCCTCTGTTGTCTGCTTCTCTCACCCGTCGAGGTCCTGGCCTTCAGGCAGCTCCTGCAGAAGGAGGGGGGGGGATAAGTGAATACAAACTGAAATGTTACGCATGAATGTGCAGCTTGTTAATTACTTCAGTCGGATGCAAACACACACACACACACACACACACACACACACACACACACACACACACACACACACACACACACACACACACACACCTCAACAAATTTTTAGCTATGGCTCAGCTGTGTTGTGTTCTGACCTTCAATGAGGACACATGCAACTTGTCTGAAGATCATATGAATATTCACACAGGGATAGAGAGATGGAAATGTTCAGGGGCAGTTTGGCATCTGTGAGCTTGTGTGTGTGTGTGTGTGTGTGTGTGTGTGTGTGTGTGTGTATTGGCTCTATACCTGTGATACCCTGCACAGACACACAACAACCCAAGATAAAGTAGCCCTCACTCGCCCTTCATGTCTTTTCTTCAAGGATTTTTGACGTGTTTCTCGATGACCGGCCGCCCTCATTCTACGCCAACTTAATTGGATCAATTGCGGCTCTAATGGCGGCGGTGTAATGGACTGTGTCTGCTTATTTGGGCCAACTCAATACAATAAATCTGGAGCTGCGTCTGCTGCTTTAGCAGTGGCAGGCGGCCAGGTCCTACATGGTCCTGATTACGGCAAAGACATCGGATAGAGGCGGATGTGGCTCCTGGCTCCTGACTGAGGGCTCGGCCGCTGGTGATTAGCTTCAGTACCGATGCCAGGTTTCCTGAACTGTTCACCAACACAGACTGTCCGGAAGCAACAGCAGAAGCAACAGTTGGCCCCAATACAAGCATATTTAATTTTCCCGTCCACTGATGAAGACTGCGCGGCTCGATTCGGTCAGAATTAGGAGCATCTGTGGTCAATCATCTAAATTACATAACAATTTGCTTCCACTTGGAATCTTATCTGCACAATAAGTTCTGCAAGGGGGGAGACCTCTGTGCCAACAGGTGACTGGAAACTCATCAGTGGGAAAAGCAATCAAACTGCACTCAATCAACAACTAAGGCTGCGACTAACGATTATTTCACCTTGAACCCGTCTGAAAACTAACCAAGCCAGACCCCAACCCAACAGACAGTCTTTTTATTTGCTAGGGTCAAAGGTTAGATCTATTAGAAAAAGTAAGACCTATATATTTCACAGTTTTTACTGTGATGGCCTTCAGCGAAGAGGGCGGTAGTTTGGATCCCACAGATATAACAATACAACAACAGGGTTTTATAAGCATTTGAAGAAATGAGTGCCTTTTCCTGACTGGAGCTTGGAGGCAGAAAACGCCTCATGTAAACGTACATCATATTCAGAGTGTAGGGACTATAATGAAAAGACCATAAACTAAATTTATGGTTGGTCTGCAGAATTAAGACAATGCACTTCGTACATTTTCATGATTTATAATCTGATTCCAGATTTAACTATTTGGCTTTGGTTGTATTCGATGACCTCAGTGCAATGTCGCATATTTACGATGTCAGACTTTGTTCTCATCTTCGTCATGTGACCTTCGCTGCAGCCTCCAGCCTCGATGAGAAACCAGTGTCACGCCGTCTGCAGCTCACAACCATGCTCCAGATGTTGCAGCGCATTTGTGTGTAACCACGACAACGATGCACGACTACAGCACAGTGTATGACGGCCTTGTGTCTCCGGTTGGCATCGTCCTCTTTTCCCGAACAAGCGAACAGTCATGACGTGTTCAGTCACATCTTACGTTTGCCAACCAACTTGCAAAAAACAGCCGGGGCTGCTGGGACGCCTACATGTAAAAACTTGCCAACATTAGCACAACATTAAGTCCGGGCAGACGCTTGATCAGCACTTTCAGTGACTCAGCAGAGCAGTGATTTGTACACAAGATCAGTTTTTTTTTTCCCACCGTGTGTCTTTCATCCTCCCCCCCCCGGGCTGCTGATTCCCGGCAAAGACAGAAGTCAGCAACCAAATCCTCCTGAGCCAAACGTGGCCCAGATAACAAACCATCTTGTATTTACTTGCTTTCTATCCATTCTGCCGTCTGTGCATGCAATATTGAATTACGCTCCCTTTACAAACAGGTTGTGTGTTGGATTTAATACTCCACTCGTTCACAGTCAGAGAAACTAAAGCCCGAGTTTCAAGCAACGCCCACCGAGACTCACTTTCACACAAATTACTTTAATCCTCATTTAAAAACCTTTCTTCCAAGGTGTATAATATACAGACAAGGTAATGTATGTGCAGATTTACTACTCTACTATGCACAGACACTGAAATAAAAAAAAGGTCGAAGTCAAGGTCCTCTGCTGAGGCCCCTGACATTCCAGCTTGTGCTTCACAGTTATTCCCTGTGGACACGAGGACAAGGGCAGAGGGGCTGAGAGTCACTACGGATTAATGCCCGACAATGGAAATGTTCCTGCAGCTGGAAAAGTGTTGGAAGGGACGCACATAACCCAGATTCATGATACTAACACACACACACACACATACATACACACACACTGCTGTATTCTTCCAGGGCTCGACAGCTCCACCTCTTTGCCTGTCACTCTGGCTGATGGTGTTGGGCCTTTATCTCCCACAAGGCAACATGGGAAACAGAAGCTACAGTGTGATCTTCTATTAGAGAACACTTTCTGCTTCCTTACTGGATTCTTAAAGCAATTATTTGGGCTGATAATGCTTGAAATCTTTGGATATTACAGTGTGATGACACCTGAGTTCTGGTACAGATAGTAGAAGCAGAGAAACATAACCAAGCCTGATCAAATCCTTACAAGAATTCATATTTTTGTGTCCCAACCACAAATATATGAATATATGAATATCAAACATTTGTCCGAACCCGGCCTTGGCCATTGCTGACCGTTGGGCTTTGGTCGGGTATCCACACTTTATTGGAGACAGACACATCCTATGATAAGAGGTTGAAAGACTGAGTCAAAAGCAGAATGAGAACCATGAGTTGGACCGTGACCACAATATCCAAGACATCAGAAAAAGGCAACACAGGTTTTCAGTAAGCATCATTCAGGGCAACATCAGACCCAGTGCAGTTTCCTGACATGCATGAAAACACTCCTCTGCTTCCTGAGGCCGCCGGCATGTTTTCTTTCCCTTCATTCTTTTCATGCTAAAAATCACAGGCTTTTGTTGGCAGTATAAAAACAAAATCTAATGTTTTATTAATATTAATACCGATTGCCAAGGATCAGCAGAATAAAGCTTAGAGAAATTCTGTGAGCATTAACCTTGTCCTCTCCCTGATGAATGAGGCAGCCTCCTTCTTAAAGTCTGTATTATGACTTGAAAGGAACAGTCAGAGCAGCGGGCGGCAAAGACGAGCACTAAAACCTGAAGGGATCAGCCTCTCGGGTTGTGACGCCATCTTGACGAAGTACCGCGTCTCGGGATGAAACACTTCCCAGTTTGATGATTAACCACGGTCAAATTCCCACCGGTTAGTATTACAGTGTGAAATTTAACCACCGGACATCGTAAAAGATTATAATCATGCTAACGTCCACTGTCGCCGAATTGTGTGCATTTAACAAACGCTGATATTTTGTCCCATCTCTGACATTTGAAGGACAACGTCTGCACTTAACACAACAAGTTGTGGCATAAGAAGAGAGCTGAGCTGCAGAGGTTTGCTGGTGTCTGAGGCCAACGCTGCTGCACTCCGGCCTGATTTCATGCTTCCTCGTCTTCTCTTCTCTGACTGAGGGTTTTTCTGTGTTTTTCCTCAAAGCCTCCCTCTCCCCAGGAGGTCCACGCTGTTTGTCGGAGGCAGGTTGTTTTAAGCGGCAGCTCTGCGGCCCTTCTGCTGCCTCCGGCCCTTCCTCACTCACCCCTCCATTAGTGGGTCAGCTGAGTGCTGCTGGAGACACAGGCGAGGATCGAGCACTACAGCTGCACGCCGGCTAAAGCCATTATAAGTGGACAAAAGCTGACAGAGGCGGGAGGGGAGTGTGGGAAAAATGGCAAGAGTAAAACGCTGCAAAAATGCAGCCAATAATTAAGGTAGCATTAGTCAACTTGAACAAGTCAACTTGCACAAAGTCAAAGTCACTTAATAGCACACTGCCAACAGGGTAAATAAAAACCCTGAAAAGCGGAGTTAAGTGTACAACTCCTAAGGGCAGTCGTTTTTACATCCCGCTGCCAACACAGAGAGCTGACGTACACTCGAGCCAGGACACAGAAGAGACTCCGGGACCAAACAAGTCTCATCCAGGAGCCAAGACTCAAAAGAAACCACAACAAACACTAGAACCAACATGTCCTGATTCTCCCAGATACACAGTACAATCGTCAAAGACAGATCATCAATAAGTCCTTAACTACGTGATAATGTTTCTGTCCTGGTCTCTACTGGTTCTTGTCGAGGACAATCTCAAGTAAAGAGAAAATGAGCAGGTGCGTGTCTCTTTACCAAGAGGGAGTGGACGTGGGTAACGAATGAATATAAAGATTAGATTAATCACATATATCAGCTCATGGAAAGAAATCACTTGCACTTGAGACACTGATAAAATATTGAGTCATTTTGACCATTCGCCAAGACGACAGACGAGTTTGTTATCAGGCAAAGATCAGACTACTTTAATTCTAACATAACCCTGATTGTCTCATAATTAAAATGATCAGGAAATACTTTTACGATGAGGATGAATTGATGAGTTAGCGCCCACATTACTCCAGAAGCTTTGAAAATGCTTCTGGCCCCATTTTAGTTTGAAAACTCCAGAGTTGAGACGAAGAGGTTTGGAAACGTTGATGCAGTCGCTGCCTGATTGGCTCAAATCTGTCACGACTCTACGGGTGATGAATAAAATGTCGTCTGTCCAAGAACTGAAAATCCTGCTCTTTATTTTGCATCATTCTAGTTTGTAGTATCCTCTGCTACTAAGATTTCAGGTGTGCGAGTCTGCAGAGAGATTGTTTCTGATATGCAGCTACGAAACAAGTCTGGACAGAGATAATGTTTCTTTTAAAACACCATATGTAGCCGTATTGTCACTTAGCCACACCCATTGGCGCAGTGCCGTTTTTTAGTTTTTTTTAAAAGGCAAAAACATCACACCACTCTTGCAACATCGTCACGGCTACACGTGGTTGCTGAGCTGTTCAGAGGAATTTAAAATAACAGTAGACTGAACTCAAGTCAACAAGTCAAACCCTGAATTCTTTCCTTGGAATAAAAACACATCACTTTTTCCATGACGATGAATCACTTAAAACATCTTTTCCAGCTCGACTCCCCCGCTCCAGCACAGGAGATGGTGACACTGCCCTTTTACACAAACCCACGTAATTGCACAGCACTTTTAAGAGCCCTTATCCGAGATTACATTACCGCACAAAAACTAGAAGGTCTTCTCTTCCTTGTATTTTTTTTCCCGAGGCAGCTAAAGGCTAATCTAATTAGAGTTAATTATGTTGGTCCGTGGGCTTCGAGGATTTAAGCTGTGTCTCTTTAATATAATCTTTTAAAGAAAGTAGAAAACATGAGCCAGTTTCAAATCTACACATGAAGGTCACTGCTCGCTATCGGATGCCAGGCCAGAGGAGATTGTGTGTGTGTGTGTGTGTGTGTGTGTGTGTGTGTGTGTGTGTGTGTGTGTGTGTGTGTGTGTGTGTGTGTGTGTGTGTGTGTGTGTGTGTGAGCTTGTGTTTCTGTGTATTGGCAAACACGTGCAACAGTGCATTGTCTACATTTCGTGTGATGGCAGAGGGATGCTGTAATTACACCAGCCGCCTCTGAGTGACGGAGCCTCTTGGCGCTGCGGCGTCAGTTTACGCCAGGCTCAGGCCCAGACTGGCAATAGTAATCTGGATGCCGTGCCAGGGCCCGTGAGTTCATGAACCTGCACCGTGTGGTCACCGCGGTGCGAGTCCCAGCGCACTGCTTTCAAGTAACGAAACCACCGCAACTCGTTTTGCAGAAATCAGGCACCATCAAGCAGGCTGTCGCTTTTGGGAACGAGTTGTTCCAACACCTTTACAAAAAAAATAACACTTCCCTGAAAGCTGTCGTCTTAAGCACTGAAACAAGTGAGGCTCTGTATTACAACACTTCAACTGAAGAGTGTGTGTAAGAGGAAGATGCAACTAGTGAGGTGCAATAGATAACTTTTCCTTTCTGCTCTGCTTTTACTTACTCCCCTTTTAGCAGTTTTGTTTTATCTTCATCATTTTATTTCTCTTTATCTGCCTTTGGTGTTTCTTGTGATGTGAGTTATGATGGTTTCCTCCGATAAAATAATTTCATATAAGTCGTAGTGGCTCATTAGTTAGTGCTCAGCTGCTTTTCAGTTGCGTAAAGAAGGTCGAGGCAAATGAAGAAAAAGTGAGATCGCTTTGTAGTGGAGTATTAATGCAGTGATGTATGAGTAGAGTTGATCTGCGCAGTGGGGTAAATGTCATGGTTTGTGTTTCTAACTTGCGAATAACTCGTCAACTGAGGCTTCGTTTGTAACCCAGTGGACATATTTTGTTCATTTAAACAGTTGTCAAACTGGTTGTAAAAGTGTTCCAGCAGTATAGACTCCAGTATAGACTCCAGTATAGACTCCAGTATAGACGCCTATACTAATGACTCCTCAGTGCAAACACTATCACCATCTTCTTGAGACTCATTTGTATTTATGGAAGTGACAGTTCACGGACACTATGGAAGTTGTGCATGGGGACATTGCCTCTACTCAAACAGATGGACTTAAAACACCAATAACAACAATACTGATAAAGAAATTATACGTTTTAAGTAGTTTCAAACATTATTTAACATATTAATACCTCATTATAATTGTAATATGACACTTTAAAGTCACATTTAAACAGAAATATGATCAATTAGTTTCCCACAATGCATTTCCTGCTACAGACACGTCAATTACCGTTATTGCAACGCCACGCCTGTTAGTGCTGGTGCAAAAGGATGATTCATCCTTCAGAATCCAGTCTCGATGCATTACTCACTATCCAGTGAATATATTGAGTGTTTATTGTGTGAGGAGAAGTCAATGAGGGAGTGTTTTGGGACACAGCCGTGGGATTTGTTTGATTTTCACTGTGGATGCACTTGGACTGACTTGCAAACCCCAGCTGCAGAGAGCTCAGTGGTCTTTTATGATCGATCCGAGGAAGCCATTAACACAGTGGCTGACAAAAGAGCCTCGATTTCCGCAGCCCGACATGAGCTCACATACGCAGACATGCAGCGGCGATGGCAACAGGCCTTAATTGGTGAGGCAGTTTCAAGCCCTTATCACAGAGGCAGACTGGGGCACAGGCCACAGCTGCACTGTCACTTATCCTGCAGACTCATTTTCCAAAAGTGGAAAGAGGCCTGGACCTGGATGTCTCTGAGGCCCCTTCAAGCTGCCTTCACCACTCCATGTTTGCTGTTCACCTAGATCATGATTCATCACTGTAGGTGGTGGAATAATCGCAGACAATGACGGATAAATGTCAACAACGATATATCTGTGAAAGACTTTATCTGCAAATATTTAAAAAAAGGTTTATTTGCTATATTCATTAAATATCTTGTTTTTGATTACCACAAATCACAGCTTTTGTATCCAAGGGTTAAAACAAAGGTTGGTTGTAACTGTTAAAAAACGAGACGTGTCCCCATCGCAGGACAAATATTGTTGGGAAAGGAAAAGTGCCGGATCCTTTCCTGAAAGAACTTTATGATGGTTTCCTCCAGTTTTCATCAAATTACAGGGGGTGTAATGGGTCAGGTTGATGCTAATTAATTACATGTTGATTAAACTTCTGTCCACAAGTGATGTTAAATTATTAAACTGGGATTGGCAGAGTCCAGGAACACTGGACGCTCTCAGTGTGTCGGCATGAAGACTGACCCATTAAAAGCAAGAAGCAATAAAGATTTCCAATGTAATGAATGTGATGCTGTGAATATTATAACATTAAAAGCCAGATCACTTAGCACCGGGGTGAACGACTGCTTAATAACTGCTTTGCTCTTAATCCAAGATGTGCACATGCTCTAATTACATCAGTAATACGCATTAGTGTAAAACGGAAACCTCGGTGACATGATACAGACACACAACTTCTTCTAACTCACGACTCATCCATGCTTTTGAGCAAACACACGCTCTGCCTGCATGGAAACCAATATCTGTGACCGAGTGATTTGATCTGATTGTGATTCAGGTATCTGGTGCAAAGGCAGATTACAGTGAACACACTGCACTTAGAATAATGTAGTACTTCACACACGTGCTCAATAGCTTCACCTTTTGTTGCTGCCAGTCAGGTTCATATAGTTAATGACAGAGCAGCTCTGGCACCAATTGGTGAGCGTTTCGAGTATCACATCCACCCACCAACCCACCAACCCACCCATCCATCCATCCATCCATCCATCCATCCATCCATCCATCCATCCATCCATCCATCAGATAAGAGCCGAGGTAGAAGAACCACCACCACATCACTGATGGTTGTTGAGCACGAGAGGCATGAACATCCACAGATTATTTCAGATTTACGCTGCTAGTGGACAGAAACAGAACAAGATTTAACTCTATACCTTTGTAATCTTACCTTATTTGACACAAAGGAACCCAAAACACCAAACACCAAACACACACACACACACACACACACACACACACACACACACACACACACACACACAGCTCATTCCAATCACATTGTGATATTATCGGAGGCAAACGATGGAACCTTTAAAAATGCAGCTAAGTGGTTGTTGCCAATTTCCAATTTCTGTCAATAAAAGACAAATATGTTGTCCAAGGACAGTCTTGTTGTTGTTGATGCGTGTGTGTTTGTGAGTGTGTGAGTGTGTGTCAGATGTCCTTAAGTGTGTTTCAGAGAAAAAGAGTTGGCAATCGGCTTTGGCTGTCTGCTGGATACCAGACGAGGAGGAGAGATTATGAGAAAGGCTGCTCTCTTCCTGGTACCGGAGTGAAGATGTGGTTCATGCTCGGGCAAGAGTGACTGATGTGTTACCGAAAATGAGATCAAATGTTTACTGTGGTGCAGTTCAGATTTTCTTCTGGTAAACGTGGTTATCGCTCCAGGATTTCAAGCGTTATTTGGTCTGGTTAAAGTCAGCAAACACTTTGGTCAGTGTCAAATATCTTTAAACCTGCAGAAACCCTGTCATAATAAACGGTCGATCCATGACTAACACATCCTCTGTGTAGTATTTCTCAATTCTGTGTAAATTGGCAGCGACTCCTGCTGCCGTTACCACAGCAAAACCACACTGACAAGTGTCGACACAGTAGGCAAATATTAAGCTTAGTTTCCTTGATGGATGACTTAAATAATTAAGTGAGTCACGTTGCCCTTTAATCTTCTGACTCATCGCTGCTTCCACATCAGAATCAAAGCAGGCATTAAAAACAGGAGTAAATACCTCGGGAGGAAAACAGCCCTTACATTCAAAAACAACTTGCTAATTGACTGCGTTGTTATTTAAAGAGCGGCTGCACCGTTCACTTTGAAGCAGTCTTTTATCTCCTCTGCACCACGGCCACTTCTGCTGCATTGTGTCGTTTGTGAGGAGGATATGATCCCAATAAGCTCCTGCTCTTCCATTTCTGTTCAACCAGTTGGGGGGGGGGGGAGCAAAGACTGACGTACAGGAGGAAAGTATGCGTATCTTTGGCTGCCAGCCACAAGGTCGATGTATAGGAGGCTCGGCCTTTATCCAACAAGTTCCTGATATGGAGAACAAGGTTCGACCTAACAGGGTCTTAGACAAACATCTCTTTCCAAATTAGCCAAAGAGGTTTTTCCTTGTTGCTCCCTTAAAAACAAACACTAACTTAGAATATGTCACACGTAAAGAGTTTGACTTCTACAGCAGCTAAAGGACATGATAGGCTCGGGTGTGAGGGCAAGTCCAGGCAATCAGCCTGTCATTGCTTCACCTCGAGACAATCTGGTTCCTCTTGTTTGTCTTGTGTGTGTGTGTGTGTGTGTGTGTGTGTGTGTGGGGGGAGACGAGGATGCCTTGTTTGATAGGCTGCTTAAATAAAACCGTTGGGGCAGTTCCTACTTCGGCAGAGCTAAAATGAGAAACATCGCAATGAAGTAAATGTCCTGATGTCCTTATGAATAATCCACAATCAGTCCTAAAATAGCAAGAGAACCCAACAGCCCCAATGTCCATAGTGAGGATTATAAGTGGAAGAATTCACCAATAGCTCTCGAACCCGGTTGTCTTTCTACGTTGACAACTTCATTAACGTCTTCTAGGTGCAGGGCTCCTCTTTTTCAATCCTGAGATACTTGCGTCCTTTCGGTTTCCCGTCCTGCTGTTTTCTAACATGAGCTCACTCTGACATTTTATTCGAAGGCTGGCAATAAAAAGAGTTCTGGAAAATGTTGGGAGCAACTAAGTCGGACATTTGTGTTCTCACGTACAACTGGAGCTCAGTGCATGTTTGAGAGCAGCTTTAGATTCTGCTCTCATACACAAATGTTTGATTGGACAAGCGCAAACACAAATTACAGTCCTGAGGCTCTGTATTTTTTCAGTCATTGTAGTTGTGATTGTTTGTGTAACTGGTAGATTAACTTAAGTAACATCCGCCTGCTCACAGGGTGTTTCCTGTTTCACTTTCTTTACAAGCGAGGACTTTTTTGAGTTCTACTGATTATAGTGGAAGAAAATGTAAAGATAACGAGAGGAGACGAGGCGGACATGTTCCACTGGTTGATGAAATCAGTGGCTCCTACACCCTGATCTGAAAGAGCTGCTGTATGTGGTGGTCATTGGCTGCATTAATCAACACCGAACATCCTCTCCATTAGCTTCCATGGACACGCTGTTAACAGATAACCCACGTGTATGTTGGGTTCAATGTCATACAGCCCATTACAATATCCCCCTGGTTATTAACAAGCCAGGAGGCTCAGGAGAACCACATATGAAGAGGGTGCTGCAAGGTGACTGTAATCTACAACATCTGCTTGAGCCTTCAATGAAGTCGTTTTCCTCCCATTTAAAGTGGCAAGAGACAACTTTCACCTCCGAGTGTTTCCAAGTGGAATTGATGGAGTTTAACCGACCTGCCAAATCACAAAGTAAGGTTTATCCTCAGGGTGAACGTGGGATCAACACAATCTCTCCCTGTTGCTGCCGTGGCCCCTTTCTCCTGCTCATTTATCCTCACCATCCACCGCCTTGGCACCAAATGCTGATTCAAACCTATCTGGGAGTTCCCCTGAGAACCAGTGAACCACAGGTGCAGGGACTCCGCTCCTCCTTTAGACCTGGCTCTGCAGAAAGGGCACAACCACAGTGCGTGAACTACTTTTATCTTTTTTTTTTTTTTTTTTAAATCAACACCTGCATTATTCTGCTTGTTGTTTGTTTTACTAAACTATTCAGTTTGTTGCTCTTGAATTAAAGCATTTATCTTATCAGATGCTATTCAGCAGCTCTAACGCAGGTCGGACTGGCAAGACCACAACATCCTGCTGTGGGGAGGAGACGGCACGACCGATCACAGAAGAGCAATCTGTAACTTTCAACACATTCAAATTAGAGCAACGACAAAGCATCCAGTGTTTTTTTTTAAAGTTATTGCGCCATGTAAATCTCAGTCCTGCCAGATAAAATGTATGATTGTGAATGGAATGAAGTGGAACAGCTTCGGCCTGTGTGAACTGTCGATGAGGTCTGCATCGATGTGCACGATTCCCAGAGAGCGCTTTCATTTCTCTGACATTTTATAAATCAAATTACGAATAAGAAAACAATCGCAAGATTTATCAATATCGTAAACAATCAATATTTGCAGTCGAAATACATAAATCCCACGTCAGGCTCAGGATGAATCGTCATCATGTGTCCAACAATCACGCTAAAAATTAAATACAAATGATGGTGACTCATGAGCTCACATGTCAGAGACTTTAAAGCCGATGATGTTCCCCCGTGAGTTGATCTTTGGAGGAGCCCATCAATATGAAGTGTCACCTAACAGGCACTTCCTTCCTCTAAAGCCGACAGTAAACCAGCAGGTTTCACTGAGGGACTTACTGTCGCACATCGAAAAGAATTCTCCAGAGGACGCAAATCAATGTGGGGATTTTTACACAGCACTTCTCAGAATGTCCAAACAGAGACGTGTGCATGATGTGTTACATGTTACATCACGATCAACAAGACTGAATGATAACAATCCGAGGCTGAGGAAGGTGGCACACTTTACAGGACTCGCTCCTCCACACAGGCACTGACTGAAAAGAGGTTTCTCTGCTGAGGAGGAGTCTTTATATCACAGCCGTGTCTCGAGGCCCAACACCAAAGATGCAGAAGAGACATACCTCTGCACTTAGTGTGTTGTGTTACTAGTCTCTGAGGAATGGAAACATACAGGACGACTGAAAAGAAACACGTCTACGCAACATTTAGAGATTTAAGGTTCAGGCCGATACTGATATTACAAAGTAAAATACACTTCAACGTGAACTTTCTGCTTTGTTTATTCTTTAAAATAAAAGTTGATGTATTATATTATTAACATATTGGCAAAAATAAATGCAGATATTGATATTTTTGCGAAAGGCTCTATTAGATGATATTGAAATAAGAGCAGGTCAGGTAAAACATGACAGGATGAGAGGATGTGATATGATATTTTGCTCTGTCACATTTGCTGAACCGACTTACTACGACTTAAGTTGTAAAACAATTTGTCAAAGAATCTTTCCTGCCAAGATCTTTTTTACGAAACACAACTTTGTCAACTTTTAACATTTCTGAAAAATAAAACATCATCCACTTTGAGAGCAGCCATGTATATCATTTTATAAATCTTTCTACCAGCGTCTGATCAGACTTAATACAGCTTTGAAAACATAACACTTAACTGAGAACAAAATATAGGTCGCCCTGTGATAATTAGCTTTTTGTGATCCCGATTTAGAAATCAGCTCACGGGTCTTTTATAGCTGCGATAGTGACGAGCAGCATTTATCATCACACACCAAAACAGCTTCTGAGGAGGGAAACCTGCTCACACCATATGTTATATATGAGTTTATATATATAGAATCAAATAAGCTATATCCCCACATTTCATGATGGAACTTGTTTCATTCAACATGTGCCAGGGGCATCGTGTGTTCAAATATTTCAAAGGGAACAGTTTCCTGACTCAGCACGAGTGGTTTGACTTCATTAAGAAGACGGTGAATAAATTACACGAGACAAACGTCTGATATTGATCAGGGCCGGGACCCCATTGGCTTATTGTGTTTGAATTATGCATGTTTGTGTGAATGAAAGGGAGATAATCAGTGTCGTTAACCTGTTTAGTTCAGATCTACGACATGATTAATGATGACAAACACTTTAAAAATACAGCAGCAACGATTAGTCAGTTAGTTCATCAATAGAAGACGACTGAGGAACTCATTTGAGGACTTAATAATGGTTTTAATCACTAGAACCTGCTGGTTTTCAGCTCACAGCCCATGACACACAATATCTTTGAGTTCTGAACGAGACAGTGAGGGACAGACATGTCAGGGTCTGTGGTCTGATGATCATATTATATAGAAATGAATAAACATGGAGGCAAGGGTCTGAACTCAAGCTGCTGCCCAGTGGCACGTTCATGATGAGGAGGCTCATCTTCATCCCAGTCAGAACACATCAGCCAGGAGGAGGTGATTCAAACGACTGGCCTCCACATGGCACGCACGCACACATGCACACTCACACGCACACTTATACACATACACACACATTCTTCTGTTATTTATCGCTTCGATCGCCACAAAAATCACAATATTTACAAATTTATCGTTTTCATAAATCCCTGCTAACACGTTCCGTTTGATGACGTGAAGACAGAAATGGTTAACACACCACTTCCGGCAAAACCCTTTACAATAAAAAACTAAAAAGGAAGGAAGGTACCAACGTCTTCTACTTTCTATTGAGTTTTTAATCTATAAATAATTGGATTAAATAACGATCAGAGGGAATAAAACAGAAACAGGTTTGTATTTTGGTATTAATTAAATGGAAACTGTTATTTGTGCCTGGAATTGATAACAAATAGATGTTGATAACCATTATTACAACTTTTATTGACTTATGCTTTTAATATATATAAATAAATATGTGAAAATGAACCAATTCCACTTTTAAACAACTTCCTAGTCAGACTAATGGACCCAGGTTGTCGGAGTACAGGGCCAATTTAAAGGGTTTAAATATAAAGAAATTCACATTTGATTAAATACAGTTATATTTAGTTATAACTCTGAAACGAGTGGTTTATTATGTGTATTAGTTCTCTGTTCCTTTGAAGGCCGAGCTCCGGACGTGTAGCGGCGAACTGCTGCTCGCTCCCCGCGGCTCCTCCACGCTGACTGCGGCTCCGGTCCCGGTGTCTGCCGCCCTGCCTGCCGTCGGAGGCGGCTACAGCTCTGCGCTGACTACGTGCTAACACAACCCTCCACGTCCACAACAACACGAACAAACGATACAAATAAAACCTCCACAACCCCCTGAATCCATGTTCTCCTTCACCCGCTCAGCATCCTCCTCCCCGGGCGGAGAGAGCCTCCACAACCCGGAGGAAGATGCTCCAGAGGCGGCGTGCCACTGCCCGGACGCCCCGCTGCCTCCAGCCCGGAGCCCCGCTCAGCCCCGCAGTCCCACACAGCACAGCCGCTGAAACGAGGAGGAAAACGTGGGGAGATAGAAACGCACCTTACCGTGGACGTCGCTCGGCGCGGGCGGCTCCTTCCTCTCGCGGGTTGTCAAAGAGGCTGTGGGTTAGTGCTGCGGACTCTCTGCCTCCACCCACCGGCCGCCCCTGGGCTCCTGCTGCTCGGATACTTCCACCGTCAGAAGACGCCCGGTTCTTCCCCCTCTGATGCACAGCCCTGCCTGCCCGCCTGTGAGCGTGTGTCTGCGGATGACAGACGCTGGACCCGGTGACACTGACACACGGAGGGCAGGGCGTGTCCCCCCCTCCCGCCCCGCACGCCCCGCAGGGCCCCGCACGGCCCGCCCCTTGTCCCGCAGGCACACGCCGTTCTGGAGGAGTGAAGGAGGAAACACATGGAGTCGTTTTATTATGGGACTGATTTATAACAGCATGATTATTAAAGTAAATACACAACAATACACACAGTTCAGTAGTTAAATGATAATTGATTATTATTCATTAGTAAATATTTAGTATTTGTTTTACAACTTGTTAGAAAATGGGCCTTTGGTTTAACAGATGATTTATAATGAATATTTACTAAATATTTAGTATTTTTCTGACAATTTGTCATGAATATTTTCCTTTGGTATAGTTGATAATTCATAATAATGAATAACTGAATATTATTAAACTATGGGCCAGCTGACAGTCAATTAAATACATTTACAGGGCCGTGCACAGACACTTCGGGGGGCAGGTACTCAAGGGAATAAGATTCGCACCCCTCTAAGTACTCAAATAAAACTTACTACACATTTACAAGTACTACAAAATCATGAATCAACATCTATCAGATGATCTTGAATTCTACATTTACATATTTATATATAAAGGATTTGGGATATTGTCATATTTGCATTTGTTACGGAGCCAAGAAAGTTTACGGCCGCCTGTAAATTATCTCAGTCTTTATTGTGACCTGATATAATGTGCACATAAAATAATCTATATAACAAGACGAGATCAAAGTGACCTAATGACCCAGATCCTTCACGCTCACTCAAACCATGTCTTTAAATTATTGACCTCCGCACATTAATGATCCATCGATTCCTCTGCAGCTGAGACCTGGTGTCGGGACATAACAACACACGAGGGGGGGGATCGTTTAATTCCCTGCTCATGTATAATTAACGACATCAAGTGGCAGGAATCAAATAGCACCATGTCGGTTATGATCCAGCCGTTTGCCTGGAGAACACTTTAAAGCTCCAGTCGGTGCCGTTACTCCACATCTCACAGCTTCCACCACGAGTCCAGCAGAGTTTCAACTGAGCTGAAGGGCACAGACTCTGCTTCTGTTGCTACAGCAGCTAGGTTATCTAAGAACACTTGGATGGATCAACTGATAAGATATGGGGGGGTCAAAGGTCAAAGGTCAAGGTGGCCTCATAACATATGTATTAGGCCTTTTGACCATGATATCTCAAGTCTGGCTTTAAGGGAGTTTCTACAAATTTTCACCAGTTGTCACTATCTCGCTTACAAGACCACAGGTTAAGAGTATTTCTAGTTCTTTGTTAAATAAAAGACCAACATGAACATGGGAACCCTCATCCTCCTCTGCAGGTAATCCTTGTTGTGTTTCAGGTTGTAATACTTTTCTGATTGCAGGAATGTTTAGTGTAGAAAGTCGTGGCTGCTACTCTGTGAGTGTTGTTCACTTTCTTGGAGCTGTAATGTGTTTATTTTGAAACTGTGCATGCTCAGGACTTTGTAGAACCTGCGCTGCTCCCAAATGAGTTGGTTGTTTTCTCCTGCTACTCTCAGACAATATTGCTAACAAACGTCGGGGGGGCAGACCTTTGATGCGCAGCTTCTTCCCACGTGAAAGTGCACAAGTGAGGCGACGGTGAGATTAGAGGGAATCAATGTTTCTACAGGTAAACAAAGTTCCAGTGGAGCTGTTTGATCTGAGGAGCCTCGAGGAATTAAAATCTTTAACAGATGAGGATGTTTTTCAGATTCTGAATTTCAGCAATCTTTGACTAATTCTAATCTTACAAACAAAAAAATATAAATAGTTTGTTTCTTGTTGTGATAAAACAAAAATATAGGAGTAGAAAGTACAGATATTTACTTATACATGTAGTGGAGGGAAAGGGAAAAGTACCTGAAAAAACCCCCTACTTAAGTAAAGTACAGATACATGAGAAATGTACTCAGGTACAGCAATGAAGTAAATGTACTCTGTTACATCGCAGCACAGTGAGTTCATCTCGCGGGATATTATATGTTTTCTCAGCACTGCAGTTGTTTTGCAACATGAAGCTCTTCAGTGAGACATCAGCGGAGGAGGTGAAGCAGTCCATCAAATACTGCTGAGAAAATCGGAGTCATGTCTACTGCCAATAAACATCTGTGTGTGTGTGTGTGTGTGTGTGTGTGTGTGAGAGTCAAACTGGTAAACAGTCTTTTGTGCAGCTTAGACAAAACCCTGTGTTTATCTGAACTCTCCATCTCTGAGCATTTGAGCCCAACAATCTCTAAAATGTGAGTGACTTCCGTTTAATAAACATGTCAGAGGAGGTTCTTCAGCCCTGACTTCCTCTGTGTGTTGAGGCCTGTACTTGGCCCCTGGGCCCCTCAGCCCCTCGGTGGAGACCCACACAGCTCAGGACTGATTCGCTCCTGTGGAGAGCACAGGTACAGGTACAGGTACCGGCCCGGCCTGCGCTGCCTCTGCAGGGGAGCGTGCTGTCGTTCTCCTGTGGAGCTTCATCTCTCTGTGCACGTGCATACATGTCTTCTTTAAGCCTGGAGTGTATTCAACGTTTAGTTCACAGGATCAGATAAAAGAGAACTGGGCTGATACTGAGGACACACATGATGCAAATCTGAGGTTTGCTCATATGCTGAATCTACTCTTGAATAAATAAAGATGCTAATCAGTGTTACCTCGTGTTTTCATGTGTTTTCCAACAGGATGTGTGTGCACCACAAAACCACAGCAAGAGGATGTGTGAACACCGGTGACCGACTTTTCTGAAAGCTGCTACAAATGTATTATTCTGCTGTTTACTACTGAATGTGTGACGTTGTGTAATTTATAAAATCCCTTTCCAATTTTAAAAGAGTCTGACTAATAACTTTATGTAAGTTCAGAAATTATGAAACCAAGCAGAATTAAACTATAAACCCTAGACTGTGCTGCCCTCCAGTGGAGACATGGCTGATGTGCACACAGGCTGTAAACCCCTGAGATCTTCTATTCAAGCCTCAAAGTAGAAAAGAACCAGTTATAACATATATTTACAGGAAATATACACTTGAGTAATATATACAATCAGGGAATTTTGAAGTATTTTCTGCAGGATTCAACTTCACCATCACACGGCCGCTGTGTGGCCAGATAGCGACACTGCAGAGGAAGAAGCAGTCTGAGGTTATTCATGCTCTGAAAACACAGTGTTCCAAACCCCCTGTTCAGTATTTACAACACAACATAACAAACTAACTACAGGATTACACTTCACACCATAATTATGCAGATACACAGATCTAGTTCTAAATGTATACTCCTTCCGTGAAGCATCTGCATTTCACAAATATTGAATATGTGACAGTAAAATATATCAACACTTGGATGTTGACATTCACGTTTATATGAAATATTGATAAATTTCATTTATTGAAAACGTTTTTCAAACTTAATCTGCTGCCTGGAAGAAACCCAACAAGTGGACAAGGCCAAGAACTGACCAGGGGAAAGTTTTGTAAAATACTGTAAGGATTTTCTTTATGCGTGTAATCATATTTAAAATAAAAGGAATAGTTTTTCATTTTGGTAAACATCCTACAAGAAAGCAAATTTCCCAAAATGTCAAACAATTCTAGCTGTTACTTTATCATTCTTTATTGGTTGATACAGAAATGTCACATAAACTATACTTGTACAGTAATAAGCTCTTAAAATGTCCGTATTACTGCTTAAAACTACAGTGCTGTACATAATCAACTGTGTATTTGGTGTATAAATGAATAACAGGGGTTTTAAAGTCAAGTGCTCCCCATGTAATGTGCTTTAAACAAAAACCAGGCATCCGTAATAAATCACACAGCAGCATCTCTTCAATGAATCTTCCGTGTTGTGTCAATATTTTCTTTTATTTTTGACAGCGTTTCAGAATATCTTACAGGTAAACAAGATTTTTGCAAAAGTTAATATATCCATAGCGTTGCATTTCATAAAAATAATTGCTCCACTTACACTCTTTGTGACCGTCCATAGTACACGGAGTCATATTTATAGAGATATTTGTTTGGGGGGGGGGTCTACACGCTGCCATGACACTACACAGTGATGCTGAGCCGTTTCAGAGTTTATGATGCAGCCTGTGTTGTTTTCTTCTTCTTCTTCTTCTTCCAACACACACACACACACACACACTTCTGTTCTTGTTCTTTCAGCTTTCCACAGCAAACCACTCAGACAGTTTGGTTCAAAGGAGACGGCTCGGACGTGGGGAGCAGCGCAGCACGCATCTTTCTGTTTCTCGCTTCAAAAGAAGAGGTCAGAAAATAAAGGAGCAGTCCAGGATGACACAGTTTTCTACCTTTAGTCTGACAAAGTGTGAAATTGAGGTCTGGGGGCTTGTTTTGCGGCGACAACCCTCCACAGTCTCCACGTGACTGAGGAGGGGGGGGGGGCTGTGCTGGGCCTTCTGTGCCTGGCTGACGATTTTCTGTGACATAATAATTCATATCCCCAAACCTGCTGTGTGCGATTGTGCTTTAAAGTCAGTCTGCTTAGTCCTCGTGTAATTACGGATTACAATGGCAAACATAATGACTGCTCTCCCTTCGCTCTTTCATTATCCAAACACCGCTGGACCCTCTCTCAGCCGGAGGAGGCAGAGGAAACATTTGCTCTGGTATTATGTGCTGTAATGATTTTCTGTTTCTGGCTTGTTTGTAAAGGGGGTGGGGGGAGATGACCGCTCATAAATGTCATGTAAGTAAAGAAGATTCAGATGATGGGAGAAGATTTGCCGACCTCAACGCTGACTGTTCACTAAACCCCTTCCCCCCCACCACAGGGATCCAATCATAGCTGAGCAGCAGTGAGTGGTAGAAACACAAGTACCGAGAGTTTCAAAGGATGAAACTCTTTCCTACTGGTTTACTACCTCATGTAAGCATGGTTTAAGTAGCATGGTTTCAGTTTGTAGCTGTTGTCCGGCTCTTCAAATATCCACTCCAACCAATCAGCCGCACACTGATACACAAAGATGGAGGAGATGACAGATCCCCAAAAACTTGTGGAGCGGGTGAAGCCTCCTTTGTCAGTCGCTGCTTTGAAGTGACAGGCTGTTGTCTGAAATCCAGCAGCCATTGTTTCCACAAAGAATCGAGAAGCTGCAGACGTGCCGTGCAAAGAAAGAAAAGCTTGACGGGAGTAAAGGAAGCAACACAAAGGGCGACAGGTTCAGCAGGCGGTCATTTGTCAGGTTATTGTATAAAAAAATGCAAACGTAAGATAATAAAATTAAGACGTACAGGGAACAACACACAGTCACAGGAAATGAATCATATTCAGCGGCCTCGTCTCAGCCCAAATAGAAATGTTGCATTTTCAAAATCAAGGCCTTTCATTGCTTCAGGTTCCAGGTTGATGGGTGAGGCAGCTTTCTCCTCGAAGACTCGATATCAGATCGTACTAATTCTGTTTGGTTTGGGTGCAGAGCTCTGGCATGAGCTGACATTTAATTATGCCACGTTGTATAAGCCATAATTCATGGAAATTACCGGTGTCAGACCTCATTAAGAAATCAGTAATGAAAAGTAGAGTGACCCGGAATGAACTGCGTGCACAAACACGGGGCGTTAATATCTCTGGTAATGGACTCATTTCCATACACGATGCATTTCACCTCGTCACATGTAAAAAATACAGTTTATTGTTGATGTTCTGTAAAGTTAGTGTTGGTATAGCAGCCTGTTTCAAACCCTCCAAAGTGTCTCGGAGTTGAACCTTTGACTCTGTCAGTCTAAGGCACTCTGCCTCTGTGTCGGTGCCACGCCTGCTCCTCCTCCTCCTCCTCCTCCTCCTCCTCCTCTCAGCATCCGACCGGACGCCACCGCCGTGGATTGCTTTGTTCGTTAAGCACAGAAACGAGAAAACAGCGGATGGAGACGACACCCTCGCTGAGAGCAGAGTTCTGGTCCGTGTCGCGCTGGTTCTGCTCGTATAATCCTGGACTAGAATTTCCATCGGCTCAGCTATAAGGTTCTGTTCGCTTAAAGATGATCTTATTTACAAAAATGATCCCACATATTCATATTCATTATAATATATCTATGTCTATAATCATCTGATAGAATATTCAAGACAGATCCAGGCCCACACAGTCTCTGTTAAGGCAAAGTTCTGTTGATCATCTCCGCTGTCGCGCTTTGTTCCATTCGCTCACGTCAAAAACAGGCAAACCGTCTTCTGCACATTCTGCTTCATAAAATAGACTCCACTGGGAAGATATATAAAAAAAATCCAACTTCCTGTCGAGTTGGTTTATATTTGCATGTTTGTCCCCAAGTTATGTTCAGGGAGGTTTTTTAAAGTCTGTACCCCCTCCCAGAATGATCCCCCCGCTCCACCCTGCCACACGTCACACACATTCTACTTGCTCTTCCATTTTTTTTTTTTTCAAAAAGTGGATGATTTACCAGTTCTTAAGGTGGTGGGTGTAAAATATTTCTCAAAATAATTTAGAGTACAGTATCATAAATAAACTTCTAAAAACACGTGGTCCAGATCACCCTGGCCCCCGCCCGTGGTTTTGACTCTGGTTCATGGGAGAACAGGAGTAAGGGGGGGGGAGATAAAGAAGCACAGGAGGGTGGGGGGATGGTGGGGTCATCCAGATGTTGGTGGTGTAGCTCAGATGAGTGTGGCCACTTGTTTTCTGCCGGAGCTGCGGTGTTATCTGCTCAGCGTGGACGTGCCCGTGCGCAGCGTGCTGGGCAGCTTGTCCGACCCGGGGATCTTCCAGGGCCCGGGAGAGACCGTGACCTTCCTCCCTGCTACGCCGCCGCCGCCGCTGCTGGTGCTCTTGTTGGGCAGGCTGGGCCGGCTCTCTCCCAGGCTGCGGTCCCTGGGCCTGGGCTTGCACTGCTCCGACTCCACCTGCTGCTGCCACCCAACGCCGTAGCGCTCCACGTCCTCTCTGCTGTTTCCGTTGGTGTGTGGGAGCTTGGAGCAGCTGGGAGAGTGGGTGGATTCTCTGGTTTCCCCGGTGTGTCTCTCCTTGGACCTCCCTCTGGTGCTCCTGGAAGCTTTGAGCTCCCCACTCTGCCCCTCTTTGCCCCCTTCCCCCTCAGTAGTGGGCTGCACCCTGTGCCCCTTGTGGGAGGACCTGCCGCCCTCTTTCTTCGCTCTGCCGCTGCCGCCGGTTGAAGCCGCTCTCCTCCCCTGGCCGATCGGATCTGGGTTTAGCAGCTCGGCCTTCTGGGGGCTCTTTGAACGCTCCGTCCGGCCGTCCCGTGCCCCCGCGTCTCGAGGGATGTCCAGAGGCAGCAGGTGAGATGGGTCGGGGGCCGGGGCCAGATGAGATGAAGGCGATGACATGGAAAGGCTGTCGATGGGAGGGGCTACTTCCGACAGGCTTGGGGAGGCTGAAGGGCGAGCATCCCATGGGGCAGCATTGTCTGGAACACACACACACACAGTCAATAATACCAAAGCAACGCAAACACACACACGCGCATGCACAAGTT
The DNA here is from genome assembly GCF_022539355.2 of Hippoglossus stenolepis. Classification (NCBI taxonomy): domain Eukaryota; kingdom Metazoa; phylum Chordata; class Actinopteri; order Pleuronectiformes; family Pleuronectidae; genus Hippoglossus; species Hippoglossus stenolepis. The sequence goes on from NC_061504.1 coordinate 14,410,238, forward strand.
AAAGTTCAAAGCTTGCATGCATGCCACTGCAAAACCAAAACCAAACACTAAATCAAAACAAAAAATAATCACCACAGCAATCATTCCTATTCTACAAGCTAAAAGCATTAAAGTAAATATCAGCGCAGCACGACAACCCACTTCAGAGCGTGTGACAGGACGACTCTACTTTTAGACAACATCAATCTGCCTCCCGTTGCTCTCCTTAAAGCCTCGGCCAATCTAAAACCTTGGCGGAAAATCGAAAACAGGTTTAATGAAATGGATGATGTGCCCAATAGGGTGGTGCTTTAGTGAGAATGAAAAACCTCAGGGGCCAAGTGCCTCTCTCTCTCTCTCTCTCTCTCTCTCTGGCCTGAAGAGGAGTGTATCCAGCTGCAGTGAATCTACAGCTCGGCCCTCCACTCTCACGGACTGTTAGCTTCCGCTTCTGCACTGATGAGTCCCGGCCATCGGTCACTTTCAGCGGGCTGGGCAGGGGGCAGAGGCCAGGGCTAACTACACTGGCACCGCGAGGCCCAATTATAAAGAGGGAGCAGACTAGATAGAGGACTGAGAGGGAGAAACAAGGGAACCTGGTCATTCTGAGGACACAGGAACTTCTGTCCTGCACGGGGAGGGACATTAGAGCCATTTGGTCCCATGTGTGTGTCCCCTGCTGGACTTCACAAAACATTACCAAGAGATACGAGAGCTTTTGGCGATAAGAGCAGATGCTGGTATCGATGTGTTGTAAATCAAAACACGCGATTTCAGCAGTGGAAATAATACCCAGAAGCCCCTGGACATTTTCCCATTGTTGTGAATCTCTTGCTTTGTTCTTCATATGTGAAAAGAAAAACGCCAGAGAGAGTCTGAACCCAATCGTCTGGACAGCTTTCTGTTTTTTTGGGACACTAACTTTAACCTTAACACCTACATATCCTCATTAAAAGTTGTTGATCTGTTGTTATTGATTCCTCTGGAGTGTTTGTGTCCACCTGATGAACACAACTCCCAACACGCGCTCCTCCTTTAATCCCAGTTTGCACTTCAGCGACTCCCGAGGGAAACATCTGGCTCTTCAGCTGCTCAATGCTCCATTAGGTTCCCCAGCTTCACGCTAACTGTGTGTCTGGGAGGTCGTGTGCAGCTGTAAGTCACAGCCTGGTAAAAGGTTTGTTAGAAAAATACAGATGCTATTTTCCATTGTCTTTTTGTTAAAATGTATTGATTATGGCGTCTTGCAAACAGATTTTAAATACTCACCTTAGAATGTGTCTTCAGTGAGTTTTATTTTGATGGTTTCTTATGTTTTCACCCATATAGAAGATGTTTGGTTTTAATTCCATATGTTAAAGGAGAGAATCTATAGTCACAGGGATACTGTAATATCTGAAATATATATGTAATATCTTATGTTGCTTTAAAGGAGCCTCTGAAGTCTGAGGAAATTAATCAAGTAACATCGACAGCATCACAAACTTCAGGCCCTGAGTTGGACAGATGTTTACTCGGCGGGGATCATCTAACGGAAGATGAAAGTTGCATTATGGGAAGTTTATGATCTGGTTTTGAGCTACATCGCCCCTAAAGTAAAGATTTATTTAATCCGTCTGTTCTTCTTGCATCGACCACAGTAATCAGACAGACGATTAAAGAAAAATCTGTTCGAAAATGAGAATGTTTCCTCTCTCACTCCCAGTCCTCACCCTCAACGTCTGTCCTTGCTCTATGTAACTTCAGTGAGTGGGTTTGATCTCCTGTGAGACATGTGGAACTGACTGAGTGAAGCTGAACTGCAGATCAGTTGTGTTCAGGAAGCCGGGGCTCATGGGTAATATCCACGGTTCAGTTGTGTTTCAGTTCAGTGAGCAGGGGCGACACAACGGAGCCCAACAGAATTTATCACCGTGTGCGGCCGTGATTAATTATTTCATGTCACTCTATAGTTTGCTGTCGTGTCAATTTGATGTAGAGTAGAAGGACTTTGATAAATACGTGCCCTTCAGGTTCAGATCTCACACGAGACAGACACACAAAACCTCACACAATGCAACACAGAGACAGGCAACGCAATCACAGGCATGCACGTGCACACAGCCGTATGCCTTTATGCAAACACTGCTCTTTGTTTTCGCTTTTAGCCGTTTCCTGAAAAGCGCAGCACGAGAACGTGAAACGAAAATAACTCGCTCCCTTGAACATTATTATGCTAATGTTTTAAATGGCCTAATTAATCTCCATAGATGATTTGCTTAACCTTCAAGTATGCAAATAAAGTGCCTGTAAACTACGAGTGATGAAATGCTGAATCAAGCCCACGCGGAACAGAGCGGAGCAGAACGGAGCGTGTGGGTTAAAAAACGCTGCCTGTACTTGGAGAGCTGCCGAAACACCACAGAAGATTTGCGATGATGGAGCACTGTGTCTCCTGGATGACCACAGTAAGACTCCCCGTGTGCACATTTCAAGGCCTCCTCAAGGCAAATAGTACAAAAGCACTTCACGCAGACAAATTTAATCTCGGGCCGGAAGGAGGTTGACAAAAAAAGGAGCAGACGCAGGGAGACGACCTCACCAAACTGCGTTTCCTGTGTTTAAGGACTCCGAAGGCAATCGCTCATGAACATGTGTCATTTTGGGCTTTAGTGGCGTCGGGTTCCTGCCTAAAATGGCTTTCCCTCGAGTGGGAGGTTGCAACAGGAGTGAGTGACGCATTAAGAGTTTTATTACCCGCAGTGTCACACAAATAAACGTCCCCTTCCGGGCTCAATTCGAGCTACGGGGAAATTTCACAGGGTAAATAATCGGCCGGGATATTTTACGTTCATCTCCTCCGGCTGACTCAGGGTGAACGCTCGATTTGCTCTATCTGTGGGGCTGCAGGTAGCTGCTGATTTATCTTCCAGTCAGGACGGGAGATTTTTACAACATCCTGCAGCTTGGAGAGAAATCTGAGAGCGGAAAGGCAAAAGAGTCTTCAACCGTCTGAGGCGTCCAAGGTCATAAAACAAGCTGTTTGGATATGAAAGTGCATCTTGAACAGTTGTTTACACCAACACAGCAAAACAGCAACACACACAAACACACAAACCACAGCACAAAACGCCCGGGTTAAAGGGAAGAGAGAAACGTTGGGATGGTCACAAACCGTGTCTTTAGAGTGGCCCATTAGGAAGAAATAGGGGGAGCCATGCTTGTCACTTTTCATGCACATGGAGAGACTGGAAGATACCATTCCTATAGAAGGGGAAGTAACAACCTAGACCAATCAATTAGTGATAGATCACTGAAATGGACAGAAGATAAACGAGTGTTAGTACAGATAGAAAAGACATAGAATTAGACACAGAATACAATGAGTGTATAAAAGATCAGGTACATGCTAGAATAATGTTATTATAGAGTGATATTAGAAAGACAGTGATTCATCTTAGAGTTAAAAGACATGATCGTCAGGACAAAGAAAGTTGCTGAAAGTGTCTGGTACTAACCGTACTCTGGGACCTGCCCTGTCCCCCTCTTTAGGAGAAGACGGACACGCCGACCTCCGGACTTGATCAGCTCGATGGCTCGGGCGTGGGTCATGTCCCGGGTGCTCTCGCCATTGATCTCAATGATTTGATCCCCGACCTGGATGTAAGTAGGCGGGTGACAGTTTTAGACCTTTTTAGTTTTGTCTAACTTTGTGGAAAACTGTTTGACGGAGCTGTTTTTACAGTTTCGGCAGGATGAGATGGATAAAGATGAAGTTTTTCTGAGTTTGGAAGAACTTGACTGACCCGCACCTGAAACCCGTGGGAGGAACAGGAGCGTTTCTAGGGTTTTTGCAGTCCCCATGCACAAGGGAACCCCACCGCAAGGAACTTATTATATATGATGGACGTTCTAGTCTTCAATCAAATTTCTAAAATAACATTTTGCGGCCTCATTAGGGGAATAGCCCATTATATAATTTTAGGGGGTTTATGGTAGATTTCAGGTAACGTAAAAACAAGGAAAGTGTTTGGTTTGTCCACTCTGGGCTCCTGTAGAAACCCCCCACTCATGATGTAGATATAAATGGCTCATTCCATGGTAACAAAAACAGAGTGATTCTTAGTTTCAGGGGATTATCATCTAATAAAAACATCGTAATGAATATTATTTCACTTCTGCTGATAAATCCTCTTAAATCCAAGCCACCACTGGTCCTTTAAACTGTCGCCCGACTTATTTGAGCAGGGTGTGACTGACAGAAACACCCAATTAATAACATTACATCTATATTAGCTGCCATCTTTTTGCACGAGCCTCTTGGGGACGTACACAGGGCCACCAGTGAGATGAGCAAATTAATGAAGCTGTTTAAGGAACCGAGGACCGAGCCAATTACGACGGAGCAGGTCTGAAGACGAGCGCGGCACGTACCAAATAGAAAATTAACAAGCTTCTTTTATTGCGGACGACAGTGATTTATAAAGATCAATATGGATCCATAATTCATTGGCTTTCCCGTGAGCCTCTGCGAGCATTAATAAGCATTACCCGTCAGGAGCTGCCGTCAGTTGTAATTAACTTCAGCGGTAATTCCGACATGTCATTTGAATGGAATTATGGCGAATCCCTTTCTGTGGAGCTGCTAAGAAACATATTAAGACGCCCTGATGAATTCTAATAACCCGCACAGTTAGCTGCAAATGTAAACATCAACTGGAGAGTTTCTCCTTTTTCCCGTGGACGCTACCGGACGTACATGAGGACGGGTCAAGTGTCATCCCTCCCTCCAGACGCTCTCAAGACGGGGGGGATTCATGGGTAACGGGACAAAACGTTCCAATTACGCTAACAAATGGAGAAGTCCTGCGGTAATGGTCGGGCTAATTTGAAAGTCAGGAGCGGACTAGAGTCGAGACAGGGGGAGTCATTAGGTGTCGTTACAGTGGTCTGTACAGAGGTGGGAGGGAAGACGGCTCCCTCATTAATCCTCACCTCGTAACAGCCGAGGAGAGCGAGCCTCCATTTTCATCTTTAATAAAGTTGGATGGACGACGTGTGAATGCGGAGCGGGGGGAGGCTGCTCCCTTCTTAAAGCTTAGAGGGGGTAATTAGATCTACTCAACGATGATGTGCAACAACCAATCACTTCATACAATCTCCTTAAAACGATCCAGTCTGGCACTTGGAGCTTGTTAGAAACTGTTAGTGCTCCCCTTCTGTGATTAGTTTACGGCAGCTCGGGCCAAATTACATTTCTTTTGAAGATGTGACAAAGAACCTGTTGAGCCGGTTGAGGAGAAACGATTTGGCCTGAACTCAAAATGTCAGAGCGACGGCAGGGAGTCGCAGCACAAGTGGGTTTTTTGGGCTTTCTGCACGTTAATACGCGTCGCAGCGGCGCTCAGATCCAAAGTGACAGACGTGTCAGGTGCTTTCTAACCAGCGTCTCACATGTACTTAAGTTAAATACAGACTGATCCCCCCCCACACACACAGAGGGATGTCGGAGGAGAGATCAAAGTGTTCGCAGCACCTTGTTCTCTGGAATCTGCTCCAGACTCAGTGGAGTTTCTGTATCTGAGCAGCAGGCGGCTCCTGTCGGGCCGTTCATCGAAAGCAGCTACGTACATTTACTCCTTTACAACCTTGTACTTTCAAACACTCAACATTTCTAGGGAAAATATAGTACGAGTACTACAGTAAATATAGTACTAGTACTTTATCACCTCCGCCAAGGAAATTATGTTTTTGTTTGCGTTTGTCAGTCAGCAGGATTTCGCAAAAGCTACAGGAGGAATTGTTGGTCCTTGGTGGAGTTGTGCGCTTTATCTATTGGAAAGATTTACTTGTGAAATTTAGATTTTTCTAAATAACATACGAGTACATATTTTACAAAACTTACAAATGTTCTTTCAGTTTTTTTTTCTCAAGTATGTTATATGTTTTTACTTTTACTACTTTTACTTTGAGTAGGATTTAGGACTTGGAGAATTTTTCACCACTGATCAGACGTCTTGGCAGCTTCTTTTCTGACTTGAAGTGAAGCTGAAGATAGATTCCCACCTCCCCCTCCTCCTCCTCCTCCTCTTCTTCCTCCTGCATCTGGGCTCAGTGTACTCCATCGACTACTCCACTGAGGAGGTGAACTAATATCTCCCCCGGGGGCATTTCCCACACATTATCTTGTACAGGTTCATTGCAGATAAGGAATGTTGAGCAGACTTAAGCTATCGGAGCCGGAGACATAAAGATCGGGGAACATACAAGTAAGAGAAGAAGGAAGCAGAAGACCGACAGCGATGTGTCGGCTGCAGGATTGAACCGGCATCGACAAGTAGAGAAAAGCTACTGTGGAATTTGTAGTTTATGTTTCTGGCAGCAAAGCACATGGAGCAAATGAGGGGGATGTAAAAGTGGAGTCTTGCGCTTTGTTTGATTCTCTTTTGCATTTTTAGTACGTCCTGTGTCTGTTCTTTCACCAAACACAGTCGCAACTTCATCTGGAGACAGAGAATTGTGCAGATCTGCAAACATCAAAGTAGATGAAGTCGTCCCACTTAAACACGTTATCTTTCTTTATCTTTCTGAATATTATCTGTTACTAAACGCACTGAGTTTTAGGAACTTCTGGGAGGAGACAAACTTCTGAAAAACCACAAAAGGACAAACCCTCTCTGAGCTATTCTGGCAGATTGTTTCTTAAGCGGCAGTGAGAAGTTGCTCTCGCAGCTTTGATAACATCAGACAATTACAGTGAGCGTCTGCCATGTAATCCACAAAGATAGAAAGCAGCTTAACCTCTAAAAAGGGGGGTGATAGAGGCTTTCTTTAAAAGAAATCACGTCATCAAAACCCACCCTCATCCTCCCGTTGCGGATGGCCGGTCCGTCCTCCGCCAGTCGTAGGACAAACAGGTCCATCTTGTACTCCCGCCCCCCACGGATGCTGAAACCGAAGCCCTTCACACTTTTGTCCAGCTCCACCGTGAAGAAGTCGAAGTCCTGTGTGAGCTGAGACACGATGAGACATATGTATATGATTAATCAGAAGGAAGCTGGCAGTCAGAACTTTGAATATAGTGAAATAGCTGCAAAAACTATGAGGACATGAATAAAATCAGTCTAAAATAAAAACTTGCATTCGCTATAAAAATTTATGGCAGTTTTTGGAATGCAGCAACTTCATTATAGGCAGTACATTGAAAAGCCTTGAACTGGGTACAAACATTTTGTGCTGTATAAATTATGAGCAGAGCAGAGGTGGACTGATACATCGGCAGATCTCAGCTTAGCTCAGAATCTATTGGCATAAATGTGGAAATACCACAATGCAGTAAGAACATACAGAAACATTGAAACAATATAATGATTACACTGTTTGTCCAGCAGAGAGCGCTGACAAGTGTATTTTTAAAAACGGTTGATAAAACGCTTCATAGACATTTACCACAACACACTATTGTTACTGTAAACACATTGACCAGTGCTCCTTTAACTATCAATTAAGTGGTCTCAGAAATCCAGTCTTGGTTCCTGCTTGTGGAAAAAACTCAATTCCTCTGCGACCCTACAGGAGAACCAGCAGAATGATGAAAGGATGGAAAACCTCCTTACCTGAACTGGTGGCATTCTGTAATCAGGCATGTACTGCCTGGTGTCGGCGGCGAGCTGTCTGTAGTCGAGCAGCGGCGGGTGTCTGTAGTCCAGCGTGGGCGGCTGCCGGTAGTCGGCCACAGGCGGGTGCCGGTAGTCCACCGGCGGCTGTCGGTAATCCGTGAACGGCGGCTGTCGGATGTCCGGTTTGACGTCCTGCCTCGCTTTCACTTCTGACCTGTAACTATCAGAGGATCAGAGGAACGTCTATGAGGATTCCTACACCTGTCATAGTTAACTCTCGTGCTGCTGGGTCACCGGGACAGAGTCGGCTTGTTTTAACAGATTGTCAGATTGAAAACCATCAAACTAGACTTAACCATCTTCAAAACTAAAGTCAAGTCATCTTGATCTCCCCCTGGTGGCTGGCTGCAGTATAGATCATCCACCCTGCCTTCTCCATGTTAGTGGACGGGACATGGATCAAAGTTATAAGTTGTATGTCAAATACATTTATCTCAAAGATTGTTTCTGTCTATTCCCGTGTTAGTTTTTCTAGTAAATAAAAAACCGTCATGATTGACAGCTGAGATAGACTCGTGATTGGTCGAGGGGATGTATCAGCAGGTTATGATACCGTGACCAAATGAAGTCAAAAGCACAACATGGCAGCGCCCGTGTGTGGGATACAGCAGTCACTGATTTGCTGCTGATACTGAGTCCAGAGAGACTCTGTTCATTGTCTGAAGCAGAGGGAAAAGACAATGACACTGTGGATTCTGGACACCTGCACTTCTTTGTAAAATATTCAACAGATCTCAATAAAAGAAGCAATTTCGGTTAATAATTTAGCGCCTTAAGAGTTAAGTGATGTTATACAACAAACTGGAGGGAGAATGAAAAAGACATTTTAAGTTCGAGAAAGATCGGGGAAAGTACTGCAGCAAGGGATCGAAAAGAATGAAAAAGTGAAGAAAGGTGAGAGAGAATGGAGGCAGAGGGAGGAAAGTGACTCCCTCGACTGTGTTCTGCCCCAGAGACAGATAGAGGGCGAGTCTATAAAAAAGCTTCCCTGTGTCAGCAAATCAAAACATGACACTTTAACGCAGCACCAGGATGAGACAGGTTTCTATATAACTGTTGGAGGTGTCGCGCTCTGTAACCCGGCCTCCTGGTGAACCTGCGTCTCACCTGCTCTCGTGGATGTAGGTCGGCGGCGGAGGGGCGGGCAGCTGGGTCACAGGGCTCTGATGGGGCACCGGGTTGGGTTGGCTGACGGAGGGGTTGAGTTCCGTGGCTGCTGGGCTGGGCTCGGAGGCCACGATGCTGGGCTGCGTCTTAGGGCTGTGCTGCTGCGCCATGGGGCTCTGCTTCTCCGAGCTGTGGGCCGATGGGGGGTTGCTGATCTCTGGGATGAGAATTAAAAAAAGAAAAATCATATCACAAGTATCGTCATCCTTTTTTCAACCATTTAAAAAAAGGTAAAACCTACGTTATTGGATTTGTTTCGCAACCTGGAGACATAACAACAAGCTCATAACTGCTGTAAAACAACTGTAAAGCCAAGTTGATCATAGACTGTAAATAAAGATGGATGACGTGTCTCCACTTCCTCCCACAACCCAAAAGTGAAGCCAAAAAATCCTGAATATGAACGCTGTCATTTTGGCGTATTAGGAGCCATGGTATCATCGACCTAAAGTGACACAAACCATCTCTAAGAAAACTTTGTAATTTGGTCCATGTCCCATCCACTAACATGGAGATGGCAGGATTTATGACCTATACAGCAGCCAGCCAGCAGGTGGCGATTGAGACGGTTTGGCTTCACTTCTGGGAAGCTGTCATGTCATCCATCTTTGTATGAGTCTTGTTGGTTGAGCTGCTCACAATACAAACAGTGTTGACCTACCAATAAATGCTTTGCTCAATAGTGCCCCTCGTGGTCAAAATCTCCATGGGATTCCTTTAATGTAGCTCTAAAGACTGAGGTCATAAATGTCCACGACTGGCAAAGCATACAGACGCAAACAAGCCGTCATTCTCATTTAATCAAATAAATATGTTATGCATTTTAATCTATACTGTCACTGTTAATTGTTTTATTTATATTAAGTTTATATGAATTGGAGATTTGAAGTGAGACCTAAAGAAACCAATATAAGTGAATGTAAGTGACAGTTAATCTAAAAAGAATCCGATTTTGCAAAACTTATATTACAACTTTGATTTAACCGAGCCAGTTCAATTACTGTCATAAATCACTGTCAACGCAAAGTCCTGCAGTTTCAGATCCTCCTCTGTGTGTGTGTGTGTGTGTGTGTGTGTGTGTGTGTGTGTGTGTGTGTGTGTGTGTGTGCACGTGCTCTCTCACCTTCCTGCGGTATGATCCTCAGGGTGACGCTGAGGCCTGCATCCTTGATCAGCTTGACGATGTCGGCGTGTGGCATGTTGACGATGGACTGGCTGTTCACCGCCAGGATCCTGTCTCCCACCTTCAGCTTCCCGCAGCGGTCGGCCGGGCTTCCCTCGATGATGCGGCCAATTTTGTGGGGCACAGCTGTCGGGGGGGGGAATCGAACGCAACACGCTGCAGGTGAGGACGCGCTCTCTGCAGCAGATTGGCGGATTACACTTGTGTGTGCTCACACAGCGCTCGCTCGCTCGCTCCCTGACTGACTGAGTATGTCTCTGTCTCTCTGGTTTTACGATTCACCCCAGGCTTATGTAAGGCATCCAGGTTTTTTTCTCTCCCATGTGTGTGGGCGATGCACTGATGCTCGGCAGCAGCAGAGATGTGTGTGACTGACGTGTCGTGGGCGGGTGTGCATAATTCAGGAGATAAAAAGAGAGGTGCTTCACTATTTAATGAGTCGTGACCTCCTCTTATACTGAGGTTTATCATGACACTAAATAAAGATTACTTGTCATCTTAGATGTGTCTGAGAGGGTTCACGTGAGGTTTAGCCCCCGAGGTTAAACAGTGTAGAGATGATGACTGATGACGCACGAGAATCTACTTCCCTCCATCAAACCGCACGGAAACAATCACAGGACTCACTGTTAGCGGCGGCCGCCTCGGGACGGTTCAGCGAGCTGATGATGACGAAGCCGAAGCCCTCGCTCTCCTTTCTGTTGATGATGACGTCACTGGGTTGAGCGCTTGGAGTCGACGTCCCGTCCGAAGAGGCCGCGTTGCCCACGCAGGTGTTGGGCGCCGGGTTGGTGCCGGTGCTGTTGCCGTACGTGAAGTCGCTGCGCGGGGAGCTGTGCTGCGTGGAGACCGAGCCGGGGCTGCGGCCGTTCTCCGGACAGGGCTCACCTGGAGGGGGAGGGAGGTGGAATAAGTAACGTGGTCGGATATGATAACTATTATAACTGTGAATAACAGAATGTACAAATATCATTGGTGTATCAAAAGTAAAAGTACTTAAGGCAGAAAGTAGGACCCTGTGACAGGTGTATTATTACTTTCAGGATAACACAGAAACTACTGAACCGATTTCCATGCAATTTTGGCGGAAGAAGAAGAAGACATTAAATTTTGGAGCAGATCCAGATCTTTTTATAGTTGTTTTTTATGTACACTCTTAAACTACAGATGTCAAATTGATGTAGTTGAGTAAAAAGCTCAATATTTCCCGTCTGATACGTTGTGAAGTAGAACAATCAAGTAAAGTACCTGTTAGTTGTACTTAAGTTGAGTAAATGTACCCGTCTGTCAGTCACAATGTTTTCTCTTCTACAGATGAAGGTAATTTAAGATTTCTCCTCTCTCTTTCTCTTGATGTTGTTTCTCCACAAAAAAATCATTTTCTTCAATAGAATCCTAAGCTAATTTTAAACGTGCAAAGAAAACAATTAATTTGACAGGCGGGAGCTGTTTTTCTTCTCCGATCTTTTAAAAATTGGACGAGCTGGAGCCGAGTCTCATCGTCTCGAGAAGAATCGAGAAGCAAACACGATAAAAAAAAAACACATCATTAAAATGCAGCACCGTGACAATCCAGGCTGAGAGCAGCTTCTAGATCAAATCTGATGTTGCGGTTTTGAAGGCTCATCGAGAAGCAGAGCTGCGGTTTGCTGTAGTTTAACAGTTGGAAATATTAACTGTAACGTCAGTTACAGTTAATATTTTTTACGACGGGAGAAAATAGTCCAATGTGGGGAGTTGGGTGCAGGAGGAAGTGTGAGCTCGGAGCAGAGAGCCGAGTCTGACGCCTCGCAAAGTGCCAGTGGGAGCCAGACAATTAGGACGGAAGTAAGGGCCACAGAAGAGGCCAGGCATGAGTCAGACAGTAGCCTTTGGTGAGCAGAAATTGACGGAGAAGGCGAAAGAGAGTGGGAAGAATTGGATTGGTGAGAACAGTGTGTGTGTGTGTGTGTGTGTGTGTGTGTGTGTGTGTGTGTGTGTGTGTGTGTGTGTGTGTGTGTGTGTGTGTGTGTGTGTGTGTGTGTGTGTGTGAGAGAGGTAATAATGAGGACGGAGGAGGCCGGAGTTCACAGGAGGAGACGTGTCGTCCCAGTGTGCAGACTCAAAGGTGAAGGAGCTTGTAGAAGAAACAGTGCGATCTCGAGAGTTTTCAGTGCAATTAATGTGAAATTAGAGCTTCAGTTTTCTCACTGATTAAATCCTGCTTTATTAATCATTACAGGACGAGAACTGTGGAGATGTGAGCGGCCTGTGATATCAAGTCACCTCATATCTGAAAGCTGATAAGTGCAGCGTTAACCGTGTCCCTCCGAAGATGTTTTCAGTGACCGAGCTGTCGCTACGTCTCAAATTAAAATGTTCATCCATCGTCTATTTTAAGGATGAGACTCTGTGTGTGTGAGTATTTACAGCAGCAGGACGACGTGGGACCGAACCGCAGAGCCCACGTTCATCATGCTGCAGGAACATGTCACAGTGCAGCAGTGTGGGTTGAGCTCCATGAAGAATTAAACTGAGGCTTTTGGCAACACACATTGTTTGTTTTGCTCTTTTCATTGTATTTGTGGACAAAAAGAAAAATATGTCCCACCAGTGTTCACACCACATGTTGGGAAAGAGAGACTTAACAAGCTGCGACATCCAGCCACTAAAGTCATCACAGATTTATTCTAAATCACAGTTTTATTTAAGCTGTCATGTTGGAACCCACTGTTCCCTGGGAAGTCTGGTTAGAGGAGGCCCTCGAGCGCAAGCGAGGGAAATCTAAATTTAGAGCTGGTCGCCTGCTGCAAGCACCTTGAGGTCTGGGCTGCAGGGGCTTTGCAGGGAAGTCCCTGCACTGAGCAATGTCCGTACGGTGCGTGGACGTTTCTTGTCTTCTGGGTTCATCACTGTGGATGTGTCCCAGTCGCACTAACTGGTGTTTCAAGACACTGTTCATCATATGAAATTAAAAGTGGCGATCTCTCCATTACTAACAGCCCATTGGTCAATGGGTTATCCAGGTGGTCAAGCAGTTGCTATGCATATTATGCAATTGCAGCCTGACTTGAACCTGTAATACTTGGTCACATCAGCATGTCTTCCCTTGCTCTTGTTTCCCGTCTAAACGATTTGCAAATGCTGAAAACTACTTTTTCTGCAGAAAACACATATTTAAAACTGAAGGTCTTCAGGATGGATTGATATACGACCTCATTCAACCTTTTAAAGAGTCAACTTGACAGGCAAAGCCATAAAACTGTGAATATTTACAATCATGTTCTCTCCAGTAGCAGCTTTGGAACTTTATTTATTACTTGACCATAAATTACTCTTAACGATCAATCAAATCATAGATTAATTTATAAGATTTGATGATAATAACGAACTTCCATCCCTGATCTCTCACCTGGCGCCTGCACTCTCCTCCTGATGACCAGGCTGACCTGACCGTTTCGTGCCGCCCCGTGCATCAGGTCAATCACGTATCGGTGAGGTTTCCCCACCACCGGGATCCCGTCCACGAACAGCAGCTCATCACCGGGCCGCAAGCGTCCGTCTAGATCTGCCGGACTCTTCTCGATGATCGCCCCGATCAAGATCTATTACAAAACGTAAACTGTTACAAATAGGAAGTAGAGATCCGACGGGTTTAGATGCTGGACTTGTTTAACTGTCACATGCAGTGGGTGTTAACTTGTTATAAGTGATAAATAATCAGCTGAACAACACGATTGAAATATTGTTTTGTTACTTTGACAGACAGCAGAAGACACTAAAGCAGCCAGAGCCACCACTCTCGGGGGGTCAGAGGTCAGGGGGTTAGGTGAACACAGTGTGTGTGTAGTGGGTTAGAGAGGAGGAAATGACAGGGTTCCACGCCCATCGCCATACGAGCCTTCTCACGCGTCTCCGGACTCACAGGCTGCCCGGCCTCATCGCCCCCAAGCACCCGGAACCCAAACCCAGATTTCTGCCTGCGCAGGTGGACCTCGATGTCCTGGTACTCCGCTCCTGAAGTAACACAACCACAGACGACAAACGTAAAATTCTGTTAGCTTACAATGGTTACAGTTTGTTTTCTAACAGTGTCCATGCAGGGATCAGACTTTTACCTGTCAAGTCTACAGGAAACACAGTCCTTGGTTGGCCGGGTTCTACATAGGAAAAGAAAAATTCACCAATAAACAATAACAGATGCACAAATATTGCTCACACACAGGCAGCACGCGCTTCGGAGAGCACAACGGAAAATGCACAAACTTCCACAAAGACTAGAACAAGGCAGAAAAGGCCGTGTCTCAGCACTACTGTCACCGCAGAACTTCAGCATCATCCATAAACGTCAGGAAGTGCTTACGGTGTGTAATATACCGCTTCTTTATTTACAGCGTGAGGTGGGATGCAAGCACTAATCTACAATCAGGGGCTTCACACAACAACATGATCTGCAAAGTAGCAAAATGAAGTCAACCGAAGACAAGTGGCGGCGAATGAAAAATTGATTCCAATTCCGACTGTTTTAATCACAGCGAGCGCTCTGCTGGGACCCAGCAGGGATGATGGGAGAAGATGATATCATGACTACAGACGAGAGCGGTGACGCAGCTGTTACCACAGAAACCACATTCAGTGCTGCAGAGATCCAGCTGGTAAATACAGGATGTTACCCAGGCAATATTTGAAAGTACTTACAGAAAACATCGTTATCACGTCAAGGTAATTTTCGGATGGATTTGTTTTGAAGGGCAGAGAATAAAGTTTTAACCTCAGATCAAGGTCGAGCTGTCAATCAGAACAGGAGCAGATCTCTCCAGAAACAGTTTCACTCTGAATCAACATAATCGGAGTAAGTTTGCGTAACATGGAGGCGTCAGGGGTTTATGACCTATACCAGCCAGCCACCAGGGGGCGATCAAGATTTTTTGGGGCTTCAGTTTGGGGCGGCTCTCACATCATCCATCTTCATACAGTCAATGTTATAGACCAGTAGATAAAAGACTAAAAGATTGTGCTGAGTTTGAGTTATAACCTCAGTGTTTCTAAAATCCTAACAACAGCCACCCACCTACACACATACACACACACACACACACACACACACACACACATAAAAACAACCCACTAACATTTCCGCAGTGTTGTGGGAAGAGTAATGATGCGTCCTGATGATAATGTCCTCCCAAGAAAAAAAAAAACACTTTCTTAACAAATGGATGGGGAGGTAATATCGCCGGCACCGAAATGTTATGTCCCAGAAATAAAACGCTCAGCTGGCGAGCGCAGGGTTTATTCATCCTGTGTTTATGGCGCGAGGTGGCAGGATGTCACCGCCTCCACGTAAAGATCCCACCAGTCAATAAAGAGACCGTTAGTGAATATGCTGCTTTGTTTGTGTGCGGTTAATGAACAAGGATCAAAGGAGATAACACGAGGATAAGTAGCTGCAAATGCTAATGGGAGGGGGGGGGTGTACATCTGCAAAGCTTCTGATGATTATTTAAAGTGTTTGTGCTGAAGATCCAGCGTCAGATCTCTGATAGAAAGAGGTCAATCATTTCAACAAGCTCTTTAATGTGTGGCTCTCGATGAAGTTTCCTTGTTTCTGTTTGTCCAGTCTTGTTGAGGGTTAAGAACAAAGGATGTCGCACCTTGTGAAGCCCTGTGAGACAAATTGTGATTCGTGAATATGGGCTGTACAAATAAAACACATTTTGAAGTGATGAATCTTCACTGCACCACCTCCCAGTGTCGAGTCGTTACCCACAGTGCTACTACACCCGCGGCATCAGCTCTGGTACTTACGCCTACTCTCAAAGATAGACCTGGACTTCTCATAAAGGTCATAGGGGTCTGGTTTAGCCAGGGCCTCGGAGGCTGAGTCTGGGACCGAGGCCCTGTGAAGATGGTGGGTCGGGAAGGGGGCGCTGTGGGGGATAACGGGGGCCGACAGGCTGGTCTGAGCGGGGCTGCTCTGGCCCTGCTGGGACTCCCACTGCTCCAGCACCTGTAAAGCACAGCGGCATGAGGGGTCAGTATTTCCCAGTCCCGATGTTCGGTTAGCTTGATTAGCATGAAAACAAAACTAAAGGAGGGTTCGCTCTAATGATATTTGACCGTTCGCTAAACCCGTAGCCACTGTTGCTATGCCTGTCAAGGTTTCTGTTCTTAAACAGCACATTGTTTAGGGAACTGTTTGAGACAATGCTGCTTATTTATGGGCAAAAACCACAGATTTTGTCAGATTCAAAGTTAGCATAAGCTGAAGCTAGTGTTAAAATGTTTAGAAACAGAAGCTTCTCACCAGCTAATGATCAGTGTAGGAGCCATTGTTTTTTGTACTTCAGAATAAAGCTAGTTAGCCTTCTTCGGGATTTAAGGATAAGCCAAAATCAATGTGTCTGGCTAATGTGAAACCATCTTGCTAATGTTGTTAGAGGACAAACTTTCCCAAATCCATTAAAAGAACAAAGCTGCTGTTTTTACTCTCTTTTAACTCTAGCTTAATAACTAATTACGAGCGTCCTGCCTTTGAAACAAAGCTGACGTTTAGCTAATGTTGTTTGGATGTAAAAGTCCCAAATTAAATAAAGAGCAGGGCAGAGCTGCTGTTTTTCCTCAAATCACTTTAATTCTAACTTGTAAGAAAGATGTGTTTTGGCTTTGAATCAATGTTAAATCAACGTTTGCAGCTTAAGTTAAAGCAGGTGAACAGTTGAATCCAGATTTACTCTCTTGCCTTTGTGTTTTGGGTTCAGAAAAGATGCTTAAGAAGAAACGACACCACATTCTGAACTCTTTAGAAACTGAGAATTGTCTGTTTTTCGGCCGTGTAGAGAAACCCCAAACATGACAGGGCCTGTCATGCCTAGTTATTGTTACTGAGCAATAACTGGAGAATCAGTCTGGGACGGGGTTTAGTGAACGGTCAAGTCTCGCTGGACAGACAGGAAGCCAGACAGTTAGTGAGGTTAGTGTGTGAAACAAGCTGAACAAATCAAAGGACATGAAGAAGAACACATAGAAGGATGTTGGATGGGAGTTTTAGATATATGCAAAAAAACTAAAAGATATGGCCAGCACATAGGTTACTCCATCTTGATGAGGTGATATATTGTGTATTTTGACCAATTTTGCTTCCAAAACACAACATGTATGTATGTGCTGTCAAGTATTTGTGGTGACAGCATCAGTTTTGACACCAGTCAGAGTGTCAGCCTTGATGTGTCAGATAAGCCGCGGCGCGACGGGATGACACAGGGACACGTCAGGAAGTGTGAGAGATGGATCCGGAGGGAGCGATAAGCTGTTTGAAACCGAGTCGGGAGACCGGCTGCATATGGCACACTTTAATATCGAGAATTATGGGGGCATCTGGTTCAAGATGTACTGAGAATAAATATCAGCTCCATAAAAGCTCCGGGCCAGAATCAAAAGCGTTCCCATTCGTTATGGTTTGAGTCGAGCCATTGATGTGAAGCACGTCTGCACGGGGGCCGGGCTGCAGAGACTGGAGACCTTGTTACGGCTGAGATGAGACGACTGCATCCTCATCTCTCTTTCGCTCTGTCTGTCTCTTTAATGTCTGTTTGTTTTAAGACTTTTAAAGCAAGCACACACTAGAGCTGCTTCCAGACACGCACTGAACTCTGGAGGAGGTGAATTCGTGAACATAAATGTCCGAGCGAGAGCCTCCGGATTATCTGAGGACTTTCTCCACCTGTATATAATAGCATAAAGTCCACATTAAGTCCGTGGAGTCCGATGTGAGAACACAGAAGGTGCTGAATCTGACAGATAAACCTTGATGAGCTCATTTGCAAATGTAACTCTCAGTGGCTCAGGGCTGCGCTCGGCTGCAGGTCGATATGACAATTATATCAATTCCCTGTTCTTCCCTTATTAGTCGAGTTTCCTCCATATTTCCTTCTCATAGCTGTGGAAGTCTTCCTGTAACAAATGATATCCAATTAAACTGAGGCTGAACTCTGTGTGTGTGTGTGTGTGTGTGTAGGGGGGGTGCACAGCAGCTGGGGGAGAGGGGCAGGGCAGCAACAAATTACCACCAGGGGGTAAAAAGAAGAGTGAGGCTCTGCACGCTGGCTGCTGCACTGTGATGTTCAAAGCTTTTCCCTCAGAGCTCAGAATCACAATTATTCCGAGGGAGATGCAGGAGATTGATAAAATAGAGAGGGAGCAGAGATGATGAACAATGGGGGGGATTCCAAGGGACGGGGCGACTTTAAAGCTGCACAATGGAGGTTTGTTTCTGGGCCGTTGGTGGCGATCCAGGACGGGGACAACATGATCCGGGGTCAGGGGCTGGTCAGAGCGGCGCTGGCAGGACGTCCAGGCATGAAATGGATTACACACATAGTTGCACAAAGAGAAACAACGAACGACGAGCAGAAACATTCATGTGTGGGCATGTGAGGGTGAGAAATGTAAAAGACAGAGGGAATCTGATCTAAGAGGATGTTTGGTGGGCGGAGTTGTTGCTGAGCCTCGGGAGAGCGCGATACTACAGGAATGTGTTTGTAGCAGCACAGGAAGCAGCAAGAGGGGTTTTTACTTTAATGTGATAAAAGGAAATAAAGGTGAAAGGAAAGATAAATGACCGGGAAGGAAGTGTAAGGTATAAAAAAGCTTTCAGAAATCAGAAAGATGTTGTGAAATGAAGGTTAAAAAAAGTGACGCAAATGCATCTGGGCCGCGCCAAAGCACTCGCATTACAGACAGACAGCAGCACTACAGCTGTGGCATAATTCAAACATGGATGTGCAGATAACCCTGATGGCACCGAGTCGGGGCCATGAATCAAGTCTGACGAGCGGGATCAATAGTCTCAGGGTGTTATGAGTGCGCTACTTGACCTTTTTGCCATCTCACAGCAATAAAGGAGGGACAGCTATCAAGGGCTAGCTGCTATAAAAGCCACGGACATGGAGTGAATCATCAGTAGAGTTAGTACGACGATGGAGGGACAGAAAAGTCATTTCTGGGGAGCAGAAGAGTCGATGTGATTACAGCACGTCTGCAGCCGCTGCCACTAAAATCTATATCGATGCTTCAAAAGCTGGGGACGGTCCAGATTTTGGAAGCTGATGCATGTTACCTGCTTAGGGATCTTCCAGGGTGAATAGTGACCTGCAATGTCGAGAGAACAAAAATATGATTTAGACTGAAAAGGGAAAAGGTGGCAGAGACAGATCAGGAAATGTGAGGTTTAATTTTAGCCATGGAGCCTCTTTTTTTTCGAGGGATTTTTGCAGATATCAGAATGAAGAAGAAAAAATCCCATTATTGAATTGCAGAGAAAGCTAATAAAAATAAGAAAGTAACATGAAAACAGCGAGAATGGTTGAAATGATAAAGAAAAAGAAGTGCTCACTCAAACAGGATAAAAAGCGGAAGATGGTGAATAAATATATGAGGCACAAACTTATTGTGAGGGGAGAGAGGGATTAATTTAAGACCTCAGAAAAAAGCTTCTCTAATGTGAAGTATCTTCATATCGAAAAGTGATAAAAAATAAACCTATGGTCTTGGAAGCAGCAACAGATTCATCTTTCAACAGTGATGAGGATTTTCATAAACCGTGTGATTTCTTTTGTTTGAAACGATTCCAAGTTTAAAATGCGTTGCAGCTCTTAATGGGATTTGATCTGATTTTCATTTAAGGTGCTTCAGGATGAATGTGACACAACAAAGCAGCAAAGTAAAGGCCGCGAGTTTCCCTTTGACTTCCCCATTCAGTTATCAGTGGACTTTAAACAGGGACGTCACTTCTGCTGTTTACAAGCACAACATCCTGATCTCCACCCTGGACAGAAGCAGCTGACACCAGTACATTCACAAACACATGCACACACACACACTCTCACAGTAATGAAACATGATCCAGCACTATTTCTGTAGTAAAATTTACAGGAGTGTGTAAAAAAAAACACAAGCATTCTCCATCTTCTTGATTCAATTTCTCCCCTTCTTGATTTCCACGTGCTGCCATCCTCTCCCCTCTGGGAACAAGCATCTGCATATGGACGGATCAAATTATGAGGGTGACTACTTGACTTATGAGCCAGACTTCCCAGTCTGGGCCTGGCCGGGCTCCAGTCCCACTGCTACAACATTCGTCTCGCTGATTCACGAGTCAAACGGTGACAACACGGAAATGAACACATAAAAACCACACAGTGAAATCTGGCAGTTTTTCAGAATGTTAGCGACTCGCAGCCAGAATAAGCCAATTAAAATTTTAAAGATCAAAACGAAAAAAGCCTCAATGCTAATTTCACATTTAGTGCACGGGGGAGATATGTTATCAGCCCCAAAACAAGAAAGAAGGAAGTACAATAAGGGGAAGAAGCACAGAAAGGACCTTTTCTTTTATTCCCAAAGAGGCCACTTGAGTGAAAAGCTAAAATACCGACAGCGACAACAGCCCTCGTACTGAAACCTGAGCTGAGCGGTGCAGACAGAAGGGAGCGGCACCACCAGGCATCGCTGACCGCAGGGATCCTCGGGGTAGAGTCACTGTTAACTCAGGCGGACCAAGCATTTAGTCGGAAGCGGGTGTCACTGTGCCCCACGGCTGGAAGTGGAGAAGGGGCGAGCGACAGAGAGAAAGACTGAGAGGAGGAGACAGAGAGAGAGGGAGTGAAAGGAGCTGTCCGTGGTGCTGAAAGCCCAGAGCCTGAATGCTCATACATGAACCCTGTGGAGTTCAACTCACACTTATCACACTACGCTAACCGGTTACGTTTTATCTCCTTCATTCAAAGAGCATGATCTTTGAATTGAGCTGCTTTCAGACATGGACTGAACCCCAGAATATACCCTGCTCGTACTTAAGATGTCCTGCACTGCAGCTTCAGCTCTTCTCCTCACGTGAAATGTCGGCTCTCTGGTTTTTTTTGGTGTGCAAGTCTGTCGAACTTCCCCAAGACAATAAAATGTCAGGTGCTACCACCGCCGCCACCCCCCCTCGCAACGTTTCCTTTGCAGATATTGCAAGTAGCCGCAGAAGTTGTTTGGAGTAGGAAGTGTGAAATACCTCCGTACAGCCGACTCTTTGGCTCACTCCATGTTGTTGCTCTGTGTGTTTGTTGTGAGTCAAGTCTACCGGCATGCGACGCAAAAATAGAATTGAAGTGAATAGATCAGCCCCATTGTGCGATACCCCCGAGTGCGAAATCAATGAGTCCTGCTCTCAAACTGAGAGACCACACTCTTAAGACAAGATAGTAAACATACTGGTTAGCTGCCCTGATGCCACAGTTAGTCTTCTGTGTGATACATGCAGGACCAGTAGAACACCAACAATGAGAGCCGATTATCCCACTTCAAATATCTTCACAGTGATTCACCCTCCGCCCCTTACACCCCCCGGCACAGCTTCAGGTAGTGATGAATGAGATCGGCTGCAGTCGAGCCTCGTTTTCAATTTGAGTTCAGAAAAAGTCCAATTAAAGAGTTCTGAGTCGGGGAGTGTTTCTGCTCCAAGGGTGCAGAGTCCTCCAGGTTCTCTGTGGCGATAATGGTGCTGTTGTGATCAGACTCCAGCGACACACACAGACTTTGCAATGTGACAACTGAGGGAAAAGATTAATGTGGGAGGACGAGAAGAAAACTCAAAAAGTAAAAGAGTGAAAAATGAGAAAATCTTTTTACCTCATCATAATTTGCTGTTTGCTTGAAATGTTAAATAATCTCTCAAAACGTCCTTTTACCGAAGGGCTTTTACATAATTGTTTCTTTGGCTATTTCTTGTATGTTTATTTTCCGTTTTTCTTACATTAATAACATAGAAACTCAAGATATGTGGCATATTCACTTATACTTAAACCTTAAATGCCATAAAATAAGTATTGTTTACCGTGTGTACAGACAAAGTACCTCAATAAATATATGCTTGTATGATTCAGCTGCATTAACGTGCACAGACTAGACTCACAGAGAAAGTCTGTATTTTAGATTTTCTCAAAAGCTTATTTGATTCACTTCAAACCAGGCAGTTGGGTTGCTGATGACTTGACCGTGAAGTTTTTTTTATTAGCTGAGTGGTTCTTACAACTCTTAGTAGTTGTAAAATATGTTCACGGTTACTCATCATCAAATTTCTAAAAGCCAACCGTGACAAAAGATTTGCTCTGGGAGAAGAAAAGAAAGCAACGACTGACACGTAAGACTAATGCACGCACACGCACACGCACACGCACGCACACACACACGTTTAAAACCATTTGACACACATGATGCTGCATTTGTTCACCGAGACAAAAAAAACACAAATCTCTTTAATTCCACAATGAGAGGCTACCTCTGGCCCTTCAATTATTCAAATGAGGCTACGACAACACTAGAATTTGTGGCAGCACACATGAATTTTTCAGACCTTTATGAATATGCATCTGCACCTCACGGGGAAGACTGGCAGCTCCACAGCAGAAAACTGTGCAGCTCAATTAAAAAAACGCCTGCTCCACGTTCGCCAGATGTTTAAATAAAAAATTGTAGCTGTGTGCAAAACAAATTGTTTGCACAGTTTAATATGGATGATATTAAAGCTGAAAACTGAACAATTTGTTTAATCACGCGAATGCAATCACTGCGTAATCACTCCAGCCCATTAAAACCCAAATAGGAGCGCTTGATTTGTTTAAGAGGCAACCAAGGTTAGTAATTCTCCTCCTCACACACACGGGGAGGAGATGGGCGCCCATCTTTAGCTCCTGTGATTTAATTTTGACGGCAACGAGGCAGAAAAACAAACATCCAGTTTTCCTAACCGCTCCGAGTGCTGCAAAGATCTGAGCTCAGCGTCTGGCCGTTAATGCACAGGCCCCCGGACGTCTCCCTGGGGCCGACCGGGTGGAATATCGATCCCTGGCAGGCAGCTCCTCCACGGTTTGGAGCATCTGGGGACAGAAGTGTGAACATGGCTGACAGTCTGCGGTCCACAGGCAGAACGCCAAAGTCATCACTCTTTTGCTTTCTCCTCCATTTTTCTTTCTCTCTTTTGCTTCCAACTATACTATCTTACAGACACACACAACACACACACACACACATATCCAATGAATCACTGTCTAGTTGCACAGCGATTCCCTCAGAGGCTGAAGGAGGCTCTGTGAGTCAAACTCTTCTTCTTCTCGTCTTTTCTCGACAAAGCTGACCTTCACCTGAGGGCCGCATGTTTTCTAAAGCAGCCTCTGGTCATCTCAGTGCATGAGACCCGTCTCAGGTGAGAAGCCAGAACCGCGCGGCTGATTCATAATGCGCACGTTACCCATGATAGTACAAGAGAGGGGAGTTTATGTAAGTGTGCGGAGGATGGTGCACAGAACGCCGCCTCAGGATATGTGCGAACAAGACGAGGCAAGTGTGCCTGGCCGTCGTGTAGGTGTGCGTACAACCTGTGTGAATCAAACCATGTGGCCCGGAGATTCTGTGTGAGTGTGTGGGCGGGCGGCGGCGAGGGGAGAGTGCGGCGTGTTAGTGAAAGCTAAATGGGCGAGAGAGCAAGTGAACGAGCTGAAAGTCTCTGGCGCTAATTA
Organism: Hippoglossus stenolepis; assembly: GCF_022539355.2. Taxonomy (NCBI): domain Eukaryota; kingdom Metazoa; phylum Chordata; class Actinopteri; order Pleuronectiformes; family Pleuronectidae; genus Hippoglossus; species Hippoglossus stenolepis. Next base: position 14,433,766 of record NC_061504.1, read on the forward strand.
CGGCGCCGCGTCTCTGCTGGTCGGCTCAGCGACGACACAGACTGTTAATGGTCAGATAGCTGCTAATGAGGCTGTCTGACGCGCACACACACACGCACACACACACACCTACCCACAATAATTACAGATAATGAGAAACAGGGTCCCCCATTTGCTTGGCAAAAATGGCCCGGGAGTCAAAGTCAAATTTAAGGGACGCTTAATAGTATAACTTTGTTACGAGCGTGGGGTTGTCAAGGAGACGCGACTTAATTGAGTGGATAGTTTGATCATAAATGGCTCCAATTTTGGGGACGGTCAACTTGGCTCTAATGACGTGCATTTGATGGCGAGCTCTTTGGGAGTCGTGACACAAAAAATGTGTTTTTAAAAAAAGAAGATCTACATCATTACATTAACATCCAAAACTAATTATGTGTGGGACAGTGCAGCCATTTGACCCCAGCTAATAGATTTAGCTCAAGATTAAAAGTGGCCCTCAAAGAAATAATATCCCGACAGACACAGGCTACTTAGAGTAACCCAGTGAGCTCGGAAAAAGACTGGATGATCACATTATCGTACAAATACAATAATTATCGCACATCTGGCAACACTGGTTTAACGGTTACTCTTTTGAGGATTTGCTATATTTTGCTGATAAACAAAAGGTCGGGACAGTGTGGCCTACGAAAAACCTATTTTGGTATAAGTTGCTGGTGCATTAGTGACATCTGGTGGCAAAATATTGTGCATACAAGCTTTAAATGCTGCAACAGCTACAGTGAGTTTGACGTGGACTGTAAATTACTGACTAAAGATTAAACTAAAAGTAAATGACCCTCACTACCAACCTGATAATGGCTGAACTTAACCAAAGTGTAATTGATTCAGAATATCAGGTTATGTGTCATTATCACAACCATTATTATTGTGAGAAAATACATTCACTAGCCAGCAGGAGGTGTAACTTTCCAGTTTAAGATCCGTCTTCCTGGTTCACTTTGCTGAAGACTATTAAATATCACATTCTGCTCACAGCCTTTAGCGTGGCCGGCTAAATGAAAGGCTCCATCTTCTTTTACAACCACCTGTGAAGCCTCTGCTCTGTTTGCACTGAGCAGATCTCCAGATCACTCTGTGTGGTGCAGAATGGAAAAGGCTTCTATCTGACTGCGCGTCTGGTTAACGAGGATTTTAACAAACCTAAAGCAAAATGATGAGACACGGGTATCAACATTATTCTGGTGATGACATATTGATGGTAGGAAGCTACGTGCACCCTCTGCCGTCGCCTGCTTCCTGTGTCCATGACAACACCGAGCCAAGCATGACGGTGTCTTTCTCTGTGTTTAATTCTCACTCTATACACTTGATTATGTACCACTCCTGAATTTACTTTTCAAAGGAGATGTGTTTAACAGTAGTTAGTGTGTCGCCATAGCAACAAATATGTAAAATATCCACCATGAAGGTGTATATGCCGTCAGTCCCGCCTCCTTGAGTGTGTCGTAGCTTCGTCCGAAGGATAAAGGGAAAGTATTTGTAAAAAGTGTCAGTCACAGAGAAGTATGCTCACTCACATTCCTCTGACTCGTCTCACTGACTCGTCTCACTGACTCGTCTCACTGACTCGTCTCACTCACTCAGTCCTTCAGAACAGAGCGATGAGCTCGTCCCTGAACTGGCAAATAGTTTTCCTGAGCTCGACAGTCGTTTGACGGATTCCAGTCGGTTTCCTCTCGTCCTGTGATGCGGGAGAAGGTGGAACATCAGTCCAGCCACATGGTGACAGTTTTATAATGATAGCTACTCTGACACATCTTATACTTTAATCCATAAAGTCAGTTTCCTCGTCGACATATCATGAAAGGAAATTGATTCGAACAGTTTCTACGGTGGATTCGCTGATGAAAAATATTGATTTCAAAACACTAATGAAGTTTCACTCTCACATCAGATTTAATTGGAAACAAAACTATAATGAAACTGGATGAACTTTTAGCAAAGGAAAGTGCAGTCGATACTACGCAGCCTAGCGCCATTCAGGCACGTGTTATACCTGCTGCCCACCAGAGGATTATTGGGACGGTTGCAGGTCGGTAGTGTGAAGAGTTCACAGACAGCTTAATGTCACCGCCTGAATCTTAAATGGTGAATATCAAACATGTTTGGGGAGACACATTAACACTGTAGGAAGCCATGTTTTAGTTATAAACACAAGTTTGGTGACACTTCTCGTTAGTTTGCTCAGTTCACAGTAAAAAAGGACAAACTTGTGGAATTGTGGCAACAGTATGAGAGCTTGTTTTTTATATCTTTCATTACATACAAAACATTACACAAACAAACAGCTGACAACAGTCCGCCTCCATGTTTGTTGTGTATCCTGCAGCCATGTTTGATGAGGTGAGTTTCTGTGAGTTCCCAAGTCTCTGGAGTCTCTTAGTGTTTGTACGTTCTCACAATTAAAAGATTAAAAGTCGGTCTCCTCTGTCGTTGTGTCTGTCGTCTCCCACGTTTTTAAATCAGTTAAGATTTTTAAATCCTCCAGTTTGCAGCAGACATAAGGTATAAACCTCCTGAGCTCCATATTTCAATGGGATTATTAGTCATCATTAATTATTCAGTCAGTTATTTCACAGATTAATAGAAAGCTGAGTATGGGGTAAATTTATGTCGCAATCATGTATCTTATATAGTTTTTAATATGATCAATGTTTTGAGGAGATGTATCTTGTACGCTACATCATTTTTTAATACGATTTTTAAGTATACCCCAGATGATATTAGTGTCTTCATATACGAGGAAACTAATTATGTAGAATTACAGCCTGAGGGGGAAGTGAAGCCTCCTTCCTGTCCGCGTACGATTTGAGGAGCGTGGAAAACATTTGTCGGTGAGTTGAGGAGGTTTGAGGCAGGATGTGCGACTCGCGCTGCTGAGAGGAGACAGCGGAGATTTAAACTAAATGAAAGTCATAAACAAGGTGGAGTTGACATCTTGACGAGAGGCTCTCACTTCCTGTGTTAGTTACTGCTACTGTCTGTTGTGTTGTATTGTGTTCGAGTACAAGGAGAAGTGACTCTTCCTCTCAATCACCCCGTGCTCCTCCGCGGCTTGTGAGCAATAAATATCTACGGAAAGTCTGAACGCTGTCGACTCTCATCAGCACCAGAGGAGAAACAGGGTTTTCAAGGTTCCAAGTCGAAAAATCCAGAGTCGATTCAATGTCTCGAAAAATATTGACAATTGGGTTTGATATCTTGCAAAATGCTTCTCATGTCCCCCCCCACTCCCGTCAACCAGAGGTGAACCTCAACACAACCAACATCACAAGACTTTTAACAAAAATAACTAGATCATTGGCTTTTTCCACATAATAAATATATATCTGTGGTTTTCTGCGCGGCTCCTCGTCTCATTATTTAAGAGAAAAGAAGAAAACAAAGATTACAAAGGCTTGATTGTGACAGTTTCTCTCCCAGGAGGCTCACACGTCTCTGATCTTAATGAGCTTAAAGTCTGACACTGGTTAAATCCCCTAAAATACTCTCGAGAGACATCTGAGACACGAGCAGGATATTCTGGCACGTTTTTCTCAGCCTTGCTCATTTCTACATATGTTTGCAGTCGTGCCACTGTACGAGCAGCCTCTTCTTTTTCCACCTCTGGCACCCACAGCTTGTCACGTCACAGGAAAATCAACACAAACAGATGTGACACAGCAACCTGGTGTATTGTTGTGTGTAGTAGAGCTGAGCCACATCCAGGTTTGGAATAATGAGATGAAATACAGCACGTAAATAAGGTTGCTATTTCCTCCGCGGGCCAACGGGTGGATTTTTTTCGAAGGGAGCGCTTGTTTTCGACCTTCTAAAGCTCCGTGGCGAGTGAAGACCCCGGACAGATGGCGGGAGGGCTTCGCCGTTAGCTCCCAGCGCAGATGGGAGATTGTGTGTTTTTATGTTTCGTGTGTGGGGAGTGTGTTGACAGATTGGTGATGTTTGAGACGGTGGCACACAACGTCTGACCTTTCCCATGTGTGCACGTATGGCTGACGATGTCACAGGCGTACCGGCCACAAAAATATTTATTTTCTCTCGTAGTGGAGCAGGGGGAAAAAATCTACATTTTTATAAATATGTTCACTCTGTGTGTTCTCTTCTCTTCGGGTTTGTTGGCTCGCTGCTTCATGACGGGGACACGGGCAGACTAATAAAGAAATAAATGGCAATAAATCCATTCAGAGGACGCCGCTGACCTTTGTGGGTGAGTCTCAGCGGTGTCAGTGGCACCAGGCGGCTGGCATCATGACTGGTATGTGACATTACACGACACAAAGAGGCCAGATGCAGAAGTACAAATTGGTTCCACAAAGAGAAGCACAAGTAGCACTGGTTTCCCAAATCATCCCATGAGTTCACGTAGAGAACGACCGAATAAATCGAGGACAGGTTAAATCAACAACAACTGCTTCAGAGAAAGACATAAGCTGCGTCTCAATTCAGAGGCTGCATCCTAGCAAGGTCTGGTCTACAGAGGATTAACGTTATTGCAGCTGAAGATGGACACGACACGAACGTTTTAATGTGCTTTGGTGTTTTGAGATTCATGCGATTAGCTGTTCGATTGAAATGGTTTGTCTCTAAAACGCAATGACTCCTGGGATAGGATCCACCTGTTGGAGCCTTTGTTTCTCGGGGACGCATTTGTCTGCCACACTAGTCTGAGCCTTCGAAACAGGACAGTCTAGTCAGGCCGCTGTGATGTAATGCGTCTTCAGATGCAGCCCCTGAATTGAGACACGGCTCTTATCTGTGCGGTTGACGGAGGGACGCTGATGCTGATTCAAGATTTAATTAAAATCGTAAACGTTTTTACTCTTCAGTGAGCCATCGCTGGCAGATGCACATCCTCCATTCAAAAAGGAGACCACCTTAAGTTTGCAGGCAGATCACAGGAGGCTTACGCACAACTTATGTTTCGTCAAATCAGTCGTACAAGCGACACTGAATCTCTTTCTTTCAATGTCAAAGTCATCACTAGTCAACTGTGAAAAGGTTTCTGCTTGTTTTAGAGAGCGAATGTAGATGCATCTGCACATAATCTGCCCCAACACACACACACACACACACACACACACACACACACACACACACACACACACACACACACACACACACACACACACACACACACACACACACACACACACACACACACACACACACAGAGAGAAAACAGTCGTCTACCTGTGGATTCTGCAAATAACAACCCTGTGTGTGACTCATGACAGAGTGCAGCGCATAATTATGATTGTCAGAGGGCCACAGTCTGAAAAACACAGGGCTGGAAGCACTTTTGTGCCATTTGCAGTCTGCCAGTATTTGGTGTAAAAACTCAGGTGTTTCTGACATGCCCTCATTTCTGGGCTTTTATTCGTAGTGGAAATAAAATGTTGGGTAAAATCCACCCCATGCATGAAACTGTCATGATAAAAACATGAAAAAGTGGCTTTGAAAATAGCTCAGTGCTGTAAAAGCATGTTGTCCACCGCGGCTCAGCGAGCGGAGCGGAGCCGGGTCTATTTAACTGAGGTGAAAGACGGGGTTTTTCTCCCTGAGCAGAGAAGAGAGGAGCTGTGCATTAGTCAGCCATTGTGGAGCTCTGCAGAACTATAATGGGTTTCTGTGGTCTTTGAGCCGGGTCACACACACACACTCACACACTTAGTAATAATAGCAAAGGATGACATAGATGAAAAGGCAGAGAGAGCCGCAGCTAGAAAGACAAATAGGAAATAGATGGGGAGAGATTCAAGCGCTCCTGCTGAGCCAACACTCCTCCAACGCCATCTCGACCTGCGGCCGCCGTCTTACCTGTTCCCCCTCTCTGCACCACCAGGCTGGTCTCGGATCCGACGGCACACTCCTTGAGCAGCTCCACCACCTGTGTGTGTGTGAATCCCTGAACCGGCTGCTTGTTAATCTCCACGATCAGATCCGCCTCGCACAGGCCCGGGCAGCCCTGAGGCTCCAGCACCTGTTTAACGCGCTGGCCCGTGGCGCTGTCGGCGATAGTGAAGCCAAAGCCGTCCGCTCCCTTCACCATGGTGAGGGTCAGCAGCTCCCCCTGGGTCGCCCCCGACGACGCCATGGAGACGCTGTCGGGAGGCGTGGTGCCAGTGGTGGGCGGGAGGGAGCCGTCCAAGTGGGTGTCGCCTGGATGAGGCGGGAGGAGCTGCTGGGCGTTGACCTGGTCCTGACTGGGGTCCGTGACGAAGCGAGCCGTGCGGGAGAGATATTCCAGGTAGTTGTCGTAGCCCGTCCTGCCGTTCACCATGATGGGCCGCTGCTCCATGATGCCCAGCGGGGAGATGATGGTGGTGGTGGTGGTGGTGTTGTTGTTGGTGTTGGCAGCTTCCTCCGGGTCGTAGGGCAGAGGATAACCACGACACAACACCAGCGTCACGCTTTGGCCGATGGGCACCGACTGGAAGAGCTTAACCACGTCGGCATGGGTGGTGCCCAGGACGCACACGTCGTTGATGTAGACGATGACGTCGCCTGCAGACCAAAGAAGAGAGAGACACGGTGGTCAGGTGTAAATCGTGGAAGGTTTGACAAACTGAAACGATATTAACAGCCACTAATTACTGAAAGAATTACTGAATCTATTTCCATGAACTTCAGTCGAGGGCTGAGCTATGACCCAAAGAGGAAACCATTACATTTTGGATGAATCTGGATCAAGACATGGATCCAGGATCCCAAAAAATCGAATCAGTTAATTGCAGCGACCTTGACCTTTGACCTTCAACCACCAAAATCGAATCAGCTCATCCTTTAGTCAAACTTCAACCCAATTTAAAGAAATTCCCTCGATGCAGTCTTGAGATATTGTGTACGACCCTCACTGAGTTACAGCCGGTGGTGAACCAGTGCCTGGAGCTGAGATCCGGACTTTTCCACATCTCAATCAGCGCCGTCTCCCTCAGAGACATCGACCACGACCACAGATAAACACGTCCACAGATAAAAACGCCTTATCTGCCTTTCAAATGTGAAAGATGACGAGAGGCTAAAACGTTTGTCTTTCACGGCACACAGGGATTTTTTATTTGCTTACTCCAACACACTGCACTGTAGATAAAACCTCGCTGACAATTAAATGTTCCCACACAAAGAGGCTCTGCATCCAGATGACTAAATATAGTGTTTTGTGCAGGCACCATGCAGGTTTTTAAAAACACCCAGCGAGTGGGAACACGAGGCAAGATCCACACTAAAGTCTTACAAACAGCATTTACCTGCGTTGATAATGAAAACAATTATTTTTCTAATTGCAGGGATAATTGTCGTGCTCTTTAGAGAGCGGCGGCTGGAGGAGACTGTGAGCGCGCATGTTGCTGACGAAAACAAAGATCCTTCAGGATTAATAAGCAAAGCGCGTGCTGCAGTGATTGGCCCTCACCTCGCTAACCACCAGCCCCGTCCTGTTCAATTCTCTTAAAACGTGAGTGGGAGACTATTACAGCACTAATGACTGGGTCAGTAAAGGTAATTCACATCGATTCCCTGGATTGACTGTTGAGCGGGCGCCGAGCTACCGACCCGGCTGAGTGACGGCAGTAAACCCAAGTTAAGATATCACCAAAATGTTCCCTCCCCCTCTCTCTCTCACTGTAAACTGTGATGCAGACAAACGCCGGCACTGACAGAGCGAGCGCACATCTCAAGGCAACGTGACGTGACAGAACTTTTAATTAATCCGGGCCGACATTTGCCTTGAGCGCCGGCGTCGGAATCAATAGTCGAGCAGCACACTGGCAGAAAACAAACGATGGAGCCGTGACCTCACAGCGCCCGGGCCACGACCATATCTCATTCTTTATGAGCAGGCAGGGAGGACAGAGAAGGAGGCATCGAGTTCTTTGTTTTCACAGAGACAGAAAGCTCTAAACTCACAGGCGTCCGTGCATGATCGTACCTGACGGATCAGTTCATCATCATCTGCAGCAGCCGTGCTTTTATCAGCCAGGATTTACGGCACTTTCACGCTTACTTTGTTTGGGCCCGACCTTCGGACTTTAGAGTTTAGTCGGAAATTTGCAGTGTGTTGCATTTATTCTGATAATTCAGATAATTGATGCAGGTAGTAAAACAACAACGATATAAGAGTGGCAACAAAATTAAAGGAGTGAATCAGTCCATTCGTCTTCTTCCCTCAAACAGAGAGAATACTAACCAACACACAGGTGTCAGACGCACGCCCGTCTACAAACAAATCAATGTCAAGCAGAGGGAGATGCAAACCATGCAGGAGATGACGACAGGACGTGTTGATGCCGAATCATCGAATGTAAACAAAGACACAAACGTTGGTTCAGACCTCAGGTGAGAAAACGCTCTTAGAAAAACAGTCTCTGCCTCGAACACAATCAATCGTTTCAAGGGTCTCTGGGGACCCAGGCAAAAGGGACCTGGGGAGACATGCTGTGGACATAATCAGCTGTTCTAGAGGGGGCCCTCTTTGCTCGGGGCCTCAATGCCATTGTGAATACGATGAAGATGAGATTCACTTACATCTGAAGGACTCAGCATCTCTTTCAAGATGGATTGTTCCTGATTTTCTTTCTCCTCATCAAAGTTTATAGATTCTATGAACACGAAGTCCTACAAGAATTCCGACCGGCTCGCGTTGTTCAGTTTTCAGTTCTGACTCGTTGATATTTCTCAGAAAACGCAAAGACAGAAACAAACATCCTACTGTTCTCCACGTCTGGTTTTAATCCAAACTCCATTGTTTCAAATATTACTGCAGATTCCCGAGGGCTGGGCGAACTTCAAGCGAAGCAATCTCATGTTTGATTTTTTCTGAAGAGGAAGAATCCGTTTAGCATTTTTTGCAGAAAAAGGCACAAAAACTAAATATTAAAGCAAGATAAATTCCCCAGAAAGTAGTAAAAAAAGATCCATCTTGTTACTCCTTGATACTTCTTGACACTTTGTATAATCTGCAATCAACATGGCTACAGAAGCACTGTGGCTTTTGTAAGTGCTGTAAAAATGAGCCTTGATCAGGTCACGAACACAGACTGGTGGATGAAGGTGGAGAGAAATGAACACATCAGAGAGAGCGGAGACAAAACTTCACACTCACGGCCGCCATACATCCGCTCTCCATCTATTATAACGGCTCCTGCTGGTCCCTTTGTGTATTCTAAATCACGCTGACCTTAACGCCACGCTCGCCGGGACCAAGGCCCCAGCAGCTAATTCATCTCTCATTGTCCCATCCTTGCATATTCTTTATGACACATTCATCTCCAGCTAATGGTGTGTTCAAGAGTCTGCGGACGTAAAGGTCTTTGTGGCCCCTGCCGAGAAGACGGGGCCACGATAGAGTCTCAGCAGGGGGGCCGGCATTTGTTAAAGACTGATATTTAGGGTGTCCGGTAAACTAGCTCAGTACAGAGAGTCAAAATCCTGTTGTGTTACTTCTGTCTGACATCAAGAACCAAAATAATTTTGACTTTGGTCTTTTCAGAATTATATATTCACAAATAAACCTTTATAATACACGAGAGGGAATAAAAACTGAAAAAGCATCATATAACTTCTTTCAATAGACGAAGTGAAGGAGAGGCAGGAGAGACATGCAGTAAAAAGTCTAAACAGGACCTGCTGCTCAAAGTGTAAACACCCATATAAGTTTTAACACACGCTAAGCTCAAACCATTAAATTCACACATTCTCTGTTGTCTGTCGTTTCAATTGTGTGTTTTGTTCGGTGTTGTGGATGAAATAATGCACATTAAACTCAATAAATTGAGACTGAATAAGTCAAATTGTGAAATATTGGTGCCTGTTTCTCTCTCGTCTTATCTGAACCGAACACACACACTGTAGAGTCTGAATACAGAACAGCAGAGTGCTGCAGCAGTTCCACTCGTTTTAAAAACACTAACCCACTTGATTTTTCATTAACAGCCTCTAGCTTCCAAATTAAACCTCTTCACGTCAAGCACACACACAACTCAGAAATGTCACAGATAACGAACCCCTGCATTTCATATCTGTGGAGAAACATTTATCCTGCAGTCAATAAATTCTTTGAAAATATTCCGAACGCTCGCACTGTGCTAGAGCTGCAATATGCAATAGATCAGAAACTTCTCTGATGGCGGAGACAGCCCGGAGGTCGTCACACGGGAGAAAGCGACGCAAATTATCTATCTGGAGTCTGGGAAATTTCACACCTTCGCCGGACCGGGTTTCCCTAAGTGTGGGCTTGTGTGATCGTTAGTGCAGAAGTAGGACACACAGTCTGGGGAGGAAGGGAGGAAGGGAGGGAGGAGGAGGAGGAGGGAGGGAGTGAGGCAGAGATGGAGAGGAAGTGGCGGTGAGGAGACAGGAGGTGAGGGAGTTTAGTCTGGGGAGAGTACACAGGAAAATAAAAGAGAGATGGGGGGGATGAGACCCAGAATGTTTTATATGCGGTTTTGTTTATTAGTCATCAAGATCTATTTCAGACTCCTGCTCTCACACAATTATACAACTTCCAGGGGATCATGGGTAATATTCACCAGTCACTGGTGTTTCAGTTCAGTGAGTCAAAACATTGACAAACTTTCTTTTTCTCTTTCCATGAAAACCTTATGGACCCGGAGCACGACAGAATGAATCACCACATGTTGGCTGCAGAGGGCGCTGTTGCTCAGTAAAAATTACATAATGTTGCTTTAAATTATCTCTAGAAAGGTATTTTTCAGATAACACAGGGACTTTGACCTTTGACTCTTTGATCACCAAACACTTATCAGTCCATCCTCGAGTCCGAGTAGATGTTTGTGTCAAATTTGAAGAAATTCCCTCGAGGTGTTTGTGAGATATTACGTTCACAAGAACTGGACGTGTGTACGGATGGACCTGAAAATGTAATTCCTCCGTCTACGGCCATCGTCCATATGGAGGGATAAATCATTTGCAGCAGATTTATGACGCAATATTCTAAGAGAAGAGTGTTAACACAACTTCAAGGTCATAGAACGATTCAAGCTTATTTTGAAAGGAGAGTTCTATCTTCACTAATGTCTGATAAATGACCAATAAACCCTCCGTGCCTGCTCCAGAGTTTACAGATAGAAACATAATCACAAGCTGATAACAGCGTAAAAAACCTGCTTTCTGCTATTCCCCTGACAAAAGCTGGTGTGTTCTAGTGTGTGTGTGTGTGTGTGTGTGTGTGTGTGTGTGTGTGTGTGCACATGTGCTGCAGTCCAACCCCATGTGGCCTCAACCAGCAGTGCTCATAAAGTCCCTTTCATGATTAATGGGAGAACAAAAACTCTGCAGTTGGTGCACGTGCACAAACACAAATACATGTAGGTATAGTGCAGGCTTGGCAAGATACACCTGCACGCACACATGCACACACACACACACACACACACACACACACACGCATGAACCACATTTGCATTACTGGTATAATTTGTGTGTTTGAATGAGGGACTGCACTTGTAGATATTTCATCTTGAACAGGAAGCTGCATTCATCTCTGTGTGAGCTGCACCGGTTTGATGAATTGTCGGCTCTTGTGCATTAAAGAAGGTAAATGTGTGAAATGGGAGGTTTGCACACGTGCACTTAACCTCACTTCTGTGGATGTGCACTAATGTACGGACCAGATGCTGCAGGAGTCAAACTTTCAAGGAGAAATCAGCGTATGAATTTTTAATGCCGACATTTACTGCGATAAAACTATGTTTTTATCATATTTATAAGTATGTGAACTTTCCATCTGCAGGACGACAGAGGATGTTGCACCTTGATTTGTGAATATGGCCGTTAGAAATAAATGATCTTATCTTAAAATGTATTTTCGTTTGTGAGCATCCCTGCTTTGTGTTTCTGTTGCTCACCTGTGGCCATTTTCCCGTCAGCTGCAGCCGGCCCGTCGGGGATGACGCTCTTGACCTGGAGGAATTCATCGGGCTCGTCGCCTCCGATGATCGTGAAGCCGAAGCCCATGTTACTCTTTTGGAGCGGCGTGGACAAGAAGCTGCCTTTCAGCTGAGTCGGGTCCCGCGTGAACAGCGGCTTCTCTATTGAGGACACAAGAGAGAAACCCAATAACCACATGGAAACATCAATACTTCACAGGCTTTAAGGCAAAGGATGAAAGGGCCTGAAGTTTGGTGCAGGGCAGTGGTCACAGGGTGGAGGCATGGGTAAAGCTTATCCAGTAGGTGAAGCCACAGGAAAACTGGCAGGGTATGATCTTAGCTGCAAAACAAATAACTTTGGACAGAGGTGAGGCTGCGGTGCTGGAAGCTGCATGTGGGCTTCAGCAGATTTGGCTCCCGTGCAGAGTCGAAATTAAAAAACAGAAGAAAGAAAAATCCCTCCTGGCAAAACCCCAAACAATCGTCTGTTCCTCTCCTCCCATGCTGGGGGTGTGAAGGGGTGCAGAGGGTATCAGAGGTGCAGGTCTTCAGTCCCGTCCAGAGGAAGCCAAAAGAAGCAACATTGGGCACATGACATGCTGTCAATCAGGGATCAGTTCCAAGAGAAGATGCGTGGGAGGGTTAGGGAGGAACTGGGAGATTACTGGAGGAAGGGAGAGCTGGGGGCGGCGGGGAGAGGGGGGGGGACCTCTGGAGGAGAAGCGTCTTGTGCAGAATGAGAGGATCTCAGCCAACAAGCTTAGTCACACTTAAACAAGTCTCCCATCGTTTCACCTCAGAAAAGAGTCGCGGCTAGTGTTCTAGTTAACGTCCTTTGTTTGCCGTCGCTGGTCCAGACATCGACTGAGTGATTACACTCTCTGCCTGCTTCTGCCAGCCGATAAGACATGTCATGGTTCACACAAATCCTTCAGCAGCCTTCAGGGGAAAGCTTGCTTACAAGCTAGCATGCTTACAGTAAGTCAAAGGAGCGCAAGCAGCCATGAGGGCGACAGTCAGCCTCCGTTGCCTCTCTCTTGGCCTACTTACTGACGAAGTGCCACAGGGAGTAGGGGCTACAGACAGGCTGCTCTAGCACCACAGCACAGGCGGAGGTGTGAAGTGGCTGCTGCTGCTGCCGCCGCTGCCGCCGCTGCTGTTGGTGGGGGCACATATTCATCCGCCGAGTCAGAACACGCCGGAGCGGGGAGACATCGGTGGAGGAGGAGGTAGCGTACACGGCGGCCCTGCGGCACAGAGTTGGCGAGCACGAGAGGTCGCCCAGGCTGTGGCAGCGCTCGGGCACCGGGCCGACCTGCGTGAGGGCGGATCTGGGGAGGGTGGCACAGGGTTTGGCATCCTCCACTGGCATCGAGAGAAAAGAAGGAGGAGGAGGAGGGAGGATGAAGGTGGGGAGAGGGAGGAGAGAGAGCCTCAATGGAACGTACACAGAGTGTAACCACGGAGACAGGCTCTCGACTCTGGACTACTACGTTACTACGGAAACAAACCTCCTCTTCACCAGTCCAGACAGAGTTTTTCTAGCAGTGCATCCTACTGCTGGTGCAGAGTGAGCACTGGAATCAGGCAGCAACAAACCAGTGATTAAACAAAACAGTGAATCACATTGAATCCCACATGTTCAGTCGGGGACGAGTTTTATTCACACACAGACGTCTCCTCTGACTCGTCACTCAGATCTGTTTCTGTCAATCAACATAACAATAGTTTCTCTGGAAAGAGGGAAAGTGAATTTGGAAGAAGTAGAAAGTGAAAGTGAGTTATTGAAATAACATTCAGAATTTTTTTTAAATGCAATTTGTAGCCTAACTGATTTATTTCTGGGCAAAATGTTATTCTAAATAAATCATTTAATCAAACGTTAACCTTCACCACAGAGGTCATATGTTCTCCTGTGTCTGATCTTTGATTTGTTTGTGAGCAGGATTGTGCAAACGCAGAGTTATACAGTCATGTGTGGGATTGTTTGGCCTTGCAGAGGCACGCGCTCTTCTAAGGGCCATTCCAGTTCTTCATCTATTCCATATAAGTGTTTGATAAATCTATATTTGAAGCTTTAACACTTTCAGATACAGATATAAGTAGCTTGAGAAACCGAACATACACATACAGACAGATAATGGGTCTGACTACACACAGAGAAACTGAGGAATCAGCTCAGACACCAGGGAGGTGCTCTCACCTCTGTAGATGGTGGGGAGGGGCAGTGAGGACAGACCCTGGCTTTGCATCTGCTGCTGCTGCTGGAGTCTCCTCTTGGCCTCCAGGACTGGGTTCTCGAACTGGGTCCTTCTGTTTATATGACTTTAATGACACAACAACAACAGAAGAGACGTTAGATTTCACAGGATCGCGCTGCACTGAACTCGGCCTCCCTGTCGACAGAGATCAGATCTGAAAACCCTGGCACTTCAGCCGCTGTCGCTGTGATGACTAATTAAACGGAAGGTCCCCAGATTATGTAACAGAGCTGCAGAAAGACTTTGCTGAGTAAAAAAAAGGAAAAGAAAAGACAGAAGAACAAACGACTGATTCAGAGCTTTTCTTCCATCTTCTGAGCAGAATTGTGCGAGTCAGTGACTGTGAGGAAACCTGCACATGAAACACTGATTTCCTTCTGCGTCCCACGTCGTTCTTAATTTAGTTTGTAAGAGGGGAGATAGTCAACCACTACAAATACTGTAATTTGGCTGCGTGACATAATTAGTCATCATTAAATACTTCCCCCCCACTCTTTGAGACTGCACACACACACACACACACACTCTCTCTCTCCTTACCTTTTTAATGAACAACCCCCAGTATCACACTGAGAATACAAAAAACAGCTTGAGTATATTTTGACCTGTAGTTACATAATTTCAAGGTCTGGATGTTTACGTGACCGCAATGCAACGCAACAGAGTGTCTTGAGGGGTGTGTGTGTGTGTGTGTGTGTGTGTGTGTGTGTGTGTGTGTGTGTGTGTGTGTGTGTGTGTGTGTGTCTGTGTGTGTGCAGTTCATATAGTCAAGTGTCTTTCTGGAGGGTTTTTTGCCGCCCTCTTGTCTCAAAATAGGTCCTCGTCCCCGCGCCCCAGCGTTCAGAGCATCCAGCCAAAGAAATGACACTTGAGAACACGAGGGGAGTCGCAGCTCGATAGAGACGTTGTGAACACACATGCAGAATGTTTAAAAAAGAGACGCTGATGAGCTCATCTGCACTGTGAGTATTTCTGACACAGAAATGTTGGACGAGCAGACAAAATAAAGTCCACCCCCCCTCCCCTCCGCCTGCAAACAAACAGTGAGCTGTCAGCAGGTAGACAGAGCGAGCAAACGCTTCCTGGCAGCAGCAGCAGCGCCTGGCTCTTCCTTATAAATATGATTAACACAGCACCAGCGGGCAACATTGAGAAATCAAAAGCAAGCCATTACATATTAAAGATGCAGCCGACTTACTCGACATAGTAGCTGCCGTAAATGGGGTCATCGATTTTCTCCCAGCCGTACGGAAGCTCTGCAAGAAAAAAAACCAAAAAGGAACAACAGCAGTGAGACAGGGGTAATGAAGGACTTGTTTATTCAGAGCACCTACAGCAGCATATCGATCTCGCATGAAAACATTGCGGCGGCAGAATTAGTTTACAGCATCGCTTCCCTGTCTGTAATTACCAGGGTTTTCATGGAGCACTAACACGCTAACTGGAAGGCTCGTCTCGCTGTTTTTTCAGAGCGGGCCTCATGTTCGCTCTTGTGAATAATTCTTCAATCTCATCTTTTTATGAAAATTTGATGGCGACAAGACACGAGATAAAAAAAACCCAACGATGTGTTTTCTCGGCAGCGTGTCACTTTGATTGATTTAAAGAGGCTACTGGCTCTTTAAAGCTCCGCATCAAAAGTCCCCCCCTCCCCTTTCAAAGAAACAAAGTTGCAAAATAACCCCAAATATTGAAAGATCTGGTGGCTGAATTTGAAGCGGTGAAATATTTATGCGCCGCATCTTCTCCCGCGCTGTAAATATTGTGTTTTGATGCAGGAACTTTGCATAGATTAACAGCAGGAACTGGAGCGAGCACAAACCCTCGGGGCATCGAACCTTCACAGTGTCGTTCCGTCGACTCAAAACGCTACCAGCTAAAGCGTTAACACGACGACAAATAACATATGACAGTCAATTAGTGGCAAATGACAGACGGATCAAAGCATCGATATTCCAACTCTGATTTCCATGATCTAATGTGCACAAACACATGAAACAGGAAGAGAATCTGTGTGTAGAAAAAAGTCAAACAATTAAAATAATAACTGCTGTTATCAAGACATGCATTATTCCTACTTTCTGAGTTCTATTAAATACAACAAGTACTTTTACTGAATACATGAGCATCTAAACTTTGACTAAACTGCCACAGGTTCACAGTACAGATGTGTAAAGTGCTTACATCGCTGTAAACCCTCCACACAACATCACACGACTCGTCCACTCATCAGACGGTTTGTGGTTTGATTCCCGGCTCCTTCAGTCCACACATTGAAATGATCAAGAGGCAACAAACTGCCACAGATCCGTGTTCTCTCTACAGGGCATCTACTAATGAGAGGGTCCGTAGAAATAAATATAGATACATAAATATTTATCATGAACATAAAAATATGAATTAATGAATAACATTTTTTTATTTTAACAACTTTATCTGCAACAACCTTCCAACAGAGACTTTGCTCAGTTGGTTCAAACCGAACAAGTGTTATATCTCCTACTTATATAATGCATCTACACTGCATTCAAAATGAACAAGTCAAATATATAATAATGTATTGGTCTTAACAGCAGCATCCTAACGTTCTCTGTGGTTCTATGCTCGGAACCCTGAGCTCAGCCTGTTAGCTTGCCTTGAGCAGGCAGATTAATTATACAGGACAAAATGAAAATGTCATCGCAGGAAAAGTCACTGAAGAATTTTATAATTCGTCCTGAGAGGAGCAGAAATGTCCAAATCCATCCGGGGCAACACACACTGACCAGATCCACATCGCTCAGATTAAGAGCTTTAACTTGGTATTTTCAAAGTGGCCTCAAACTTTTTAATATTTCTGCACGAGTGCATGAAGTCATATTATTTCTGCCCTCTCAGCCTCTTCCTGCACGTGGACTGTGCTGCAGGACGAGCTTGTGTTCCCGATGATCAAAGACGATCCGCCGTCAAACCTTCCGACAGTCGTCAGTCACACTGGACGGGATTTTCAAAGTTCCCGTTTCCTCTATTTCCTCCTTCCTCTGTCCACAGCTCCCTGACACTGCAGCTCTTCGGTCTGGAAGGAGTTCCCGTTTGCTTTTCAGGACATTACAATTAGCATTTAAAGCATTTTCCCCCACATGCAGGGTTTAGCATAATAGCATGATCATTCAAAAACCAAGTTGGGTACACAGTGTGAGAGGCTCTCGTTAAAACTGCATCCGAGGTGAGTGCAGCTCGGGGCTCGGGGGACAGTGTGTTCCAGTGCAGCTCAGCGTGGAATCACACGAGCTTTGATTAGTGACGAGGCAAAGGGAATCAGGATGAGAGCGGGGATAAGGGCAGAGGAAACGCTTCCTAATCAGAAAAGGAAGCGAGCAGAGGGAGCGATCGAGCACCTCCCGAAAAATCCCCAGGTCCGGTCGAGGCACGGCTGCAGCTCGAGAGAGACGACGAACGAAGAGCTGCACGCCACAGACACTGTTCTGTGTGGTCACTGCATATATTCAATATCACTCCTTGGCCTAGTTAGCACTGTGCACGCTCCCATCCCTCGCAGTCACGGAGCAGACGTATCAAAACAATGCTGGTGCAATGCTAATGCACGTGCCATATGCTGCTCTGAACCCCTGCCCCCATCCCCTCAAAACAAATGATTCAACTTTCAGTGGGATGCACACACACACACCCGATATGTCTACTACTACTACTACTACAAACACACACACACACACACACACACACACACACACACACACACACACACACACACACACACACACACACACACACACACACACACACACACACACACACACACACACACACACAGGGTTGTGAGTGATATAACAGAGCGCTGCGAGCAGGCTGACAGCCCACGGGAATACCTCCTGTGAACACTGCAACGTTCCTTAGCCCCATCTCCACTCATTAAATATGAAAGAGAGCGTTTCATGTTCTCACCTTTACACACACATGCACACACACACACATTACGTTACTTCACACACACACACCCTCGCCATCGTTTTGCATATGCCCAAACACGTATACACACACACACACGTGTAGAGATCAAAGGGCTGTCATGAATCTTAGCCAGAGCCTTTTCTATTTAAATGTCCACAAGAAGGAGCCAGAAATGTCTCTGCTCTCACCAACGGGAAGAAGAAAAGACAAAACTCAAACAAATCAGGCCGCAAACAACACCCACAGCATAATTCTGGTTTATTTATAAGAAAGAAAACAGCGTTATTATGCTGAGATTTTATTTTTTTACTTACTACTTTCTTTGTGAGAAAAGTTATTAACTAAACATTTTCACTCTAATATACAATCAGGAAAGTGGCATCAATCATTTCCATGTGACCAAAACATCCAACGATATTCGGAACTTAGTCGTAGTCGATCGAAATGATCTCTTGATGCTTTTTGTGTCTCATGTTAATTAACGTTAGCTCACGTTGGATAACCTTCCTGCCACAGAGGTCGCTATTCTGCAGAATTTCGTGTCCTGTGTGTTCCTGTGGTGTCATGGCTGCAGTGCTCCCCCCCCCCCACACCCCCCACCAAAAAAAACACACAATGAAATGTTTCTTTCACTGAGCAGCGCGCTGATAAATGCTGAACCTGGGAGGATTGTCTCTTTGCTCGCTCTCTGTTGTTTGGCTCCACTGAGCGTCGTTTATAACCTCTCTGTCAGCAGCCTGCAATGGAGTCCTAGCTCCATGGGACAATGTGTGTGTGTGTGGGTGTGTGTGTGTGTGTGTGAGTGTGTGTACACCACACTGTAAAAAGCCGACACTGCTTATCACTGCCATGCCGCATGAGTCCAGGAGGAAAATGTCAAGCTGGTGTGAACTGCACGGGCAGGAGTTCTTATGACGGAGCCCGAAAGCGAGTGGAACAATGTTTGGCATCTCTCGTCCTGCAGTCACAGGTGGAGGACCACTTACTACCACCAGGAGGCATCCTGACATCTTCCACATATTCTCTCAACCCCCGGTACCTCTCCATAACGTCTCTCTCTTTCTGCTTCACCTTACTTCCCCTGACTTCTCCCATCTCTGCTCCCTCCATCCTAAGTATCCTCCCGATCTCATGTTCTCCTTCCGCGTCTCACACAAGGCTCTTTTTGAAGTGAAGTTTCATGCTCACCAGCTTCTGCATGTTTTATTCTGCTATTTCTAATTTGGTCTGGGTGGCAAACCACACAGCCCTGAGACACCGCAGGGATTTACACATGTCCTGTTTCTTTTTACTCTATTCTTTCTTTTCCTTTGAGGAGAAAAAGCAGCTGAACTGAATCATTTCGAGTGCCTGTAGCCTTCCAGAAATTAAAGTCCTTTTCAACGGGGTGCTGCACTGTGCCGGGGTCAAAGTGATTCATGGAAACTTCGACTGGTGAGTACCGACTTTCAGGAATTAGCAGCACACTCCGATGAAATACACAACAAGTTAGGCTTCTGCACAAATAAGAGTTTTGTTTGCTGTTGTCGTGAGCAGGGGTTAAGAATCGCTGACGGCCATCTAAACTCAAGCTTAAGCTGAAAAGTGGAAATGTCAACGCAGACAAAGAATCTACAACAAAACTACTTATCTGAGTTTATGAAATGTCACAAACGCACACACAGACACAGACACACACGTACAAGTACATACATTCAAGTACATTTACCACAATTTTGATAACCCATGAGATAAAATGACCTGAAGGCTAAATCAGTGCAACAGACAACATTTCATTTGCTAAACTCTGGATCTGAGAAGCAAACACAGAATGTTTGTTTACAGCAGCCACACAAACTCAAATTGTTATAAGACAGCAGTGAGAGTTCGAGGGAGTTTTTCATTATGTTTTGAGCAAACTTGACTTTTAGTTTTGTATCAGGATGGTGTAGTGAATCAGATAAGGCCGGATTTTTCTCATATTGTGCAGTGAAAAGCTCCACAACTGGGAGAAGGAAAGCTGGTCATCAATCACCCAGGATTCTGCAATCGATTACGTCCTGTAAAAACTCCACTAAACAATGAAAACCAGTATTAACAGAGGCAACTATGGAACTCAGAGCATCTCCACCAAGGCCCAACAGATCCCTTATGAAACTACATTCAATCACATGTAGCCGACCGACCAACCAACCAACCAACCAACCAACCAACCCACAAACCAACCAACTAACTCACCAACCAACCAACCAGGACAGCGGTGAAAACCTTGGTGGAGGTAATAACAGAGTGTTAGCAGTATTAAAGTATTGAAACATAGTTTGACTTCATAACAAAAGAGCAGTAACTTATATTCAACTTCAATTTCTTGGTGACTGTGAAAAAAAGGTTCTTTTGTCATTTTTGACTTATTAAATTACAGAAGCTGAAAAAAAACAAAAACAAACAAACAACATAACAAATTATTTGGAAAATGAGGCCTGCATTTATTTCCATGGTCATAATTTATCATATTTAAACACTATTGAGCTGTTATCATAAAACAAGCAGACGTCACTTTGTGAAATAAGGTATTAGATATGGTCATTATGAAGTTTCTGTAGCAGGGACAGAACCCGGTGAAAATTAATACACGCAGACCTCCCATGAATTCAATTCCCTCCGTGTTTGCATAAAAATAAAGTGATTTATCTGATATTATCCAGACTTCCAGCTCCTCTGTGAAAATCAGCAGAAACCTCCGCTAACCTCGTCTGAATCTTCCACCTTAAAATCTTTTTATTCTTGGCAGTTCTATTATTTCTTTTTCAGAAACCAACTATATAATCAGAGTTAAATGTATTGATTGTGACTGATTCATATTCTGATGAAGTCCAATTCCTCAACCACCATAAACTATAATTCACGAACTCCGCGCTCTCTCGAATCAACGGGGGAAAACATTTCATCATGTTTTTCTTACTGATAATCACCGTCTTGTCCGACACAATCAAAAGCACATTAAAGTGAAGTTGTGAGGACGGGGGACACTGAGCGCTCTGAGTGGAGCCCGCTGGCCTCGGCACGCACACACTGTTGTTACGGCCTCGTGGAGCTTGTTGAGGGGCAAACATGACTTGGAAGAGAAAATCTCAATAAGAGCAATTTACCCGCCTCGGTCTCAGTGGATTGGAGGGGGGGGGAGCTGGGATGCCGAGGCTGTTAAATGAGCAGAGTCTGCGTCGTGTGTGAGAGTCACTGGGCTGCTGTAAAATGTGACTCAAACAAGGATGTGTGAGCCAAAATAAAAAGAGAGGGGGAATTCACACGGCTATAAATCTGCCTGAAGTAAAAGTCGATCGATGAAGAGGAGAATTTGAGAATGTGACGACGATGACTTGACTCGGGGCTCCTGTGCAGGATCAGAGAAACGTTTACTGCACGTCACACTCAGAGAGACGGGGCTAATACAATCTATCACACACAACTGGGATTCGAATTTTGAGGGTATTAGTTGAATTCAGATTAGAGGGACATGGTGTCAATAGAAAACGATACAAAATCATCACCCTGTTCCATTGCGTGTGTGTGTGTGTGTGTGTACAAAATAACTCAACAATGCATGAACCGATTTTAACCAAACATGGTGAGACTGATGTTCAGCAGGGTATCTCTGGATTATTAACTTTTGGAACTAATCGGTCAATTTCTGAGTTTGAAACCAGGGACTTAAGACTTGAACTTGCCCCAAAATACTTAAAAACGGCGCTCATAATAAATTTGACATGAGGATTGTGTGGATTGTGTTACTGTACCTGCTGTAAATAACTAGAATATTACAGATCCCAGAGGACAAACTGCAAAAAGCAGTCTAGACCTACCTGTCGGATGTGGGTCTGGCTCGGTTAGTTTTCTCTCAAGCTCTGATGGGCTCGGACAGGAAGCTGCGGTCCAAGTCTCACTCCGACGCACAAGCTCCGCCACACTAATAGCTGCCGATAAATCATGTGGCCGAATCTGTTTAGACTATGATGAAATCTCAAAAGTTGGGGCAGGGCTTGACGCAGATGGATGAGCTGAGATTGACTGCTACATTCTTACATCACAGGCCCGACACACATTAATCAGGGGAACATTTTCCCTCCGCTGGGGGAAGATTCTTGATTTAAGTCTTTTAGAAAATGATTAACAAGCCAATACATCTCCACTGTGACAGGGAAAGTCAATGTGACACCCCTGGCTTTCCCAACAAATCACTTAATTGTGTCAGTCGCTGGCAGAGGCAGAGTTTGACTCGTCTGGTGAATTAGGCTCCGTTTCACCGATGCTGCTGGTTTTTTCGTTGTTTTCCTGTTTAATGCTCCCGTGCCGTGTGGAGAAAACCATGTCCTTAGATTCCCCCCGTCCCACTGGTCTGTGTCTCAGAGCGAGCAGACAATAGTTAAGCAGCGGAATACAAATGCAAAATCAAACGGCTTCGCAAGCTCGTAGGACGATCCGGGGACAGAGACAGAGACGTACTGAACCGTGACCTGGCACTTATTCTCTCCTCTTTCGCCTCCGAAGCTCGGCTTTATTGGGCTAACAATTACAGTACAGACACACACACACACACACAGACACACGGACATACAGACACACACACACACACAGACACACACTAATTCTGCTGCAGTATTACTCTACAGGAACCTCCTCCTCGTCCCTGTGGTTCCAGGAGCGGAGACGTTTTTCTTTTACGAGACTCTTGTTACATGTTAATGAAAATTATGTAAATGAGCTTGTTTTGTAATAGGTTTGTTGATGCAATGAAATTGTAATTAACGTTAATTAGATTCAACACATTTTTAACTCAATTAGAATCTAAACTGACGAAAATCCGATTTGCTTATTGGACCAGTGGTGTAAAAAAAAGACAAACTTCAATATCACCATAATGAGCTGAATTATAGACGGTATATGATGATGGATGATCCCACTGATACATGCGCTCGACCAATCATGACCTTTCACCATGTTTAATAGCATCAAATTACTAATTTGTAAAATCAACACCTGAACATTCATCAGTGTGATAAAAAGTTAAATCAAAGAAACCATCTTTGAGAAAAGTTCATTAAAAACGGACTTTGTAGTTTGTGAAGTCGTCCATTTGTTCATAAAATATAAATAATAAGAAAGTCTGTGAAGTAAATTGTGTTGAGAGGGATGAATTTATTCGTAGTTATGTGCTACAACTAATGAATTGAATATTATTTGTATTAGAGCTGAAAAATCTTGATTAATTTAATAATCAATCCACAGAAATCAAACTTTTTAATACATTTTCAAGCAAATTTGACAAAAAAGCACTGGAATATTAATAAAACTGTGTCAGGAGATCAAAATTGGGGCTCGAGCAAATATTAAAAATATATATATATTTTTTTAATTTAAAGCCAAAACATGTAGAATTATCTACTGATTTTACCTTTTGCTGTTTGTTGAGTAGGTAGAGTCAAATAAATAGAATAAGCCATGAGCTAAAAGATGATGTTACTGTGTCTGTGGCCTGTTTATTCCCACTGAGGATACAAACCTTTAAAACCATAAAAGTGGAGCTTTCATTTTTAAATAGTCCGAATAATTTCAATAACACAGCCAGACACAGACGTTTGTAGCTCAAACAGGAGTAAATAATGAATCTGCTTAGGGACTATTTTTAGCTGTGGACTGATAAACATTCAGTGCTCTGGTGAGTATTCAGAGCAGCAGGATGATGTGCAGGGGATTAATTCAAAAATAAAATACAGCCCCATGTTCATCATAGAACAGTCACAAATCACCCGGAGTTCATTTATGGGCTTTTAAATGGTTTCTGGAGAACAACAAACAGGAAATATTCATGAATATAATCTATTCGTGGGGTTTGAAATGAAAAGAAAATGAAAAATTATCATCAAACTCATTCTTTTACTTTATCCCAGACGCAAAGACAAACATATAAATATCAAAATATTGATATTGAGTTCAACTTATAGTATATGAGTTCACTTGGGTGCAGTTAAAAATGCATTGAGGCTGATATAGACGCAAAGTGACAGCTAATACACCAGGTACCGGCCACACACACGCACACACGCACACACACACACACACACACAAGCACACACATATGTGCATCTGCCTCACACCGTCTTTTGAATCCTCCTTCCAATCTCCAGGCCGCAGGCGTGCTCTGCTGGGGATGTTCTCAAAATACACCCATCAATCACGTCGCAGACAGCTACAACTGCCCCCGCTCCCTACTGCCGCAAGAGTCTCGAGGTGAAGGAGGGCGCCGCGTCTCCCAGCGTGTAATAACTCACCTGTAGGACGGCGAGCACACAGAGTGCGCACGTTCAAAGTCAGTGTCCCCCGAAATTTTTTTAAAAAAAACTTCCCAGCATCACACAGAAGTGACAAAGTCTGCGTCTGTGGTGCCACTGAAGCGGCTAAAAGGAAAACAGAGTGAACAGCCGACGTGACATTTCTCCTTCTCTCTTTCTTTTCAATTTATTTTTTCGGGCCCCCCCGAGGGTGAAAAATAAAAACTATTTTCCCTCAAGAGAGTTGTGAGGTTCCCTGTGAGCGACGATAACAACTCAAAGGAGACGTATTCTGCTCGTATTCAGGTTAAAAACATTAGCGTGTGTTATTACTTGATAAGGTTCACGTGCGCTAATGTTCAGAAAACACATCACTGTCCTCAGACGGTCCGATAAAAATACAATAAAAGAATATGAGATTATTACAATCCTTCAAACCGGAGCATCACTCTCAAAGTTTTCATTGCTGTGTCGTTTGTGCTGCTCTGAATAGGAAAACACTGTTGTCTGATGAAACGTGCTGAAATAGTGGCGAACAACAACTCACTGTTTTGTCTGCTTTTAATTTGCTTGTCGGGGGGATTCTCGTTACCTGCGCTGGCAGAGCTGAGTGCAGACTCAGGTGAGACGACAGCGGGGGGGGCCCCTCAGCTTCTCTTTTTTTCCCAGCCAACAAACATTTGGCAGGAAGGGAAAAAACAAAAAAACTTTAAGAGGCTGAGAGAGTTTGAAACAACAGCGAGGTTCAGTAAAGAGCCTGTTCTCGTTCTTTTTCGTCTGCCAAAACAAAAAGAGGAGACAGGAAGAGGGGAGGGAGGGAGGGAGGGAGGGAGGGGAGCACAAAGATGGATACGGAGGTAGAGAGAGGAGGTGAGAAATACGAGTTATGTAACGACAAGGCTTCTGTGATGTCGTCTGCTCCGTCTTCACGGGAGCAGGAACGAGCAGGAACGAGAACGTTAAAGCAAACATACACTTCTCTGACAGCACCTGGTTTTTCACCTTCATGTTCACAACTGACTTTGAATGTGATAAAGATTTCACCTTCAGCTGCGGTGTAAACATTTTCTCAAGTATACGGTTCATTTTCATAATATTCTGTATGTTGGCTCAGCTGTTTTTTTCATTTTGACTCCACTATAATTACATCAGAGCAGGAGTCACTGGTTACTATTGACGTTAAAGACTTTACATTTTATAGATTTTCGACTCCTTTGTGACTTCTTCATGACATCACATCATATTCCAATAGATATACGTTTTTTAGACACACAAAGCAGTTGTCATTACATAGACGCACTACTATTACTAATATTAACACTAATATTACTGAAATAATAAGGGAAGACAACTAAATTCCCTCAGATAATGTTTGTTTTGCAGGAAAATGCATTTTACTAGTAACTAGTCTGCAGCTTGTGGCCGGTGCAGACAACATTTTGGATTTCAGATTCTCTCACATCTGGTTTTACCTCCAGTTATAAAGAAGTTAGATAATCTGTATGAAGTGTTGTCTTGTTCACAACCTCTCTGAGCATCTGAGGACTTGAGACCTGTAGAACCACCAGAGTAACAAGCGTCAGACCTAAGTGATAATAACTCTGAGCTATTTAAAAGTATTCCAGTATCATTTTAATTGTGTTGACGTTGTGGTGTATGACACTGGATCCAAACACTTCCTCTACATCTGTTCTTCTCTGTGTGTGTTTCCCACTTAGTGCTGTCCTCCTCTTCCTCCTCCTCTCAGCCTGTTGTTCCGTCACAGCTCACAGACCCCACCCTGCGATCCTGTTAGCGCTTATCAGAGCATGGTGCAGGTCCAAAAATGAACACAAACACACACTTTCACACACACACACACATAAAAAAACGCACATCTTTTCCACCAATCAATACCGAATTTACGGAGGCAGCTTTTCTCTCCCTAACTGAGCTCAGCTCCCAGGGGCGTCTGGTGCCACCCGGCTGTGGACGTTTAAAGTGAACAACACTTCTCTTCTCTGGCTGCTTACACAAACCCCTTCATTCTGAGACCAGCTCAAAGTTTCTGAGAGCTAAAGAGACCAGAAAAGACCAGAAAAGACCAGACTCCGCTCTAATATTCACTGTTTTCCCCCGATAGTTAAGACCTGGCAGTGAAAAAGAACATCCTGAGAAACTCAACTAATCAAAGACAGCTAGAAGACAGTGTAATAAACATAGACCGTATGTAAAGATGGACGACACGACAGCTCCTCTGGTGTGAAGCCAAAGTGCCTTGATCGCTCCCTGGTGGCTGGCTGCAGTATAGGTCATAAAGCCTGTCTCCTCCGTGTTAGTGGATGGGACATGGGCCAAACTAACGACTTAGATGCCATGACTCCCTCCTGTCATTGGCCCAAGATGGCAGATAAGATTTGCCTTAATAATTTACATCACAAATTGTACAAGAAGGAAGTAAAATAACAAAATGTGGCAGTAAAAAGCGGATTTATTTCAATTCACCAAACATAGTTTTAACTTTTATGATTTATCGTTGTTGTCAACTGACTGACATCAACTTGGCCCAACTAAATATTTTTCTACTTCTTCACAAAGATGCAGCCCCCCCATTGCACCATGGTCCCCTCAGACGGGACCACCTAAGTGGATGAGTCGCCCAACGAGATCGATAACAACCACCAGCACCTCTCCTCTGCTGGAGCGTCCTCCAGTAGATGAATGGGATTGAACGAGCCGGAGATAAAAGTGCAATCGCATTTGGAACAATTCCTCAAAAGTGTCTCCGTCTTTGTTTCTGTGTCATCTCATCATCTCCGAGCTCTTTCTGCTCTTTGATGTTCAGACTGAAGGGGAAAGGGGATGTTCAGCGACGGCACGGGGGGGCTTGTGAGCAAAATACAAGATCAGGACGGTAATTCTGTTTGAAGGATAAAATGAGCAAAGTGTTAACACGACGAGGGCCCGTTTTTATTAATGCCACCAGTGCAGAACAGTGCAGATGCTTTCAGACTGGATACCACCGCTCCCTCTCTCACTCTACTGAAATAGTTCAATCCATCCAGCAGCTATACCGCTTCTCCTCTAGAGCCAAGAATAGCTGATATGGGGCAAGAGGCAGGCTACACCCTGGACAGGACGCTAATGTATCGCAGGAATAAATACAAACAATTATTCATGCTCAGACTCACACCTAGTGGCGATTTAGAGTCTCCAGCTAACCTAAAAGTCCAGCTAACCATCTGTGGATGGGAGCAGGAGTACCAAGAGAAAGAAAACAGGTGTTTTGTCAAATTGAAATTCATTAGTTATGCTCTTAGATCTCTCTCTTATTCACTAGTCACTACTAGAAATTTTAATCGAAAGCACAAATGTCAACCTCAAAGGAGACGCTGAAGGATAAATCAGAGCATCAGCAAAGTTGTGAGGATTCATCGTCTGGGAACCACAAGTGTCTGCACAGAATTTCATCACAAACTATCAAATAGTTGACGAGATATTTCAGCCTGAACCAAATTGTTGAAGTGACTTTGTTTTATATTGGTTTTCCAGCCGATGGACGGCTGGTCAGACTGAAATGAGCAGTTTCAAAAGGCTCGCGTTTCACTCTGGAAACTCGCGACGGACATTTTCACATTTTATAAACCGATAATAGAACAAATAGAGAATAAAAGATAATAGAAACAATATGTGTAAAGGCCCTAATGTCCCACGAAGCAGGGAAACCAGGCAGGTGTGATGTGGAAACAGAGTTTGACCCAGCACTGCACCGTCTCTCTGTCTGAGTACTGGATGTATTTTAAGAGTAACTCTATCCTTGTTGTTACCCATGAATACACGCAACCTGAAGGGCACTCAGCGAGCACCCACCCCCACCAAGGCTTATAGGCCACGTTATCACCATATTGTATATACACGTAATGAGATCAGATACCATGTACACACAAGTTTTCTCGAAACTGCTTTTATCAAATGCAGTAATATCCATTCTCCGACAGGAATATTTGATACTATAAATGTTTGATTCACAAATTTCAGATCATTATCATCATCCGAAACCAAATTTCACCCGTTCACAGATATTGGCACACTTCCTGATTCTGTGGATATGTGGAAAGACGCCTTATCTCACAATGTTAAAGAAATTGAAGTTCCTCTAAAGTTTTATGAGTTCTCCCATAATCCAACCGTCTGCCACGTTACAAGAAAATCTTTTGCCGAATCTTGCTAACAGACAAACAATGAAAATATAATATAAAGCATCCGCCCACCGTGAGCACAAACCACGCACGCAGACTTAAAAAGTCATTTCTCATCTGTTGTCAGTGTCCATCTCTACCTCCGGTTCTCCTCCTCATCTCCACCACCTCCCCGTCTATAACTCAGACCATAAATCCTCGTCTCGCTTTGACACGTATAGAAAAGACGAATGGGAAAGTTGGGGAGGCCCGAAAAGATCGATCCGTATATGTACAGCGGCTGCATTAACATTCATCCCTGTTCTTTCTCTTATGTGTGTGTTTGTGAATGCGTGTGTGTGTGTGTGTGTGTGTGTGTGTGTGTGTGTGTGTGTGTGTGTGTGTGTGTGTGTGTGTGTGTGTGGGCGGGTGAAGGACACTCTCTCTCAGTTGAGAATAAAGAAGTCTTTGTGACTTCCAGTGCCTCTGAACCTGGGCTTTTAAAACACATATCATGAGACTTCCTACTCACAGCGACCGCCGTTGGTTAACACGACCACATAACTCCTCATAAACAGAAACGCTACCCTGGCACTAAACGTTCCTCCGATGAGCCGAGGACGAAAGCGTCTCGCCGTCTCCTTCGCGTTAGACCAACAGGCGAGCCTCAAATCTAGTAGAATAAAAAGCTGTGGGAGGCTCGAGGAAATCAAAAGGAGTGAACGCGAGGAGCAGAGAGGTGCTAGAAGATAGAGACGCGGTACTCACCGTCCTCTTTGCATTCCTCGGGCGGCTTTGCCTTCTTGGCGAGCCTCGGGTCCAGCCACGATGTTGTCTTGGTGTTGTGGCTGTGGAGAGAGACGACAGAGCCGGAGTGAGAGGGAGTGCGATAGATGGCAAGAGAGAGGAGACTTGGCAGAAAGAGAGAAGGAGGTTGGTGGATTCTTAATTCAGCTGGAGGATGATTTCAGAGAGGAAAGATGAGACTCCCTCGTGTGCCTGCCTCTTAAAAAGAAGGTGTGGAGATAGAAAAAAAAAAAAAAAGCTTTGGGTTTACAAAATGGCAATCAATACTTTTAATTTGCTTACTGTCGCTCATTAGCAGGCAGAGGCGGTGGAGGGGAGGGGAAGGGACGGAGAGGGCGAGAGGGGGGCTGAGGGAGTGATGGAGGGGAACAGCTGTGGGTTTGGCAGATTCATCCAGAGCCTCTCTGACACAGAGCTGGATCTAGATCAGATATGAGGATGTGCCAGAGAAACTCGATGCATCTCCGCAGCTCGTCTGAAGCTCTGGAGCCACAATGGCTTCCCTTCCTCACTACACAGAGGAGTGGGAGGGCAGGGGAGGTGTGCAAAATGCTTGCAGTAAAATAAAATAAAAAATAGGTCAGATGAGGAAGAGGATGCAGTGAAGAGGTCTTTGCTTTGCTGAAGAAAAGTTTGTGTGCAACTTGGCTTCAAACACAGCGGATACGGGGATGCACCGGCGGCCTTATACACATCAACATACTACAGCTATGAAAAAAACAAAAACCATACAGATGTCAAAGCTGCACTCATTTATTTTATGGCCACTAGGGGGCAGAACAACAAGCTGAAAGGACAACAATCACATTACAAATAAAAAGTTACCCACCCACCTTATAACAATTTCAGTGCTAAATACATTAAAACACTCCACCTCCCAACTCGTCATTAATTGTCTTCCCACCAGGGGGACCCACACTGCCGGCTGATGTGCTCGGCATGGAGTCAAACACGGAGCATCCCTCCGCTTTCCAACGTATCCCACGTGTCGCTAGGTTCCCCTCTATACACGGAATTGTTTTTAAGCGGAATTCTTTCACGTGAAATCGAGCCGTTTAGCTTTAGGCCTTTTGTTGTCGACTGGAGTTTGAGGTAGCGGCTAACTAACTGTAGGCTAACGTTACGTGCTGCTGGAGCCACGTAGAGAGTCTGTTGCCATCAGACTTAAGTGTATTGTTAACTATGCACCTGCAGTGATGTTTATGCTGCCTGTAAGAAGGGCAGCTACCTGAGTACGGAGCTCAGGACCTGAAATCTGCATTGTGATTGGGTGTGGTAGGTACCGGTCATGTGGGATTTCGGTACCCAGCGTTTTAAAGTTAAATAATGTTCTTTTGCACATCCTGCAGACACAAAACAACATTATCCTCCCACTGGAGTCGTGTTTATCATTAATTTAGCTTCAATATTTGGGACAATTTACAGGGGGGATTCAGGGGAAACACCAAAATCACTAGGATTCCTCCTCTGGGGACCACGAATGTTTGGAAAATAATTTAATGGCAGTCCACGGCTGAGATATTTCAGTCTGGATTCAATTGGTGGCCGATCCAACTCTGTCTCCCCTTGAGCTAAAAACAGAGGACTGAAAAAAGACTGGGAGAGTAGACGTAGATAAAAGTGAGAGATTAGGGCCCACGCCAAATACTGAGCCAAATAAAGTGCAGTTCAAGGTAAGGTCAAATCTCTTTGGATCTGCTTTCCAGCAACCTCTCTCGTCCTGTTCTCTCCTTTTTCTCATCCTCCCTTCATCTCAACCATTCCCATCTCTACATTTCCTACCCTTCTTCCCTCTATCGCCATATTTACAGTATCTAAATCTACTTCTCCCTCTTTCTTGTCCCCCCCCCCCTCTCACCTTCTCTTATTTCCGTCTCGACTATTTTTAATCACTATCACTTTTCTTTCTCTCCCACCTCCCACTCCCTTGCTTCTATCCCTCTCCTCAGCCGCCTCACTTCAAGGGGCCGTAGGTAAACGAATTCATCTCGTGTGGAGGCCAATCAAAGACAAGCCTCCTCTTGGCAACGGCATTCACTTTGGCACGGCACCACTTAAGCTCAGAAAAAAGAGGAATCTCGAAGCTGCAAATTCAGTGGGCTAACTGCATTAGCTGCGTACGGCGCTTGATGGATGGGGGGAGCGTGAAGGTTCAGCGTCTGAGGGGAGGAGACATATGGCGGGGGGGGGGGATTCAAAGTCTGCCTAGACATGAAGAGGCAACATGTGTTTGGCGGCATGACAACACCAATCCTCGCCTGCCGCTGCCGTGCCGCTCTTGGTGATGATGCATTCGCCTAATGACGGCTCTAATCTGGTCACTCAGGTGTTCAATGAATAAATCACAGAAGAACGATACAAATAAAATAGGACTTCCCACATGTGAAGCAAAAAAACGTTAATAAAACAATTTCACTGATGTGAAATTGTTTTATTAACCTGCTCAGAACAACTCTACCTTTAACCTTTAACATAACTTTGACCATGGGTTGGATGATTCAGCAAAAAAATAGTATCAAGATTTAAATGTTCAAATCAGTCGATATCGATAATTATCACCATAAAAGTCACATTATTGAATCCCGTAAGTTAAAAGTTTTATAAAAATCAATTATGTTATAAATGTCCTCACTGTGTTTGCACAACGCATAAGAAACATATCGATAGATATAACCTTTGTTATATTGATATTGATAAAATTACATAAGTATAAAGTTTTATTACCCAACCCCATCTTAACCAAACCTTAAGTTATAGTGTTGTATATGTTTTGTATGTCTGAGGGAGGACATGATGCATCGTATGACAACTTTCCACTTACTCTATGAAGTAGACTTCTCCTTTCTCTGTGTACGCCATCTCCCAGTTGTCCGGCAGGGGCCCGAGCTCGTCGTTCTCCTCTAGTTTGGGCACCGTGATATTTGGCGACTGTCCGTCGTCTTTGGGCGGCTCGGTGGAGGCCTCCGCTGGGCTGTTCTGCGGGGCGATGTCCCCTGAGGCGTCTGTGCTCTTGTCCTCATGCTCGCTGGACTCTGAGGTGACAACAGGGCAGGATGAGTCATTATCACTCAGGGAGGAGGAGGGGGGATGAGGGCCGTCAATAACTGGGGAGGTGAAGCGAGGACGGATTGACGTAGGACGGTGGGAGAAGAGATTGATTGAAAGTCAGGGGTTAGGGAGGAGGCAGGATGAAAATACAGGAAAGAGTTTTTTGAATAAGGTGAGGAGAGGTGAGGGGAAGAAAGGGAATGATTGAGGGTAACGAGACAGATGGATGAATAAAGAAGAGGAGACAACAGAGATTGAGAGAGAAGCCGGATGCCCTAGTTTGAGTTGTGGCGCAGTGCGAATGAGTTAAAGGGTGAGAAGAATTGGGTGTATGGAAGAAAGAGAAAGAAACGGCAAGTGTGTGCACATCCCAGAAGAGAGAGAGAGAGAGCGAGAGAGAGACGGTGGAGGGAAGTAGAAATGGGACAAATAAGAGTTGGGGATTGAGAGATAATCTATGGGAGGGAAAGAGTGAGGCAGCAGCTATCTGCTTAGATCACAGAGCCCGCTGTGCTCTATTGATTCCCCTTCAACTCTCCTGGTCAGCGCACACACCGTCCGTCCACAGAGACACGACTCCCCCCCGAGCTCAGAGCGGCTCGCAAACACCCAACAAGGTTTCCTGAGCTGCTCGGAGCCCGAACGTTATCAAGCATCTGGAGGCCGCCGATAGGAATCAGTTCAAAACGTTCAGTCAGGGTCGTCCGCGTCACTTCAGATGACGATCATAAATGTACACGGGGAGGCTCCAGGATACTTTACAGAACTTTTAACCCTTCATAAAACACTGCACTGCTGTTAAATCCTTATACACGCTCGCTAGTTCTTCCTAAATCAATTTTAATGACTTAAATGGTACAGTCTTCGCCTTTAGGTCTGTAAACGCTTCGGAATAAGGAACCTGAGGACGTCTGTTTGGGTTCCTGGAAAGAAGGTTAAGTTAATAAAATGGATTTTCATATACTCACTAAAAGGTGAAACCTTTATACAACTCTACCTCTCTAAAAACCCAAAGAGGTCGATTAACATTTAACTTACAATGTAATGTGACAGTTTATTCTTTGAGATATAAAGAGTATTTAAATCTCTTTTCAGGTCTGAACCCAAACATATGTAGCATCAGTTTCATCAAATGTTCAGTTATGAACATTTGTTTCATCAAATGCAAAAGTTGAACAATTTCCTAATACCTAATTTTATTAACTGTATTTGATGCATTTTTGTCATTGCTTGCATTTTATGGCATCTTTTTCGATCTGATTTCCTCTGATTGAATTAGTATTTTTATAACTCTTGTCCAATAAAACATTTTGTAAACAGAAAGAAAGATGCTAAATGATGTAGATCATTTCATTACCATTATCTTTTCACCTAAAGCTGTTTTATATTTACTTCTATATTTATGGCATTCCCTCTTAAAAGATATAAAAAGCTCATTCATGACTCTTAACACATAAATCACTTTGTAAAACAAGAAGAAAGTTGTTGTCATATGTAGATAATGTCGTTACTGTTAGACTGTTACGTAAACCTGACATTTTGTTTCAGTTTTAGACATTTAGCATTTATAGATAGATATAGATTCACATTTTCACTAATTCAGTTATTTTTTGCATTTACTTTAAAATTCCGTCTATTATTTCATTTGTCTTGTGCTGGAATAGAAATCTAGGATATTAAGAATATATTTCTTTAAAACTTCTTTGTAATTATTATTCAGACCCTACCTTGTTTGAGCTCCTTGCGATAGGAAAACCAAAATCTCATCTCAAAACGCCGCAGTTCCTTAAAAAAAAGAGCGAGGCTGTTTAAAGCAGAAGTGACTGCGGGCACTGATTGGGATCAGTAACTGAACGCTTTGGATTTTTTCCTGGTGTTGTGACTGTTGCCGTGCTGCGAGAGACTCGACTGTCCTCGGGCTGTAAAACCAGCTTAGAAAGTCACAGGACCGAAGCATGGTTTTGGATTTGGAATCACAGAAATCAAACTCATAATGCCCCTTTTATTATTCTGCTTTCATGTGATCATGGGATGCATTCAAAGGGGTTTCTGTGCGCGCGGGGGCATGTGTATGTGTGTTCGGACGTATGTGGACACAACGAGCAGACGTTTCTCGCTCGAGGAGCTGCGTGTTCCCGTTGAACGAACATATAAAGACATGTCTTCGTACAACGGTTATACGAGTCGTGTTTTAATGTCACTTCTGCCTATTTCTCAGAATGAACATGGAGGGGAACGCTGGTTTGGAAAAATAAACACTTAACAAAAAGGTCTTGGCTGATTTTTAAAGTGCCTGCAGGCTGCTGTTGTTGTATGTGTGTGCGCCCTTTGGCTAGCCGGGTTTAATAATGAAACCCAGTGACTGACCAGGGAGCGACTGCACTGAAGCTTTTAATCATAAACAGTTTGGATCGCAGAGGTAATCACCGACAGAGTGAATTATAATTTACACTTTACATATCAGCCCATTAAACTGCACATAAAGACATCCTTGTAACCAATTAAAACTCATTACCTGCCATAAAATTATTTTCCACAGAAATTTGTGTGAAATCAATGTTACTCTCTCTGTTGCTAGGCGACCGATCCAGCCGAGACTGGTGCTGTGAGTTTGGTTATGGCACACGAGGCCTGACCCTGACCTCAAACCTAGACGTCCTGACAGCAAGACCTGAGCCTCTGCGTCTGTGGAGGTCGATGTCGGGAGCTGACCTGGGGTGACAGCGATGCCGTTGCCGTTGACAACTGGCCTCTCCTCCTCTTCCTCCTCGGGGGGCTCGATGCTGGCTTTCTCCATGTTGCTGACCGACTTGTTCCGCTTCCTCTTGCCCTCGGAGCTGGGTCTGGCGCCCGGCAGCAGCTGGTCCGTTACATTGAGCAGCAGAGCGCTGGGCTCGGCCGGAGGCTTCGGGGTACCGTAAAAGTTATCTGGAACAGAGCGAGACGTGGGAGACATTTAAAACCAGAGTTATTTTTATGTACTGAACACGCATCTTATATTTAATGCTGTGCTCGTGTCAGGGCTGTGGGGGGGTGGGGCGGGGGTGTCTGTCTGCTGGTCTGTCTCTGAAAATACTGGAAGGATTTTCATGAGACGTGCAGATGTTCACGGTCTCCAGAGGATTGAACTTAATGACTCAATCCTCTCACCTTTCCTTTGAAGACCCAGTGAGGTGGAGATTTTTGGTTCTGAGTGAAACATTGGCACTTGACATTTGATATTCAAGGTCACCAGAGGATGAACCGAGATCCTTTTGTACATCTTCTTCTACAAAAAAATCACATTCTCATTAGCATAAACTGTACTTTGCGTTAAGACACTAAACTAAGATGGTGAACGATCATTTTACCAAGCATGATCAATGCTAACACCTGGATGCTAACATGCCAACCGTATATTAGCATCCAGATGTTAGCCTTTAAATCAAAGCAGCACTACAGGCCATAGACTGTATCTAAAGATGGACGACATGACTGCTCCCCAAAAGTGAAGCCAACTCATCTCAACTGCCCCCTGGTGGCTGACTGCAGGATAGGTCATAAACCCAAGTTACATGCACATAATAAAAACAAAGTAAAAGAGCAGAGAAGCCGACAGAGCAGGGACAGTCTGGAAGAGAGAGGTGGGAGCGGTGGGTCGAAATGAAACCAGTGTAGCCTCTGCAGGGAGAACAACATGTTCTGTGCACCTGACATCCTGCTCCATGTCAGACAGTTGATCCGTGAGCACACAGGCTGTGGTCTCCACTTCACATCATGTCTTACAACACTGACAAGTTGGGAGATGCAATAAAAAGTGACACAAACAAGCACACGTGCTCCTCCTGCACTAATTCCACCATGTTCGGGGGATTTTTGCTGTTGCCAGACTCGTCCGTCCTCTCATCCGCACTTCAGTCAATGAACTGGATGCGTATTTCTGCTCTGCTTGGTTTGAACAAATCGCTGAATCTCCCTCTAAGATTCGAGTCGTTGGTCAGAGCCAACAAAGCTGCAGTTTTTCCCACTTGGCCTGGAGTCAACAGCCTCTTCCACGGTCTTCTGTGTAGATTTTCACCGTCTCTCAGTTCGTCTAGTGGCAGCGGCCGAGTCCCTCCGACAGCCTCCATTAGTCACGGTCACTCCTTTCTTTAAGGGTCATGAACATAAAGATGGACGACATGACGCCTCCTATAGATGAAGCCAAATCACATGTCTAGCTTAAGTAAATGGCATAAACCCCGCCTTCTCCATGTCAGTGGATGGGACATGAGCTAAACCAAAGACTGAAAAAAAAAGATGGACGACATCTCGGCTCTCCAAAGTGAAGCCAAAGTGTCTTAATCGCCCCCTGGTGGCTGGCTACAGTATGGGTCATAAACCCTGCCTCCACCATGTTAGTGGATGGGACGTGGGCTAAACCACAGACTGCATATAAAATGGGCGGACAAGACAGCTCCTGAGAGGCAAGTTACAGCATCTCAAGCACCCCCTGGTGGCTGGCTGCAGTATAAGTTGCGTCCTCCATGTTAGTTTATGGGATGAGGACTAAACAAAAAAAAAATCAAAAAGAACGTTAATAGATTTTTGTCATGGGTTCTATCCTAAGTAGTTCTTACCACAATTATTAACGTCCATGTACTCAATGTTCTAGTAAGTTTGGTTTTAATTAGTTTTTGGATGCTCTAAAAACCGGGTGAAACTTCGTACCAGCATTCGTCTTGGCTTCATTTCGGGCTTTTGTGTCCTATAGTCTGTAATGTCGCCAGTGAAATGTGTAATGGAATTAAGTGGGAGTTTGTGATGGGCTGAACCAATCCTTTGACTAGAAACGTTATATACTCCGCTTTGATTTTAGGAGGAAAGAAAAGGCTTGTAAAGAAAAGAGCGAGTGAAATAACTGCAGAAGACATTGTCGTCAAAGCCGAACACTAGACTGTGATTCTTCAAGTGCAGGGTTGAGGTGTCGAATCACGTCGGCCCGAAGTCTGAGCGATGTTCTTCTTTAGAAAAAGAAAAAAGTGATCTGACTCAACTTGCCTCTGAGCTTTTCTTAAATCCGAGCCCTGAAAGACAGCTGAAGTTCTTTGTGGTCGGTACAAAGATTGGCCACGGCACAGGATGGGTTTCCAGGAGGAGGACAACAGCCACAGTTTAGGTCTGGAGGGTCACGTAAGGTTTGCTATTAGATTAGCGTTAAAGCTCCACTCAAGGGGCCGTGACCGAATGATCAGACATTAGAAGATGACGCGTGTGACAGTCCCTCAGAGATGATTTCAACCCACTGGGTTTGAGCATTAGAGAGAAACTGCCGCATTAACTGCAGGGGAACAAGAAGTAGTAGCCAAGAAGATTTAAAAAAAACATTAGCTGGTGTCTC
This sequence comes from Hippoglossus stenolepis, assembly GCF_022539355.2. Taxonomy (NCBI): domain Eukaryota; kingdom Metazoa; phylum Chordata; class Actinopteri; order Pleuronectiformes; family Pleuronectidae; genus Hippoglossus; species Hippoglossus stenolepis. Next base: position 14,471,584 of record NC_061504.1, read on the forward strand.
CCTCTGCGTTGGAAAGACCTCCTGAAACATCGTGTTCACGATCTGGAAAACATGAAGGCTGCAATGAAAAATAGAGGAGAGTAGCTGTAAAAAGATTACGGGGACTGTCGGGATTAGAGCCCCCCCCCGACCGCAGACACAAATCCTGGAGCCTTAACGAACCGGAGATTTGCCTCCGAGAAGGAAATTATGCTCCACGTGTGAACTTAAATAACCTGCAGCTTCACAGAAACCTGCACTTTTGAAGTGGCGGCATCGCTGTCGCATCAGAGAGCTGCGCTGATTTTCAGTCTGGAGTCTCGTACACGTGAGGATAAAACTTGTCGTGACAAAGAAAAGAAAAAAAAAATGAAAGTCTCACGGCACATTGGAGGTGAAGTGGAGGGCAGTACTTCCAGGGTTCATGAGAGAGCAATCCTCATCTTTCTGCACAATAACACTGAGTGAGAGGAGAAAGATGTTTAAGACAGAAACATCCAATCAACCTTCAAACTGTTTCTGGCACAGCAACCAGCAGCCAAAGATGTCGCTCCTAAGGATTTTAGTGCCACGTGAGCTGAACAAACTAACTTGAGTTGTTTGGTTCTAAATTTCTAATTTTCTCTGGGAGTTCAAACAACGGGGCCACAGGGCAGATCCAGCCCATGTGACAGTTTCATAAGGCCCCACGACATGTTGAGAATTTATAGTTGAATCCAGATTGTAAAAGTTATTTCTATTTTACTGATTTATCCTTAATTTTAGAGCAAAATGGAGGATGGTGGACAACGTTTTTATCTGCATGGAAAACTTTTCAAATACTTCCAGATGTTGTCATTCCTCCCACTTCACCAATCACTTTGTCTTAAAACGTATTTAAACGCAGACTCAGGATCAGTGAGATGTCAGAACATCATTGTCGTTATCAAGGAGACTTGTTGCAGGAAGTGAACCTGAGCTCTTCCTACATTATTCTATGTAATAACGACTCAAACCTCAGCTGCTCGTCCTGACCACAGTCTTTTCTTAAATCTCACCCCTTCTCCCGTTTTTCCTCCACATCTAATTGGCCATTAAATTATTAAAGTATATAAAACACTGAATGATGGCCGAGCGACGGCGCAGAAGAAACTCTTCCCCCCCTCTCTCTCGCTGTGGAGAGCGGCTCCCATCGGCGAGAGGATCTAACACTGCTCCTGGCAACCGACCGTTAAATCGGCCATCTGCAATTTAGTTCCCTCCTTCCTGCAGTGGTGGCGGGCCAACAGAGACCTGGAGTCAGGTGGGAGAGAGGAAAGTTAGTGGCTCCAGTGTGTGTTATCTGTATAATGGCAGGGGGTCTCCTGAGAGCTGGAGGGTGGCCAGGCGAGCCGAGAGCTGCGGCTTCCTCTTTTTTTCCGGACTGCTTTAAAATCCGAGCCGCGGGTCTGTCTGACCACGGGAGAGAGAGGAGAGCGAGTGTCTGTCTGTTTGTTTTGATTAGACGACTGAAGAGCCACTGCAGCTCAGACTGAAGGACTGAGCCGAGAGAGCGCACATGAAGATACTGCAAGGATGTGTGTGTGTGTGTGTGTGTGTGTGTGTGTGTGTGTGTGTGTGTGTGTGTGTGTGTGTGTGTGTGTGTGTGTGTGTGTGTGTGTGTGTGTGTGTGTGTGTGTGTGTGTGTGCAGGCTTCTCTTCATTCAGAATTTACAGATTCCTTTCAGTCCTTCATGAATGATGATGCTCTTGTCTGCGCAAAGCTGAAAGATGGATGGTATGTATGTGTGTGTGTGTGATGAGCTCTGTCTCAGCACTCATTCACACCACTGTCACACACACACACAGAGAGAAAAATGCCTGGAGTGCCACACTGATGCATAAATTCCACAAGAAAACGCTTTGGTGAAACATCACCAAAGCCCTTTTCAGACACGAAATTGGGCGAGGACATTTTCTGGAGTTCACATACGAAGAACGCAGCGGGAGATTGTCGGAGTCAGACGTGTTCACGACAGCTGGAAAAACGCCCGGAACATTCAAACAAGAAGTGGCGTCTGGGTAGCGAACGTAGGAGGCAGGACATGATGTCTTTCAAAGTTTGTATGCGTCTTTGTAAGTTCTGGAAAATGTCCGGAGCGATTTGCCGGAATATTTCAGGAAAATGTCCAAAGTTCCGTGGACGTCTGAGAGCAGCTAAAAGAGGAAATGACCACAATCTCTCACAGACACGTCGTTAAGCGTGACTTCACTAAATCCTTACCTTCATACGTTCCGCTCTCTAGCAGGGCTCCGCTTTTCTCCAGTTCCATAAACCGGTCAATGGTCACAAAATTATAATCCACCCCCGGGACCTCTCCTTCCTTGGGCTGCCTGGTTGTGCCTGCAGGAGATAAGAGAAGAGGAGTTAGAGCCGCAGCAGCTGTGGACGCCTCCTCATCGCGGACCGAGACCAAGTCGTCTTGTTTCAGAAGTGATCGGAAAAACATCTAAGACAGGTTGATCCTGCTTGACTCATTAAATGCCCTCATTATTCCTTTTGTCCTTTTCCATCTTTCACATCTGAGACCAAATATCAGAGTAGCGTAGCTTTCCCGGGAGAAGAGAGGAGGGTGTTTCCATTTCAGGGGCTAAGTGATGCAATTTGGACGCCAACAGGAGAAATCAAGTCCATTTGCATGGAGCTGACGGCCCGATGAGGACTCCCCGACATCTGACTGCAGCACAAGAGTGAAATGAAAAATATTCTCAACTTTAAGAGCAGCATTAAACGTCAAGTTCTCCGCCTGCCGCCATCGTCTGTCCTCCAGTTGGTAGAACAATAAGAGTTTACAGCGTTACACTGAGGTACAGATGACTTCCTAAATACTTCCTCGCTGCTAATTAGACTGTTTCAAAGTGATCCCGGCTGTGACGCCGCGCAGGCACTGCACCCCCGAGGTTTCCACGTCTGAGCGAGGGGTTGTTCACAGTAAATAGAGGAGCCCCGTGGAACCCACTTGTTAGACCCTCACCGCAGCGTTTAAAGGATCCATCTGTGCGTTTTAACTTCAGCAGGGGAGCGACTGCGCCGCCGATCCTCGCTGGTAGGTGGCGTGGTGGGATTGGTCTGTTTTAAAGGCCAACTGACATCACTCACTGCACGAGGCTGGAAAAATGCCCGTAAAAGTTTCATTGCACAGTTTGCAAAGAGGCACCGAGCATAAGTGTCTCCGCTTGTTTCAGACGGACACAGTTGTCTTTTTCACGTCCAGAGTCCACGATGTTGGACGTCTGTATCTTGTTTTTCGCTTAATTGCCTTAAACCAAATTGCTTTTAGGGTTAATTAAGTTGTATTGCATTGTAAACATAGCCTCTGCATGTTTCACACACAGATCAGTTTCCTCTGCAGAGAAGTCACCTGGAAAATCTGATTTTACCTCCGTCAAACACAACTGTGTTTGTTTTTGTTTGTTTGTTTGCAGGATTACACAAAAACTATTGGATGGATTACCATGAAACTTGGTGGAAGGATGTGTTATGCGTCAGGGTGGAATACGTTTCACTTTGGAGCAGATCTGGATCTTTACCACTGAGATATTTTCAACATTTTCATTGATTTCACAGAGAACAATTTATGGAACTTGATGAAAAACATCTGGCACATTAAGGGGACTGAGGTTTATGAGTGTTCGAAATAAAAATCCACATTATTGAATTTACAAGTGGTTTCATAAAGGGACTTGTTGGGCCTTGGGCAGATAAATGAGCGAGTGGCTTTCTAGTTATAATAGCAATTCATCAAGGTGCAAGTGCATCTCGCTCTCTAAGTGAATAGAAGATCGTGTTCTGATTGGTTTATTGCATACCATGCCAAACAGGCAGGTTTAGAACAGACAAAGCACTTGTCTTTACAAATTCAGGACAATCTCAACTCTGGGATTGTCCAGATGTGCAGGTGGAAGAAGAATATGTCAAATAAACTAGTTAAATCCTCGTAGACCCCAAACTCTACTCTAAACTTTTCTTATATCAGTCTTCTGTTGGGGATGAAGAGGGATAAACTGAATGCAGCATCGGTTAGACAGCGCTGCTCTCACATACCGATGCTACTCACCATCCCCAGCAAATGTTTTATCTGAAGTGTTTTTATTTCAATCATCCAGGTAGTTCGATGTCTATATAAAGTTGAAATCACATCACTGGGCCAGAAGGAGTTCATGTTCATTTGAAAAGTTTTTCTTCGCTGCAGAAAACACTTGTTATGGACTTTTTTGGGGGGGATAAACAGCAACGGCACGTCTTGAATCGAAACTCACTCTAAAGTTTGGGTTCGAAAAAATACTCCTGCAGCTCTTGTTTTAAAAATAATTTCCTACTGTTGATTTAAGGCTCAAGCTCCTGACTATGAACTGTAATGCTCTTGGTTTCCATTCGACTGTGATTCTCCCTCCTTCCTTTCCCTTATCTTACTCTACTCTATCCATCAATAAGATATAACGACTAATAATGTTTTTTTAAAATCCTATACATATAAACGTTCCTGGGGTTAAGTGTTTTCGGGTGAACGGCAAAAAAAAATCCCAACCCTCGTCCAAGTTTATGGTTTCAACTTCCTCCAGACACCATCAGACAATGTGATGAATAGAAAATGAATCCAAATGAGGGCATTAAGCCGCTTGCCAAGCTCTTCCAATGTTGTCTCGTTAATGCGCCGATTAATTGGTCCTTGAGTGGAGAAGCTAAACCCACAAAAGGCCCGATGATCAGCACTTGTGCTCTTTTTGGTTGTTTGTTTACAGAACATTAAATCGGGAAACAAATTGTCGTTCTGTGGAAATCAAGTTGTCAAACAAACCGTTATCGTACGGAACGAAGTGGAGCGCCGCTCGCACAAACCTCAGAACGCAGGTTTACTGTTGGCGACCTTCAGAGCTGAAACGCCCAAACTAGCAACCTGCTGTCAGACTCATTTGTACCAGTTTATAAGAGCAAATGAGCAGCAGGGAACATTGTGTCAGTGTGGCACCTCCACTGGAGAGCTTCCTGATTGTGTCTGTCTGCATGGGGGTTTATGTACCCATCAGATTAGCCTCCCTCACATGCAGAGCTACTGACAGAGCAGCACACACATTCACGCAGAGACACACACACATTTCAAAGAGGACTTTTGATGTTGCGGGACTATATTTAGCAGCATCTTCTGGTGGGGACTTCTCTCGGGTGACAATATCTAAAGCAACCACAATGCCGATTCTCCATTTTCCATCCTCTGTATGTGGGTCACGCTCCTGTAGAGATTTTCAAAGGGAAGCAACCTTTCCGAGGCACCAGTCTAATGATGTTAGGAGGTTTCAAGTGGGGGTATAATCATCTGTATTTACAATTCCTTGATCACTGAGGGTTGGGACACTCATTAAGGTTAAATACTGTAGCCATCATTGTGTCTTACTGGAGCCGGGATTCTCAAATCCCCTCAGGTGTGTTTCTGGATTTGGGCCCAGTCAGGAGTGTGGGAAGCTCCTCACTAAAAATAGCTCCTGTTGTTCTTTGTGAACAGACGTCGTGTCTAAGCTCCTGCTTTAGTCGTGAGACCAAAAGAGAGAGAGAGAGACGGATCGCACAAGATGAACTCAATAATATTCGTTAAAAAGCTGGATTTGTATGCAAGGAAGTTATGGTGAAGACATGACACCTTTGCACGCTGGAGACAAAGGATGTCCCATTTTATTCGACATTCGAACATTAACTGAAACGTGGGGGAGAATTCATATTCAAACTTCTAAATATACAGTCTAGAGGCCCACTAGACTGTCCTGCAGGGGGCGCTCACTGTCAGCTTGACCTGTCAGTAAAGTGAGTCAGTAATGTTACGCTGTTTTGCTACAAAAATGGAGGAAGCAAGCAGGCAAAGCTTTGGGAGGTGGAGAGGTTTGGGTGCCATCAAAGATATAAATCCAAACAACAAAGAAAAAGTCCATCAACACAAAGATAAATGAAAAGTCCTTCAAAAGTTTAACACAGGGACAGAATCCTGACAAAAGATGTGGTTGAATAACCAATCAGAGCAACAAAACATGTGACAAAGTGACTCTACAGATCTCCCCACACCAGCGGAAGCCACTTTGGCCTTCAGCGGCGCAGCTTCCTCTTTCAGTCGTCGCATCAAACTCGCCCTTCTTCAGATAAATGGTAGTGATCGGCCCCGGCTTGTTTCGAGGCGGATGAAAATCTGTCCGAACGAGGTGCTATAAACACGGGGCCGTGGTGTTATAAACAGATGAAATCAGACACCGGACTATGAATCAGTTCCTGCACTCGAGGCGTCTGCGGCAGAACCGTCGTGCACCGGCGAACAGAAGAATAAATCCACCTTTAGACTTTACTGCAGCTGCTCAGAGTCTCCAAAGACGACGAAGGCAAACAAACAGATCGTGGCAGCGAATAGTGAACAGATGTAGTAACAGGACATTTGTCACCTAATAGGAGCTTTGTAGGTTCTGTGGTTTGGTGTCTGGGACGTGAGACGAGGAACGAGACGGAAAATGGAAAAGGGGGAAAGTTGAAAGTGAGCACAGGATGCATGACATCGTCTATCTACTAGTTCCACAAATCTCTCTCTGTGTAATATGTTATGCAGGAAAAAATAACAGCCGTTCAGTAAATCATTCGAACTTAACTGTTGAATATGTTTTGCAGATAAACCAGGTAGGATGAGCACAATGTTGTATGTGATACCTTTACTCCGCTCCAAAGCTCTGCACACAAACAATAAAAAGTGACAGCAGGTTGTAGAACTGTTTGAGGATGATGACAAGGAACAATTCTGATCTCCAGCTCCAGAGGCATCACCACAGGCCGGGAGAAGAGCCCATTACAAACAGGTAGGTTTAGAACAGGCACCGCACGAGTGTAATGGATGAGAGAGCCTGAGCTGCAGCGTGGGCCGAGGCTCTCGTAGCCTGCAGCCTGTTGTTCTCCAGTACGTCCTCGAGCCGCGATGCAACTCCACAACCACAGGCCACAAGTACAACTCTCACTTGTGCAGCCGAAGCACCACTTGCGTCCGCCCCGGTCACAGCTAACACCTGCAGTGGTTTCATACACGGGAGTACGTACGGTGCTCCTGCAGATCACATTAACATACGGCCGCTCGAAGCCACGAATGCTAATAAAAGACACTGTATTAACGCGTGACCTCTGTGTTCGGCTTCACATTTGCACGATGCACAGTGAATACTACGAGTGTTAATGGAACCTGAGATAACTGCAGGCGGAGAGAGACTCCACTGTGCATTCATGACGGAGCCGGAGCGTGTGTGAAGAGCTGGAGGAAATGATTATAGCATGAGCATCCGAGCTAATCAGCTAACACACAGTTACCTCACAGCGTGGAAGAAAAGAAAAACTATCAGAAAACAAACCACTGTCACTATTTGTTCGATGTCGAATATGAATAATTTCCTTTCATTTAAAAAAAACATCAAGGACAGGATGGTGAGCTCTGTAAAAAGAAAAATGTCGTAAGTGCATTTTTAAGTGTTTGGCATTTTAGCTGGGGTAAGAAATGGGACAGGATGTGCCTGGTCTCCCTCAGGTCATCGTGACCTCTCCTGAGGTTTGGTGAGACACAACACTGTCGCTTTCTAGGAGCTCAGAACAGCTGAATATGGTCCAAACACGTCCGATTTAAATAAAATCAAGTTCTAAAAGATAACACAAGATAGGTTTCCTTACGTGTGTGTGACTGACGGGTGAATTAATGAGCTTGTTAGAAATGCGAGGGAATCTTGACTTGTAAACAACGTGTTGGCAACAGGTGAGTGTTCCTCCTCCTGTACTTACATCTGGTCTGTACACTTAAATTAATTAAACAGCCAGAGCATCGCATATATTTTACTGTTATTGCTGTAGCTTTGGGTGGACATAAACATTAAGCAGCTTGTTGGCATCACTGAATGAATGTGTCCATCTTCCTGCCTCTTGTTTAACACACACACGCACACACACACACACACACACACACACACACACACACACACACACACACACACACACACACACACACACACACACACACACACACACACACACACACACACACACACACACACACACAAAGATAAAGACCTTGTTATCCATTAATTAAGTGCATGTCTTAAAGAAATGCTGGTTTTATTCTCTTATGAGGAGAATATGTAGTCTCAGGTATCAGCCACAGTGAGGTGACAGACTGCAGGACACAGTCTGTTCATCTGTCTCCTGCATCATCTGGGCTGGAGCCTCTTCTCTTTTCATCTTCCCCTACTTTCTTTCATCTCAGACTCCAGACAAATTTCACACTCGCAGAGTAACAGCAATTTCATCTGGCTATTGAGTCGCGGTCCCTCCTGCACAATCTCAGCTGTGCCTTTGGGGTTTGGAAATCACAAAACTCGTCTGGGTGGATTTATGTTTGTCTTTTGAGGAAAGGGACGAAGACACAATTTCCCTTAAACATATGTTTGATACCCCGTTCAGACCTGGTATTAACATCTGCCCAAGGTGATCTGCTTACACAAACCACAACTGGAAGTGGTCCGGGATGCACGTGGCCACATTCTTTTCATCCGTGTGAATGTAATGGCGTCCTGGGCCACGTATGAAGGACCGCCTGCTCAGCTGTCGACCTCTGACCTGCTATGGTTTCATTCACTGATTTGTTTGTAGCCACAATAAACACTGACCACTGTGTAATGATTGATACTCTTCTTAAATAAGCAAAATCATAGCCGAACTGCAGGTCCCTCAGGACAGATGTTAATACCAACAGGGTCTCAGTGCAACAGGTGCATCAGACGTGGTCATGCACTGTGTTTAAAAGAATATATATTAATACTAATCAGGGTGAACATGGGTCTGAGGTTGGAAACAACTATAGCCTCCAGCGGCCCTGTTATAATGGCCCAGTGTTGTGAACAAAGGTCCCGGTCGGACGTGTCACGCAGGTCTTGTCTTTTCACCCTAAACCCTCTGTTATGACTGGCCAAGACAGTGTCAGCACGGCCTATTGTAACCACCCTAATCTCGCCATTAGCCAATTAGGAAGTGACGGGCAGCCGTAATGCCCCTGCATTAGCGGGATGGATTAGTTTTCCATTCAGCGCCGGCCTGCCGCCTGTGGGCAAATGGACTGATGGGAGGACAACGAGCGGCTGCAGCCCGTCACCGAAAGCTGCTTTCGCTGCACTTTGCCTCCACAGACAAGCAGCAAGGGTGGTGATGCGCTTATTCACAGTTTTCAGTGATGATCAGGAGCAGCGTCTTAATCAGCGGTGATTACATATCATTTAAACGGTAATAAAGTCTATTGAGCAGGAGAGGAGGAGGCAGGAGAGGAGCCTGCTGTTTTCACTGCGCTTACGATGAAAAGTTAATTTCACCGCTTTGCAATTTAATCATATTGACTGGGAATGATTTGCTTCGCCAGCAAAGAACAGATACAAAACCTCAGTGTTAGTTTTTGACCAAAGATCCGTATTTTTTTTGTGCCTTCTCTTGGATTTGATGAGATTTCAGGTTCATCTGAGTTCAGGCGAGTTTAGCGACTGCGCCGCTCTCGTGATTATTGACAGCCAGTAATGTGGCATAGATTGGAGAAAGCCAGGCACTGAACCACACGCCCCTGCCTGTTGGTCCTCAGCCATCCTCTCCTGAATTCCATTAATAGCTCTGCCCTCCAGGAGGTGCTGGGTGAACCGCCTGTAACACAGCCAGAGATATTGATGACTGCATCCTCCCCCTTAAACGGGAGACGAGAGGAAGGGAGAACGAGTGGAGAGGGATGATAAAGAGATAAAGAGGTGGGAAAAAAAGGGGGGGATGCATGGAGAGAATTATCATGGAGGCCCGGTATTTTAGAAGGAACTAATCTCCTGGTCTGTTCAAAAAAACACATGGATACAAGCACACGGGCTGCAGATCGAATACTAATATATTTTCACACCACAATTGGAGTATGTGCAGGTTTTTTAAATCTGTGTAAACCCGCTTAAAGAAAGCAATTGAATTCCTTTAAATTGGAAGAGTTTGCCTTTCTGTTCGGACGAGTTCACTCTACACGACTTGTTGTCTCGTTATCGGGAGTCTTGCAACTTTATACTCTACGATGAATTGGCGACAGAGGATCACACAGTCCACCATCTTTCATCAGGAGAAACCCCCGACAGCTATGTCTGGTTTCCAAACCTTTACTCCGTCCTGCACTCTGATTGGCGATATTTGTCACCAACTCATCTAGATATTTAGCCTGCTGGAAATCTAGTCGGAAAAAGGCGACGTGTCAGCGAGCTTCACGAATCGCCGTCATCACGATCTAACACTGACAAACATTTCAAGCTTTCTTGTGCTCTTTGAAGCCCTCTAGTGGCCAGAGAGGCCTCGTGCAGCTGCTGAACTTGCTTATAGCTAAAGTCCGCTCTGGTGAAAGACGTCTGATATTGGGGTGAAACAAGTGTCATGTTTACATCACTGCTAATTGGAGCTGTAGCCGATATAAAATATAAACACCCACAACTACCACAGAGTCAATCGACCTGGGAGTGAATCGTCCTCTTCCAGACCGAAGACAAAAGCCAGATATTATCAGAGGGCTTTTTACGCCCCAGTGTGAGAGGGTTTTAACTGTAATGTACTCTGGAGGGGATCTTTCGGCATTTAAAAGCTACAATCTCCACCACCACATCCACAGTGTCCTTTAAATAATTAAATTTAATGGACGTTAAAGAGACAAACAAGCAAAGATAAAGTGGAGATTACAAGAGAACCACTGCTTAGATTTAAGAAATCATTTTTACTCGTGTTTCCTGCGAGTTCGGAGTCTCTGGAGTTTTGTTCACTGCAAAACATCTTTGCATATTTTCCTTTGCAACCGTTTTCGTGTTGCTTGTCAACTCGCAGTATAGCCAACACTCGCCGGCTGATAAGTGCAGCAATAACACTATGTGGTACTCGAAAATACTCAACAGACTAATTTTCAAGATTTAACCAACAAAGCTGAAATTAATTACATCCATATTAACTAGATTGCAGTTTTCCTCCATAGTGTCACTAACATTCAATTAGCTAATGAACAACACAAACAATAAATAAGCAGAGGAAATGAAAGTGAATGCTTTTAGTGAAAGAATTGATGTATCGTGTTTAAAATTGTATGAATGTGATATGAATCCAGTCACATTCTCTATGAACTTGTGAAGAGTTACCACGAACAAGAGGGGAAACGAATCAGCGACGATTATTGAAATCGATACATTAAGCAGAAATACACAATATTTACGAATTCAAGCTTCTGGGCTTTCGAGGATTTGCTGCTTTAAAATGTCGTGTAACAGTAAATCCCACATCACAAAGAAATGAGTTCATCTGCAGCTTAATGAAACTGTGACGGATATTTTTCATCATTTTTCAACTGAGAAAATATCAGCACATTGTTCTGAGTGTAATGAAAATAATCAGGAGTCGTGCTTCTGATGATGAGGCAGGAGGATAGAAAAAAACATCTCATCCTCCTGTTATTGGTCAGTAATGACACCTTCATCTTCATCTGCTGATGCTGAGTGAATATCAAGCCCCTCAGCTCGGTGCACGTGCTCCTCTGAAGCCCGTGCACGGCAGGAAACCACTTAAAGCGCTGATAAAGTGACAGTGACAGATCAGCAAAGAGCTCTCCATATTGATTAAGTGCAGGATCAAACACACTCGTGGAACAAGACGTGGTTATGAATCCTAGAAGTTTGGCAGCGTCCAGTTCGGGATGTTACTCATTTCAAGTATTTGTAGGCCGATCCCACACACACACACACAGACACGCAGCCAAGATAAACATACAACGTAAAAAGAAACACAACCTACCCCTACACTGGGATGTCATCATGATATCTGTTATCATTGAGAATCAGAGCGAGCTCCTCTCTCCCGTGGGAAGATGTGAATGGCTCCTTTCATCACATCTCAAGCCTCCCCTCTATTTACTGCTGAAAGAGATCGCCTTTGGCTTTGCTCCGCATCTCGACTTCCACGGGAATCAAAGCCGTCATGTTTGCAGAAGAAGAAGAGGAAGAAGTAGCAGCAGGAGAAGGTTGAAATGAAGCAACCAAAAAAAAAAGAAAAAAAAAGGAGGAGACTCCTGACAGGCTGCAGCAGAGCGAGCGTTTACACCGAGCAACTTTAATCTAGAGAGGAAATTTCTCTGCAGCTACTCCACTTTTCCCCTGAATCCACAGAGAAACTTCTCACGGACACGCAGAGTCGACGATGGGCAGGTATGACGAGAGCCGAAGAAGAAGAGGAAAGAGAACGAGAGGGCAGAGACATGGAGAGATTAAGGGAAAGCTGATGTCATCCGTTTGAATGTGTGTCCCTGGTGGGTGTTTTCCAGGATGTGTGTGTGTGTGTGCAGTGATCAGGGATGTGAACGTGATGCTGTGTCAGCCTAATCCCCCCCCCAGCCAGGGCCACACTGGCTCCGGCACATTACCGGCCAGTGACACAATCTGTTTGTCAGGACGCCCCCCGCGCTCATTCAGTTATAACGCCCCGTCACGACCGCATAGCCCGAGGGCTCAGACCGAACCGCCCCACCAGAACAACAACCCCACACGTATCCCATCAACCCCTCTGTTTCAGCCCTGCTCTCCACCCACCTCGCCAGCCCTCCCCCGGGTCATCGGCCGCAGACGTCAGGAGAGGCAATTTTCCCTGTTCCTAGAAACCTCTCACCACCGAGCGAGGGGATTTGAACCGACAGCCCGGTTGGGTCAGAGAGGCTGGAATAATCATCACACTCTGCACGGTGATAATCATCTCATAGCGAGACCTCTTGGCCCTTTAATACCACGAGCTAAGCTATCTCATACTCCCATCACCTCTGCCCCTTCCCTGTTATTGGACCTCCAGCGCTCAGTGTGTGAGAGATGTGTGTGAAAGTGCTCAGCAAGTCTTTTCCTCTGCTGGGTTTTCTATGGTGACCCCATTATACATATACACACTTTCCCACTTTGAGCCACAGGCTGTTTGTGCTCTGCTTTCCTCCCTTTATTTACAAGCCTATATGCTATAGTCACTCGGCTGTATATAAAGATGGACGACGCTCTCAACTTCCTCCCACTATCCAGTAATGAAGCTGAAACATCCTGCATTGTTGCACAGACAACATCATTTAGAGCTAAAGTCTGAGCTGTAGCGAGTCCAGCTCATTACAGATATGTCAAAAATGTACATATATGTTTGCTTAATAGTAAACATTAAATAATACTACTGGGTGGTGATGGTATACTGTAGTACTAATGCGACAATTATGCAGTACTCATAGTTTTCATCCCGATATTCAGGAATGAAGCCAGAACATCCCAGAAACGAACGCTGCCATCTTGTGCCAATGATGTCATTTGGAGCCACGTCTGCTCGGTGGTGGTGGTGGTGGTGGTGGTGGGGGAGGAGCAGTGGCATTAAGGTCAGTCTCAGCTGTCAATCATGATGTTTCACCCCCGGTTTTATATCAACGAAAAACTAAATTAAACCAAATTTACCGTGAACCAAACAACGTTTCGGAAAAAATGTATTTTGTGAATTTTAAAAAATTCGGTCCATGTCCCATCCACTAACATGGAGGAGGCGCAATGTGTGACCTATACTGCAGCCAGCCACCAGGGGGGTGTTCACATTTATTCATGTCACTCATCTTCACACAGAGTCTATGTTCACCACATGTCTCGTCTTGGATCATGTGTTTTCAGAGTGAATCATTTTAGCATCATATTTAAATGTCAGTGCTGCTGTCACGGTTTCATTCTGCTGTGAGAAGCTCATCTGTCATTGTAATAAAAGAAACGATTATGATCTCAGTCCCTCGTTTCTTCCTGAAAGTGTTTGTGTTGATGTGTTGCAGCTGAAAAAAACAAAACGTCTGCTGCTGTTTTGAAATCATTGTCAGTGTTGCATCCGAGTCATCGGGAGTTTTTCATGCTTTAACTAAAACCCACTCAAACGTCGTCTGAAGGATTTTATTTTGAAGTATCCGAGCTGATGCAAAGCAATGAATAATAAAAGGTGCCTTTTTTTTTTAAAAATGACCTCAAATTATTCATGAATTCTTTCTTTTAGTTGCTCAAGGCGGAGAGAAAAAAGAAAAACGTGTTCCTGGAAGGTTCCAGAGTAACAAGCTAAACTTGGAGTAAATAATGGTTTACATGAAATGTTCCCATAAATAATAATGAAGGTAGTGTTCAGACGGGAGGTGGAGGTTTAAGGTGGTGGTGAGTTCAACAAACAAAGACGAGGTTTATAAAAGACGTGTCGACAAGAATTACTTTGATACAGAGTTCTCTGTGTTTTCTCTGAATTAAATACGTCCATTACATATGGTGGAGTAGTTTTTTTTTTATCCTCAAACAAATTCAGCCTCTGATCGACTCGCTGAAGGACTCATGTGTTTGTACAACAGCAGACTGTTCATTAAAATCTGATTTAATGATCTGAAACGATGGAGTTTGGCTGATGCGACACGTCATTGTTTTCTGGCTCTTGTGTATTATTTTGCTCTGAGTGGAAAAAAATCTCCGCTGACAGTAAAATCTGAGTTTTCTAGTCGTAATGAGGACTTGAATGTTGATGTGAAAGATATTTACAAGTTGTAAACGGACATGAGATGGAGGCAGCATAAAGCTACAAACTTATGCTTCTCATCCAAGTCCGCAGAAAAGACCCAGATTCTAAATAAACTGGAATCAGTTTGGAATCAAATTTCTATTTCTTACTGTCTCTGGCTTGCGGAAATTGTTCTGGATTTCCACCAAAAACTACAGTTTTCAATTTGACTCCAATCTGTGCACCGAATCTGTTCTGCAAGTCCTGTTGGAAACAAATAGAACATGACTTCCTCTGCAGCAACAGTTCATCCATCCATTAGGACAGGTGGCCAAAGCATCTCGGGACCAACGTATAGAGACAAACAACCGTTCACACTCACTTTCACACCGACAGTCAAGTTAGGCCACATCAACAATATGTTTACGTTTGAAAGCTGAGTTTGACTGAAGCGATCTCTGTCCACACAAGCGTTTCGGCTCCGTATCGGTTTTAATCCCCGTCCATACTTAGAAACCTGAAAATACACAAATGCAAACTACACACAAAAAGACTCCAGCCAAACTGGGATTTGAGCCGTAAACCATCTTGCTGTGAGATCCCAGCGCTAAGCAAGAGTTCAGTGTCCCTTAAATAGATTTCAAGCTCTGCCTCTGCTGTAGCTCCCTCTGTTTCTCTCACGTCTCTTTCTTTTACTCTCTCTTTGATTTAAGTGTCCGTTGATTCGGGATCCAATTACTCCGATCGCTCCGAGGCCCCTCCCACCTGCCATCCGCCCGTGGTGGCTTGGCCAATGGACGACTCTTTCCTGTGCGACGGATCAAATTCCACCTCCACAAATAATCCCTCACCAGAATGCTGCTGCCAGCGTCGCATAAACTTTAATTGGATCCTTTTAATAGTGCTCACTATGGCCACTTTCAGCCATGTAATTAGGTTTCTCTTCCTATAGGGTTCAATGGTGGAGAGAGAAGGGAGGGAGGGGAGAGAGAGAGAGAGAGAGAGAGAGAGAGAGAGAGAGAGAGAGAGTGTGTGAAAGACGGGGGAAAAGGCCACACTCTTCGTTTTACACTAGACTTAATCCAATTTGACCCACAGAGAAATCATCTCATGCCATATATACTTTTCCAATGGGGTTTTTATGGGCCACTATAAAAACCATACAGTAGTGTTGAATATCCAGCGTCATTGATTTTTGGGCTGTGAGCAAAGTCGCCCCCCTCTGCTCTCGGGTTTTTCTCCGTTTTGTCCGAACCTGGAAACTGCATCGCTCCACATGGAGGAGGAAATAAAAAACTCAAATCCCTAAATGACGGCACCAGAAAAAAAAAGAAGAAAAACTGAATGCAAATGATGGGATTTCTGGAATGATTAATTTTCTGCCACTGGTGAGGCGATTAGAGGGAGTCAATCAAATGAATAATATATGTATAAGCGCTCTATCAGAAGGCAGTGGCACAGTCACGGGGATGAATGGATGATGGGAGAACAGTAAGCAGCTTAATGACAATAAATACAAAGAGACACCCCCCCCCCCTGAGGGATGGAGAGAGAGAGAGAGAGAGAGAGAGAGAGAGCAGTGACACCATGAACATAGAGTAGGTTAACTGTTCTGACACTTCATACCTCTGCAGTTAAAAAAAATAAAAGTATTTGTTAACACCTGAAAATTGAGTCTTTGCTGCATTTCTCATGAAGACAGATCATCTTGTTGTTACGGAATACGGCCAGCAGGGGCGCCCCAACAGCTCACCTGTTTGAGAGAGGGTCTCATGTACGGAGGCTCGAGCTTCTGCAACAGCCGCAGATTCGGTTCCAGCCCTTCACCGCTCTCTCTCCCACTTTAAAGCTTAAACTCTTTCCAATAAATAAAGGCTTGGACAGCCAGAAAACATCTAAAAGAACGAGACTTTTCCCCCCCGAGTCGATAATAGAACGTCGAAGACAACAACTTCTTAGTGACTCATTGTATATATAGATATAAATCAGCCAATCGGTATCAGAAGTTTTTTACTCCCTAATATTGGTATCAGGCCCTAAAACATCCATCTGAGTCAGGCTCTAATTTAAGGTGATGGTAATTAACGTGAAAGCCCTCTAGTGTCAAACTCTGCACATACATCATTCTGCACAGTGAAGGTCAAACACTCCTGTGAAGTAACTAAGAGGAGGAACTGATAATCACCAGCCACGTTGAAACACATCAGAAACACTTCAAAGCAGCCGCTGCAGCAGAAACAACAGAGGGAGTCGTGTGTGGCGGCTCGTTGAAAACACACCGCGGGTTCGAGTCTGGATCCTCAGTCACCTGTGTATCAACCGTCACCTCAGGGGGACAGACGGGAAGCAGAGGAAACCAGGAACAACAGGAGAGCAGATGAGAAACAGGAAAAGAGCTGAAAGGAGATGTCGTTTCGCATGATGCACTTTCCTCAATGACACAAAGCATTTTACATTCACCCCACTGCCACAACACCGAAATGCATTATAAGGATATAATCTATACAATAAACCAAACGGCAGCGTAAAGCCACCAACAGGACCATCTGGCTGCGGCTTAATTAAATACACTTAATCACATTCAAACATATGCAGAGCATTCATATGCTACAGCGGTTCAGCTGAGGGGGGCGGGGGTGGAGAGGTGGCGGGTTAGCCAGAAATAAAAATCCATTTTGATTAAGAACGAAAGGACAATTTCTGAGTGACGCAAAACATCATTACGAGTGTTATGAAACAAAGGTGCTCAAAGTGATTCATTCCTCACTTCTCTGAGTTAACCTTTGTTCCTCGACCCACCTGCCGGAAAACCTCCCGCATTAATCTGCCTCCTCGTCTTGGTGCTAATGACGAGTGAATGGAGAGCGTGGGCCGCGGAACAGGTGACACACACGTTTGAGTGGCAGGTAAGTGGGAAAACTACAAGGGCTGTAGAGTTTATGAAGGTTACACTTCAGAGAGAGAGATGTGTGTGTGTGTGTGTGTGTGTGTGTGTGTGTGTGTGTGTGTGTGTGTGTGTGTGTGTGTGTGTGTGTGTGTGTGTGTGTGTGTGTGTGTGAGTGAGAGAGGTAATGTGTCTGCAGTCATGTGTCATAGATTCAATTGTGGATAAATTCAGATTTTTGCCCATTTTCAAGTTTAGATTTTTCACAAATTTACAAAAACTTTGAAAAAAAACTTGATTTTGAATTATTGAATGTGAGGTGATGGGTGAAAAGGCCAATTTTGTCAACGTCTGATTAAATGTACGACACAAAAAGTGCACGAAATCCTGTGGAGGAATATAATGTCTTGATTTCTGTATTAAACTAACTTTCATTAAATATTATGTCAGTGGGAATATACAGTACGTGTGTGCATCTTAGCGCATTTGTGTGAACTAATGTATGAAAACTAGGCCTCCGTGTGTCTGTGTGTGTGTGTGTGTGTGTGTGTGTGTGTGTGTGTGTGTGTGTGTGTGTGTGTGTGCAGTAGGCAGCTTAGTGTTCACCTATCTAACCCGTCCCCTTATCACCGACCCTCAGAGCCCCACATCCCTCAACTCAAACTGCCTGAAGAGAAGTGAGAAACACATTAAATATGCAGGAAAAGAGGAGAAAGCTGGTATGTTTTTTTCCCCCCCCTGGAGATGTGGAAGGCAACCTCGTGTGTTAATGAGTGTACCTGCGTAGACCTTATTGTCCAGGACGGGTGGAAATGAGAGGGGTTACGGAGCGACTTGAGGGATTAGAGAGGGATGATACTCGAAAGCCGAGGGGGGGGAAGCGGGAACTCGAAAGATGGATGAATGAAATTAAGTCAAGTTCTCATGGAAGAAATGATGAAACTGAGAGAAAAAAGGGGGACAAGTGTCAGTCGTGGGAAAGTGTCTTTATGCAAGGGTGGCATCGTAAGTGAGAGACGACACGGGGACGTGATCAAGACATAAAGAAGGGTCGGTCCGGCGGTTTCTTTATCATCCATTATCCCATCAGGGGTGAGGGGATGGAGGACATTTCACAGAGAGACGTCCAGGTTGCAAATGGGAAGAGACGATGGTGATAAGCGACGGATTCATTAGACCTGAGGATTTATCTTCAGCAGACACAGCAACTGTTTGTGGCATTTCAAAAATGAAAAAGGAGGAGAAAAAGAAGAGCCAAGAAAATGGAGACGACATGAAGAGGTTTTCTGCTCTTTGAGAATTTGGCTGCAAAAAATGTTCCAGGGTCGTCAATAAACACAATCGACAAAATGACAGTGGAGTGAGAATAAATCAGAGTTCCCGTGACATCCGTTATGTTACATCACACCGGTCTTCCTCACTGAGAAGTCGGTAGTGATGAAGAGCTTTGGGCCCGGGGGGGGGGCGTGAAAATACCACACCCTGCCCACCTGCACTGATTATCCACAGAGGATAAACCGAGGAGGAGTCCGACACGAGGCGTGATGGGTGGTTCTCCGTTTGACTGACAGATGGGAATGACCTTAGAAAAAAAAAAAAATACCCTGATGGATGGGTGGGAAAAATAGCTGAACACTCATCCCCAGAGAAAACACAGAGTGACAGGCCCAGAGAAACTAGTTAAACTGAACGCTCGGAGGTGAGGCTACAACACGAGCGACTCTATAATGGAACTGTATCTCAAAGCTTCTTCTCAGGCGCAGCGTTGTCGAGCTCTTGGGGTTTTTTTCTGAAGTACTTGTAATATTTTTTTAAAAAGTCTGCAGCCTCATAAATGAATGAAAATGTCAGTGTTAATAATTTATCAACAAAAACACAATGAAACCCAAATGATGTTTTTTTTCTATCTGGCATCGTCTCTAGATTTCAAACTGATACATTTTCCAAAAACATACTGAACATTCTCTTGTTTTTCAATCACTAGATGATCAGTCAGTCGATGGAAAACCTCAGCAACTCATATATTTTAGTGCTTTGGAGGAAAAACAGAATCCCTACGCTCTTAATATGAAGCGGCAGTAGAAAATGTTGGGTTTGTTTTGGCAGTAAGTTAATATGGCTCTGATGTGGCTGCAGCACAGTAAATGGTGAGGCTGATGTCAATGAGATACAATAACAAACAGTAAAAATGCATCGTTTCCTCCAAATCCCATATGAAACTGAATTCTGGTGTGGGAACGGTGCACTTCACAGTAAAGCCCCTTCTCCACTGGTCGAAATACCCATGAACACCCACGAGCATCTGGCTTGTGTCTGCGATGGGAATGAACACAACCAGAACTCTCCTTACGATGCGTGATAAACTTTCCAGCATCGGCGCGTTAACGCTCATAAACATTTACGTTCTTATTGTTTTGTTACAACAAAACTAATTGCAGAGTTTAAAAAAACTGTTTATACTCGCCAAAAACAATGAAAACTACAATTTAGAGAGGAAATTACTGTAAACATGTAAAGTAAACACATTGACTTGCTATTGCAGTAGAGATTTTAGTATTTCAAGTTTATTTGAATTGTATTTCTTTGCATATTCTATAACTGTAAAAACGTGAAAATACAGAACCTGTAGTTTAAACGAAAGAACTGTTCGTAATTGGTCTTTTTAAGTTAATAAGTATTCAACAATATGTGAGGTCAATTAAACATAACATTTTTATAATAATAATTTGACTAATTAGAGACAGAGGGTGCACTCAGTTTGAAATCAAAGGGGGGATCTCTGCACGCTTTAAAAAATGTGTAGTGTGCATGTAATTAAAGTGAGTGCACGGTTGTTTAGCCGCATGAGTTTAAGAAAACGAGCGGCAGAGCAAATTAAGAGTGGGACGCAGAATGCTTGATGAACACTCAGATTAATGGAGAGGTGCATGAAGTGTGGTCGTGCTCACGCTGTTTCCACGTCTTTGGCCTTGATGTGTGTTGTTCGGTCTTTTCTTCCTCTGGCGACTCCTCGTCTCCGGGCCGCACTGATGCTTTCCAACACAAAAAAGGCCAGAATAACAGTGGAGGCAAATTCTGGGATGTTCGTGGGGGGGAGAGGAAACGAGTGAGCGCCAAAGAGAGAGAGAGAAGTCGGCAATCAATTTTAATTCAAGTGGAATAATTGGTGATCGAACCTTCCACCACTGCACGGTGAATCTGAAACTGTGGCCCCAGGTCTTTGCAGCACAGAGATGAAAGAACCTGTGTTCAGTAACTTTTAGGTTTTAGAGCAGCTATTACACTAATAATTAATCAAACCACAGTGACGTCACTCATTGAGTTTGTATTGAAGAAGGACTGAAACTAATGATTGAGATAATAAAAAGTGTTAACCGATGTTAATTAATTAATTTGTGCTTCCACATCACACAAAGAGAAGGAGACAAGGCTGCAACAATTGAAAATCCATTATTTTGATTGTCAATTTATCTGTTGATTGATTTTTGGACTGATCGACATGTGATATTGTCAAAACTCTCTTTAAAATGCTCATGGATAGAAAATATTGATATTGAACATACATATACATACAAAATACTCACTGATATCTCAAGTATTTGATTTGGTTCCACATAACTGTTGTGTCCAGGGCGATCGGAAAGCACTTCGGGGAAAGATTGTGGTTTTGATCAAATCTTCAAGCATGTGACAGGATGAGTTTATATTTTTGACAGAAAAAACAACAACAGAAAGCGCTTCTATCTTTAACCTTATCGATCCATCTGAGCCAAACACGACCACATGCGAACCTCCGGTCTCAAACCACCGGCCCTATGACTTGTGTGCGTAAACATCTTCATCACGCGAACAGCAAACATGATCGTCTCGCAATTATACTTCCTTTCTGTTTCAGAGTTAGTTTTGTTAACCTCTTCCTCACTGTCAATCATCGTCAGTATCAGACGTTGCTGTTGATTCATTTCCTGATGATCAACAAAACCATCAATCAATTTAATGTCTCAGCACCACTGTTGGGTTTTTCATGTCATTACATTACATAAACATATTTATGCCCCCCCCCTCCTCATTATTTTCCATTAATCTACATTGGACTAAAGGCTTTGTAATAGACGGGAGAAGCTGCACACAAACACAGCCAAGGAGAGATGCACAAATAACCTTGGAGAGAGAGAGAGAGAGAGGGGGAGAGAGGGGGAGACAAACGGGGGAGGAGAACCGGTTTAGCGTCGCTTCCCCTCTTTTTGATCTCTTAATTAGCAGAAGATGTGAAGAAGAAGCAGAAGAATTGAGTTTGGAAAATGGGACACGGTGGGCAAGCGAGCGAAGACATGTGGAGACAAAAATAGAGAGAGGGAGGAAGACAAATCCGCTGCAAACGTATCCCATGTCTCCCTCCGACCCCGTTTCATCACAACATCTAAACCGTCCTGCAACCATGAGGAAGCTCCTTCCAGCACCGGAATCAACCCGACGACAGGAGCGTTTCCTGTGCTGCACCACGCTGGTCTTCTGCTCCGCCGCTATGATAATTTAGCGTGTGTGTGTACATGTGTGTATTCCTTCATGAGCACGACGCACTTCTGACATGCTGCTCGACTCTGCGAGCTACGATAAACACGTGCGACGCTCCAGCTTTGGACGAATATGCCGAAGTGAGCGTGCACGTGTTGCTGTGCACGAGCCGGTGAGGAACAAACAACAGAATGTAGAAAACGCTTTTGGGAAACGTCTTGGCAGTCGCCTCAGCCGCCAAACCAGAGAACATCTGTTTACACTTGAAGAAACTTAATTTCCCAATGTTCTGCTTTTGAAAAATCAATTTATTGTATTTTAGTTTGTTGTAAGACAAAAAACAAACAAACCTCAAGGGTCATTTTGACTGAAATATGGTGCCACACTGAAAAAAAACCTCTGGGGACCTTGAATATCTCTATAAGATTTCATTGCAATCCATCCAATTCCTGTTTTGAGTTTCAATTTATAATTTGGGGATAAAAACATGAAATAAAAAGTATAAATTCCCCCTTGATGCTGCACATGTGCTGACATACAGACACAGCGTTGTACAAAGGAATACATTAATCCTGATGCATTGTGGGACGACAGGTGAGGAGATGAAGATGGAAACTTTGTTCTTTGCTCACAACACCACCGCCCTGCTGCGCTGCATTAAAGGAGGAACAGGAATCAAAGAGGAGGGTGGGCTCCTGCTCCTCTGGTTGACAAGGCCATTGTTAATTTGTCTGCCTCTCTTTGATGAGGATCTCCTTTCAAAGAAAAAAGAGCAAATTATGCCAAAGCACTCCAAGGAGCTAAGGGGCCGGCATGTCATTTTGCAGAGTGCCTCTGTTCTGAGGAGTATTCCCCCCCCCCTCACCCCCCTACTCTCACCCCAGCGTCACCTTTTGAAACGAGGGCTGGAAACAACCTCTGGGCAGAACATCTGGACAACTGATGGGAGAGAAGGGAGGGGGGGGTTGTGATCCGTCACAAAAGACGGAACACTTTAAAACGTCCTGATGGGCCATCTCGGACGCTCCGCTGAGTTGCGCTGATGGGGCGCCGTCCCCCATTCAGCCCACATGGGTCAAACTTTCCAGACAGTGGGGGGGGGGGCAAAGAGGGATCTGTGACATTAGACACTAAAAGAGTGAAATGGACCCTGGAGGCAAATGGACCCGTATCAGCCAATTAGCTTCTGACGGTGGGCTGCAGGGGACAATGACTTCTGGGGTTATTTTGTAAGGCGAGGTGTTTAACCTGATTATAGTCCTCTGGCTTGTAAGTGGTCATTACCTCTGCAGGGGTGAACGTCTGAGGTAAGTCTGAGGGCAGATGGATGATCGTTATCTGTTATTTGGCCGCATCAGTCAGTGAGGGGGTGATTTCACCCGGTTACAGATGTGGCATAAAGTCCCGGCACTGGTATGAAGGACGCTTTAAACCAAAGTGGCAGAACGATCATAAAATCTGTCTCGATGAGTCGTCAAATTTAGTTTTCGAGTTTTAAATCTGCGGCTGCTCTTCAGACCAAGAATTACTGTACGTTGCATTGGATCTGGGAAATATCATAATTACTGTCACTCTAATAAAAAGAATAGTAGAACAATATATTCTGGCTATTCTGGTTATCTCAGCCCTTCTCAGTTAATCACATTGTTCATGTCATCTCTGTCATAGAGATCTGCCAGTCACGGTGGTACAGGATGAAAACAATGCAAGAGGAGCCATTCTGAATTCTTCATATGTGAAAGGCAAACTCTAGAAAATGTCAAGACCCAAATTTACAGATATTTTTCAAAGTTGATGTCTGAAAACAGCTTTAGTGACCATGTACAAATTTCAGGTGAATAAAATATTATTTCCTTGTGGCTCCTGTATAAATCTTGTGTTATGAGTATGTGTAAACTGAATCAACATATTTTTCAAGGCCATGAAATCCCCGGCTTGTTCTAAAGCTACAAGAAAGTCAAGATTACTTCACGTGTTTCCTGTTCAGGTTCATTTTTCATCATCTGCCTCATTCAGAGCAGCATCTGGCTTTGTTTTCACCACGGAATAAAAAACACGTATTTCTGCGATGACAAAGTGTCGAGATCAGACCCACAAAGGTGACGTTCCCCCCTGGACAGAGACGGAGAGGCAGCACGTTATCGTGGCATCCTGCTCGGTGACGCTGTAAATTTGCCTCTATCTGGACTTGCAGAGGCTGAAAGGAGCAGAAGATAATGTCCTAGATTTCACTATGAGCATGAATTATGCGGAGGAGAGCGACATCAACAAAAGCACAAGCGCTGCTCAGCCTGGTTTCACTCGGGCTGCCTCTTCTCCACCACGCTCCTCTTTCTTTCTTTCACTTTGGTTCGAATGAGCTCAGGGAGAGCTAATGAAAGCCTCAAAGCCGACTGACTACACAAGGGCACAGTTTCTTCTTTGACATGCGACCAAATGAGCAACTCGGGTTTTGTGAAAGCTGCGAAAAAAAAGCAGTGTTGACTGTTTTTGCCGTATTTTCGCCTTTGTCTTGCACACCGAGAGGCGAGTCTACGAGTCGGCTGTGGAAGTGAAACATCTCGAAAGTCTGGGGACCGGTCCTTGAGGGGATGCAAATGAAGACAGAGAAGTCCCTTTAACTACGCCCATGCACACACACATGCACAGACACACACACACACACACACACACACACACACTCACTGAACAGCATCTCTCTGTCAACAAGAGAGGGTAGAGTAATAGAGCATGAAGAAGAGAGAGCTGGAGAACAAGCGACGCTTTGATGTGGAGTGACGGACGGAGCCAAGGCAAGACTCCACCGGCGTATTACCATCGCCTTCGAATAGACAGGAAAAGGAAAGGAAAGAAAAACAGGATGAAGGAGCCGAGATGAAGAAAATAAATATTTGGGAGGCAATTACAAAAACAGAGGAAGACTTGGAGACACATGCACGGCGGATGAGAAACAGAGGAGATAAGAGGGGACTCATCGGTCGCTTCAAGTATTTCTTGTGTCTCGCTTTCAACCTTTTCACAGCAGAGAGGGATGCAGCACCGGGGGAGCCACTAGCCAGACATTAAATATTCTGGAATCCGAAGGACGGATGTGAAAAGGTTGAAAGCGAGACATGAGAAATACTTAAAGGCAACCAATGCTTTCCCCCACGATCCTCTTATCTCTTCGCATCCCTGTCTGAAGCCGTTTTTTAGACATTAACTCCGGAAAATGTCCGCACAATGGGGGGGCAGACTTGAGTTTCTCACATGAAGAACGCAGCATGAATCCTGTTATCCAGCAGGTATCTTTCCTCGAGCTGTTGTCAGACACGAACTCGGGAGAAAATGTGCAGAATTTTCTCACCACTTCGTCAAACTCCAGAAAATTTGAATCTGGAGTTCACCACATGTCTGAAAGCAGCTCGAGTCTTCCTCTGTTTTTTCAATTTCCTCCAAAAAAAAGTTATTTTCCTCAGTTGCTTAATCCTGAAAAGATTCAGCTTGGGGAGCCAGCAGCCAGACGTTAAAGTTTTCTGAATCTGAACCACGGGATGTGACGAGAAAGGGAAAGAGAGATGAGTAGTAGGCGCATAAAACCACGGTAACGTTGAGACAGGTGATGCAAATATCATATATATATATAAAATATTGAGCAGCAAAATCTTAGCTTAGCATTTAAATCATTCACTGAAGCAATTGTAAACACAGCACGAGGCTTAAATACCTTCATATGCATATTTCATGGATTACATCCAAGCCTTCAATCCGGAGCATTTGGCAGCTTGAGGCTCGTGACTCACCATCGGAGAAAGCACACAGTCATGTTGAATTAATGAGGAGACCCGATGGAAGTGACGGAGCGGCAGGGGTTAAAGGGGGGGGGGGCTTAGTGTTTCCTGCTGAGGCTTGTCGACACAGTGTTCTCACTGGCTGCCGAGAGCGCTGGATCCTCATCTGCTTTGACAGCGCTCGTATAGAAGCCATTACACAAACATTTCCTATGGGGCTGACCACACAGCGAGTGCTGTAGATCAATGTGAGCCTCGCACAATCCCTGCAGAAGAAGTGTCTGGGAGAAGAAGGCGGGCGGGCGGGGGGGGGAGATCGCACACAGAGAATCTCGGAAAACTGAACGACACCGAAATACAAAATGAGAGTGTGGGGCAAACATTTTAAAAGGACAGCGAGTTTTTCCTTTTCATTTCACCAATAGTGCTGCTGCTGTGTAATGAGAGGAGTCTGGGGGTTCAGGTCACAATAAGGTCACTACTGGTTTAAAAGAGGTGGGAACGGTGGGTTACCTCTTACTGGTTACTTAATGGCTGCAAATGGAAACTGAAAATACTTCTGATAACACAATGTTTTTTGCTTATAATCAACTTTTTAGACAGTTTGAAATATCTCTCCCCATCAGAAATGTGTACGTTCCACAGCTATTCTATCTTTTACATGCGCCTGAAATGCAGCCGGCATTTTGTGTTGCCGAGAACTTTCTCACTAAGAAAAACACATTTCCCACTTAAGAACACATTGTTGGTTTGTGTGAGTCGTGTCACAGCGGTAAGGATTAACTGTAACGTCTGAAATGTGAGTGGACGACCCCACGGTTTGATAAGATTGTGATCCACATGGGTTCAAAGCCACAGCAGCCATTGATTTCATTCGGGGAATCTGCCGCCCCCCCCCGCTGGACCTGCAGACAGGACTTGAAGATGATTATTGGATTTTGTAAACTTCTGACCTTCTGCTGGAGGGAAGCAGACGCTCTGAAATATCAGCACCTGCTTGTGTCTGTGTTCCTAGAAGTGGAAATGACGAGCTCTCATTGTTCACTGACACAATATTAACTTTGTAATTTTTAGGAACTATATTCTGCTCATATTCAGGTTCGTGATTTTAATGATTGATTTGGGCTTTTTAACTTTGGAGAAATTGTCAGAAACTGAACAAGCATCATACGTCTCCTTTGAGACTTTAAAACAAAGTTTAGACTTTTGGAGGGATTTGGAAATGGAAGGTTACTCGGTACAAATGGTCAAACTTTGAGTCAAAATCTCCTTGGCAAGGATAAATCTCATCTTGATCTGACGAACAACCCCCACACACACACACACACACACACACACACACACACACACACACACACACACACACACACACACACACACACACACACACACACACACACACACACACACACACACACACACACTACCGCAGTGGTGTATTTTAAGCTCCATGAGTGATAGACATAACTCGGGGCTAGAACAGAGTACAAGCTTTGTCGGAGGCTCACATTTCCTCATGCATGTTGATCATCCATCAGGTGTGAGTGCAGGCCCAGTTTACAGTGGAAAAAACACGGGGGGAAAGATTGGCAGCTTCTACAGTGCGGTTCTCGAGGTGAGCGCGGGAGGTGAGGCGCAGGATCAGAGGGCGAGAATGAAAAGGCGAACGAAAGAAAATGTAATAAGCTCAGACCCCAGGAAAGAAAGAGGCAGCACAGAGGGCAGGGAGCAGCTTGTGAGAGCACTGCACAGTTGAATAGACCCTGACAGGTCTAAATGAATGTTAGCCTTGGCCGGGTCTCAGAGCTGAAGGTTTACATCTCATCACTTGAATTATTCACCTGCTGGACTCCTGATTCACCCCTCAGATATAACCCGACTCTGCTGCTGCCACTGTAACAGTCTCATCTTTGTCAGGACTCGGGTTGTTGCCGAGAAAGAGTAAAAAGAAAATATGACTTTTCTCTCACGAAGACCAAACAGGATTTATATTCGCCGTTATGAGATGAAGGAAAGTAAATCTCTCTGTCGAGCTTCGTCCAAGAACAAATAATTACGAGGAAAACAATTTGCAACGTCTGACATCACGTATAAATTCTTGGAGGAGGTGACTGGGATTTATTAAGAATCCTGATTTATGAGATAAATCCAACAGCCTCCATCACCGCTGCAGAACAGAGCTCTGATGATTGATGACGAGCTTGATCAAAGGGTTCAGTTTATTATTAAACTGTTATTACAAATCTGATATCCTGACATTTTAGTTAGAATACAATGCAAATCATTTTTTTTAAAGACCCTAAAAGGAACTTTACACTTTCTTCGATTCTAAGCTTGATTTTACTCCTTGTAGTGCGTTTAAGTTAAAGTAATAAAAGCCTCTATCAATATATATCACTACCAAAGATGGACACAATGACAGCTCCCCAAAGGTGAAGCCACAATGTCTTGATCGCCACCTGGTGGCTGGCTGCAGTATTGATGGTGTTTGCAGATGGGACATGAGCCAAATTAAAAGGCCAAGTTCATGTCAAATACATTGTTTCTGTCATTTTAGGTTGTTCTTGTCACACTTATACAAGTTTTTCCAGTAAGTTTGGTTTTATTTAGTCATTTCATGCTATAAAAACAAGGTGAGACTTCATGATTGACAGCTGAGGCTGACTCGCAATTGGTCGAGTCCATGTATCTGGACGTCTGCAGTGCAAGATGGCAGCCTTCGTGTTGGGGGTAAATTGGGAGGAAGTGGCACCGTCTATCATTATATATATACAGTGTATGGTCACTACAGTCCATCATTAAAAACCAAGCAAAGACAGGATGCCTGTATAAGTCGATACTCAGTGGACGACCCGCTCTACCTCCCGAGCCACAGCCGCCCCCTAATTGAGGCTGCAGATTCAGATCCGACCCTTTGCTCCACGTCTCCCTCCCCTTCACGCTTAAACTCCGTCCCATCAATAAAAGCTTCACGCCCAAAAATAACTCCTAAAACAAAAGACAGTATTTACTGGTTGTGTCTAAATAGTTTTCTTGAGCGCCCACTCACATAAAACTCTTTAAACACCCTGGACTGTTTCAAAGAGAACAAAGGATGAAATGTGTTAAAAGATAAAACTTGTCTCCACACACTGTTTTCCTTTCTGCACTTTTCTATCCATCAGCTCCCGGGGTTAAAATGGATGAAAGCCAAAAGTTCTTGTTTGGCTAATATCACAATTACTCTTTTGTCAGCCATTCCCCCCTCCGCCTCCACACAAGCAAACGCTAAAAGCTGCATGAGCTGAGGCAATTAGATTGTTTGCATCGGTTCAGTCATTCCCAACGGCGCTGATCAAACGGGCCGTGGTTTTATAAGCGTGTTGCGTGACGGTCTGATGAACAAGGCTTTAGATAAAACACAACTCTTCAGAGAGACGGGGCAGAGTGACAGACGAGGCCGGAGCTCGTTTGATTAAAGGACGAGTCGAGGAAAAAAAGTTGCTGCAGCCACATTTATCATATTTATCAAGCAAAAACCAAACAGAAGTGATGTCCGTTGCACCTATTTATCTTGATAAGGTTTGAATATTGGAAGTAGGTTCACGTAACCTTCCAAATCATAAATTGACATCCCGACGGAAACCA
Organism: Hippoglossus stenolepis; assembly: GCF_022539355.2. Taxonomy (NCBI): domain Eukaryota; kingdom Metazoa; phylum Chordata; class Actinopteri; order Pleuronectiformes; family Pleuronectidae; genus Hippoglossus; species Hippoglossus stenolepis. The sequence goes on from NC_061504.1 coordinate 14,500,943, forward strand.
ACAAACAAACAAAACAGCATCAAAAAGCAGAAAAAGGATATTTTTTCCCCCTCACGCAGCAGAGATGGAGATGAAAACACGCACTGATGTGTTATTTAGCAAACTGGAGGTTCTGCTCTCAAGGATAAAAAAATATTGGACAGAATCACAAAAGCAAAACAGAAATGCTTTGACGTGACACCTGAAAGGAAAATAAGGGCGACAGGAAGAGGCTGCAAAACACGAAATAAGAAACCAGAAACCAGACTGTAAGAGCAGAACCATACTGCTGATCAACAACAATCACTCATCTTGCCTCGTGGGTAGAGAGAGTACAGACAAACCTGAAACATTATCATTCTGCTACTTTATCATTTTGACAAATTCTGCTTCATTGTTGTAAATTACATCAAGTGTGTTGTTGTGCTTTTTTTCCCAATTGGTCTTATTTCAAATCAAATTCATTCCCACAAGTCCGAGCACATGAAATAATGGACTCAGACGGTTTAAGATGAGAGAGCAGAGACAATTACGCACTTATTACTATTATTATTTTTAGATTATTTGATAAATCAGAAAAAGTACTGAATTGCATTTCAGCTACAGATTTGGTTTTGTTTTCCCAAAGCTGCTGATTATCAACCTGCCAATTACTTTCTCCAAATAAGGTTTTTATATAAATGATGGAAAAGAGAGAGAGATTTTTTATTTCTCACAGGAAACTCTCTTCATTACATGTGACGAGGTCAAATCACCAAATTACCGGGGCCTTTTCTGCTGCTGTCACCGGCAAAAGCAGAGAAGAAGAAGAAGAAGACAGCGAGTCGGAGAGCGTTAGCGAGCAGTGAATTCAGTTGTCGAGAGACATAACCGAAACCACTGCCAAGGCTGCATTCAGCGCAGACGAGGTTCGACATGCATTTTTCAGCGAGGCGCAAACTACTTGACATTTGGATGGACCTCGCTTCCTCGCTGCTGCTTCTTCTGTTTCTCTCTTCATCCGACGCGGGCAGGGGAGGAGCACGGGAGCACGGCAGGGTTGCAGCAGAGGAGTGGAGGGCGAGGACGGCCCGGTGATCCCATCCCGGCTGGAATCAGAGCGTAGCAGAGGAGATGGAGGCTCCGGCAGCAATGTCACTGAAGGTTTGGCAACGTTTCTCATGAACAAAAGCTAATTTTAGGTCAAATATCAAAAGCCAGAAACGTTGTTATTTAGTATTTTACTGCAGGAGCTCAGCCTCCAGTTCCTCTCAGTCCTACTATCTGCTATCAGATATCTGACTGACTATCTTTAAATGGATTCGGATGGGGCAGGCAGCCAGGTGTCATATAACCTCCCTCTCTATTTTTCATGCCCATTCCGATTCCTCTTTCTCGCTCACTCGCGTTCTCATCTCTCTTTCATACTTTCGCTCCCCTTTTTTTCCGCTGCCTCATTCTCACTTCTCTCGCCCCGGCTGATGGGAGATATTCAGATACTGGGTCACGCAGTTCTTGTGAGAACCTCACAGGCCTTTTTCATCACAATGGATTTCGTTCGGCAAAGCAGTGATTTCGAAATGAAAAAAAATAAGAAAAACCAGCCGCATCAAATGTGACTCAACCGGCAGGTAATCAACACAGTGGTCGTTACACAGGCAGAGATCACCGGAGAAGGTTGAGACATAAACATGGCGTCTCCGATTGGATTCTGAAACTTTGAATCATGTAGGACAACTTTTGAAAGAGGAAATTAATTTCTTTCTCTTAAGCTCATGAGCCCGTCTTTGATTAGAGGGTGTTAACCTTTTAAATATACAAATGTCACATAAACAGTGCGGTACGATAGCAAGATATTCTGAAACACTAGGTGGCGTTAGGAGCCATGTTCGACCTGTAAATGCAGATTTTATTTTAATAAATGAGGCAATAAATGTGATATCAAAACCAGCATTAATGTAGTAACATATAATTTAGTTCCTCTATTCGCTGTGATATCTTCCTACTGGACAGATTTTTTTCAAACCTCCTCATTGTCCCTGGTTCACCTCGAGCCAGGGGGCGTTTGAAAGTCATTACCCATCCCTCTCCTGTTATCTCCCGACTGTCGAGCGTCTAATAAAGGCTTAAAATGTTCCTGAGACCAGAACTCTAATCTCTACTGGAGAAAAAAATGTCTTGATTTCACAACCTCGAGAGGAATTTTGTGTCGAGCTTTGTCTTCCACGCGGCCAATTGATCTGGCGCTGTCTGGTGGCGTTAATCTTCTACCTTTTATCTGGGCCAATCAGTGAGCCACATTCATTAATAGCGTGTCTAGACACCGTTTCACACACTGCTCATTAACTCCCTGGGCTCGCACAATAAACAAGGAGGTCCTCGGTCTTTCCGGAACCTTTCCAGCCAGCCCCCAGGTAAACTGTCCAGAGGAAACAAAGAGAGTATGAATATCTGAGGATGAAGAAGAGGAGCCGTACACGTAGAAGACGCCAACGAAGACGCTAACTCGCATTAAGGCCCGACGTCAGTACACGTGATTTCTGAAGCGGTATTTATACAACACGTCCTGCCTCCTGCTGCTCGGCCCAGGCTCCGCCCCTCGTCTGAACGTCCCTGACATGTTCCTGTTATTGTGAACACGTCTCACCCGGAAAAAATCTCCTGCTGCGTTCTTCATATTTTAAAAGACAAACGAAACGGGGAAATCTCTGCACCCAGTTTTCTGCAAATTAACTAAAGCTTTACTAATTGGTCTTTTCAGTAAATCTGTATCCAACGAAAATATAAGGTTTTTAATACTAATAAAAGGAATTATTTGAGATTAATTAGTGACTGAGGGGGATGTGGGACCTCATGCGTGCTTTAGAAATGTGGTGAGTGCATGTTATTAAGAAAATTAAGAAAATGAGGGGATGAGAAAATCAGAAGGAGGACACAGTATGCTTGATATTAGAAAACAGCCCAACAGGGAAAGGACATTTCCTTATCTGCACATGGATCGCACACTATTTACAGCCCCTATAAAAGTCTTTACCTCTATAACTGCTGCTCTCGTAGATGCAAATTAAAGCGTTTTTTTCCTTGCAGGTGAAAGATCCATAAATAACTAAATATAAACCTTCAAGGATGAACTTCTAACTGTGGGTCCCCTGTAACCAATACTCAAAATGTTAAGTTGATATTTCTGGCCCTCGCCGTCTCCTTTTAGCTCCTAAAAGCACCGTCCTCCGCCTTCATCCGACGTTTCAATGGACGTCCAGCGTTTTACTTCCCCTCTGTGGCCAACTAACCTGCCTCCTCGCTCACTTCATTTGCCATCTAGTTCCTCCCTTGTTGCTTTTCCAGCTTGATTCAGCTTTTCTCGCACGTCTGTTTCGGGCCTTTTCTCTTCGGTCTGATGCACATGCACACACACACACTCACTGACTCACTCACACACACACTCACACACACACACACAAAGCACTTAGAGAGTGGCGAGGAGACCGGGATCCGATCACTGTGACTGACGCTCTTGCTAAGTTAAGAGGAAACAAGCACGTGTGGGACACAGCTACAGAGGTTTCACAACATTCTGGTCCAAATTACACTGAAGTTACAAATTCACTGTTTCAGACAATTAAAAAGAAGCTGTTCTGCAATCGCACAACAAGTACACAGAATAAAACACACAATGAAAATGAAGATGTTCGACAGCCATGTGCATAGACAAACATGCAGTTAAACACAACTAATTAGCATAAGCAAATACTGTTCATTGCCCAGGGAGTACTACCTTTCTGTACAAGCAATATAATGAGGGAACATTTACATATATGTTCCAATCCGACACAAAATATTCAGACAGAACATGTCTGCAAACGACATTTCATTTCGTGCAGCTACAATATTTACTCATGACGACAAAAGCACAATTTTACAGCAACGTTCGACTAAATAGACAAACTCTGCTAAAGATTTTGGTAAATATTGAAAAATGAAGTGCAGACTTTGCGTTGGAAACCGGACCCGACACCAAAAGTTGTATTTTTTGCTTGATTGCTTTGCTTTTCCCATCCAAAGACACTGTGGTTTATCACTGGCCTCACGTCTGCTGATATCTGAAACAGAACTCTTGTGTTGTTGTTACTAAAACGTGGACAAATCAATTAATTCAATTACCACCACAACAATTTCAGATGTTGACCTGTGATCTGCGCCAAATGTTCTCGTTTCACAATCTGCACAAACACATGGAAAACACCTGCGAGCGAATTGATCTCATCTGGTCCAAATGTCACGATATTGCTACGTGCACGATGAAGTAATACAGACATTGAAAACTTAGACTAAGTCTCCAGCTTCTTTTAAATCCCTCGTTAAAACTTCTCTTTTTTGGGAAAAGCTTTTAGAAAGTGATTGACACTGGCTCTTGTTTACGCCGACTAATCTTTTTTATTTAATCATATGATAACACATTTTAATTGTCCTGTTTTCTATGTTCATGTTCCACTGATTTATTCTCATTTTATATCTACTCATTTGTATATTTGTATTTATCTGATCTTTCCACCAAGTTTCGTAGAAATCTGTTTAACAGTTTCATCCTGCTGACAAACAAACCATCCAACAAAACCTCCTTAACCTTCAAATGATACACTATAATGTTCCCATGAAGACACAAGTAGAGTTTCCTAGAAAACACACAAAAGCAGAAGGACAGAGACACTGAGCTACATAAATAGAGACACAGTCCTTTGTCCAAATGCAGCTCACATGTACATCTGGAGCAGCGGCTTATTGGCGATGGCGTCCTCGTCTCCGCTCTGTCCCTAAACACAGACAGTGTTGGTTTACGCAATGCAGCGGACGTTGTGGGCACCGACCTGAGACAAAATGATGCTGCCTGGATTTCTACCGGTAGCTGCGATTAAATGCATCTGTTTAGCAGGTGCTGCGGGTTAGAGACCACTTAAGTGCGTCTGTCTCCGTAGAACGGGAACACGTGTTCATGTTGCACTTTGTTCAGAGAGTCCCTGACGGCTGAGGAGCTCTTTTCATTTGAATCTCGGGGTAAACGGCGAGGAGGTGAAAAGCAGGTTCCACAGAACTCCTACACCAGGTATCAGGACGGACGTATTTATAGTCCTCGCCGTGGTGTCCCTTTACGTCGCCGCTCCAACCTTGACAGTCATTGAGCGAAGTCTGGATGCCTCTGAGCGGAATATCTAATGACTAGAGGAAAGCAAAACAACGGTGAAGCTCAATCTGCCATCACCATTATTACATGCTCCAGCAGCCAACACCGCCGCTGCCGCCGCTCGTCTCCCTCCTCAAGTGGCTCTGGAGCACAGGAGAGACGTGAACTGAGCAGCGACAAGGACTCAACTCCAAAACCTCTTCTTTTAGCTTCAGAGCTGCAGCTGCACACACGAATACAAACCTAAAATGTGATCTCTGCTAATGAGGGTTTGAAGATGCTCGCTGTTTTCTCTCCTCTTCAAAACACCAAAAGATGTGAGGAATGAATCGAAGCTCTATGAAGTAAACCAGGTGCAGACTTTGACCTATTACGTCTAATTAGTTTACACAAGGTCACATGTTTTTACTTTTTCTAGGATAAACAGGGTAAAAGAAGCTTTCAATGGTAGATGTGTTTGCTAAACATAAAAAAAACAGTAGCGTCTAGATTAGTTTATAACTTGTCATTTAAATCCATTTTTCTACAATGAGACTAAAGGATTTTTGCATTTTCCAGCAGCTGAGGATGAGCAGACGTGTTTGTCTTTTAGTTTCCTCAAGTTTTCTGAGAAACACCACTGAGACTCCACAGCGAACACACTGATGGGAGTCTATTGTTCTGCTGTTAGATTTGTCTCTTCCTCCAGGAAACCACATTTTGGATGAGAAAATAAAAAAACACAGCACAGTTTAATCACAGTAGCTGTAATGGGACAGTTGTGTGCTTTCTCCTTCAGCTTGAATATCTGTACACAGCATTTAGATTTAAATATGTACAGCCAATGCATTTTATTCATGCATACATGCAAGACGGAATTGCAAAATAACTGATCATGCTGGCCTTGCTATCTCTGCTTAGCTGGTCATTAGTGTAAAAATGTATTTAACGTGTCCCATCAACTCACACGGAGGAGACATGGTTTCTAACCATCACTGCAGCCAGCCACCAGGGGGCAATCAGGACGTTTTGGCTTGGCCTTTTTGAGGAGCTGTCATGTCGTCCATCTTCACATGGAGTCTGCGGTTGTGCAAACAGCTCGAGGAGAAGCAGCTCAAACAGAATTTCCAATGACGCTTGTATATGTGGAGGAGGGAAGATCTGCAGCGATAACTTGACGGCTCTCGTTTGCTCTCCTGTGGTCAGTGTTTCCAAACTGGTTTGTTTAGCAGCGCACATGTGCCAAGGCTCATATAGGAAGTAGATAAAAGGGTTCTCTCATGAATATTGGAGTAGGTGGTGCAGGCACAAGAGCTTTGGATGTTTGGTGGACTGACGGTGGACTGACCGCTGGCACAGATGCTGCGGCTTGGCAGCAGAAGAGGCCACATATCACTGGTCTAACATGCTCTCCCTGGCACGAACACGCATTAGAGATGCAGCTCAGGCTTGACCAACGTGTGTCTGCACATGCAACACAAACTCCCACAGTCAGGTAGGACGCCGCCAGAGGTCGCTCTGTATGAGCGAGGCGTCGTGCAGCTGAGCGCTCGTCTCTCTCCAGCAGGCCCTGGGGAGCGGGAGTGGATGGAGGAGTTATGAGGACGGGGCCGCTCTCTGGAAGTGGAGCTTCCCTGAAACAGGGACAGCAAAACGTGAGTGGAGCCGCTAATGCCGAGCAGATGAAGACTTCCAACCTCCTGAAGTTTCCCAAAAGCCGAGAGGTGTTGCAGACGGCTCAGTGAAGAGCAGCTGGAGGGCTGAACTGATTATTTTCGGCCTCGCTGCCTATTCTCGAGCAGAGATTTGCTTCTCAAAGACGAGGCTATAGGTCAGAAATCATAGTTTCTGGCCAAAAATGATATCTGCTGAATGCGATTGTCGAAATATTTGGGGCTTTTCAACGAGGATCCACTTTATAAACAACTCTACGACAATTCTGACCTCTAAAAATAAGCAAATCACTCTAAAAGTGTTATTTCTCTTCAGGAGATAATGAAATTATTGATTTTATAAAAGAGTTTAAAGCTCAATATGAGAATAAGATCCACAAAATGTACTTTATAATTACAGGTCGAAAGATGCTGATGCAAAGGGACACGCAATAAAACAAATACTGGAAAAGAATAAATTAGATTCTGTATAATAATCATTGATAAAGATGAGAAGACGGTGCTGTAGTCTGGGATTCATGACCATGCGTGATACAGCGCGACATCTGTGCCAGTAATCATATCAAACTGTGGGGCAATGCGTTTCATCTGGATTCTATTACATAATGACGGAGCCGTTATGCAATCTCTGTTACTGTGGAGATAGCCTGGTTTTTAATTGGAGACTGAATTAAGGACCATACCGAGCATAAATAGGTTAGACTCTGCAAACGAAAGCGGGCGGGGAGATTGAATAATCTTTAATCGAACGAGGGGTGGGGGAGGGGAGAAATTCTTCTGTATGTATTATGGTGAACTCGTAATACGTTGCCTGTGGGGGAGTTTTTGGCTGAGTTTCAGTCCTGAGGCACTCTAGGACTGAGGAATTCAGGAACCCTGCCACATAATGGATATCGTGACAAACTCTGTTTTTAATCTCACAGATAAAATTACAAAGAAATCCCTCAAAGTTAAAATTGTGCAGATATTATACTTCCTCCCCAGCGAGAGCGTCACCTCTTCTTGTTTTCTCCCGAAACTTTGCTGCTGTGTTCACATTAATACGTCGGTTTGAATGTAGAAAACCAGTTTGCTGTGAGAGGACGGGGTTCCACCGCTTTGATGAAATCCAAGCAGAGGCTGACGAGAGCAATGGAAATCACACTCGAGTTTATTTTACAAGATTCTCAGTGACAAGAAAACAGAGAATTTATTTTTTCTGATGGCGACAACGGCTGCAATGTCAACACGGGAGGGAGAAGAAATGAAAATGTCCGGCGGCGTCAATATGTCGTGAACAAAAACACGTGTCCTGCTTCCTGACACCACCAGTTGCCTAAATGTATAGATAATATAAAGATGGATTAACATTTACAATAACAGGTTTTCAGACAGTATCTAAAATGTTTTATGTTGATCTATATGTTTGAGTTTGCAAAACCCTGGTTGGTTTTATATCGGACTGAAAACATCTCATTGCAACAGGTTCCTGTAAAAGACTGAAGATCACCTGGATCACTTATGTAAGAAAACGTTCCCACTCTTGATCTTCTATAAACCTGTTCACCATAAGTAAACCAGTTATAGATAATGATCAAGATACTGGAGTATTCAGCCATATGTCTGCATCACCTTTTATTTATGTTTGACCGTGAGACAACATCTGAGCCTGCAGCCATTGTGTCTGAAAGAACGTGGTGTGTGTGTGTGTGTGTGTGTGTGTGTGTGTGTGTGTGTGTGTGTGTGTGTGTGTGTGTGTGTGTGTGTGTGTGTGTGTGTGTGAGAGACAATCAATCAAACTTGTGAGTGTGTGTGGGCTCATCAAAGAACAGCACCGGGTGAAATCAAGTCGAGAGGCGTGCAGCAATGTATTCATCATTAGCTCGTCACCCAGAAAACTTCACACACACACACACACACACACACACACACACACACACACACACACACACACACCCCCGCCTGCCCTCCCCTCCTCCCACCACCTCCTCTCCTGCTCTCACTGTCATCACTGAAACAATAATCCTCACGGACCCTATAGAGTCGTCTTCAGGCAGTGAGCGAGCTACGTCACTATGGCAATGGCCTAAATTCCTGCTCAGTGTGTGGCTGTAGAAGCGTGTATAAGATAACAGTGTCTACCATGAAGAAATGTAAGAATATATAACATAATAACATATAATATATGTAAAGTTTGTCTTTGTCCACACAGAATCATGTCCTCATGTCTTAACCACAATAAAAGTGATCGTTTCAGTGATCCAGGGCCCGGATTGGTCAGATTAAGACACGTGGTTAATTTAAGATTAAATTCAAATTTGGAGTTAGATCATTTCTCACTGTCCAAAAAAAAAACAAAGTTTAATTGTTGCGAGAGTTGGGAAATAAATGGTTGAAACTTCCATTTTTCTGCAGTTATGTAACCAACACATCTCATGTATTACAATTACATCCGAGTCGCCGAGTTAAGCCACTTTTTATCTGGAGGAGAGAAACGCGCCCGCGGATCTTTGAGAAACACAGAAGGTCGTTTAACTTACTCAACACTTTTCTGACGACATTCCCAGAAACCTCGAGGAGTCCCGACAAAACCACGATGACGAAATAATGTTCCGTCTTCTGTAGAGATGTTCTGACATCATTTTACTTTCCTGATACAGATTCAAATATATCTGGACTTTTTGTACAGGTCGATACAGAGTTCTAAATTCTGGGAAAAGAAAATCGCAGTTTTAACCAAGACGTGGTACCGGATCAGTACATAGATTCGATCTATCAACTCTAGTTTTGTGCAATAATATCCGTGTCTCTTTTATGGATTTGTTTTGCAAAAGAAAAACTTTGTGTGCCAGCAGCAATTTTGACAAAGATACCTGACAATAAATGTTTTGAATCTCAGATTCATGCGATTCAAATCCAGCAAGGATGTGTAAAATAAAAGAGATGTGATTCTTCTGTTTCCCAACTCTTTTTCATCGAGATGAGTGGAGTCTTTTGAAAATACCTGGCAAAGCTCCGGTCTGTGATTTGAATGCAACGGTAATAGATGAGAGGCCGAGGTTACGCTGCCTCCAGCTTCACTCCTGAACGGCCGTTGAAAGCATTTAAAACAAGCTTCCATCGGCAGCTCCGGAGGGAAACGTCTCAGTCCATTATTTATGTGTATTACAAGTTCGTACTCTGTATGTAAAGCGTGTTCTGTCTTGTTTAGTTAACAATGCGGCTGCTGCTGTGAACCTATGATCCCATTAAACAAACCCAACAGCATCTCTGACATTTAATGTCTCGCTCATGCACGCACATGTTAACAGCATTAATATTGATGGCAAACGCAGACATTATGCAAATGTTCCGCGTGCGTTGGAGGGATATTTACAATTTCAACGTGCACTCCTCAAAAGTGAAAATGCCGCTTGTTGTCTAATTAATTTACCTCAGAAACGTTTGCAAAGTGCTGTGAAAGGTTGCGCCGGAGCTTGATCTAAAAGCTCCCTGACACAAAGCAGACTGAGGGACAATTTCACACAGCGCGCCGGCTTTTATCAGTCTGAATACAGGCGGGCGGGCGCGGGACAAATTTGTATGTTGGAGAGCCGTGCAGAGATCAAAACAGAGTTGTTGAAAAATTGGTCTGTTCGGCTGCGGCAAACGCATTGAGTTCATTAGCGGAACCATTAAACCATTAAATTAAGAACGAAACAAGGAGCCGCTTCTCTGTGCCGTCACGTTTCAGCAGAGAGAGCTCTTCTTGTTTGAAGACACTTTTTCCTGCGTACTGCAGCAAGCTGCTAATTTTGTCTTGAGAGCGTTTGCTTCTGCTTTTTTGATTGAAGCAACATCTTTACCTCTGCACCTGAGTCCCTGCAGCGGAGCATGCAATTACCTTCTCTGAGGCCGGGGAGACGTTACGTGACATTTCGGCTGATTATATCAACGATTAGGTCGTGACGGCTAATTTTAGATATTAGGATGAGACAGTGTTTGTTTTGGGGAAGACATACGGGTGAATTCTTCCTCTCCGGGCAAGTTGTGATCTAAAGAATAACTTGACAGTTAATGGGTTGTATAATTCCCAAATGCATGAGACGCGCTCTGCAACTGGGTTGGAGGCTTCAACCGACACGCTGCTCGTTCACTTTGAGCCGGGTGACGCCATGTGTTGCCAAACTGCATTGTGGTTCAGCTGGTTCACTTTGCAGCCTCTGATGCAAGTGAAGATCCTGCCTGAAATCAGAGCAGAGATGAATTATTGATAATTGATTACTGCGGCAGGTAATCACTCTCAAGTCAGCGAGCGTCTCAAGTGGGAAACTGTGATTGGTTGATCTAACCAGAACCAAGTGCCAGACACGCCCACTGTCATGAATTAAAACACTCAAAAACTTTCCCCATGTACGAGGAACTTGAGCAAGAACTCTTTTTAACCCCCAAAAAGTCTGCATTACCGTCACCTGGTGGACTGGAGTGGAACAGCTTGTTGTAGCTGTCGACTGTTCATACGTCAGCCTTTCATAATCTCCCCTGGTCATGATACTGAAGTGGAAAGAACTTTTACTTCCTGGGACTTAAAATTCCAGGTGCTCTGGTTAAAATGGGGCGATAATGAAAAAGAGACAAATCTCACTGCAGATTGTCAGAACTATGGATGAGCTATGATGGTTTCAGTCTTAAATCATATATCAGACTCTTCCAACAGCAAATATAGGAGCACGACTTGTGTTCCTCAAACCTTGTGGTCAAATTGGGTTTTTACATAACATTGAGGATTGTATCTTTAAGTAAATCAACACTGGAAATGGAAACATGTGGTGTTGTTTTTGTGATCCATTCATTACTGAGTGTGTAACCTCCAAGGGCGAGAGCTTCCGTTAAGGTTGTGCAGGTTTCGCAGCCGTGGAATGAGAATGAATGGAAGAATAAGAGCAGCCTGCTCGGTGTCGCTGCGTCTCTCCTGCCTTCTGTTCCTCGGAATCGAACATAATCACGCTCTGCCACCTGTGCTTGGTGCAAATCACCCTTTTCCTGCACGTTTCTAAATAACAAGTGACCAACGGCGGGCTCCGTGTGCACGCTGCTAAACGGCAGCCAAATAAGATGTCTTGTTCCATCTGGGAGTTTATCAATTGCGGGTCCGAGAGAGAAAACGTGTGATTCCTCTGCACCAGGTGGCCCAGGCAGGTAATGTGCGTTTTAATAATCTTTAGGCTGACGCTGATTACAGAGGTGGAATGAGTTTATGGTTTGAAAAAGAAAAAAAGGAAAAAAGCTCCGCAGACCAGCACTGACATCACGTCTGTCTCCATGGCGATGTGGAGGAAACGTAGGCTGCTGGTGTCTGGGAGCGGGCCGTGCGAGGAGAGCCAGAGAGACGGAGATAGAGAGAGACAGACCGAGAGAAAGAGAGTGTCGGAAATCCTCTAGGAGAGGCATGAAGGAACATAGTGTCAGGAAGCTACCAGCTCTGAATACCAATATCTGTGGCTGTAGACGGACAGGCGGGCACGTGCACGCACACACACACACACGCAGCAGTCGGTGGCGTGCTGGCTGCCGCGGTGTCGCTCTCAGTTTTGTCAACAGTCGGTATCAAGTGGAAAAAATAGCCTTTGAGCAGAAATGTCACCAGAGCCAACGGTGACATTAAAGCCTATTGGACTGAAGGTTTGGACTGGTCACTCCACAGAGAGCTCACAGAGAGGGGAGAGGGGAGAGAGGGGGGAAATAGATGAATGTGATAACCTCTTCTCAGAGTTTCAGACGTCTCAGGATCACTATCACTGTTGAGCGTTTTTTTAAACATGAACTCGAAGAAGATTTTTTTGTCAGACAACAGGAAAATGTTCAGGCGAGGGGTTGCAACGGGTTGAGCAGCAGGAGGTGGGACACGATGTATAAATTCAGCAGCGGAAATCATCTTGGATCCGTGTGGATTCGGACAAATCACCACACGAGGCCCGTGTCCGAGTTGTGATTGATGACTTATCTGTGATTTCCAGCTCTTGGAGTCAAAGACTTTATCAGCCACTAACACAGATCTGATGCGTTTTCAGATTTGTCTACACTTGCACAAATGTCAATACACTTGCAAATATAATTACACATTTAAAGATTTTGTTACACGTTTGCAAAATGCTCCCTCACGAGTGTAGCTTCGCGCTCATGAATACTGTTCTGTGCACTCGTATCATATGCATGGTTTTACGAGTGCAAATTTTGAGACTATACAAACGCCATATTTGGGTCTTAACAAATTTCCAATGCAGTCGTTTTTTCCTGCCCCCGGCTTCAGAGTAATTAACGAGACACTTGTCTTTGCATTGAAAAGGTTTAAAAACACGTCTTTGTGTAAAGCACAATCCAGCCAGTACTTTGCATTTTCTGTGATTTCTATTAAATTCTCTTTGATTCATCTTTGCAGAGAGAAAAATTTTAATCGGGCTCATTTAGTTTCGGGAGACCGTGACCCTGACCCCCTGCAAACAGGCCCCTCTGAAGTGCTGTGAGCTGAATGGGAACTGTAGCTGTGGCAGATGGAAGAACGAAGATGTGGAAACAGTAGAAAGATTTTACTATTTTCCTGAGAGTAAGTGTACAATGTTAACTTGGCATAATATTCTCCGAAAAAATCTGTAAAGTTTGAATAAAACTCATGTTTATGAATATCAACAGTACGAGGTCGGTGTACCGCTGATTTATCCTGCAGTTGATTTGTCTGTGTGTTTCATCTAAACCTGAAAAATCACTTCAATGTGATGAAGGGCGTCAAGAAGTTAGAAACAACGACAAACAAGCGACACAAAGACGTCGCTGCATCACCGACATGTTGTCACGTCAGACTCCCAGCAGCCTCGTGACTGCACATCCTTCACCAGAGATGGCGTCCATGTAATTAAATATGAACACAATAACCGGGCATCGGGTTCTAATCTGATACGAAAGCAGCTCAGCCAGGACACATGAAAACACGTGACGCGTGTTTAGATTAACTGTGTAACATGTACTGTTGCATATTCAGGAGATTGATATCTGAATGTGTGCAGCTTGAATTTACTATTGGGCCTTGGCAGAGATATGAACTTTACCATTCTACTTAGATATTGTTGTTTTCCTCCTGGAGTCTTTAACTTCTTGATCGCAGCAGCAGCCGTTTTGCTTTTGTCTCAGCGGTGACGAGGAGCTTGCAACATTGACGTCAATGCGACTCCCTCTATGTAACACACTAAGCTTCTGTTGAGCTAAGTGTGTTTGTGCGGATGATGGGAGCCTCACACAGTGGATTTGTCCCACACGAAAACAACAACAGAGACATTTTGAAAACCTCACAGAGGTAAACGTGTCTCGGAGCCGCTCTACACTCAGAGATTTCTCTGCAGATCCAGGATACGGATCTTCCTTTTGTCTGTCATTTCTTGCTGGATTTGGCCGAGTATCATGGCAGCTGTTAATAAACAAGGATTTAATGACAGAGATTAGTTCGGCAATACAGTGAGACTCAAAGAGATTTATCTTTGGATCCAGGATTCAACCTGAGTGTGTCCTCAGCAGAGCCCTGACACATGCTGTACGAGGAGAGGAGGAGGAGGAGAGGAGAAGAGGGGAGGAAGAGGAGAGGAGAGAAGAGAAGTGTATGAGAGGAGGGGAGGGGACCTGGAGAGGAAGAGGAGGAGAGGAAAGATGGAGGGGGAGAGGATAGGAGAGGATAGGAGAGAATGAGGAGGAAGAGATGGAGGAGGAGAGGAGGTGGAGGTGGAGGAAGGACGAGAGGGTGAGGGGAGCGGGAGCAGAGGAGGAGTGGACGGGGTGAAGAGTGGGGAGGATGAGGAAGAAGGAGAGGAGGAGGTGGAAAAGAAATGAGGGAAAGGACTGGAAGAGGAGAGGAAAGGAAAGGATGAGGAAGAACAGAGGAGAGGAGATGAAGAGGAGGAGGAGAGGAGAGGAAAGGAGGTAGAATCATTGAAGCCTTTTTCATACGAATCCACTTTTTTGAGAGAAAGAAAGAAGGAGGGGGACAACGAGAAGAAGGGAGACGAGGAGAAAGCGAGACAAAGGGATGAAGGAGCGCAGCCTTATTAGCTGCGACTCGGATCAAACCGAGGAAGAAAAGCAAACAGAAAACCGTGGCCTGCTCCGTGTCATGTTCCGTTTGACTGCAGCACATTCTCCCTGCTTCCAACGCCTTTTCTTTTTTCTTCTTCTACCTGCACTCGCTCGTCTTTTCCGCTCCAAACATCAGCCATCCTCTAACGGCCTCTGAAGTATGCGCGGCGTTGTGTTTTTCCATTTCTCGGAGGGAACGCTGCATTCAGCAGATGGAGGCTGTATTGTACCTGTTTACTGCACCAAACGCTTTGGTTGGTTCATCAAAGTGTCCTCTGCAGGACGTCTCCTCCTCGTCTTGTTCACTTGGAGGAGCAGCGAAGGTATTGATTCTGCTGCTTTGTTAGCCCCCCCCTTTACAGAAACCACTCCTCCTGCACTCGGAGCAGCTTCATGCATTGGTTTTTCTGTTCGTTGCATTCTTATATATGTGGCTGCATAAATAGTAAATGCCGTGCGTGTGTTTTGGAAACATGTTTTTGCTGTAAGACTTATTTTTTTGGCACATGTGCGTGCATCTCCTATCAGCGCGGCTCCTTCCCAGGCACAATGCTTGTCCACCTAATCCAGTCCCAGCGCTCTAATTGGGCAACTGCAGACATTTTCTCTGCTCCGGGGAGCGTGGAGATTAGGGCGAGTGTGTGCGCTCTGAGCTGCCCGGCGCCAAAATGAGTCACGCTGTGGTTACAAGGTCTCTCAGAGGGAAATACAGCGCACGCCGCCACACACACAGAAATCAGACCAGTGAGGTTTTTGCCGAATTATAACGTAAACAAGTTCGGGTGAAGATTCTGTGCTTCGTTTTTTTAAATCTGTCTGAGGTCAACTCTCCCATCAACCTTTGCAAATCCGTGTGTCTGAGTAGTGGGAGGTCAAACCTGACTCCTGCCGAGAGGTGTCCTGCCCTCATGTAAGCATCAATAATAAATTAAAGCTGCAGCTAAATGCCCTGTTACACTCTCCGTGATACTTATGGTTAGCGACAGGCTAACTACACACACCAATTCCCACATGCATTACTCTTCTGCAGGCCCATAATGCAGCATTGATGATGTGTATTAACCAGTGAGTGCAGGTAAAGATGGACGACACATTTCTTAATGGTACAAAAGCATTTAACAGACTTAGAGTAACAGATAAATAACAGAATGAAGGTTTACTGTCCTCACAAGCAGCTGGACCTCCTCAGGGGCTGCAGGCGTGGGCACTCCTGCAGGAACACTGCACTCTTAAGACTCATTTGGGGGGACAGAGCGAGTCGTCCTCTAACCAGAACATCTGTGGTTTGATCCCAGTCTTCCCCATTCTGCATGCCGAAGCTTTCTTGGGCAAGATGCTGAGCCCCAAACTGCCCCTGCCCACGAGTCTTTGTCCGTCGCTCTGGCCCTATTGCACATGGGATCGAACTACCGGCCTCTTTTGCGTATATTTTTGGTTCGATTGCAGTTTTTGCAGATTGTTCGGTTTCTGTTATTCCATCACTCATTGGGCATATTAGTCAGAATATGAAAAAGCACCGGCTGGTATCGTGATAATTAATTTGTTGCAAACCCCCGACTTTAAAGTTCAGACTGCAGCTATGCTTAAGACGCCTCTCTGTATGAGGGAGGTGTCGCACCATCGAGAGCTCACTCCTCTCAAGCAGACCCCAGGGAGAGGGAGTGGATGGCGGAGATGTGAGGAGGCGGTCACTCTCTCTTCAGCTTCACTTCCTCCGAACCAAGACGACTTTCAAGGTTTCTGAAGCACCCTGAGGTGACAAAGGCAAGAGGCAAAGTCAAAAGGCTCGCGAGAAAAACAGCCAGAAGGCGCCGACTGATCATTTAGGGCCTCCTGTTCAAAGAAAACCTCTCTACCACCGAATTAAACCCCAGAGCGCAACTTCAAAAACACTGAACATGTTTATTTCATTCACAAAGCATCTATTCTTAATTAGGAGACTGTGCATTGTTGAGTCGTGGGTGGGGGGTGGGGGGGTGGGGGGACTGTGAGTGGAACTTCACTTATCAGCTCCAGTTTGAGACAGAAAAGGATCTATTTACAAGAGGGAGGATCTACCAGGAGAGACACGAGCCCTAATCCCATTAATCAGCATAATTGGCCCATAATTGGCTCTCATCAAGTCCCCACAGATGCCATCACTCAAGCCTCAACGTTATTGCCAGACTTTCTCTACCAGGGGCCCACGCTTCCTGCTGAGATGATGCAGGTTTGGTCTGATCTGATATCTACACACAGCAAATTACAGACTCTGTGTCGTGGCCGCTGCAGCAGACGTGTTGATCCACGTTAACACCGGGGGTTGGGATTCTCCGGCAGTTTATCTTAATGTGGTTGGAATCCAATTATATTCTAGCGATTTAAAAAACAACAAATCCTTTCAAATCCCTCCTCTAATCTGTGAAGATTTTCGAGATTTGTTAAGTGACTAAAGTAAAAGGTTCAACTCTGTAGTGTTGTTAGCAGAGGAGGCAGAAGTCTGATGGTTGTTAATTACAACCTGAGAGAAGCAGCTTAATATGAAGGAGTCACGTTCATCAGGAACCGGTGGAGACCAAAAAAAGCAAAAAATATTAGACTTAGATTCTAAAGTTTTCTTTTGACTCAAAGGGATGTAAAAAAAATTTTTGGGACAACCAGACAACGGAATATGACCTTGAATAAAGAAGGACGACATGACAGCTCCTACAAAATGAAGCCAAATCCTCTAGTTCGCCCCCTGGTGGCTATCTGAAGTACAATTCATAAACGCCACCTTCTCCATGTTAGTGGATAGAACATGGACCAAACAGTAAAGGATAAAAGTTCCTATCGCACTTAAGATGTTCAATTATTCATCTTTCTGTTTTCCTTTCCAAGTTTTTTCTTTAATTGGTTATTTGGTCCTGTAAAAACAATCCTGATTGACAGCTGAGACCGACTCGTGATTGGTCAAGAGCGTGTTTCAGCGGGACCTGGATTCTGCGGCTCCGAAACCATCATGACCACTGCGCATTCTCTGGATAAAAATACTGTCACCACTTCATCATACGATATCTGTCACCGCCAAGAAATGAATATCACCTGAATGTCTTTACAGAAAAGCAAAAAGACCCAAGATACACAGGCGCTTTCACCAGGTTTGTTTGTCTCTTTAAGCGAATTTGTGTATTTTGCCAACGTGCAACCGAATCCAAAACAGAACCATCTGCCAGAATCAAACGCTGGCTCTCGACGGCTCACTCTCTTCACTCCGAGTGTCTCTGCCTCTCATGCACATTCCACGTGCTGTACGTTTGTCTGGGGAGGTTTGCTGCTCGTGTCAAACAAAAGGAAACAGGTACTCGCTTTTTGTTGATCGGTACAACAATCTAACCTTGAGCCGCCGAAGCATCGTTCTGTGCAGTGGAGCACGCCGCAAATCAAAGCAAACATGGCTGAGGAGAGAGGAGGAGAGTGGAGAGGGAGGGAGGTGGAGGAGATCTGGGCCGAATAAACTGCAATGCATTTTTTTTTTTTTTTACTTTGGTAAACTGATAGGTGGGAGCAGAACACGAGAAAAGAGCCTGAAGTTTTCTGTGGTTTGAGTTGTAGCCGAGGAATAAAAAAATGACGGTGCAGAAATACCTCTGGTGTGAGCAGGAATCCAACGAACGCTGGCGTGCACTTTGTGGAACTGGGTGATGACGTGAAAGATTCAATGACTGACTGCTTTTTGTTTTTTTCCTCTTTTAATACTGTACAGTGGAAAGATTGCGGGTTGTGGGAGGATCACAGCAGAGCACGGCAGAGAAAAATGAGATAAACAAAAAAGACGACAGAGAATTAATTTGCAGTGAGAGAAGCTTTTCGGCTTTTGCTGCTCGTTTTTGGTTTGGGAGTTTAATTCACCGCTGGCCCGGTGTCGTTTGAACTGTGAAGTAACCACGAGGTATTCGAGGTCTTGAACATCATATCGCTGAATGAGAACCATGACTCATGACCCAAGCATTTAGACTCTCTGCTACACGCAGGACTGAAGTGTAACTAAATCCTGTGGAACAGTAGAGTGCTGCTTATTCACTGCACATTGCTCTGCAGAGGATTTAAATATGATGTACACTTGAAAACTGGTATTATTACACCACTAATCTGAGATTATTCAAGTGATGTCAGATGGAACTATCGATGCAAAACAATCCTGAGTCCACATCATCTCGGCTACACGTTGGTGGAAAATACAGGTTTTTAGCTCTTTTTGTTGACGCACAGTGGATGGAAACAATCCTCCCTCTCTATGAAACTCATAGATATCATTTGAATTAGTACCTGGGGAAATTGGTGAAATGTCAAAAACAATTCCTATCTCCTGGATGCACCCCGTGATCGCATTTCCTGACCTACACCGCATCTTTCCACCAGGTTGTGTGTAGCAAGTTTTTGAGTGATACCATGAAAATGAAACTACAGCCTATAATAAATAATAAGTAATATCTAAAAATTAAACAACTTTAAAACTCCAATGTGAGCGTTTCCACCTCTTTATTCGTTTGTAGTCTTTAAGGTGATTCGGGGCCTAAGGGAACAATCCAAAATCTGATTCTTCATTCAGCCTCTTTTCAAAAACTCTTTTTCCTCACAACTCAGAAGTGATAATATACAGTCCATCTGTTCTCCAACACACGACCTCTCAAATCCCCCGAGCAATGGTTCACCATAATGAATAAATGAAAACACCGATCACATCACAGCACATTTTTGCAGAAACCCTAATCTCCTTCTTTCAGAACAAAAGTCACATTTAGCAGCCGTGTCGTGGTTTTGATCGACCTGCTGCTCCCGGATCAGCACGTTTAACCATGTGGGAGAACGACTGTATGATGTTGTAATCTGATTTGAAGATGAGATCAAACTTTAATCAGCCCTGTAGGGCGACGAGGCCACTGCAGAGGCAAAAACAGGATAGCAGACGCTAAAATGTAAAAAAGGAGCTGAATATAATATTAAAAAAGTGATGTTAGTCGTCATGGTGTTGACCAGAACTTGACCATACGACCAGGTGCTTGTCCAGGGTGTTTGCTGCATCGCACCATGAACATTGGAATATAAGAAAGTAGCATCTCACGATTGCGGCACGTCCGAGTCGCTGCATAATTTTGCCATCGGAGATAAGTTTAAACACGGTCTGGTCTAAAATCATTACCTTCTAAATTGAATACTTGTGGAGTCAAGCTTATTTGCGCTGATCGCGGCAAATAATGATGCAGACAATCGGACATTCTGATAGCTTTCTCCTCATTTAGCAGGTCACAGTTGGAGATAGCGGCTCGTGCACGTTCAATCCCCGTCCCACTGATGTGGCGAAGATGGAATATTTCATTAGGAGCTTGGATAAACAGAATCAGAGCCCTGATATGTCTGTGCGAGCACGCCGACGAAGCAGAGTAAGCAGTTGTCCTGCTATTATCTAAAGCCACAGAGAGCGGCGGCGGCGGCGGCACAGATTGGATCTCTGCAGAGACCTCCCAGACTAAATTATTGGTTGTATATTACAGAGGCACGATGGGCAAAATTCAGCCAGAGCTGCAGGACGTTTCTCCAGCTCCGAGCACAATCCTCCGACAACCCCCTGAGCAGCGCTCACGGTCGCCCCGGGTGACTGAACACCTCGCTGCTGCGCCCAGTGCTACCAGCTCATCTGACCAGACATGATGGAAAAACACCGGTGGAGGGGAGGATAAGAGAGCAAATATCATCTTATCTTCCGAATAGAACAGATATGATAAACAGGAGAGTAAATCCTTGTGAGAAACAAGACACGAGTCGTAATCTTTACCTCAAACACTCAAGACTTGATTTGTGAGCATCTAAATTAGCTCTGAAAACGCCTGTGATGTCTTTTACCTTGAACGCTGCTTTGTCTTGTTTGCTCACATCCAAGAGGAGCCAATTACTCATGCAGCCCCGGTAATTAACACGAGGGACGGTGAAGCCCGACGCGGCAGAGACTACAGGATTGTGACAGCGAGAGCGACTCTAATGAGACGGATCCCGGGATTCTCTCCTCTCCTCGTCACCGGCCTCACCGACTGCTCCGGCCTCGGCGACGGATAGCGCTAATCGCTACAACCGAAAACTGTGTCATTTTAAAGCCCGTGGGGAGGCAGGTGGGAGGGAGTGATGGAAGTAGTGAGATTTTTATGAAGGGACTTTCCACCCAGGAGGATGTTTACAAAGAGGTGGTTTACAGAGGAGGAGAAACACATTTCAGAACAATCCAGATGATGATGCTTCTTTTTTTTGCTGTGGTGAAAACTCAGTATGTTCTGATAAGTATACGAGCATCAGACATCTTCATCCTCTTGATTGTGCCAAAAGAAAAAACTGCATCAGAGAGTACACAGATCTATAGGCACCAATCCGATACCACGTTTTTAAGGGATATTAGTTCCCTCCAGATAAAACTGCAGTTTTCTTTTCCCAGAAACCACTTCTCCGTTGTGCTGTACTTCAACTAGCAAGTATCATTGTTAGAGCTGCTGTTTTGCAAGACTTCAGTTTGAAGGGCGGCGCTTGTGTTGCAAAATACAACACTCACAACAGGCCATGCAACAATGACATCACTTATCACATCCTGCACCACTGTTGGATCGGTACTTGGGGTTTTGGCTGATTTGCAGCGTCCAGGTATCTGAATCGGTATCGGGAAAAGAAGAAATGCTATCGGGACATCTCGAGTGAAAAACGCTTTTCTAAACTGAATCCAGTGTTTTAAGTGGTTTCCAAGTTTTCTCAGGTTCCATTTACCTTCCCAGAGAAAAGGGCCGGCACACTCGTCTCTGTGCTGAACTACAGTTTATCTAGTGCACTTCTCTCCGCTGCCAATTGGAAACCAAGCACGGAGAGAAACAGTTTGAAAAAGCACAGTCGGAACTTTTGGACTTTTGGTGCTGGCATTGACAACGCCACACTATAGGGACACTGAGACGAATGAGATTTCTCTTCCTGCCGCAGGGTTTCTTTTTAACATGTGCTGTGAGAGTGGCTGGAGGTGTGGCGGCAATTTGTTGAGTAAAGAGCAAAAGTCAACGCTGGTCTGTCTTCTACCTGCAGATGCACTCAACACAACACGTCCACAAACACATGAGAAAATGAGCAAAGTGAAGAAGGAGCTGTTCCCGAGTTGAGCATTAAGTGTCAACACTTGAAGCATAAAAACTGTGTTTCCAAGCACTTCAGGTCATCTTGTCGTGTCCTGTCCTTGCTTGGGAAGTGCACGTGCTTACACAAGAGTGTCATGCAAAGACTGTAGAGAATGTCAGGTGTAAGCTGGAAAACAGAAGAAATTAAATATACCAAGCTTAGAAATGAGAATTTCTAATGCGCTGCTTTCGGACATTATCTGAATGGACACAACTATAATAACTGCAGTGACGAGAAAGTTCAATTGACATATGCAACGATTGTGTTGACATATTATTTCTTCCAAATATGAGATGATAGTGTGAGAATTTGCAGCTGAAGTGTGAGGATTAACTTCTAGTTGCATTTTCACAGTAAAACCCACTAAATAACACCTTTTTTAAAAAATCAATTCCACACTGATCAGTTCGTGGTTTGGACAGAACACAAGCTGCCGACTAACAGACGGCGTCCCACCTCTGGGTTCTGCCTGAGCTGAATTATGTCTCAGCGGTGACAGCCGCGTGTGAATGAGACACTCGCACTGCTCCTCGTGGACACAATTAAACCAAGGTCCATTTTTTACTCTCTAAGCCAACACGTCTGATCATCTCCAGTTTCTGACATGAAAGAAGGTGTCACTTTCCATCACCAACACCTCACAGATGTATTCCTGGAACTACCTGCAGCCTGGCACATGTCGGGGGAGCACAAAGGCTCAGTGGAAATGAGCTCCATTAAGTTCCCACCCCTGAGCCGTCAGTGCCTTAGTTCTTATTGAAAACCATAAATAAATTGCAGAATTAATCATGTGGCGTGCGGGGAGGCGGCTCCACAATGGTTCAGGAGTCGCAAATGCTTTTTAAAAAGAGAAATTTGGAAATAAAATATTACATGAATTAAAGTTTGTGTCGTGTGAAATTTTCTAAATTTTGCAGAACTCTCTCGGGAAGGATGAAGGTCTCTCAAAGACGATGAGGGAAGCTCCCGCGACATGAGGTGACCGCAAGCGGGCCACCTGATGGATATGTCTGTCCCACAGAGGGTGTAGTGTAGCAGGGTAGAGGACAGTCTAGTGGTGTGTGTCTGTGTGTGTGTGTGTGTGTGTGTGTGGGGGGGGTTCTTTGTGTGACGCTGTCCAATTAGATGGAAAACTCCACACCTCTTCCCCATCACGTCAGCCGTTCGCATCTGCCGCTGAGCATCTAGTGTCGTGTCACGCTTACGACCTGGCACATCCACATCTGTGTCCCGCCTTGTCAGTCAACCCCCCCCCACCCTCACTCACCTCCAGCCCACACACACACACACACACACACACACACACACACACACACACACACACACACACACACACACACACACACACACACACACACACACACACACACACACACCTCCATGACTTCAGACGACATTAAATCGGCGCTCATTTCCTTACTCTAACCTTAACCATGGTTACTACTCACCTAATCTTAACCTAAACCAAACCTAAAGTCAACCTTAACCTAACCTGAACCCAACCTTAACTTTAAACTTAACCTTACTTTATCCTACAACTAAACGTTACCTTAAACTAACCTCTATGATGCTTTTTACCCTTATGGAGGACGAGTCCCCGTTATGTGTAGTGTCGAGGACAGTGAGGGATCGAAAAGAGGAGGAGGCGGCGGCGGAGGGGAAGAAAAAGAAAGCGGGCTGAGAGTTTAAGAGGAGTCGAGCCTTTGACGCAGACGGGGAGTGGAAACAGTTTCCATGGAAACCCCACCCTGCCTCCAATGAGTCAATGAGTAAGTGAGAGGAGGAACGAGAACAGAGAATAAATGGAGGGATGAGAGAGAGAAGGAGCTTTTTGATTGGAGGTAATTGTCTGATCCGTCTAACCTTTTGTCAGACAGAGAAATATAAGCAGGCAAATTAATCCACCGGCAAAACAAACAGCAGGTGACAAGGAAAAAAAATCTACCTGCGACAAAGCTTCACCTCAAGTCCCCTTCGATCTGAAAGAGCCTCAGTCGACTCCTCACTCGTCTGCATGAGGGCTCCAGCTCGGAGCTCCACATCGAGGCCCACTATCTTACCCTTTCCTGACAATTTTCCGGAGGGGCTGCATGTAAGAACGCAGATGTCCGAGTCAGATGCTCCAGACAATTTCAGGAACTTTTCCACCACGCGATGGACAAAAAACTGGAAGAATACAAATATCCCCGGGAGGAAAAGGAGACGAAGACGAGGAGATTTGAGAGCGTCCAGCGATAAGGGGAGGAGCTGGTGTCGATGCAGCTGACTTCCTGTCCTGCCTCCTTTTTTCCCGCACGATTTCCGCACCTCATGTCTGAAAACGGCTTAAATAAAGAAACCAGGTAAATAACATCATGCAGAATTCTTAACAGACTCCTTCTGTTGCATGTTGGCCTTTTTTGATGAGCACCAAATTCAACTAATTGAAATGCATACTCAGTCAGACATCTTGTTAGTACCAACACACACTAATTCACAATGAAAAAAAAAGAAGGGGTTGGTTTCCGGGGAGATACAACTGATAATGAAGGGAGGAAGCATCAGAAAAGGGAAAGAGCAGCAGGAGAGAACGAGGGAGACGCACAGAAATTCATATTTCCTGCTTTGCTCCGAGACTCTGGGACGATCAAACCAACAACTGTGGATAGACAGATGGACGTGCAGTCGCACTCTCATTAGTAAACACCATCAGCATTGCACACAGTTGCCCGAGCCATTAACACAAACTCGAGGCCCCTGTAGGCATCAAAATACCCATTAACTCACAGGCTCAACCACCACTTCCTGCTATTAGCGCATATGTTGTTTGTGCACGCATGTAAAGGCAAAAGCACACAAACACACGCAGACATGCAGTGAGTGCGAGGGGCTGACATGCAGGCTCACAGAGCCGTACGACAGATACGCACTTTGAAAAACAGACACGGGGAAACATGCAATCACACCCTTCGTAAACTTTAGCGTCTCCATTAGCGGATGTTGACGGGGATGTTGTGTTTAAAGGTTCCTCCTCTATTATCAAACCACGTCCTCTTTCTCTACATGGTAGCCGAGCTTTTAGCAGAACGGGCGACGAAAACCATGGCAGAGTTTTCGCCCATTCGCCACAGGCTGCATGAGACCATCGTGGATAATGTTGCAAAGCAAAGAGCAGCTCTGCTTTATGGCAACATCTTGAATTTACAGGCTTCAGGTGCAGTGTCAGGTTTATTGTCCTTGTGTTTATTGTCATTGCAGTTTACTCTATAGTGAGCAGTAAACTTAATGCATCACAACATTTCACCTTACTGTATACATCCAATTCAATGTTATACTGGACTATATTATAGGCTCTAATATAATATGCTGTCTTTTGCAAGCACTACTTTAAATTTCAATATTAATGGAGAGAATCCAAGTTTAATCTCAATTGTGAATCATTGTCATTTTGCATTTGGACAAAAGTAGTATAGCGGTTAAATGTGATGGATACTATGTGGTTCATAAATTTAGAAACCTACAAAATGTTAAAAATGAAATACCAATCATAAAGTGAATTATAAATAACTCTAAATAAATAGAAAACACAACAACACAACCAAATAGAGCCTGACTTAAGATATAGGTGCACGTCTTTTCTGCATTGTTTATTATGTAAAATCTGTAAAAGTTTTCATGTCTGCAAACAAAAATTGAACTGAAGGAAAGAAGAAGGCGAGTAAAGCAGCCGAGCAAATAACGACAAACAAATATAATGAGCCCATGAAAGAGTCTGTGGCTTTTGGGAAATTAGTCATATAAACCTGATGACCTTCATATTTCATATTTATTTCCCCGCGACGGAGGCTCTGCACATATTTATATTTGATTTAGAATTAGGAGGAAAAACCTGAGGCACTCTCTTTTTAATCTTTCGGTTGATGTGCCCAGCCTTCAAGTTATTTACTCTAAATGACTGAGTTTAAAACACACGCCCGCGAAGTCTAACGCTCAGATATTAGTTCAAATATTTAAAAAGTGTTTTTAAATAGTTTTCTGCTCAGCTCTGGGGTCTCCCAAATGAAAAGCACACACACAAACACGCACGTCTGAAACTGTGCAAAAGTCAGATTATAGAAAGCCACATATTTAATTACCATGTTTTCCAGTTCAGAATTCTCTAAATAATTCAGCCATCCTGGATCAAGTGAAGCCCACTTAGGCATCGCGACTAGTCTACACACACTCGCTCCTTCCCGCTCTCCATCTCCCGCATCAAATCTATGTGGATTACCAGACGATAGGCCTGATTTCACATGGGCTCAGGCTATTAACGCTCTGACCTTGGATTTCAACCAGGCAATTTGTCTGAGAGCTGGCAGAGCCCGAGCTGCCCCGGCCGACTCCGTCCAGCCTCCGTGATTTGGTATGAGTGGCAGTAGCTCTCCGACTGCCTGCCCCGTCAGCCTCCATCCCCCAGAAGAACGTCTTCTCTGCACCACTCAGGGGTTATGTTTAAATTGCTGTGATGATCTACTTCAGATCTATCACTTGCGATTCTCTTTTCTCTCTCTCGCCCCCTCGTTTCTTATCACTTATCATAAAACCTACCAGGCTCTGATGTATCTCTGTTTCTCAATTGTAGATAAGACTTTTTTTTTTCTTCTTCCTGGTCTGGTTTCATCTTCTTGAATCTGCACTTTACCAACGCTTTGAACCAAAAGGCGCAATTCACACCTGGCATTAACATGTGATCTGTATCTGGGTCCATTGTCCTGGTAATGACTGATGACCTTTCTTTGAATAGTGTTCATACTTCATCCTGTTCCGTGAATTGAATGTCATCGAGGCATATAATGGTTGTAAAGTGTCTTATCAATCCATGTATTATACTGTACAGATTAATACCAGGACCAATCTCTAGAAATGGTCTCGCGTTTTCGATCCCATCAGAACGTGCAATCCATAAGCAGAATGAGTTTTCTCGTCAGACTTGGAGACTTGGTGAAGGATTCAGACATCCAGAGGGAGCTTGAAGTATAGAACCGGACAGTTGACGTGGTCGGAGCATCTAATGAACCGACCCAGGGGAAGACACAGAACTGACTGGACGGACTACAGGTGCTATCTGGCCTGGGAATGCTTCGGGATCCCCCTGGAAGAGCTGGGAATTTTAGGTGAGGAGAAGGAGATCTTGTTCAGATACCTCCGTGACCTGAGCTCGAATAAGCAGAGCTGAGGCTTTGGACGTGTTTTTGCACAAGATGAAAGTTATATTTTACTGTTGCGTGACTGTAATGTCTCCTTTAATGTTGCAGAGGTGGGAAGCAAGACGGGAAAGTCCAGAAACACCTCTTCTTAAACCCTCATTACTTATTTCACTTGAGTATTTTAACATAATGGACCCAAAAACATAAGATAAGTTATAAATGAATTCTGCACACAAGGCCACCTCAAGGTTTTGTGTTTGTCCACTGAGAAATATTCAGTACAGCCATCTCTGCTGTGGGGTCGTTGTAAAGTACTGACTCCAGGCTGTCTGGCCCGGAAACTACATTAAGACCCTGGTTCCTCAGGTCAGAACACAGGTAGAATGTCTGAGTTCTTAAAATGATTCCTGGACACGATTCCTGTGAAGACAAAACGTCTGCTTCTAGTGTATTTGTCAGCTTATCTATTTGTCTGTGTGCCTCCCCATCCGACAGGGCACCTCGAATCTATTCTCTCTTATCCGTCCATCAAACCGTCAGCCTGTTTGTCGTTGTACTAACGGATGCTTTATGTCACTTACATTTTTTCAATTGACCTTTCGGTTGAATGGGATCTAGGTTTCTTATTTGCAAGGGAGTCGTGGCCGAAATGCCAACAGACGTCGAGGAGGATCCAAAGAGTCTGAGACCACTCGAAGGGGAAATTGGTCTCAGGCTCTTCGGCCCCACTGTGCCGATAATAACACAAACACAGATGCTATACACTAGAGGAAAAAAGCACTTTCACAAATGCACATGTATCCCGTCCATCCATCCATCAATCCATTATCTATACAGCTTATCCTTTGAGGGTTGCAGGGGATGGGGGCTGGGTGAGAGGCGAGGACACAACGTATCCCAGGGTCAACGTACAGAGACAAACTCAGACCTATGGCCGATTCAGAGTCTCTGATTAACCTAAAACAAATCTGCATGTCACGGCAACAGGCCAAGCTGGGATTCAAACCTTCTGCACACCTGAAAGCTCCAGGTAAAGGGTTTGTTTTGCCATATTGCCTTCCATCCATCCAGATATAAAACGTCCAGCTCTCTCCCTCTCAGCAGCACTGAGGCCCATTGTTGAAGCTCCATTCATGCACCGGTTAACCTCCCCTTACCACTCTTTCTGCAACAGTTTATCTGCAGTCCATTTAGTTCTGTAGTTAGCATGTGTCCTATCATCAGGCCTCATCCTGTCCCTCAATCCACTTCCCTTTGTGCCTCTCTCTCCGCATTTGTTCTCACTCTTTTACTGTTCACCTCTTTCTCCAGCTCCACCGGCTCTGTGAGTGGTTGTTAGAGAAAATTGCGCCTCTGTTGAAAACAAATAGCTCCCCCCCCTGTCTATCCTGTTGTCTGTTCAGAGAGGGGTGGGGGGGGGCGGGCGGGCGGAAACCTGGCTCCAGTGAAATCCTCCATGCCACTGGACTTGAAGAATGCACCTCCATTGATGATTCAGGGGAGAGTTAGCCACCAACACAGCTGGGCCTAATGGCACGGAGCTAAGCTAACACACAGATAAAAAGCTAACGCACACACACAAAGAGACACCCATTCACATTGCAACCTTTTTGAATAATGGGGGTATATATTCAGCAAAGACATGGGAAACAGGAGTCAAAAAGGAATATGGGTTAAACATCTGCAAGTCGGAGCCCATTCAGGCGCTGTGGGCTTAACAGGACTGACAAACACACACACAAACAAACCAGAGAGGAGTTTGAAAAGCTGCCCGGAACTTAAAAACACCAACTATCGATATCTTAAATCCCTCCAAATCTTATCTGTGATTGTCTGCGTAGCTCTCAGTTTGCTCGGGGTTGTGTGCTCTTGTGAAGCAGCTAATGCAGCAAATAACAGGCTGAGCGCCGGAGTCAACACTTGATTCTGAAGAGTCGAACTTCCAGACGAGCCCCGATTCCAGCTAAACCAACATTCCAGCAGATAATCGATCACAGACGATCGTTGAGAGATTCAGGACTGACGGCAAAAGGTCACAGCAGCGAGGGGGGGGAGCAAGAACCTCATCACAAGCTCTTACTCACATAGAAGATCGAACATGTCCAGAGCATGTTGTCCCCAATGACAGCAATTCATCAAACTGTCTGTGCTTCTATAACTTGTCTTGACTATACAAAGCGTTTTGGAAGTCATTTATTTTGCCGGAGCTCCAGAAACCCAACCAGTGCTCCTCTGCAGGTAACGTACCCCAACCCAGGTTTGCTCTGTGCCAGTCGGCTTGTGGTAATAACATAAAAATATCATGGTATGTTTTCTTGACCTTGGAAACAGGTGATGACAAAACTATTTCAACTCAAGGTCCATTTGATTCAGGAGCTTTCCACTGCATCAAACTATTTGCATTAGCAGATTTGCACAGCTGATGATTTAGCAAGTGGGTCTTCTAGAGGGGAAGGTTGCTGGATTGAAAGAAACAATTCAGTTGCATTATGGGAAATACAGGATCCAGTATATCTGTTCAGGTTTGACCCGTAATCAATCCTGATATCCTGGCATCTGCTGCTGTTTTTAATTTCCCCTTTCTTCCTTTAATCTGTTGATCGCATGTGGCACAATGTCATGGGAGTGACATAAATCAACGACTTAATCAAATTACAACAAACAAACTGGCACTGAATGAACCTGGAGCTTATGGGCACCCTGGGGATCTCAGGTCTCATTTCAGTTGCCAACTTCCTCCAGCCAGACAGAGAAAAACACCAGAAGCGTCTCGCTCAAGGAGACGAGTGGAGGCAACAAGGGTGCAACGTGAGGAAGGGTAAGAGGAGGGTAACTCACAGGGGACGGTGCGGAGGTAGAGGTTGTCCCGGATGATCTGCTGCAGCTCGTGGTCCACAGAGCCTTTCTGGAAGCGCAGGTTGAGGTAGTGGCGCAGGTCCTTGTCTATCACGCCCCCTGGAGGAACACAAGGGGCAGTAATCAGTAATCAGAGTCAGACCTCTTCCACCAAATCAATCACTCTGACATGTCCGGCTGTACATTTTCATTCCAGCAGAGGTAAAGAAATAAAAGGGGGGAAACAACTCGAATCATTATCCAGGAAGCATCGCTTGCTGTGCAATTTCCAAAAGTTCCAGGAGCGAGCACAGGAAGCTCCAGACACTGCAGCGACAAATGACCCAGAAATCCATGCACACCACAGTAAACAATTTGAATTTGCTAAATCCCTTCAAACAAACAGAGCCAACACTAATGAACACACTCTGGCCCCTCTCTCAGATCCAGCATCTGTCAAGTGCAGCCACGGATTGGTGGAGGTGTTAAGTGGAGCCGTGGCCAAACATGTGTGGAGAAATGTCTACACATAAATCACCCGGCGAACTCCCCCCCTGGGGGTTGTTTTTCCTTCCATTCTCCTCTCCCTCACCCTCACCTGAGTCACCCACATCCCTCTTTTCCCTCCCACTTGTGTGAATTGACTCCCCACCCCCCGCCCGCCACCCCCCCCTTTTTGAAACCAGTACATCTTGCTGGCTCAGCAGGAAAGAAGAGATGGAGAAGCGACAGAGAAATGGAGGTATGGGGGGATAAGAGAGATAGAAGGCAAGGGCAAATCCCATGGGGGAGTGGAAAGGGGACAACAAGCTAAAATAAGCATCTGCTCCACGCCCCCCTTCACCCAACAAACACTCCATCTTTCTACTCTGCTATATACACCAACATAATCACATTTCAAATGGGGGCAGGAAAGGACGGATGAGAGGAGAAGGTGGAAGGGTGGGGGGGCTCGGCTGACGTTACTTATGGGATTCCTCATGATGCCGCTTTAACCAACACACTTCAAGAGAAGAAGCAGAGAGACGCACGGACGAGGGGGGGTGCACAGGCTGAGAAGACATTCGTCTAACCTTCAACATCCTTTTTTACAGCAGCAACTTGGCACGGCGCCACAAAGCATTTAGCTGGCCCCTTCCTCTTTTTCCCCTCCGTCATCCCGAAGGCAATGACATCCAAGCGCGATACGTTGGGAGAGCAGCGCACACATCAGCAACACACATGAAGACACAGATGCACCCAGACAGACAGGAGGTGGGTGACATTGACGAGTGACGACTGATAACCCAGTTTGGAAGTTTACAGTCATATCTGGGGTTGAGATATTTTATTCATTCATCACGTTGTGCCTTCTCAGTCGAAACCCTGTCACACACACACACACACACACACACACACACACACACACACACACACACACACCGACATGCACTAATCCGTCAGAGCTGAACTAATTCATTGAGGGGTGCATTATAATCATGCAAAAACCTGAATCACTGGCTCCGTCTGCGTCTCTGTCAGAAGACGTGGAGCGGCACGACCAGCCGTCTGTATTTGCATGAGAAAAAGAAGCCAAGCCAATGCATACTGAAAAGGTGAGCAGACTCACAATTGCGCACACACACACACACACACACACAGTGACACACTAAATGGCACCTCTTGCGCGGACAGCGGTTGTGCAGCCGGTGCCAGAGTCTCCCTTCTCCACAGGTTTTGTGATGCAAATATTCTCCCAGCTGGAGGAAATCTATGCTCCGGATTGTTCCCACTGGGATCCCCCAAGTACAGTCCTGCTCCCAACTCTGTCAGCCCAAATCTAGCCCCTCAGCCAGGGCAGCCTGGGAGCCGAATCCCCTCTTCTCTGCACTCCACCATGGAGAGATGAATCAGGAGAGCACGGCAGAATGAGTGGCACCGAGGCAAAGAGAGAGTGTGTGTGTGTGTGTGTGTGTGTGTGAGAGAGAGAGAGAGAGAGAGGGAGATGGAGAGAGCGGGAACGGGAAGGGGAAGGGAAGATGTGTGTGATGCTGCGAGTGAGAGAGAGAGAGAGCGTTGAAGAGCAGCTCAGCCGGTGGGGACCGATCGCACTGAGATCCCTTTTCCTCCCGGAGCCAATCCAGATTCTCAGGTCCTACAACGCCCCCCATCTGCAGCACAGGGCACTGCATCTGGCTCACATGATGATGCCACAGCCCCCGTTCACATGGCCTGGCTCTGACCTTCTTCCACCATCGACGACCACACGATGAAACTGAACGCTAGAGAACGACAGCTTCTCTCCCACAGAACACGACCCCCACTAATTAGGCTGTAGTTTGATTACTCTGTGTTTGGAAACCAACATCAAAGGGTTTTTTTTACTGGGAAATACAGGATCCAGTATATCTGTTCAGGCTTATACTATATCTTTTCTATATTTATTAATGTTCTTTTGAAAACCTACAATAACAGCATGCATTGAATGGCTGCTACATCTAAATGGAATTCAACTGTTTCAGGTTTTATGAGCGTGATCTCAGCCACACTCCTCAATGGGGACCAATATTTGGCAGTGAGTCCAAAAATAGATTTTTTTTTTGTGCATATGCAAAGAAGGTCAAACTCTAGCTACAGCTCCACCGGTCTGGTGATGGTGTACGAGGGAGGTGCTCACTTTCTGTCGTTTTTCTCTGGAGGTGGTTTCTCATCAGCTCCTCCTGCTCCGACAGAGCTGCTATCATGACAGGAGTGATACGTGACGCCGCCGACAGGGAAAGGTGAATGACAGAGGCAGCGCCGAGAAGGAGAGGATAGAGACAGAGAAGAAGAGGGGAGAGCTTTGGATTGACGGCCTGACAGGCAAAGTCCACTCAGTGGTGCCTGAGCCAATCAGCCGAACACGACAACCGTCCCAATGGCACCAACGCTTCGTGCATTTATTCAAACTATTCACTTAATAATTCTACTTCGACCTTGAGGAGAGGTAACGTTGACGTAACTGTAAACACAAGACGTGAGAAAGCATCACGACACAAGATGAAAGCAGGCGAGGTAACAGTTTCCTAAGCAGATGGGTGAATGGAAATTGTTTTTGCCTCTGCCGCAGAAGAGAATCCACCATTTAAGCTCAGCAGGTGCCACGCAACTCCCCTGAGACGCTGGGAGAGAGAGAGGGAACAGCCTGTGGAGAGTTCAAAAAAACAAGAGAGCAGCTGGTTCTCCGGAGAAAGAGGAGCTACAGCGGCTAACTGCCTCAAACCCTGGCACCAACCGGAGGAGCTGCACGGAGGAGCGCAGACGACCACCGAAACACATCGAGTTCTCAACTCAACTCTCAACCCGTGGTCTGTGTTCTGCAAATTCATTTCTTTACACATATTTAAACTATGATCGCATTCGCAATTAACTGTTCATGGTTTACCTTATCTCACCATAGCATAGCATTATATACCATATCCCCATACCATAGCATAGCATATCTCCATACCATAGTATAGCATAGCATATCTCCATAGCATAGCATATCTCCATACCATAGTATACCATAAGATAGCATAGCATAGCACATCATATCTGTCACACTATGATTTCCTATAATTCTAAAGACTGTTGTTTGTGCCTGAGTGAAGGTTGTGGTTTTAAACTCTTTGATATTGACGGAGAACAACAAACACTTGCTAAACAGCAACCACACCACACTGAGCTTTCACAATATAAAAGCTTTGGACTTTTGTTAAATTGCTGTTGATGAAAATCATTATGCAATAATAGAAATAGAAAATGGATATTGCTGTAAATTCCAGGCACAGAAACCGAATTCAAAGCAGAGAATGATTATGTTACTGCAGCTACAGAGTTCGTACAGTAAACAAATATTTTGACAAGGTTCAGTGACAGGAAACAAGCGCACCAGGTTATCATACATGCGGAACACTTGCACATGTAACACACTCGCAGTATGAAACCAAAACCTCAGCAGCGTTATGACAGCCGAGTCTTCAAAGTCTCCTGCTGGAGCCTGAAAACCTTCCACTCTATCAAGAAAAATCCAGCATGGAGGATGTGCTGACAGTCAGTCAGAGCTCGGAGCGCCGTCATCAGAGCCGCGCTGACAATATTTATCACGCCGCGCTCTGAGGGCGCCCGGCGGCGGTCACATATGTAGCATTATCGCACCGTGTGTGTGTGCGTGTGCATTAAAGTCGGAGGGAGCGCCAGCAGACAGCTGTTTGGATAATCAGACTAATTAAAAGTTCAGGATGAGCTTCAAACCTCGCCAGTTCCAGCAGACACACGCTGCGCTCTGTTGATTAGTCTTCAATGAACATACATGATGCCAAGTCTGTGGTGAAATGTGCTGGAATACATAAACACCAACTGGCTTTCAGATGGAGTCTCACACACACACACACACACACACACAAACACACACAGACACACAAACACACAGACACACACCAAGAAACACAAATATTTTGCTCCTGCAACATGATTCGGTTTAAGTGGCAACAGCATGTGTTCACTTTTCTTCTGCTCATCGTCACAGCATCGTTTTGTCTTCAACACTGGGGTTCATGCAAGAACAATAAAAACTCAAATTGGGATTATGGTTGAGGAGTGAAAGCTACAGTGAAGGAGTTTTATTTGTTTGCTTTGGCTCAATTTAGAATTTTACATTAATTTCTTATTAGATTATTTGTATTAATTCATTAAAATGTTTAGCTCCAGGCTCCAGCCATTGTTTTCCATGTATTTCAGAGAATCAAATAACTTTCTTAAGTTCACTATGAAGGAGTAAAAAAGCATCTGTTCACCCACATTTGTTGCCTTATAAGATGTGAAGTAAAGCTTTCAACCTTTCAAAGACATATTGTTCATGTTTGCTGATGTGAAAACTTAAATTTGACAGCCTACGCAAAAAAAAAAGGGAACAATAATTACATTTTCATAGCGAAACAGACTAATCTGATTTGTGTACAGCCCTAAAAGACGTCCCACTCATTTCCTGAAATTAAAGGACACCAGCGTGAAATGCACACACCCACAATGTCTCCAGCTCTCCAAAACCCACAAGTGATTACGTGGCACACCTTCCCTTCTGCAGCTTTATGCTGACCATCCCAGCGCACCAGCTGCCTGTTCATGTGTGAGCATGTGTATGATCGTGTGTCTGATGTGCAGCATTTGTCTTCTGGCAGGTGGGAGGCCGGGTCCATTCTAGCCGGGGATTGGGACACTGATAGTGCTGCTGGAGAAGGAAATGAAATATATCCTTCATGTGCCCGTCCAGATTTTGGCTAAGCAGTGGATTGATGGGGAACAGCCTGCGAGAGCTCCTATCACTGAAACTGCCGTATAATCAGGATCTGTGTATACCTGTTTAAATGTTTTTTGGAAGTAGAGTTTTGGGGGGATTTTTAGCGGCTATCCTTTGGTATCCACAGGAAATCTTGTCTTCCATAACGTGCCTGCACCCTGACATCTTTTCGTTTCGTGCTGGAAAGATGCTGCTGAAAACAGAAAGTTGGCCGAACCTCATTTGAACCTCTTCTTACTTGAAAGCAGGTGCTCTACCTCCACTGAGCAAACTACTTTGCATGAATTTACACTACTGGGCAAGCAACGGCTGCGATTTTCACGCAGGCACGGAACTGGGCTAACTGATGATTCACCTACTGTACCGTTTACACTATGAGTAAATACACACCGCAGGAGTCTGCGTGTAGTAGACGATGTTGATGTATGTGTGTCTGAATGCGCCGTGTAGTGTAAAGCACTTCGGGTGGTTGTTAACACTGGAAAATTGCTCTCTCACAACATTATTTCCTTCAAATCATTGACTCAAGTGATTCAGATTTTATGGCTCCCTCCTGGAGAGATGGTCTGCAGAGCTTCAAATCTATTTTAGATTATCATCCAAAAGGAAAGCCTGGAAATAATAGTAATAGAAGAAAGAAAATATCAATCAACTCAGCAGCGTATTCATCCGCACGCAGCGTGATATGTGCCAAAGGTTGGGTCAGGATTCTTATAAGAGCCGGATACCAGCGTCAAATGATGGCTTGACCTGTCATTAGCTTTCACAGCAGATATCAAGCTGTGTCATTATACGTTAACCGAACAGTCAGGTAGGTAGAAACCCTCTATCCAAGCAACTCAGCCACACTTGAGCACCTAAATCTCCGAGTCCAAGCAGAGAGCTAAATCTGGCTGCCCTCACTAGCTTGACTGGCAGTTTTACCTAAAAGCCACTGGCTGTTGCTGAGAACTCCAGCACTCGGTTCAGTCTCTTATTATCACCCCTGAGAACGGCTCCTTTCACCATCCTGAAGAGAAGCTGTGCCTGAACAGAAAGTGGAGCACACAGGGCAAGATTCTGGAAACGTGGACGCGAACCAGAGGTCGCACTTGAACATGAATCCTGCCGGCCCTCGTACCTCTCACTTGACTCCGGCTTATTTTATACAGTTTATCAAATCACCAGCCGACCCCCTGCCTTGGCGGAGAGACTCTCTCTGCTCATCTGGCTGCTTATTCTTCCATCTGAATCTCCTCAACAGGCACCGATTACCTTCCTCTCTGATGCCGACTTATCCAATGAGGATTAGCCTTTGCCCAGTCCAACGTGCCCATTGACAACATAATTTGAATGTATAAGAGCTGCATGAGCCTCGGAAGCTGCCTTGCTTCTTTCCTGACGATGACAACTCAAACCTTACTTAAGCACATATTGGAAAACAAACAATTTAAAATCTGGATAAGTAAAGCTCCAAAATCCGTCCTCGACATGGGGTCACACCATAAATGCATGTTTTGTTTATTTTATTTTCTAAGGCCTCAATTAATGTAGCCAGTTCCTACATTGGTATTTTTGCTGGAGAATCATAAATGTTTCATATCTCAAGACTCTGTACAAGCTCATCTAAAAGGTTACACAAGTCAAGTACAAAAATCTGTGTTTTTCCATAAAACTTTGCTACATTAACACACAAAACATACTCATTCAAAAATATTTCTTAATGTAAAAACATGAATAAAACATTTCTTGACAATGAATTTATTATTTGAACTATGTGCATTTTTTGTTTTTTGAGGAAGCACAAGGTGTTATCAAGGTTCTGCATCGCACATCACAAACCATAACGACGTCATCACCATGAGATGAGGTGGACGACAGAGGCCATGGCTTCCTGCTGCTAAAATAATGAAAAGTCAAACTATGAATGTTTTTTATATTAGATCGATTTGAACGGGATCATGCAAACAATAATCTCCCGGGGGCGGTTAGCAGCAGGTCTATTTTCAGGGGGTTACGTGTCCATGCAGGCACAGAAAGACACCAAGGACACAAAGTCCTTATATTACTTCTTTCTGGTTCACTGGGAGTTGTCTTTGGAGGATGCATGTGCCGCCGGTGCCCTTGTGGCAAAGTGGCCGAGCAGACACAACAAATAAGAGGTGTCCACACAGCCTCCGCTCACTTTCTGATGACAATCTATACATCATGTCAAGTCCAAATCTATTCATGTGATCTAACTTCCTTGGAGGTTTTATGGCCAAGAACTTGTCCGACTCTTTCGACTACGGTTCTCAAATTAGCGGCTGAACACATGAACACGGTAGTTCCTAGAAGTGCATATTTGTTTGTTTTCGGAAAGACATCATCCAAACCAGCAAATGGAAATTATAACACTTGAATACAAACAAGGCAATTAACACATTAAGCTACTAATTCACGATTATGATGTTTACAGCTCCTTTTTAATGTTCCTTGGAAACGCGAATCCTCTCCGGTGCTTAATCATTAGCAAACCGTTGTCTCCCAGTTCTGCTCTCCATCACTTAAAGCTGCCTCAGGCCACCTGCCCAAGCTTTTAACCAGCTTCCCCTCTGCAGCAGCCTAAACATCGCTGCTGTGTGGCCAACCAATAATGCATCAAATGGAATTAAACTTCAGAGTCAGTCCCTGTTTGAACACGGCCCGTGTAAAGTCTTATCCCTCTCCTTCCTTTCAGTCATCGCTGCTTATCTCTTTGTCGAGTCATTCTTCAGCCGCCCTCCTTTCAGGCTATTTTCCCTCCCTTCTCCCCTTTCTCCTTGTTTCTATATTTGTAGTGGAAACATAATAATCCTGAAATGGGGCTGTTTATTTATTCATTTGAGGCGTCGTCAGCTGCAAAAGGGCAACTGGAAAGGGCTTTGTTTGCCTGATAAAGCCGCTGGAAATGAGTTTAAAATGACTGATGACACAGAAAGTCTCGCCGTTGCACCCCATGCATTGCAGCTCGTCCCGGCACAAAGGGGCTGGAAAATGCTGGGATGCGGATTGCGAGAATAAAAGGTCTTGTCACGGCATAAATCTGCAGTGAAGTAAATTCAAAGAGGTGAAGTAGAACCGTGCAAATCTTTTGAATCATGCTCAACTTTTGTGAACTTATTCCATCTCGACAATAAAGCTCTCGAATCTCATCGTCTTTACAAGTTGGTGTCATCTACATGTCATCTACACGTCCACTCGCTCGCTGTGACATTTTCCTGATGTTTTCTCACACGGGCTCACTCTGGCAGCGAAAGTTCCCGAAAATGTCCGAGCAACCCAGACGGACATTTGCGTTCACACACACAGCCCCTCTGGAAACATTTCTGGAAAACGTCCACACCTCAGTGCCCGGCTGAAAGCACCGTCAAAGTAAATAAAGACGAAGTGATTTCAACATGAAGATGCAGACTGCCACGGACGTGCCCTTCCAGTGACGAATCAACAGCGGCGGGGGGGGAGACGACACTGAAAACCAAGCGAGCTCATCGAAGCTGCTCACAAACGTTGGCTTTGAGATCCAGGAGGGTGTGAAATAGCCTCACCTTGGTCGGCTGGTGGAGGAGGGGGGGGTGCATCCACAGACTAACTGTGCCAGCAAGTCAGTCAGGAGGAAAACTCCCCTCGCTTTACATGACGAGGATCCATCTCCTGTCAAACTGTCGCCTCAACAACACGGATAATTTGGCCGCGACAGTTTTCACAGTTTGAAGACAAAGAAGAATCCTCCCCACTGAGAGACTGACGCTTTCAGGCAGTGGACGAAGCAGTAAAAAGGCCAAGCCCGGTGCTTTACAATGTGGTTGCCTTGACAACAACATTACTTCTGTCATAGTTAAGACACTGCTCCGAAGCCCAGAGAAAGTCCATCGCACACAGTGATGTAATTATATTTTATGTGCTCCTGTTTTTTTTTCAGTTATCTGCTTATGAAGACCCCAGACAGAGAAATATTTCCAGATTGAAAATAACAAACGCCTTTAAATGTATCCCCCAAAGTCACAGGCAGCAACTCATTATATTTATAACAATAAGAGCATCTGAAAGAACATTTGGATCCCTATGCTGAACATCTGGAGTCGTAGGTGTGATCAGGGCTAAGACGAGGAGAAATAATATAACCGACAAAGCAGACGAAGAGGAGACGCCATGATCGGCCGGAGGTTTTCTCCTCCTGTGAGGGAACGAACGAGATGGAGGGAAAGAGACCCACAAGAATATATTCGAGTCTGGCTTTTGTTTTAAGGCCGGACCCATATCCAGTAAGCAGAGATAACCCACGATGAAATCGCGAGTTCCGTTCCGTAAGAAGACGTTTTTGAATCCCCAGAGATAAATTTCAACCGAAAACATCCCCTGAGGTCAGACTTCAAAAGTACACCTCAGTAACCCAGACCTAGAAATCCAAAATGGCTGCTGCGTACATCAACAGTGACAAAAAACGGTTTATTAGCTCTTCTGTCTTATTTGACTCACATTAAATCAGTTGCACACACACAGTGCTGTTCAACATCCATCTGTGGACATGTTGCCAGAGTTTGTATCTACCCCCCCACCTCCTCCATGTTAGCAGATGGGTCGGGCCCTCGATGCTGAACAGACACTGGCTCCAAATGATGTCAAAAGAACAAGATGGAGGAAGAGGGGAGGAAGTTAAGAGTTCTAGTCCATCTTTATGTACAGTTTATGGTCGACTCAGGTGGAGAGGACGAAAGAATATTGTGTCTTTCTTGAATCTTTAAAAAATTACTTTGGTGAGTTCAGGGTTATCTGATCGCCAAAACTACGGCAAGACGACCCAAGTTGTAATTGACTGGAATTACCTTAATGCTGATGTAAGTTTTAAGTAATTAAAATCATGGCTCTGGGACTTCAAAAAATTGCACTCTCCTCAAAATTGATATGAAAAGAATAAATCGTTTCTGCCCTTGAGACAAAAACGGAAGGAGAGAAATCTCACACAAGTGATTGTCGTTCACTTCAACCCTCGCAGACTTTCATTTCTCTAGAAGAAGTGAAAAACACATGGCTTTGTTTACGGTGTAGTGCACATCCCCGTCTCAGTGAAGCTTGACCGTTGATGTGAGGTGTGTGTGTGGTTGAGCGAGGGCTGACTCAGGGCAACTCTAACACAGCTGCATGGAGTTTATTGATATTAATAGGTCACAAGCTAATAGCCAAAAAACCATAATGGGCACCACAGGGTTTACTCTGACGCATTGTTACTGATACAGCACAGTTTTCATTACACCTTGCTGGAGCCAGTTTAATTGAACTGACCCAATCAGAGCCCCGGAGCGCTCTGGTCTGCTGAACTCGGCAACGTCGGTAATAGAAGCTGATGGAAGAAAGATTAAAAAACGCTGCTGCTGAATCACGCTTTGCATATCCCCACATTCCCCGCGATGTTTATTTGCGCTGTCAGAGATGAATTATGGGAAACGATAAGGCGGCCGTGTAAAGCGGTTCATGTAGCTTTTTGTGAGCAAACACAACGGAGATGATGTTCTGTTCTATGTAAATGTTTCCTTAGCAAGTGTAATGGGGTAAAGTGGCGTATGTGCAAAGTGAGCCGCTGAATATTCCTTTTCAATTATGTTTTAATGAACTGCGACAATGTGAGGCTCAGGGGGGAAATGTTAATGAAATATTTGCCTGAAATTTAATGTCAGAGAGATGCTGGCTTCCTGATATCACCCAGACAAAGTACCACAAACACACAAGTCTTTCTCTACTCACACACGGACACCGTACCCACCGAGGAGCGGCGTCTGGGCGGAGCAGCAGGAGGCAGAACATGACGTATTGGATTCTGCAGGGGAAAGCATGTGTACTTGTTTACACCACATTGACATCTCTCGAATCTTGTCTTTCTTTCCAAGTTGACTTTTTTTCATCCTGAGATATTTTTATTCTTCCGGTTTCGTAAAACGTCATCGACACACCCACTTGCTTTCGTTTTCTTACTTTCTCACACGGGCTCGCTTACGGACATTTTACCAGTGGTTCCAGAAGTTCCAGAAAATGTTGGGAGCGTTCCCATATAAACCCCCAGAAAAATATCCAGAGTTCAGTGCATGTTCAGCCCCTGACAATCAGAACTAAATGCCTCACTCCATCCTAAACCTAATTCTAACTCCAGCAGCTCGTCGGAAACCTCAAACAACCCCTTTGAAAAAGTGACGACCATCCAAAATGTCCTAAATGTCCCAAAGCATCCTCAATCTGTAAAGTCTTTTGTCAAAATGGTCGTCACATACAAGTGCACAGATACAAACTTAGGTTTAAAGTGATTTACTCTAACTTTTCTTACTCACACACACACGATTACATCTGAGATGTATGGAAACCCAGCCCAGTGTGACCAACGGAGCGACTGGTGCTTCAACAACTGCCTCCTCATCACAACCTGCGCTGTCAGAATAGCCGCCACACACAGCCAATCGCGGCACATTTCAAAGGCCTCTTCGCCCAATTGCATTTGGCAGCCCCACTCCAGATCACAGCTTACTGAGCAAAGTGGGGGAAACTGTATCTGAGTCAACGTCCCACAGCCGCACGCCTTTTATAGAGAAACCAATGCGTTGAGAGAAAACTGGGATGCACCAGAGAGTTTCACAGACAAGCATACAAACATATACAGCGCACACACACACACACACACATACACACATACACACACACACACACATACACACAAACAGCCAACGCACAAGCCTGCAGCCTCTGGATGAGAACGTCTTCAGTGCAGCGCCGACTGGAAGCTGCAGTGAGTGTAGATCATCTGAGGTAATCAAACTCCAAGAGGGACCCTTGTCAGGTCAGATCTCAACAGGATTTCAACATGAATCCGTCTAAAGCTCTCCACGGTTGTACAGGGACCACTCAACAAGCATCATGTTGGAGCGCGGAGGACGTTTTGGGAGGGAGATGCGTTCCGAAGCCCGGACGCCTGCAGTGAATTATTAAGCATCTGGTGTCTGAAACATCGTCTTAGCTAAAAAGGTCATGATGCAAATCAAATCACATACAAAGCAGTGAATTCTTTACTTTGGTCTCAACCATGGTTTGGATACGAAGATAGACGATATGACAGCTCCCCAAAAGTGAAGCCAAATCATTTGGATCGCCCTCTGGTGGCTGGCTGCAGTATAGCTATGTTAGCGGATGGGACATGGACCACACTCAAAAAAGTCATGAATAATAGTTTCTCAAAATTGGTGTCTGTCATTTTAAGGTAATTTATATCACACAGAGTTTGGTTTTAATCAGTTATTTGATGATTGACAGCTGAGACTGACACATGGTTGGTGCATGTATCACTGTCAAAACTACAAAATGGCTCCACCTGTATTTAAGATAGTTTGGCTTTGGCAGCCTGAATAACTTTAAGCGGCAATGATTATAAATGTTTACATTGAAATGGAAAATATATAAACATTCATAGTGTATTGACATAAGTATCTCAGTTCCCCTCCAGTCATCTTTCAGCCCCTTGTTTGTTTTTTACACCACACAAGTGTCACTGCTTTGAGACACAGCTGTAAAACCCCCGCCCGGCACCAAACAGAGATAAAGTTTGCAGCTACTTGTTGAACTCGGAGTATCACTTAGAAGCTAAAGAGCCAGGTGTTTCTCTCAGGAGTTGGCTGAGGTCGGACCAAAAGCTCGAGACGGTAATGAATATTGCACTTACATTTGTGAGGTGGCCAGAAGCACGACTCCAAATGAATGCTAATGCTGCCTCGTGTCTGCCAAGTATGTAAAGAGCTTTTGGTAACACGTTCGCTAAGACAAATTTATGACATGATAATATATCAATCTTGTACTTAAATCTGGTACAACTGGTCCTAAAGTGGCCACAAAAAATAAGTATTAATATGATTTATAGGTGCCCTCATTTGAATAGGATACATTTTTACGAGCTATGGACTAATATTTGTTTTCATAATTTCTTGTAGCCTTGTAAATCTTAAAAGTTGATTAATATTTAGCATGTGGAACATTTACCTCACGGATAACCAGAGTCAAATTTAACTTTACCAACAGATATTTTATTTACCATCATAGACAACGAGGAAAACCAGCAACTTAAAAACCCAGAACCGTTATTTTGGTATTTAAACTGTTGTTTATTTACGTTATTTTATGTCTGAAAATATTAAAACTCAAAATGTTGCACACTACATGCATACAATGATTTGGTCAATCTAAAGTCAACTTTCTTTAATTCAAATAAAACATAATAAACCCTCATGAATCATTACTTTTTTATTCCTGTTAACTCGATGACATTTGAAGAGGAGTTCCCTCGGAGACTGATCACACTCAGTGAGTACTGTTGCTCCTGCACGCTCCCCCTGTGAGCAAAGCTACGACCGGCCCATTCAGGTCAGCCTTCTCAGCAGCTCAGCCACAACAGTGCAACCGGTCAACCGTCCCAAATTCTCCCCTGTCACCCC
The DNA here is from genome assembly GCF_022539355.2 of Hippoglossus stenolepis. NCBI lineage: Eukaryota > Metazoa > Chordata > Actinopteri > Pleuronectiformes > Pleuronectidae > Hippoglossus > Hippoglossus stenolepis. Next base: position 14,544,733 of record NC_061504.1, read on the forward strand.
CCTGGAAACATCCCCATCACAGGCTGCCCGTGGCTGTCTGCACTGGGCTCAGAGCCCCAGCGCTGGCACACATGAAAGGCTGCTGAAAAGGCTGCAGCCCATAACTCGCAGCCAGAGTCCAGCAGCAGACTCGCTGAGAATCTTCTCTCTCGGGGTATTTACAGAGTTTTTCTTCAACTTTTCCCCAACAAACAATCACATCCTCAATGTTTTCTCAAAGAAAGAAAATATGGCATTTAATTTAATTCAATGTTCATGTGTTTGTTATGTTGTTCAGACGACAAAAGTCCAATTTGCTAAATGTAAAATGTCATTTGAGGATCCAAGTGATAAACAGATCTGACCACACACTTTATAAAGCGTTTAAACTCTGAGGGCAAACGATTACCCGTAAAACTCTCAAATAGAGCAAATCAGAAAATCAACATTTAAGCAGACCTCAGGTTTGCACGGTCTATTTTCCCCAATAATGAGAGCGCAAAGCAGCTCATTGATTTTTTCTGTGAGTGAGAAGAGGTTAATTACGATCCCGACAGCAGTCAGCAACATGCATTCTCGTCTCGAGGTCAAGACAAAGCACTGAACCCAACTTTGTCTGTGAGTTAAGCAACAAAAAGGCGAGAGAGAAGTTTTTTTTCTCCCCCAAAAAAACCTGAAGCCAATTTCAGCCCCACTGAAGGTATATCACGGGAAATTGATCTCAGTTTGAAACACTACAGCAGAAAAGCCGATGAAAAGACAAACACTGTGTTTTCCCACCATTGATCTATTCTGGCCATTTGCCGTTAAGGGCTCCCTGAAGTGCTTGATTTCGGTTCTAGCAGGAGAGAACGGCGCTCTCGACTCAGACTTGAGGAGCAGAGTCGGGGGGACCTCCTTGTTGAGCGGCTTTCAAGACTCGAGTTGGATTTGGAGCGCCGGATGTTTTCCCATGTTCTCAATCTCATTTGATGCTCGGGTGATATTATCTAGTGGATCTCAGAGTAAGAACCCACAACAAGAGAGGCCTGGTGGGGGCTAAAGAAATGCTGTGGTACTACAGCAAAACATGGAGAAGCTTGTAAAAAAAAAAAAAGCGTTAATTATGTGGTCATTCCGTAATAATCTGCTTATTCTCTCTTAAAGTTTACTAAAAATATGTTGTTTTCTGACATAACTTGAATGGTCTTTAACACGTTATAAGACATGTTGACAGCTTGGACATTAACTAATATTTCAGACAATAAATCACAATCATAACAAAGGCAATAAAAACGGAAAAAAACTTCCTTTTCCAACTATAGCAACAAATCTAGAGGCTGGCAACGATATAAGAGTCAGAGGATTTTAGTGGTCATTAGTGGCCACTGCTTGAGACTTCTGTTGGCATGCTGCTCAGAATTTAAGCAACTCCCTGCCTCTCAATTTGTGTTTTATCTTACTTGGAACAATTTTCATTGAACTCAGCATGAGCAAAGCCAACAATTAAAAAGGTCCTCAAATCGCATTTCATCAAAAAAGAGAGAGTGCAGCAGTGCCTTTGTAAGTTGGGGCTTAAAGGCTTGCCTGTGCATTTATCTTAATAAGTACACACTTGATAGTTCCAGTCTCCTACATCTGAGGATTTGCTGCTTGTCTCTGTTTCGCATCATTGGAAATTGAAAATCAGTTTGAATATCGGCTGTTGGTCAAAAGCAACAAACCATTTAAAGATTGTCCTCTCGGAAGCTTGAAAACCTTGGGGGCCATTCTTTCACCATCATCTTCTCTACACAGGTGTAATGAAAAGAAGAAAAAAAAAAAACACACTTGCATGTTTCAGGTTCAGTTTGTTTCTGTTCTTTTCTAGGAACCACGAGGGGAAATGCTGTCAGGTCCCATCACTGTTGCATGCTGGTTCATATAGTTCAAGTAGCTGAAGGCTGCGGAGGACTCAAACTTCCACGGACAGCTCCATCGACTGGTTCACCGACGTCTCCCTCAGCACAAACCATGTTATCCCCTCCCCGTGCAGTCTCGGGCGGGGACACGAATGCATGCACATGACACCCCATGCTGGCTTTGGACGTGGTCCCAGCCCGACTCGTCCCGAGGCCGGGTGGCAAACACAGAGCATGACATGCGATTGAGTCTCCAGCTTAGAGCCCTCCACAGACGTGACTTCTTCCACCATCAGTGTCAAACCCCCCCGTACTATTACTTCCAGTGTCTGGGCCTGTGAGCTGCCAGGACTTGATCTCTGACCCCTGAGAATCCGTCTCGTCTTACAGAAATCGCTTCAGATGGGCCGCTGCGTTAATTCCAAATGCAGATAAAGTGAAACCTTAAGCTGCCAGAAAGCAAATTGAGAGATCTAAAAAAACGGAAACATTGAAATCTCTCCTGAATCTTACTAAAGCCCAGCTCTCCTCCCCCGCAGCCCTCACCCTGCCTCACCCCTACGCCTCCCGGTCATAACGAGAGTAGAGTCGTGTTGGCAGAGAACTCTGGAGAGGGAGCGGTTCATCAGCAAATGGCTCCCGAAAACCCAATCTCATTTATATGCAGATGAAATAAATATTGATGTGCCGCCATGCTCTCGTTGTATTTTGCCTAATTGATGCCAGCGTTCTTGTATCACTCGTGCTAGGTATGACTATTGGCAAGAGGCTCGCTCGGCGATATGACTTGTCGCAGACAAAACAGAGCTGAAGCGAGTGCTTTAAGTGAGCAGACAGGCGGCACTACACAGTCCCCAGAAACAAAGCAAACAAATGAAGTGAAGTGAAATGCAGACGAGAGAGGGAGAGACTGCCTGATATGATTCACTGATGTGTGGGTGTGTGCAGAATACAGATATTAAGAGATTTAAATATCCCAAAGCCCTGGCATCACGAAAGAATGGAGCAAATAAAGATTACACTTCTTTTTAGGTCTGCTACTGATGGGCTTTTAACTACAACAATTCTGTTGATTGGCTCCAGTCCCGAAAGGATAAATGGTAGGGACAGACGGACGGACTGATGGACAGACAGGTGGAGGGATGGACAGATAGATGGACGGATAGATGGATGGCTAAATTAACACACAGGTGGAGGGATGGATGGGTAGATGGACGGACGGATGGATAGACGGATGGATAGATGGACAGACAGGTGGAGGGATGGATGGGTGGATGGATGGATGGACTGATGGACAGACAGGTGGGTTAATGGAAGGCTGGACACACGTGGAGGGATGGACAGACAGATGGACAGATAGATGGATGGGAGGATGCATATATGGACACAGGTGGAGGGATGGACGGGCGGATGGATAGGTGGATGGACGGACGGACGAATAGATGGAGGGATGGATCGGTGGATGGGAGGATGCATATATGGACACAGGTGGAGGGATGGACGGGCGGATGGATAGGTGGATGGACGGACGGATGAATAGATGGAGGGATGGATCGGTGGATGGACGGATGGATAGATGGACAGACAGGTGGAGGGATGGATGGATGGACGGATTAAAAAAGAAGGGAAAGCTCCTCATCTCTGCAGATCATTTTGATCACACTCTTCCTCCATTTGAAAAACTAATTTAATCATCCACCGCCCCATGTCTGCTCGTACATGTGACTCGCTGACAGGCGTGTGATCAAATCACTATCGATCTGCAGGTGACGGTCATTAGCTCAAAGACCTGGAGGAGCGTTAACAGGCACACACACAACAATTAAGGCGAAAGCGTTAATCACTTTGAATCTGGCTGGCTGCTGTCTCCATGCTAATGGAGTAAATACAAGTGGAGGGTGATAAATGGGCCGAACATGGCTGTATGTTCTCGTTTCAACTTGCATTAGGAGGATTTATATCACACTCGAGTGCCACGGACAGGAGTTACAGAAGAAGAGAGCAAATGAGGAAAGAGAGAGTCTCTGTTGGGTTCGGTCGTCTGAGCTGGAACAGAACTGTTGTCTCGCTGCCACAGTACAAACCTGTTTCAGGAGCAAAAATGTCTCCCGACGTGAAAACGCTGTAAACAAAACTGTTACAGTGAAAGTCACTGGTGTAATAAGGACGAGCCACGCAGGCTGAATGCCTGTCTGCTTTAATAAGCTGTTCGCCATCATACTACAGCCTTGAACTATTCGTAAATGCTGTTTTTGAATGTTTTGAAAGCTACAATTTTTACATAAGCTTATAGTGAGATTTCTTTCTCTCTTTTTTGAAAGATATTCACAGGCATTCAAGCCTTTATTGATACGACAAAGAGCTGGGCCGGAACCGAACCTGCGGCCAGCACAGAGGACTCAAGCCTCCGTATATGGGGCAACCCAACATGGCAACATGTCTTGGCCTCAAACTGTCCATAACTGGCATAACGAGAAACCTCCGACAGAAACCTGCATCATTTCACCGTGTGCTTGTGCCTCGGTTGTGCAGAAAAAAGCTCATTTTTGGTATGCTGTGCTAAATTGTGCCATAATTAGTGCTTGGATTCTTTAGCCCTGTGCGAGTTTTGTGGGGTCACGGTGACCTAGCTTGACCTTTGACCTCCAAATTCTAATCGGTTCATCTGTGAGTCTAAATGAACATTTGTGCCAAATTTGCTAATTATCCCTCAAGGTGTTAGTGAGATATTGCATCATGGGAGTGGGACAGACGGTCGGGCGGATAACTTGAGAACACAATGCCTCTGGTCACGGCTGTCGATGGTGCAGAAGAATGCAAAATTGCATATTTTGTGACTCCATTTTGTGAAATTTATTATAATCTATTATTGAGCTGAGGGTCATAACACCACAGCCCATAATTTGCTTATTTGCAGCGATTCTTTTGTTTTGATTTAACGAATAATAATCCGCCTAAATAAAAGAGCATTAAGTGAGTTGCACTTGGATCAGCGCCCTTAACATTTAATCAGATCACTCGTCGTCAGTGCTTCCATCACTTCTCATATCAATGGGCACGTCCAGCAGAGAGTGTGCTGCGATGTTGTGAATCCAAAGTGCTCCAGTGCTGCGCTTCAGCAGTGAGCTGTGCAGAGGGAGAGAGCCTGAAGCCCCAGTCCTATTTTCAGCTTCAGTGGGCAGAGGAGAGGAGCGAGCCAGGCCAACCCAGGGCAGACAGGATCAACCCCAGCCCTGTTTAACCCCTCGCACTCCACTTCACTCACACACACACTCACACACACACATATAATGGCTCATTTGAACCAGCAGTGCTCAAACAGAAGTTGAAGCACATCATGGTGACGAAGTTGACGTGGTATAAATGAACAACAGTTGTTTTCCTGTCCAGCACCTCATGTAGTGCACTGGAGCCCATGGACGTGTTGGACTCAAAATGACGCTCGGTCAGGTGCATTGTGGGCACTTTGCTGCCTGGAAGCAGTGAAAAGCGATCATGCGACTGACAGTAGGTGATTTGCAGGAGGACGAGAGGGGGACGCAATCCCCTTTAAACCCAAATGACAAAAACTTCATGGGATCCGAACTTCATCGAAAAGAACGGGAGGACAGAACCTCCCTCTTCCCCTGGTAAAAATGTAAAAATGCCAATCACCAACAAATGCCTGGTCTGAGGTTAATAGTGCTGCATTTCACTGTTCACATTTCTAATAACTAATTGAATCAATTAACTAGTCGTTACAGACGCAGTTGTTAGGTCAGATCCAAACTGCTGCCTTATCTGTTGTTTTCACGTGTGAGGAAAAAAAATATCCCATTAAAACAACATTAAAAAGAAGTTAAGCAAATAAAACGAGTGTAAAACAGAATCTGGTATTTACTCGGTGGCTGTGAAGTCGTATGAAGACGTTGTGAATGAGTGGACTCATCCTGCTGCATCATTAACTACCGGTCTGTTGTTACCCATCGACACGCTGACGTCCGGACGCTCTGACCGACGGGTATTTGGCTCCTGATTGATTGTCAAGTGAAATGTCATCTCATTTCACCTCATTACAAGGAACCGATCACATTACATTAGTGTCATAGCCGCTGACACACGCCTGCAACGCGACAGCGGCTGGAATTAAAGGGTCCAACCCCCCCCCGGCCGGCTGCAGTGTCAACAGCTGAAACTGAGGAGGGAGGAAAACGCCGGCTGCCATTTGCAGAGCGGACGACGATAAATCTCACTGGCTGCAAAGTGTCAAGAAATGACTTGAACAAGCATCAACAATAAAGCAGAATATATCAATTTCTCCTTAAACAAGTGGTTTTCATTTATTCAGATACTTTACCTTTAAATCTCTTTATGCTTCTGAGACAAGGCCAAGACAGAAACTGCTGCTCTGTGCAGTAAACAGCCAGGTCGCTAAAGCAATAGAAGCAGTAGAATCAAAGCCAAAAACAACAGTTTGTATTGATATATAAATACATATATAAATAGCTATTTACAGCTGTATCCATCCATTATATCGATATCTATATGGCAGTAGTGATCGTATTTCGCAGCAGATATATCGAGGTCCTGCCGCTACACGCTCTCGGCTGTCAATCATGTTTCCCCCCAGTTTTATAGCATCAATTAGCTGATTAAAACCAAACTTACTGGAGACATGAACACACATCAGTGTGATGAGTGACAGTTATACTACATGTCCCATCCACTAACATGGAGGCTTCACTTTTTGTCCAGCTTAATATAAAGCCTATTAGTCTTACCGTGATGTAACTACTGCACCACTGCGCCATATTTTTTAATAATCCCAAAATTATTTCATCCGATCAAACGTGTCCAAATACTATATTTAGTATTTATTTTACTCCTCACTCTAAAAGGATCAGAACACTTACTACGTGTAGATATTTAATTACAACTCCTCTCTGCGTTCTCGAACCGTGTCCGCCTGTGGTACACGTGCGCAGTTTGACAAGCAAAGGTCCGCCCTTGTTCTGTGGAGCTAAAAAACCTTTTCCTCCCTCTTAGCATTGAATTACCAAGCAGCTTCACACACTTTAACTAAGGTCAGGGAATAATAAAGGCCTTTTTGTACATGTACATATGAAATGCCGTCCTTCACTGCACATCCATATTTTATGAGATTCTGCTTTTAACCCAAACCCAATTGTACCATTGAAGCTCATAGTTCCAGGTATCAAAAGGCTGTGAAATACTTTCCCCCTGTTTACGTACTATTGATTTCTCTGCAAGAGAGATTTGTCTTTTCCGTTTTTCGCCTATAGCTCGAGGGAAAGAAAAAGAGAAAGAGCAGCACACGAGAGTAAGTATTAAGGCTTCATTTTCAAGGGCACATGAGCAGGGTGCAGATGTTTGCTGGGTCATTCGAGGGGGGTGCCATGATTTCTTATGCAACCCCGTGCTCATAATAAAATCTACATGCACAGGCCCGGAGGAGCTATTTATTTTCTGTAAAATGCCAATGTATGTTGGGAAGCCGGACCCACTTTCTTTACGCAGGGATTGATTGTGGCCGTTACCGTCGTTTCCTGTTATAGAAACCAATCGCCTCCGAACACAAGTTGTTAGCGCCTGCAGGATTAAACATTTATGCGAAGGCTGAGTAAGACCCGAGCCACGTCTCCCGATTTTTTGCTCCGGCCACCGAACTGCGGCTCCTCCGCCTCGTGTTTCACGTCCCACTTCTTTCCAGTTTTTAGGTGAATGCTATTTTTGCAAGCAGGTGTGTGTAAGAGAAGGCTGTGTAAGCATGAGAGGAAAAGTGTGTGTGTGCATGTGTGCATGTGTGTCTACATCAAGTCTGAGGCTCTCTGTAATAGGGGCACAGCTGACTGCAGCTCGAGACTGCCATCTATAGGGACTGAGGAGCTCAAATATGCACAGATCACTATAGGAGATAAAACAGAGCTTGAATGGGTTTTCCTTCCACTTTAATTCCCCTAAGACGAGAGTGTTTCATGACTAAAAACCTTAAAGGACCTGAAAACTCTAACAAACTGGATTTTATCAACGCTCAGATCCTCCATAGTTCTGACTTTTTATTGACAGCTGTCAATTGGCCGTCATGTGGACAGGCAGGTGACTCCCACCAAGGAAAATCAAATCCCGCTAACTGACAGCAGGTCAAGCCAAATGTCACCGAGCCTAAATGTGAGTATATTCATCTTCTGTTGTCATGGAGATTCGTCAAGACTGTAACTCCATCTTGTATATTGATTGACAGGTGTTATGGAGGCAATTTTGTGCTGCAATAATTGCAATAACTAACCACACTGGTTGTCATGAGGTTGACTGACAACAGTCGAAACAAACCTGAAGCCGAATCATCTTGATCGCCCCCTGGTGGCTAACTGCCATATAGTTTGTAAACCCGGCCTCCACCATGTTAACAGATGGGACATGGACCAAACTAACAGAGTATCCTGTGCGTCAGATACATTTTTCTCTTGTCACGCTGTTTGTTCAACTCTTAATTAAGTTAATTAAGTTATCTGATGCTATAAAGACAAGGTGAAACATCTTTATAAAAATTGCTCTCACCAGGATGTCGGAGACGAAAAACTAAACAAATCATCGATAAGAAAGATAATCAAACTCAGAGAATATACTATATAGCATTTTGGGAGCGCAGCCAGTGACTGAAGATCATTTTTATTCACTAAGGTCAGAAATTTATGTCGGGTGAAAACCGAGTGTGTATCGGATTTTTTCAGTTCAGAGTAGTTCAGACATAAAACATTCAACAGAGAACGTCTTCACAACCTTAAACGCACCTCGCAACGCTGCGAATCAATGGAAATGACTTGGATGGCAATAAATAACCACTGCAGGCGAAGGTATTCAGGAGACACTCATGAACTGAAATGCAATTTTTTAGTGCAAATTGATGCGTTTTCACGATGGAGGAATAAACAGCTTCTTTTTTTTTCGACAAAGGCAAACATGAAAGTCCAGAAGTCACACGTCTCACAGCAGGAGGTCGATTGAGAGGAAAACAAACCCGCAATTTTTTAACTGGAAAAACTCAAAGCTTGTTTTTTTTTTTCGTCTTCTTCCCCCCTAGAATCCATGAGCAAGCAAATCACAGCTGTGACTCGATTTTAGATGAGTAAATTTGTGCGAGTGCGTTGCCGGGGAAGGCCATTTCATTTAGCCAGCCTGTGTCTATTTCTCATTAGTTGCGGATTACCTCTTGAGTCCGTTATAATAAGGCCAGCGCTGAAGACAGTAATCACAGTCTGTCGAATGAAGCGGGGGGAACAATGGCTCATACTCCATAAACACAGCAATTTTCTCCCAACCCATGCCGCAACACAATTTGACGCCGCCGCCGACACTGGAAATAGGCAATGACGGCTGGATTGTACAACTCAACAAAAAGGCTGAACATGTCCATTAGTCGTGCTAAGATGGAAGTTGAGGACAGTGTACAGGGGGAAAGTTGAGAGAGTGCGGCGGTATCCACTCACAGACTTCTACCTTTTAGAAGGGAGCTACTCTTAGATATCTTTAATTATGCAGGGGCTCTGAAAGCGGCGCCTTTACAGAGTAAAACAGAGTGGACGTGATAACGCAAAAGCTCCCGTCTCCATCCCCAAAAAACACTTTGATGTCGTTTCTTTCTCACCCAACTCGGTTTCATAATGATGTCTGTGAGAAGAAGTGAGTTTCTAATAGTGAAATAATCACTTCAGATAAAAATAAGACTCAATCTTCTCGCTGGCCTCTTGTTGACTTCCCCTCTGCAGCTTTATAATCACTTTCCATGCTTATTTTGGCCGCTACATCACAGACTTGCACATGCATGAGTGATCCAACCCAGAAAGTACTGAGGCAACTCCCTGCTTGTGGATCTCTGCAACACATCTCTCTTCAAAGTCAATGGGCTTGGTGGTAAATCTAATATAAAACTTCTCTATTGGAGAAAGACAGATACCTATAAAACAGTCAGTTATTTCCCAGGCTCTATACATCTCAATCTGACTCCTGCATCCCAGACATCGGCTTCATTTCTTTTTGTGTCAAACTTGTCAGGTTCGATTACCTGAAGCAAGAGTTTTTTCGCTCCTCGTGCAACATCTGTATTCTAATTGCTCATAAACAGTCAGCGCGGCGCTCCCGGGCTCGCTTTTCAGCGGTGACGGCGCAATTAGTTCACAAATGAGCAGCTTATATTCGTAGCCTTGCAACAGATTATTCATCACCCAGCGGTGGCGGGGGAAAAGCTGCGAGACACTTGCTCGGCGCTCACCACCTTCCACCAGATACTCTTCTAAATCCCTGAACACAGAGGAAATCATACCCTCATCGTCAATGCCATATTTCATACACGTGCACTTAAGGCTCGTGACATATGTGGGTTTAAACAAGTGGAAAACATGAACGGTAACTACACTCTTTAATAAACAAAGCACACCCTGATGAATATGACGGTAGAGAGCTTTATACACACAAACACAATACTCATACTGGCACATGTATACTAACAGAAAGAAGTATAAAGAGCTTGAGGTACACCAGCAACCAGGATGGTACCAGAGCGTGTTCCTCTGCCAAGGCACAACAGTCCCAGGAAATTAAATCAAGCAGCTTCAAATTGCACCAACTAAAATATGCCCCCTAAAAAAGCCAGATTTCAGACAAGACCCACTAATTACTGCCCATGAAAATCTGTATTTTGTATAACAATGTTCCTGGATCCTCTGGACAGGTCACGAATCACAGAGTCGATTCAGAGTCTCCAGTTAACAAAACCCCAAACCTGCGTGTTTTTGAACTGTGGGAGGAAGCTTGAGAAACAAACACGGGAAGAACATGTAAACTCCACAGAGAAAGACCCCAACCGAACTGGGATTTGAACCTCGAACCTTCTTGCTAACCACTGTACCACCGTGCAGGATGCAGCTTCGCACATACACACTAATACTTTGTATGTTTTACGACATAAACCCGTGGGCTGAGACACTTTGGCTTTTATCCATCACACAGCAACAGTTTCAGGTCACCTTCGGCAGCGAAGCACCGCGGGGCTTCACTCGCACACAGGCCCAGCATCTACAACGCGGCGCCTCTGAGGACCCATAATCCTCCACCTGAGGGAGCGGCAGCAGCCTGGATCCTCTCCGGCGGCCCGGGAGGAGCCGCGGCTGCGTTGTTTATCGGTCCTCAGGTAGGCAGGAGTGTGTGCACTCAAGACAAATGACACTTGACACCGTCTTTGACAGCGTTTCATATCTGGAATGCTCGTTAGGCTCAAAGTGAGCTCCGCGATTTTCCTCTATGAAAACAAAGCAGCTTCATTTTCAGTAAGATGGATGCTGGAGGGAATCACAGCCCGCGGATACAAAATAAACATCACCACAATAATAATATATTCACCTGATTATTATGACACACTGATGTGCCTCTACTTCAGTCTCAGGCAGTTTTCCATATTGTCACAGTTTTCAATTTCGGCACCGCAGCCCTAATGACATCTATTTTTCATTTAGATTTGCCGAGGACAGAGAAGTCAGATGTTGCAGAGCGAGAATAATTATCTGTTTGGATAAAGGAAGCGCCGCTCGCCGTACCACACCGGAGGAACGGCGGAGAATCAATTACACGATGCCGCTTCAATTTAAATCGATCAAACACGCGTCTCTGTTTGCTTATGTTGATGAAACACTGTTAGAAACTCAGGCAGTGTCTTCATTGTACCTTGATCCTCTTAGTAACAGAGTTAACATGAAAATGATGGAAATGGCTTTTATTTCTCAGAGTTTAGGACCGTGAGCAGCAACATTCACCTTTGCACTGCTATGATTTCAGCAGGAGACAGTGGGCGGGTGCACAGATTCACGTACTGGACTTTTGGAATGAAATGTTTTTTAAATTCTGACATAAATATATATTTGTGTTCACTGTGACTACAAATATGTTCTTGTTTTCTTCTTGTTTTTTTCTCAATCGAAGAGACTCGTGAGGCATAAATATTAGATTATTTCTTCACATTTTTATCCTTCTACTTCTACAATCATGATCATTGTAAAAAGAAACTAACATTGACACTTGGCAGGAGACTGAGAGTAAAAAGCAGCCGTTCTGTTGCATCCTCACAACCAGGCAAATACAGCAGCAGCTCCTCCAGATGCAAAACCAACAAGTTTAATTTCCTGTCTGCTCTGAAAAACAACCGTTCGCTGAATGTATGGCACATCACTGAGACGGCAAACTATTCTTAGTGAGGGAGTGGGCGTCCTGCCCTGTTTCTGCAGGGTTTTCATTGTGGGATGAGCATTGCAGAGTGGCACGTTAAATACAAACAAAAGCTCAGCAAATCACATGTATTCACACACACACACACACACACACACACACACACACACACACACACACACACACACACACACACACACACACACACACACACACACACACACACACACACACACACACACACACACACACACACACACACACACACACACACACACACACACACGATCTGCTGTAATAGTCAGGCTCTTTGCCACAGCAGCTGAACCCTTGACTCTTATTAAAGGTTCAGTGTGTAGAATGTAGTGACATCTAGTGGTGAAGTTGCATGTTGCAGCTGAATACCTCTCACCTCACCCTCCCCTTTCAAACATGAAGAAGAACCTGTGGTAGCCCCCTTCAGTTGTCATAAAAACTCAAACAGTGTTTAGTTTGTCCAGTCTGGGCTACTGTTAAAAACATTGCAGCCTCCGTAGAGAGGACCCGCTCCCGATGTAAATATAAAGTATTTAAATATAAAGCGCTCATTTTAGGGTAAATCAAACAGCCATTTATATAATTTAGATGAAACAGACTAGTGAAAACATCACTAGGATTATTTTATATTCAATTTCTGCCAATAGATTCCTTTCTCCTGAATCATTAAACACTGACAAACAAATCCCCAGGAACAGGAATCCAGTTGAGCTGAAATGCAGGAAGAGCTACCACGGAAATTAGCAGGTAGGAGAAAAGGAAGCATTTGGGAATCGATTATGAATCAGTGTGAGAGAGAGGGCGTGTGTGAGCAAGGCAGAGAAATGCAGCAGAGCACGCACGCACACACACACACACACACACACACACACACACACACACACACACACACACACACACACACACACACACACACACACACACACACACACACACACACACACACACACACACACACACACACACACACACACACACACACACACACACACACACACGGAGTCTCAACTTATTTCACTTATTTCAACAGTGTTTCCACCAAACTGTCAAACACATTTTCGAGCCAGCTTCAGAACAGCCACGAAAAAAGTAAAGCGACATAAAGAAGGAAACGCAGCCATAAGGAAAATTGAAGTCGTCGTGTTAGAATAAATTTGTAACGGGTGAAGTTGTTTCAGTTATTTTCTGTCTAGGAACGTGTGCCGTGTGGTGTATATGTCTTTCTGTGTGGAGATAAAAACAAACAAGCAGTCGGTCGATGCTCCGGTTACGAGCGGACACCAGCTTCGTACAAGTGGAAGCAGCCGTGACCTTTTCTGTGGATGTTGTGGTGGGCAGATATTTCCCAGAAGACATTTCAGACGATCTCAACTGTTCAACTTTTCAGGAGACCTTGACGTTTGACCTCTAAATTCTAATCAGTTCACCTTTGACTCAAACTGAACAATTGTGCCAAATTTGAAGACATCATCTCTTGGTATTCTTGATATATCGAGTGCACAACCGTGTCCAAGTGAATGATTATGCCAAACATAATGAAATCCTCAAATATATCATTCAGAAGAACATGAGGTCACCATGATCTTGATCTTTGACCTTCAACCTCCAAAACCTTATCAGTTCATCCTTGAGTCTAAGTTAATGTTTGTACCAAATCTGAAGAAATTCCCTGAAGGCGTTCTTAAGAAATCGTGTTCACAAGAACATGATGGATGTACGGACAACCCGAAAAACACGATTCCTTCATCCACAGGCCTTTGCTGACATAGAGGAAACGATTGCTGCCACAAAATTATCTTTTTCTTCAGATTTTCCTAAATGTGCCGGATTTAAACTGGTAAAATAACACTCATACGAGTCTTAAGCAGCTGTAACATTGAACCTGTTTTCACCGGATGGAAACAGGCAGCAGAGAGACAAGAACTCACGGTCGCAGCCTCCCGAACCCCTTTGAGGCATCACTTCCGTGTAATTTGTGTGTAATTAGATGACCAGGATTCATCCTACTGGGTGATTAATTACTCACAAAGATGATGAGCGCCCCATCCCTCCCCCGACCCCCTTCTATCGCCCCCAGGTAGTAACCATGGCGATGGGAGTGGTGCAAGTCTGATGGAGGACATGTTGGAGCGACATGAGCAAACACACCAATGTAAACATGCCTGGTGGGCAGATACTGATATTGTTCTATAGAGATAAAAAAAAGATGTGTAGGGTTCTCAGTTTCAATATGTGGATATGTTTTTAGTCCTGGTTCTCTTCATCCTCTGTGTAAAGTAAATTAAAAACAATATGATGATAAAATCTCACCCTCTGGAAAATAAATGGTGTCCAGTCTTTTTTTTCAATATTTAATAACCCAAACAACAAATGAATAAATAACCTGGGGTTTAATCAATAGAAAAAACACAAATCATAAGAAACTACTTTATCGCAGTAATTAAAAAGAATTACATTTCTTATTATAATTCAAGAGTTAAGGCCTTAACGACCCTTGAAAACTCGACTGCTCCACCAACAATAGAAATCTATGATCTGTGGCACGGAGGAAAACTTTTTGGACGGTTACCAGGGATGAATTATTCACTGAAATGCTGCCAACTGGATGTTGTTTACTACAGTTCACAGTTTAGTCGGTATCATCTGTTTAGATTTTGGAATTTATAGAGCTGTGGATTTTGGTGCCAATATAAAAAATGCTATATCTATATATCTGCCAGTATTTTATATATATATACACCATGAGTTGGGAGGTTATTGGTCCATTTGTAGTAGAGATGATAGATTTTGCGGTTTTATTTTACAATCAATAACAAATTGAAATGAGCAATTGGTAAATTTTGGTACAAAGCATATTTTGTCTAAGATGAAATTGATATAATGATGTATTTTCATAAATAAATAACTACAAACTTATATTTCTGCATTATTTTCCGGCAAGAAAAACAATTTTTTATATCAACTGTTATATACTACACTATGCCAAACTATATTATACCATATTATACTATGCTATAGTATATTATACTATAGTGTGCTAGACTATACTATACTGAAGGCTACTATACTTCACTATGCTATACTGTTCTATGATAAACGATTCTATATTACATTATACTATGCTATACAACACTGTATTATACTACACTATTAGACTATAGTATGCTAAACTATACTGTGCTATACGATACTTTAAACTTATACTAATATATTGGTAAACTCCACCTAAAGTATTTTCAAAACCACCACAGGGCTCAAATATTGCTAAATAAAAATGTTTAGCTCTCTAACTTCTCAATGACTTCATAGATTTTTTTTGACAGGTGAATCTCTGTCGCCGAGTTTCACCGACGATTAAAGATGGAAGCAAAGTCCAAATGCAGAAAACACATGGACACAGTTGCAGTGATTTTAGCTCTGTACCGGCCACTGTGCCTAACACACACACACACACACAGACACACACAGACACACACACAGACAAACCTGTGCCCACTGTACGGTGCCATTATCAGTGCGTATAAAACGCTTGTCTCACTTCATTAACCGTAGCCATCTAAAAGCCTCCTGATGTTTCCCGAGCCCGGAGCTACAACAGTCACAACTATGCAAATGGGAACATCTGGGGCATGTCGGCATCCATCAGACATACACACACTCACATCGATAAACACACGCTCGCACACATGAAGAACAGCTGGATACGTTTGAGTGACATCACATCGCAGCTCTGCAGGAAACGACTTACGGAGTCAGAATGCAACGAGAGCCTCCTATCGCCTCTAACCCCCACAGCTCGAACAGATGATGTGGAGATATATGTGCAAACATGCTGACACACAATGGCTGGAGATTATGGAAATAAAATGGAGATGGCTGACCAGGCTGTATGCAAGAGGCGGCGGAGGAGAGTGAGACATTATACATTTAGATTCCGATGCCGCGGGGGGTCTCAAGGGAGCAGTTAAGGGTTGGAGCGCAAAGCAAATATTGAAGAGTTTGGTTCGCAGAAAAAAATAAACATTGGCACTGAAGGCTTATAGATAAGTGTGTGTGTGTGTGTGTGTGTGTGTGTGTGTGTGTGTGTGTGTGTGTGTGTGTGTGTGTGTGTGCAATACACCAGATGAGAGCTTTGGGGTGTGTGGACGTAAAATGAATTCTGAGCAGCTTACTGCAAAATCTGAATACAATTTGTTTGCAAAGGCAGATTTTGGACTTTTTTTCCCCTTGTCTTGTTTGTTCGTTCGTATATTTTAACAAATTAATTTTCATTTGCACTAAAAAAGGTGATGCATGTAGAGTTTTAACCATAGACCGTAAATAACGATGGAAGATAAGCTGGCTCCCGAGAAGTGAAGCCAAGGGGTCTGGATCGCCCTCTGGTGGCAGGCTGTGGTATAGGTTATAAACCCTATTTCCTCTATGCAAGTGGAAGAGACTAGGACCAAACTTAAAAGTCAAAATACACATTGATTATATCAATATTTTTCAAAGATGTAATTTTTTTCAGTCTACGATTTTAACAATTAATTGCAAATATTGAAAAATATCAGAGCAAATTTTAGAGTAATTTGGATTATTTCGAGATTTGTTCACAGCTGGAATATATTAAAAAAAGGCTGCTTTTCGTGAAGCAGAAGCTGAAACTTTCAGAGCCAACGGGAGGATTGGAGGAAATCTCTGCCAACGTTTCCAAACTTTGCCCCAAAGTGAAAGAGAAAGAAAATGCTAATGAGGGAGATCTTCTTACAGAAAGAGCCACAGAGGTTGTGATCTTTAATCCTTCTGTTTAAGAGAAGATCTGCTGGTGCCCGGTAAAGTCGAGAGGAGGTCAAGCTGAGGTTTGTGATTCCCCAGGTCTGCCAGGCTGATTCCCCAGAGAGAAGGTGAGTGTGAGCTTGCATCATTTGTGTGGCTTAGGTACAGTGTGTGTGTGTGTGTGTGTGTGTGTGTGCATGCGTGAGTTCACCACCCATCTGTTTCTGCTGCTCTGAAGAAGCACTTCCACCAGCGAGTTAAAACGATTTGCCGTGCTGTTGACATGGGCCAGAAGCAGCTGAGTAATGGTGCCAGCTGCTTGGTGAGTCAGAAAGTGGATTTTGTAAAACTTGCAGATTCCTCACGTTTCAAAAATAAATGTTCCGACTCTCTCAGTGTTAAATCCACACAAATCCAGAGCAATGGAAAATAATCTTTCAGGTCATGCACGGGTCAAAGTTTTTAACCTGTGGGTTAAAGGTCGACCTTTGCAACACGAGTATTTACTCTCAAAGCTGCAATGATGAATATCAAGTAGCGCCCGACTGGGGGCGGATGATGATACCGATATTAGAGAGTAAAGCGCTTCCAATACGACTACTTTATCATTTGATATGTATAAACTCGCACAACTCCCAAGATGTCGTTATCAAACCCTTATGAATAAGAAATGTAACTTTGAGGTTTGATATTCTACAGTTTAAGTTTTAAATAACTTTAAATTCAATAAAGCACAAATACAACCAAATATATAGAAATTTCTCAAGTAAATTGTCAACATGATTTCACATCTTTTATGCATTTTAAACATAATTGTTAACATCTAAAATATAAATAATAATAATAACAAACTACAATTTATTATTTATTATTAACTACGTAATGACACTATTTCATTGTTTATTCTGAAAACTTAAAGATTGCACTGTGACGCATTGTCCTGAAACCTTGAAAGACGCTACTAATTCTTGCATTAACAAAAACTTTCTCGATAAGGACTCGCAGTGACCCTGAAATCTGTTCCTCCACCAATACAAGTAACAAGGGAAGCAGATAAAATGAAACTTAAATTCAGAGACGAAGTTTCCAAACTCGTGAGCGAGCAGCTGAACACTGACTCCAGGTCGAGGTCGTTCATTCACATTTGTTAGAATAGAGTCGGGATTGAAGAATTGTGAGACTTCATAAGGAAAGAGGAGAAGAAGTAGAAATAAAAAGAGATGCAAATACACCTGGATGGCCTCAGGTGTGTACTGGCCACTTCTCTGAGATTCAGAATCAAGAGACGGAAGTGTTCTTCACTCTGTGTGTTAGTGTGTGTGTGTGTGTGTGTGTGTGTGTGTGTGTGTGTGTGTGTGTGTGTGTGTGTGTGTGGCGTCCACACAAAGGCAGCTTTCGAGCGTGACCTTCCTGCAGCCCTGCAAAACAGTAGCCACAGCAAAGGTTACAAAGATGCAGTATTCATGCAGAGATAACAGCCTGCAGCCATTTGACATTATTCAGAGAACTTGATTCTTCTCTGTGAACTTCTGAGAAACGCTCAACCTCCATTTTCACTTTCTTCACAGCCTGTTTTTTCTCCGTCTCTTACTCTGTGTCAGAAGGAATTTGGAATGCGCTGCTCCGGCCAAATCAGATCTGCTGAGAACAGCACCTCCACTTGATTGAATCCAAACCCAAATTTCACTTCCAAAGGACACAACTGTGGCACAGAGGGAAATTGGCCGGCAGCTGCGCGACTGCACTGGTCGAGTCGAAAGTGTAAATGTGAAACTGAGAAAAAGGGGGAAGCGGGCTCGTTTGACATTCCTTGAATGAACAGAGGTGAAACAAGGCGAAGAAACAGCAGCCGCGCTAGAGGCAAGTGAGGTAAACTAATGATGGGACTAAAACGAAACTTAAGTCGTTGCAATTCCTCCTGCAGGTGAATGTTCAAGTTTCTTGGCAATACAACAAGAAAACAAAATATGTCAACCTCATGGTGGCGCTAAAGGAAAATTCAGAGGATCCAGAGAAGACTTCAAGGCCCAGTTCAGACCTTTAGACATTCTGAGGTGGTCTGAGATCAGTGGTGGGATGTAGCAAAGTACAGTTACGTCAATACTGTACTTAAATTGAAGTTTCATTTATTTGTAATTTACTCAAGCAGATTCAAGTAGGTACATTTAAATCTTCCTCCACCACATAAGTCAGCAAATATCTGCACTACATTTTTTCTAAGCCACAGTGGAATTGTTCCACTGATCTAATCGGAGCATTCGACTCGGCCTCCTTCATCGAGAGCAGAGCACATCTGCAGCAGCGGCGCTCAGTCGAACGTGCTGCGGTCAAAATGTCAGAATAATCTCCTTTTCTTAACCACTACTCTTTGTCCCTGATGGAAAACAACACAAGGTCAAGGGAAGATGTGAAGGAGAAGAAAATCCAACTCTAATTATATTATGTTTTTTTATAAACTAGTTATACTTCAGTTTCCTGCCCAAAAACACAAAGACCCGTCCTGAGAAAAGATGTTTTCAGTTCATACATGTTGGATTTCTAACGGTTTCTGGAATATCTGTTTAAATTTTCATTGCCATCCATCTGGCGGTTATTGAGATATTTCAGCCAATAGAGGCCCCGTCCACAGTTAGTGGGGCTGCAACAGATCTTTGTGGATTTTATTCTGCAGCATCCAATCAGCTTTAATCACAAACAAGTGGCCGATGCGGAGAAGAGCATCTCCTCCTCCCCCAAACGAGTCCCCACAGATTTGCCCCATTTGCATTCCTGTCATATTAGCTGCAGTGGAGGTGGTCAGAGGGTGATTACTGCAGGAAACCTGAGAATCCTTACAGCACGGAGGTGAGTTCTCTTTAGAGAAACGACAATTAACATGTAGTGTAAGTTCAGAGCTCGATGATGAACTCAAAGCCTCAGGAAACGGACGGGATCTCGGGCCATAACGAGCCGCAGCAGACAATCTGCTCCTCGCACTGTTTGGCAGCGTGATAATTGCCTCTCGTCACCGCGCTGTCAGGTGAACAGCAACTGAAGGTCGACCGCCGTGAATCATAATCACTGAACCGGGATCACAACACGCACATTTGAATTTTCTTTGATTGTGTAACAGTGTCTGGGATGTTGTTTTTTCAGCTGCCAGATTAGACAGAAACCTGAAACCTGACCAGTGGATGTTTGTCCAGATGAAACAGGACACAGGCAGGAAACACACACACATAGAAAGATGACTATTTAAAACTTGAACATGATAAACTACACTGTTAAGAAACCTTAACATAAATATCAGTATCAGAAAGTTTTTACTCCCCAATATCGGTAAAGGCATCAACCCCCAAAATATCCATATCAGTCGGCCTCGTGTCTAAAACATCACAAACAGACTCAAGCTCTACAAATATCACTGTATGGGATTTCTAGATATAAAAAAAATCTTGGTGACATTTAAAAACCAATGCACAAAAACAAATACAATCAACCCACATACCCAGTGCATCTCTGTGTGGTTTCAGTCTGCTGAAACCACTACCCCCCCCCTGCAGGAAAGGCAAATGCCGATAATACAAACCCATTGTGACAGACTGCTGTCATCCCACTGTGAAGTATATTCGTTTTGAAAGGGGAACCGTCTCCTTTGCTCAAAGATTAAAACATCCGATCCGAAGGGCACGCTAATGATTTAATGAGAGCACAAGAATAATGATACAACGTGATGGAAACCATGTGCCGGGGCCACTTCAGTCGACGGGCACGCCACGGCATGTTCAATCACCGTCAACCGCACACAACTCAGAGGATATTTAGAGGCGAGGAGTTGCGCTGCGTCCTTGATAGATTTCCAGGTATTTTTGAGGTCGATGAAGGTTTGTTTCAGTTCAACAAGTAGCTCGTGGAGTCGTTCACGGCTGTGTATTGATAGAAGTGCTGAGCAGCTCTGAAGGGAAATGAAGACACTCTGCATTCACTGCTGTGTCGTCAAACTGTACCGTGCTCCGAAGGTAAGTCTCCTTATTTACCACCAGGCAGCAGGGCACGGTCCTTTGTCTCCATTCTCTCCAACTTGAATCTGGGGGAGAGCAGTTTCTGCTGCAAAGAGATTTTAATTGCTTTAAGCCAATAAGAAAAAGCGAGGCGGGGGGGAAATGAATGGCTTATGTGCCGCTTCCCAGGCAAAACAGCAAAAACAAACCCTCCTGCTCGCGCAGATTCCCCGCGAGCCAAATCCCCGCAGACCGGCTCATTGTTTCTCTCCCCGGTGTGGACGGGAGAGACGGGGGGGAAGTGGCGGCACAGAGAAATAAGACGGGAGGAAAGTTGAGGGAGCAGGTTTTTTATTTTGACACGGCCGGCTCCCAGGACGCCAGTCACTCACTCTGAATCAACGCAGTCATCCTTGAAAGTTTTCAGAGCTCTGAGACTCTGGGAACAAAGTCAACAATGGCAGAATTTAAAAGACGTACAAATAAGTCGACAAACGAGGGTTTGACAATAAATAGGGCGACTGTTCTATTGTTCTCGGCTCGTCTTTGCAGCGGAGCTCTTATTAATGACTACAGCCTGTAGATGTGTCTTCCAGGTCTGGTGATTAATCCGCCCATCTGGGGGGTGCTGCAGACCGAATGGATCATTCTCCAGTCTCCGGGCGTCTTTTGTTGCCCTGGTGAGGCCATCTGGGCCAGACGAGCGCTAATCAGTCAGAAGGAGGCTGCGAGCTTGACCCCATGTGGCCACCTGATCACCCATCGGCAGCCAGAGGAACTTTCATCATCCATGAGAGAAAAAAAGTTTAGTTTTTTTTTTTTTACTTCTGGCAGATTTGTCTGATGGGCTCTGAGCAGGGATTTCTGCAGCCTGCTGAGGTACAATTCATATCGTAGATACAGTAAATACTAGGATTACATTAACGAGGGAAATGTACCTAAACTTAAACTGTACCTGTGACAAGGGGGGGGGGGTGAACCACAGCATTAAAACAATGAGCAGGGAGCTGTTGGCAAAACTGCTCTGTTGTTGGAGCAGCTCAGAAACAACAGGACCCCAACTTCCACTGTTAAAACTGCTTCAGAGCATCTGACAAAAGTTTAACTTCCTGCAAAGTTTCCACTAATCAAACAATAGCAATTTATCCTCAGGATAATTAATATAGAGCCGGCCCACTCGCCCAATCAGAGATGGATATCTAACTTAAGTCCTCGGTGTAAACACAGATTGCATGAGAGGCCTGAGGCGGCGTCTTTGTATCAGAGCTGATTTTAAACATCGGCTCTGACAGGTGATGATGTTCTGGGTCAGATATAAAGTCTGAACATCAACATGAAAGATGCAGCAAAGTAAAAAAAAAAACAGTCCAATCTGTTAAGCCTCATTAAATTTTTAACAGTGTGTTTAAAAATGAGTCATCACTCGCTCCTGGCTCAGAGACGGGATTTCAGAGATTCATTACTGGAAGACTTAAGATACGAGGAAGTGGGGAGAAAAAAAAAGAAAACTTAAAAACTGCACAGGAAGCAGAAAGATTTTTCTCTAACTTCCGACAACAGAGGTTCTGTTCACAGACCTCGCAGAGCAATTGTTGTTTAACCTCAAGATATCTTTGCTGCAGGCGCGGGCGCTGCTGCTGTCATGTAATTTCTCCCCCGGTCCTGCTCCTTGGAAAGAGAAGGCAAACAACGCGCCGCCTGAATGGTTTCGCTCTCGCACTCAGATGAGGTTGCACATCTGTCACGAGCACTTACTCTCCGCTGTTCTTGCTCCAGCTCACATTCCAGTGGCTGTGACTCAGCGGAGGAGGAGGAGGGACGACTCTGATGCTCAGGTGTCGTTCAGCAACATCTGGAAATGTCCTCGCTGTGGCAGAAACTGCTGGTTTGATGTTTGAATTCTCGGTGCTCAGCTGTGGCGCAGTCAGAGTACACCTGACCACCGCGTCGCAGGCTTTGGCAGATTCAGCCTCCGGTAAAAAAAAAAAACGACTAACACCCACTTTACATCTGGCTTCGTCTGTAATGGGAATGGATACAATCAGCATCCACTCCCGAGTCAAACGACTCTGCAGTGGACACGGGTTTCTAATCGGCTCTGTCTCGGATCAGCAGTGATGGGAATATGACACTCGGGTGAACACGCTAATTTGGCAAGACAGCGAGGTGAGCTGAGGGGAAACGAAGGGAGAAAACAGAAAGGCCAACTCTGTTTACTTAACTTTTAAAAACCTGCTCTCGTTAATTTCGGTGTAAAAGAGGTATTTGTGGAGCGCATACCTCCGCTAAGGCCCATCGCTCATCGAGTGGAACCACATTTAAATCTGCGATACCCAGATCTTGAACCTTATTTCATACTCATAATTATCAGTCCCCTAAATATGCCTCATTATTTTCTTAAACAGCCATGAATTATTCCCTGGGAAATATGTAAAAATCTCTTTAAAAGCTTTGTGGTAATCAGCAGTTTTGTTATTGTGTGTAATCCTGCTGACAAATAAACAAACCAACCAGGAAGCAAAACCTTCTCTTGTTCTACAAACATATCTCAGAGTTTCCACAGGTCTGAAAAGACTTTCTGCACAAATATTCAGCTTGAATCACAACAAACATTATCTCAAAGCACTTCAGGTCAAAACTTTATAATATTACAGGGAAACCCACGATGAGCAGGCGCTTGGCAACAGTGGAGAGAAAAGGAAAATTCACTTTTAACAGGAAGAAACCTCCGACACAATCCAACAGCAACAAGCTGGTGAATTGATACTTCGAATCATTTAAACTGCGTTAATGTCACTTATATAAATCAAACACAAATAACCTTAATTAAAGCACTTAAGAGATTGTCTCTCATTGAAAAACACTGACAATATTGTGAAAAATAGGTTGATACACAGAATTAAAGTCTGCTAATATCCTACTTCCCTGGAAAATAATCTCAAGAAGTGCCAAGACAAACATTTAAGACATTTAATTATTCTTAGAGCATCCACAGTAGTTATATGGTTCAAAACCCTTAAACCTCCCTGTGAGTTATTTAAGTATTTGGTCATTTAATTCAACTAAATGCAAAAGAAAAGGATCCGAGGAGGATTGATTATTCAAATTTGACCGAGTGACATATCTGCCAGTAACAGCTGCAAACACCCTCCAGTGTTAAAGCGTGTGTGGCTCGGTGTGTTTTCCCCGTGAATGACCGGGAGCTGTGAGAGTTTGGCTGTAAACAGTTTAGCACGGATCCTGAATAAAGAGTTTTTCCGTGCATGAAGAGGTTGTTTCTCCTCCCTGTGGCTGCAGCAGCAGGAGGAGGAGGACGAGGAGGAGGAGGAGGAGGAGGAGGAGGCGGCTCCTGATAAGTTACAGGATGACACTAAATTCTCATCTTTCCGAACAGTGTTAGGACGTGAATCTCAACATGCCCCGGGCCAAGCTGCTGTGATAATTCGCCAGGCCGCAGTAAACAAGGCCTTTCTACAGCGAGCAGAGATGCCTCCGGGGCTGCGCGGTGGCGGCGCTGGAATGTCTTGGACGGGGCCGTTTAGGGAACTGTGTTTATCAGTTTGACCTAATTAATACCGCGGGCCAGGGCTGTACAGTCCATGTGCCAAGTCTGAACTTTTACTTAACACACACACACACACATCACTGGAAGAAAGGTCGCTGGCCAGAATGAATTGGGGAGGGGGGGGGAGGTGGCTGCGAAAACGAGGGATAGATGGAGAGAAAGAGTGTTTGGGTTTATTTACTCACACTGTTGATAAGGGCACCAGAGTTGCTAGATGAGAGGATTTGGATGTTAGAGCGGGAGTAAATACCAAAACACAACTCACAGCATCCTCGGCATACTAATAATAATAATTATATTAACCTCAAGCAAAGTGAGAAATATTAGCAAGACACACGGGCTGTGAAAAGTATTCTAGAGGCTTCGTTTTCTTAATAAAATCCTTAAAGCACAGACACATTCTTTCCGCTAACTGCTCTCTGTGCCCACAGACCTGCATATCTCCCTCACAAAACCAGTGTTACAAACTGTAAAGGTGCACGGTGCAAAAAATAATAAAAATCAACGCTACGCCATAATGTGCGATGACAAGAAGCCAGGGCTGGTATTCATCCTCCGGCGCTCGTGAAAGGCGCCCTGCGGAGAGAGAAGAGAGCGTTCTGTTTGGCAGCGTTTAGAAATGTCTCAATGCCTCAGTGTGTGAGTCAGCGTATGACTTAACTGGAGAGGGCACATCCAGTGTGCACCAGTCAGGCAGATACAGGGAGGTGTGAGAGAGGAGGTCAAATCTGCTGTGACAATACAGGAAGTGGAGATCTAGGTACAGTATGGTCCACTGTATTGTTGGACATACCCCGAATATGTGTGGATCAGTTCCAGCTGATTTACAGTCTGTGAAAATCAAGGCTCATCTTTTAAAAAGGTAACACAGGGGAGTGGAGTAAGGACCTGGAACCACATCAGTCGTCGCCATTGTGGAAATGTGTTCAGTGGTTTTTGCGTAATCCTGCTGTCAAACAAACTGACAGGGGAGAAAACTGAAACATCGTCGAAGCAAACTGAGGCTACATTTTGTGATGACCCCTTGATTGCAGAGCCCTTTAATACTAGCGTTAAAATAAAAAACTTCTCCACTTTCAGACCCTGCACGGATTTTTGGAAGGTAAACACCATCACCAAGCCAGATGTGTTTCCTTTACCACGCATGGAAGACTGTGTAGTCTATGTCAGCTCAGCCAAGTATGTAAGAAAGTTTGACTTGCTGAAGGGTTATTGGCAGGTTTCACCGTCTCAGAGGGCCCCGGAGATCAGTGCGTTTAAAACTCCATCTGGACTTTATTCTTACACCGTGTCTGTTTGCGAAAATGCTCCAGCTACCTGTCAAGGGCTCGTGAGTGATTGGTCTCTGCTCCGTCGGCTTGTGCTGTCTATTTGGATGATGTTGTCAACTTTGCTGAAACTCGGGAAGAATGTCGACAGCGTCCATGTGCCCGGTTCAGGAAGAAGAAGAAGGAACAGATGAAGGAACTGGAGCTTTTGACGTAAACTTCGGGCCGTTATAGCTCCACTGTCAGAGCTTCTCACAGAACTACTATGACGTATAGACATATATAAAAGGATTTTGGCTTCATTTCTGGTCATATCCCTCCAACTAGCACCGGGTAGCAATCAACCCATTCTTTGCCGTTTGGAAAAGAGGAAAAACTTCTCCGATCACTTGCACACAGCTGGGCTGTTTTGCTCTTGTTTAGCCAGGTGTCTTTTCAGCGGTGGTGAAGCTGCGGCTGGCACTGCTCTCCCATTTGGGACCAACTCGGTGACGAGGCTTTGCCTGCAGCGCTCCGTCACAGATATGAGAAAAACACCATACAACTCCTCTCTGCATGAGGTCCCGGTGTTGCGGGGACCGGATGACAACACCCACAATGCACGCTGGCACAGGAAGAGAGAAAGGGAAGGGAAATGAGGGAAGGTCGGGAAGCAGCGGAGAGAGTTGATGTAGAAAATCGAGATAGAAAGAAAGCTAAGCTATGCAGCCCTCATTTGCCATGCCTTATTAGCATAACAACGGGTGCTTTCAAGTTAGAATAATAGAGGGCCATCACTCATCATAATGGCTAGAAGCATGGCCGGGGCTAAACCCCATACAATCTGCCACAGGAACCAGGGGAGGCTCGTATAGTAGTCGGTCTGCGGATTGAAGGAGCGGCTAATAGAGGCGTTGGTCTGGGCCAGTGGAGTGAAGCCAGAGGCTACTGGGCAGTTTAACGAGCTTAGAGAAGCCGGTGTTACAAGGGAGCAGCATTAAATTCCACCACAGCTCTCACACTTGATGTTTTCTTAGAAAGCGCTCACACAGCGAGTCACGGCCCAGAGTGACACCCTTCACAACGTAGCAACTCTTCAGCCATGGCATCTCCACCAAGGGCGTTATGCTTTTACCGTCTTCTGTTTGTTTGCGGTTTTGTTTTTAACTATCGTGCAAAAACTACTGGATGGATTTCCACAAATATTTGGTGGAACCCAGTTTGATTTGGCGGTTTTAAATGTGGTTTCTTGGGGGTAGACTTTTTCAGCCAATGTATGGTAACAAATTAGTACACCATTGTTTTAAAATTACAGTTTTTTTATTTTCTCTTTCCCAGGGTACCCCCTAACCCTTAAAAATGAAATCAGAAAGATTCAATTCACCTTTAATTCCCACCTTCAATGCGAATCCATGTTTTTGGGAGAGGTTACACTCCTTAAATTATCCCAAGAAAATGAAGTCTGGATATAAAGTATGCAAAGAGCGACGCGCACCCTTGAGGTAAAGGAATCAAAAAGAAATTGAGAGTCCTGAGAAAGTGTACAAAGGGCTCATTAAATTAAGTAGGTGGAATAATCTTTCCGGGGGAGACAATGAGAAGAAGCTTGTTATTCAGGGCATGAACTTAAGCTACATTTGGGGTCCGTGCACAAAGTCGTATTCAAATGTGTTTGATAGGATTAATTCTGCAGGAGCCAGAGAGTTGTAAGCGGTGACCTTTCAACAGTAGTTCCACCGAGGAGACTAAAAAGAACAAATCACATTTTAATGCCCGAGGACTGAGCCTCAAGTCAGAGAGCGAAGGAGATGCCGAGATGATGGCGTCCCCAATTTTCTTTTCATATTCTTCGTTTCATTAGTCAGTTCTGTCTGTGACGCCTTTACACTGAAGGAAAATAATCAAGAGTAGGATGAGAGAACGGGGGGTGAGGGAGGGAGGGATATTAATGAAGTTGGTGTGCAAACAGCAGGGCAGGAGTGAGGGCAGTGAAGAGCCGGGGCGTTGTGTTAATTGTTGTAGGAAGTCAGACAACACTCGCCGCTCCCACTTCTTAGACGATGTTGCATTGGGGCGGGAGGGAGAGAGGCCACACACTCCCCTGACCTCGGTCTAATTACTGCATACCTAGTGGTGAATAACAGCGATTCTGCAGGGACACATGGACGAGGGAAGGACGGTGCGATGCCAGACGGCTGCCTCGTCCCCTTTGCACCTCCCCGAGGTTCAGAAAGCTGCACAGCATGGCTGGGCTGCCTCAGGGCGATGGGAACTTGTGGGGAAAGCGTGTATCTGTCTGCTCTACATTCTGCAGCCTCTTCATCACGAGTTGCAAATGCGCTCTTCCCTGGCATTTAAATATAGAGATACAGAGGAAGTGGTTTTTTTTTTATTCAATAGAGATCTACACCGAATGCAGATCTCGCAGTAGCCCCGAGCAGGATGAGTTCTCAATCAGCAGTCGAGTCTGAGTTACGCTTTCTACTACAATCGCCGAGTGTCAAACTCAAAC
The DNA here is from genome assembly GCF_022539355.2 of Hippoglossus stenolepis. Classification (NCBI taxonomy): domain Eukaryota; kingdom Metazoa; phylum Chordata; class Actinopteri; order Pleuronectiformes; family Pleuronectidae; genus Hippoglossus; species Hippoglossus stenolepis. Next base: position 14,572,905 of record NC_061504.1, read on the forward strand.
TGCCCTGGGAGGACGGAGTCAAAGAGGCCAGGTTTTGGACACAATATTTTTTAGCTCGCAAGAAGCTCTGAAGCATAAAATCAATGTTTAAAGTAACTAAGCACAAGGGGGGGAAACAACAGCCGAGAGCCAAGGGTTACAGAGAACAGTGCATGGCCACAGAGAGGCCGACAACCCAGACCGTCTTCTGCATTTTACTCTACATCAAAACAAGCAAGTCGGCAGGAAACACAGTAGATCGATATTAACCTCCAACTTTGTACTCAACTCAAACAAAAGTGTAAAAATATATAAAAATATATTACATTTGTAATACAAGGCATAATATCCAAGGTGTAGATCTTTATAATAGAAATAAGAAATGAAGATTAAAGCTTAAACTTCCATGAACTGAATCATCCAAGTTTTTCTTTCAGTAACATTATATTTTGTTTATCATAGGACTAAAACTAACAATTAAATATATTAAGAACCAATATGTTGTTTATTTCTTACCAATAAATAATTAATTAGCTTGTCCAAAGAGGGCCTGAGGAATCGAAAACAAGCACACCTGAGCTCAAACGGAGCAAAAATCAATGAGGATCGATTTGTCTTCGATGCTCTCGAAAACCGTTTTCTCAACCAAACCCACTGCATCACACTGAGCTGTGTAATTAGACTTGAATGAGATTATACGAAAGACACAGGGATGATTAATCTTTTCCAACCTGTAGCATCTTAGACACCAATGCTGCCTTCAAATCAATCAATCAAATCATCAATCCTCAATTTCCTCCATGGTTGTTGACTATTTGCATGGAAACGCACGATCCCGTCGCACTGCATCAATCCTCCACACCGTCATCCTCGACACGACAGCGACACTTTGCAGTCGTGAATGTGTCAACTCAGTCGAGACGGAAAACGTTGAAAGAGCCGAGAAAACTGGGTTTGGATCAGATTTAGAATGAAACGCGCCGACACATTTGAAAGATTAGTCGTCCAACTGCTCGCCAAATTATAAAATGACGATCTCTCTGAGGCTGTGCCAAGTCACAAAGCTCCGTCTTTGAATTTAAAAAAATAATGAATTGACAAGAAGATCTGATCTAAATCAAAGAGTCTGATTATGCAGAAAATATAGATTTAATTACATATGAGCAGGATGTCTTCTGACTAACGTACGTGTTTTATCTGCTTCATGTAGGTCAGGAGATTTATAGTCAAAAAGCAGTTTCTATTCAGAGTTTGAGATACTTCATTCTTTACATATATGTAGGCATTGTTTGACTATAGATCCAAATATTCATGACGATAGATAAACTGATCATCATGTAATGACATGTGTCCGAGTGAGAAGAAGAAGACGAACTAAAACAATTCCCTGAAGAAAACACAGATTTTAAATGTCATGATATTTTAGAATGTGACTATCTGTGACGATCTATGGAACTTTAGTCTGGAGTGAAATCTGAATTTACTTATTTATTTAATTTTATTTAGCTCAAGCAATAAATAAAAACAAAAAAAAGACAAAAATCAAGTTTCAACATTACTTCTTCCTGTTTTGCTCATACTATTCGATTATTGCCATTTATGAGATACATTTAAATTCAATTGGATTTCAATTCTCTATCAATCAAAGCACAGTCTGACTGTGAACTCTGAAAGAAAAAGATCTGATTTAATCTCAGCTGTGTAATTTCATTAGTTTATTTATTTATAGATCAGTCAATATGACAAAAATGAAAAATTATATTTTAGGGATTTGTGCTTAGTACTTAATAAGCATATAAAAATAACTGTTAGCTTCTTCACAACTCATCTGAATATCAGACAATAAGACTGAGGTGACGATTTAATCTCATTTAAATTTTCTGTGAAACACTATAAAATTTCATTATTTTTCAAGCACATTAAATCAGGCCTCATTTGTCAAACAGCAAATCTTATCACTGTATCCTCCGTCACTTCATTTCAATAATAAAGCAGCTATGAAAGTAATTTCACTCTAAATATCGCACGACTGGAAACAAAACAAGATGTGTCGGAGGAGAATGAGCTGATGTGTCCCACAGACGAGCGACAGAACTGCTGCGGTTGTCAGTTGAATTTAAAGCAGAACAGCACCTGTCAATGCTCTTTCCTTCCCTCTCCTCCTCCCTTCTTCCCTTCCTCTCTCTGCATCTGCCGAGCATCAGGGCTCTCTCTCTCTTTCTCTCTCATGGCCAGCCTGTCTTTCACAGAGAGAAAAGGCATGAATAATGTCTGCGAGCTCAGGGACAGACAGACGGAGTCGGTTTCCTCATCTCCCGAAACCTACGTGAACACGCCGCTCTCGCTTCCCACAGGGGGAAACGGGATGAAATAGGCGCGAGTGTTAGCGAGACGGAGAGAAATGGCGAGAGAAAGGCGAGGGCGAGAGGCAGCGGTGCATATGTAAAAAAATATATATATAATAACTCCCAGGAGGTGAGGATGTGAGTTGCCTTGAAGCGGCTGGAGGTGACCTCGCTGCAGGCACGGCTGGCAGGGCAGGGTGGGCGGAGGGAGGCCGCCAAAGGGAAGCTAAAGGCTAGTAGAGACTTGACAGGAGTCCCACAAGAAGACAAAACCATCCACTTGTGTAAGGGACATACGTGGTCAATGCATGGACGCTTTAACACGCAGTGACCGTGGCAGGTTTTATTGAATGGACACGATAATAATGCGTGTCATCGTTCCGTGTAGGGTCCGTCCTGCCCGGCGGTTAATCAATGTCTGGTTCCCAGTGTTAGTGCAGACGCTTCATCTTGTCAGAAACTGCTGCTCGGTCACTTCTGGGCTGCACATCTTGCTTCTAACAGTGTAAACGCTCGATCAATACATCAGCCACACATTGTGTATTTATTTATTTTTTTACATGTATTCAAATGGTTGGCTACAGAGTAATGTGAATAATAATAGAAACTCTTGACACCTACAGGATTTTGAACAGTTTCAGCTCTTTGCAAAAGCAGCTGTAGTATCATCCAAGGTTTTTACTGGAAATTCTAAAGAGCTAATTCAACATTTTGGGGCCTTCTCGCCTGGAATAAAACAAGTTTGTGCTTTAGGTGTTAAGCTAAAACCAGAACATGTTACCTTAGCTGAGCATTAAGGCCAGAACAGGAACATACACTGAAGTCCAACTTGATTTACAGACAACTAGATCTCCAGCAACAACTCCAGCCAATCAGAGCACAGGACGGGGTGAAGGTGGTGAAGGTGACCCCTGATTTTTTACACTGCAGAAGTCTTGAATCAGGGAAATCAAGCAATAACGATGTGTTGCAGGGACAAGGTGACACAAACTCAGTGCAGCTGCATTAACTGCATCAGGCTCTGGTCGGTTTCAGAAAGAAAGAAAGTACCCATTGTGTTTGAGTCGGGCTCGTGTAGTTTCCGCCAGGGGATTGGACAGAACAATGCAAAGCTGCTCTCTATTCTTTAAACTGATGTCCACTGAAGCATCTCCTCCAGCTTGATGTGTGTGATGTGTAGTTTCAACTTGGCTTAAGGGCAAGGAACGGCAGAAACACAAATTCCTAACATTGCGCTCACGTCATAATACCTTCCAGACTACAGCAGAACTGACCTGGAGAAATAAGGACAACACATCTAGCTGTTCAAGGTAAGTGGGTGAAGAACATGTCTGACAAGAGACTCACACAACCTTCATTGATGGCGCTCCGAATCCGAGGAAAGTGAATGAAGCGGTAATGTAGCAGATGCTAACTGGTCAATGTCGTAAATCGTCTCGTTGAGCGTAACGTCGCAAATACTTACAGGAAGGTATTTCACGATGATTGAAAAGGCATAAATCTAATGGAACTACATCTATTGCTGTTCCTCCTTATGTCAAAAACAAAAGACAAATGACATGGATACATTTTTTTACCCCATAATCACATTTTTAGGGCTACAGCTCCCGTCTGAACTACCTCACCAGCGCCCCCTACCTAACCTGGAAGATGTGAGAGTCCTACCTATATTAGATATTCTCCTTAAGCAGCATGTTTAGTCATTTATTCTTCAAGCTTTGTGGCTCGATTAGCAGTAAAATAAAGAAATCCATCTTGGTCCAACCCCTAATCCACTCAGAAACACCCAAATGGATACAAATGCTCCTCTTCATACACCCACACTCGACCATGTAGAAGAAGAAGACAAGACTATTTGATCCTTGCCAAGAGACGGGGCAGCGAAGGACAGACCGACCAGCGCGGCTCTCTTTAATCGCCCCGTATCGATCGCTCTACTTTTTTTGGTGAATCAGCAACAACTAGTGTGGGCCGAGGAGTTTTCTTAATATTCCCATCTCTCCGTGAGCAGGTCAGACAATTTCACCCTCCCCGGTGCCTTCGCTCCAAAACACCTCATTTAGAGCTCCTTTATATTCATACAGTTTGAAGGTAGAAGAAGAAATATTAACTTTGCTCTGCACGAAATGTGAAATCTTTCAGAATCCCCCCTCCAACAAAATCTCACAGCATCCAGGGGCTGCACCAATAAAACTTTGCAGGTTGCACAACAGCAGTCCATCGGCGTATTTTCTGATTCATCACAGCTTCAAAACCACAATCCCATGTTTACACTGGTTCATCATCAGCCTACGGGGCTGCTGGGTCGGCAACACCTCTATTTGTGGCTTTGTTTATCTAAAATAAAAGAGGCCCAAAGGAGGCTGGAAAAAACACGGCTCTACTTGCAAGAAACATAAAACTTAAGCAAAGGTGACAGCCCTGATTTGTTGCAGAGATCAGAAGAATCAGCTTCTTTGGGACGAAAGAGCCGTCATCGAGTCTTGACAACGTAAATCACAGGTGACATTTTATGATAAATGAGCTTTCCTGTTAAACTAAAGAACACGACTCCGGTGTCACTCAGCTAAAACTGTGTACGTGTACAGTACGACTTAAATAAATCATCCACTATCTCGAGCTGGAAATACAATACATGCTACTGATGAGTCAATGTCCAGAAAACACCAGCTGAGAGGATTCAAGGTGTCGAGTGAACAGCTGAGTCGTTCGCTGACTTTGTCTCGTTTCATTACAGATTCTAAAAGTTAAAAAAACTGTCTCGTTAATTGTTGGCTTCCTAAAATCGTCAATCAGTTGTCAAGCTGTTTGACTCCCACCACATCTGCACATGTAAACAGACCCATGCAGACAAAAGGAAACGTTTGATGTTCAAGTGTTACACAAGAACGAGATGTTTAATCCTGCCTCATTTAGTACAACAAGAAAAAAAAAAGATATTTCGGCTGAAATATGTTTGACTATCTAGATTTTCCTGGAGCGAAATATTACAGTTGTTCATAATCCTAATTAAGCTTTTTGCAAAAGGTACAAAAACATACATTAACTCAGGAAAACCTACAGAGACACACAAAGACCACAGATATAAAGGAGCATTCAAATTTGCCACTTTGTGGGACGGACGGCGACAACAACACAGTCTCATTCATCTATAGTTTAGTATAATGAAAAGGTAAAGGGCTCCTTTCTATTCAGAGTTTCTTTATGCTCCAAATACCATTTATTTATAGAAGTTAGATAATGGAGAAGAAGGTCATAAATATTTCCACCACCTCCTTTCACCGTTAAAAAGAGGGAAACAGCAGTGGAGAGACACTCACCGATACATTCAGTTAATGTTAATTCACTGCTACGAAATACAAACACACACCTGTATATAGTCTGGTATCCGTGTTTAGACGTGTTCATGTTCACGCAACACAACTCGACACACATGTAAGGGCACAGGCAAGAGTTTGCAGCTTTTCCGTTTCTTCCACTTGGCACAACAGATGGCTGATGTTGACAAGGAGAGGACGACGTGCGTGTGTCTGTGTGTCTGTGTGTGTGTGTGTGTGTGTGTGTGTGTGTGTGTCTTATCATTACCTGTCCCCAGAGGTGAGCCTGGCAGTCAGACAGTGTAACAGAGGCAACGACAACAGGTTCTCTCCACCAAACCTCTGTCAAGCATGATTGGACAGCATGTGGTAAGTGGTGCTACGGCTCCAGGGATACACTCATACTGTAAACACACGTACAACGTACACACACACACACACACACTGGCTGATAGCTGCTTTTTTTATGCACGTGTGTGTGTATGTGTGTGTTTCACACTCTCCGTGTTGCACTTGCTGTTGCAGCTTAACACTCTCAATGGGGCCCTGACAAGAAGACGGATGAGACTGACTGCACAGAGAATCGTTACCGCACTCCCACGCAACAGTGTGCGTCTGACTCAACACAACTGCACCGGGATCGCCCCGTCCCATCTTTCATACCCCCAACAGACCAGTGACCAGTCCAGACTCATCATCACTCACATCAGTCATTCCATTACTTGGGCATGCGCCATTGACTTGATGGTGTCATAACACACCGCTTTCCCCTTGAGCTGCGCCGGAGAGCGTGTGTGGTGTCGTTTTACGATTCCTTCATTTGCTGTGTGGATTGTATTTTGTGCTCAGGACTCCTGTCAGCCAGACGCTGTGATCCCTGGGTCCAACACGGCCGACCTTAACCTTCAGCTTGAGCAAACACCAGCTGATGGCGGATACATTATTTCATCCTACGTATTTTCTCTGAAACACAGCTTCCAGCTACAAAATGCTAATGCTATGAAGCCTCAACTTTTAATCCAACGCAGATGAGAAGTCCTGCAAGTGCTCAGGAGAAAAGAGCAAATTCAAATATTTCCATGACAACTGGCAAACTCCATTAGCAGAGGATGATCATGTGATATTAGAGAAAAGCTGCAGCCCAGCTACTCCTCTGGGAACAATTAACAGCTCTGCCAATTCCAGGGCCGCCCGTACAACACTTGAGATATTTCACCCTTGAGAGAAGCCTCCTGTCAGTCGGGGCTGACGGGTCATCTGTCGAGTCACGGTGTCAGCGGGAAACAACCTTTTAACTCTGGCGTTGGCAGCCATTTCTGTGTCCCCGTGCCCACGCGGCTGCTGCCACGACTCCCACAACACCAGCTTACACTAAGTGGGCACCCAGCGAGCACACTGATTGCCTTCGGCTGACCTGGAAATGTCTGCTCTTACCTGCACCCGGCGCCACTCGACGAGGCTTAATCAGAATACGCTTCTCAGCCGCACACGCAGCTGCAGCGAGAGCTTCGCACTATACTGGCACTGAAAGATGCAGTGACAGCCTCGGTAGCCGGCTGCATTAATCCTTCACTGGAGCTGAAATATAAAAACTGAACTGGGGCATTACACTGTGTGCGTGAGAGAGGGAGCGATGCAGGGGAAAGAGCAGGGAGTGAGATGTAAAGCTATTTTATCTGGATGTTTTGGCAGCAGCGTTTATGAATTACAGGAAAAAGATTTGAATTTCGGCTCCTCGTGCAGATTATCCAAAAGGTACGACTGAGTGACAAGAGAATGGATTTGTTACACTGGTGATGCTTTTTTACGAGCGGCTTCTTATTGTTCATATGCTATCTCGCAGCTTTATGTACACCTGGGGGATTAAATGATATCCACTCAGAGGCAGATAACTGTTGCATCATCCTTTTGCTGGCACCAGAATCTTTGTTGAAAACATTTTATTTTTACCCAGCGTCAACGTGATGCTGATACCTCCACCACACTGTGTATTAAAAACACAATTTTATTATTCCATTCTTTTATATGATATTAGTATTATGCATTATTCAGTCGGGTGTTGGAGAAACACGAGGGCATCTTACTTCATGAGATTACCCAGCCCTGCCCTCTCTGTCATTTCAATGGAGCCTGGAAACCAAATACACACAAGCACAACACACTAAACGCAACAAAAGGTAAAACCAATGCCAACAGAGCTGTAAAATCCTGTTTGCGAGTTCCACATAACTCCTGTGCAGTGTTTTGGCCTTGACTGGACATTGTGGATCATATTTCATCATCTCACCAGTATCTGAAACAACACGCCGCCAAACCAGTGCAGCTCTCTCCATCGCTTTTGGTTTGGATTCATGCTTCGCTTCCTTTTTGGGGACCACTGCTGTTATGTTAATATTACAAACAGGAGAAAAAGGATTCCTGGCCTCTCTAATGATTTCCCGCCCTTGTTTTGTCACTCGCCCAGAATTTGCTGCCGACCTTGCTTTGCAGTTTGAAATACTGCCCCACTGTTCATGGGCTTAATTGCGATCTTGCAGGATACACTGGAGGACGTACACAAGCAAAACTCCAAGGGAACACATGAAAATGTCATCAAGCAAAAGTCTATTTCCAAGCATATATCAAATTTAGCAAAAAAATGACAACTTTGACCTTCGCTGTCATCAACTCTACAGGAGCCACAGGAGCTGGTCTCATTTCCATCCTTACATTATCCACAATGTCTTCATCTAATGAGAACTCTCTGTGTCACTGCGCCCTATGTTCTCCTACACACCCATCATTGTTTTGTGGCGATCCTAATTACGTCCTGCAGGGCCGGCCTGATTGCTGCTGGCAATCTAATCCTCACTTCGGAGACTCGTAAAAATCCTAATATTGTGTACGTGCATGTGTGTGCACATAAAAGTGGGGATGGTGCCCAAGGTTTTCGGATGACATGAGAAATGAAAGTCATATTACCTCACATGGGGAAATGAAGTGCATGCATGCATAAACATGAGTCCTGATGACTTTAATAGAAAAGAAAGTGTAAATCATGATCTGGGTCTTGCAGAGAAGACCATCATGAAAGTTGGCAAACCAGAGAGCAAGTGACAGCTCTTTTAAAAGATGCAACATTAGTGAAGCAGCAGACCAATGCAAACGTGATGCATTATTCAGCAAGGCCATGAACAACCTTTGGAGATCAACCATGCACATACAATGGTCAGTGACCCCCCCTCCCTTGGGAAACGAAGCCACTTTTATGGCGTCTTATTGAAGCGTAGCTGATCCATTGCGACCCAGTATCGTGCCCCATATTCCTGAAGTGTTTCTTTCGGTGACGTCCTCGAATGGAAAATCTACCAGAGCAGAGTTGAACACATTTTTCTAAGTAACCATGGATCAAATTGAAGCTCACCAAGCAGCTATTCACTGAGAACAAAAACTTTTGTTTACAGCCGGGTTTGAACAGAACCTTCGCCTTATCTCAAGTACACCGCCAACGTACAACGCCAACAAACAGCTCACAGAACTGAAAACACTATTACCCCATCATTATCATTGGTTATTCACTCCTGAATCATAATTTAGACTATAAATGCAGCAAATTTTCCAAGTTCATCCAATACTGCGAGAGAAAATGAAAATTTTCTGCTTACAGGCGTGAACAGTTCTAGCAAGAGACGGCGTTTATTTAAATCTGAGGCCTCCTCCCTAAGTGATTTGTTTACCATCTAAAAGACTGAGTGGGAAATCAATGTCAAACACAAGGACAACGAAGAAAAGCTGATGAAATTGATTAAAAAGACACTGAAAAGGTTCATTCAAGTTTCCCAACAGTAAAATACTTTCTATAGCTTTTATTGTAAGCATCACAGGAAGTCTGCTACTACATGACAGCACCCAGCTATGCAATGGTCCTCCAGCAAGTAGGAATATTTGATGTTTCTTTGTCAACTAGTCAGTCACACTAGGTCGTTGTTTTGTCATGAAGTCCTTTAACCGTAACAACCATACATGCATGTTGTTTGTCCCGAACCTCTGTTACGACCCAGAGGAGCGTCTCCTGATGTGGTGCCCCTGCAGAGGTGCACACTGTAAGTCTTCAGCCGCTTTAAGATGTGTATTAACTTGTTGTTGTCTACGCCTATAACATTTCTAACACGTGACGGAAACAGACATTTTACCGACATTTTCCAGAGTTCAAGCTGTAAACGGCTTCATGGAATGTCCACAGTTTGGTTAGGTTTAGAAAAAGGTCGTGGTTTGGGTTCATACTTTGTCAGAATATTAAACATGGGGTTAAAGTTGTCGAATGGTCTCGGATAAAAGAAACAATATTGTCTGATAAATTCAAATGAGACAAGCAGCGTCTGTGAAAGACTTTTGTTTAGTCCGTCCATACAACCCCAGCCTCCTCCTAACAAGGACGTTGTCGCTCTTTGTGCTGCCTCACTCGACTTCCTCCTTCGCTCCTGTCATAATTACTACAGCTGCTGGAGGTCACCTCACAATAAAACCTAACTGAGGGTTGTAATAAGCTGCTGGCACAGACAACCTATGGTGCCCAGGATTTTAATGTGCCTTCACTGAGAGGAGAAAAATATCTGATATTGAACTTGCTGCTGTAAGGACACAGCGAATGTGCGTTTCTGCTTCATAATATTTACTTAATATAAACATCAATCATATCAAAAACAACTTGACACTGTAAACAGCCAATCAAACAAACAAGCAGAGCAAGGGGAGAATATCAATCACCGGGTTATAAATATTTCATGAAATTATCGTAACACATTAGATTGATAGAGGCTTGGCCGCCGTTTTGAATAAATCCCTGGTGTGGCGCTGGATCGCACCCCCACACCGTCACACACATACAAACACACGGGCTAAGACTTTGATCCAAAGCCTCTTACAGGCTGATTTTTCACCCCAAACGAGAGGCCGCAGATCCTCCGCTCGGCTCACAATGCAAGACGGCCAGTGTCATTAGCCGCGAGGATCAAAGCCCCGGACGACCAGAGGAGTGTGTCCGTGACTTAAGAGATTTACGACCACTGGACACAGTTGACATGCATTAGATGGAGTTTGAAGTTGGTGCAAGTTAGAGCTAATTTACATGACATCTGCTATTTTTAAATGGAAGCGGCATCAGAGGTGTTCCCCGTCTTAGCATCCGCTCCAGCACTGTACTTCCTGCTTGAACGCACACCCCCATAATACTCCTAAAGGGACTTCTGCTGTGGCATTCAGTAGTGAGTTAAAATGACCTTATCATAATTTATGGTATTTTTCATTTCCTGTGACACCACTATAATGTTGAAATAGGGAGTCTGGGATTTTGCTCTAATATTTATACAATATCCTTTCCAAATCCAATTTAGTCCACTCAATGTAGCACAAATTGGATAATAAATATTACGGACTTAAATGCCCGCTTTAAAAATGTATGTACACAAGGGTAAGTGTGTGTATTTTTGTGTGTGTGTGTGTGTGTGTGTGTGTGTGTGTGTGTGTGTGTGTGTGTGTGTGTGTGTGTGTGTGTGTGTGTGGTTCAAAGGTGAAACTGAAAATGTAAAACAATTTTCTACTTCCTGAGGACAAAACAAACTACTTGTTACCTCAAGTAACCCGGAGGATGCAACACGGCAACGTATTAAACATCAGATTTATAAAAGAAGTTCACAAGAAAGAAACTTGTCATTTTTTACCTTAAGAATTACATGACAACAATGTTTTTTTAAGTCAATCACAGAACTTTCAATTGCTTTAGATCTATGTACATTAAAATATATAAAACATGCACATTTTACAGTTTTGTGTGAGTGCGTGTGAGACAGACTTGGTACAATTTCAGAAGAGCTTCACTATAAAGCGCAATCCAATCTAATCCAGTAATCTAATCCAATGTTTATGTCAGTGGTATTAAAGGCAATCGGGAATTCTGTAATCTTGACATTAAGAAACAGGATTTTCTTTAGTACTATAAATGATATTGGTTATGTAGGAGTCTGAGAGTATTGAAGCAATATTTATACACTGGAATGTGTATTTTCTGACTTGTTCAAATGTAACACACGCCTTCAAAAGTCAAAACTACACAACATAGCAGCAGAATCAACAAACTAAGGATTAATAAACTTCCTGCAACACTAATAATGGAAATAATGTGAATGTCTGACCACAGAAGATTTGAAACACTAAGAAACACTAAGAAGTGTTATATTAATATACGTGGTCCGTGCATTGACTTTTATTTTCTGAATCAATCACTGGGTCTAAAATCGATCACGACCCAAATCCCAAAATATACAGTTTACTATGATAGAAAACCTTTGAAAATCTTGTTCAAAATTCAAAAACTTCTGATCTTTTCTACTTTAAAAAACTAAAATGTATCAATTGCTTTGGATCTATACATCTATTACAATATGAAAATATAGAACATGTATGTTTGACTGTACATATTTTCATGTACTATTGATCTGTTTTTGTGTATTATAAATGATATTATTGTGGGAATATGGGAGTATTGCATTCCTCACCCTGGAATGTGTATTTTCTGACTGTCTGAAATGTAACACACCCCCTCAAAAGCCCCAAACTACACAACACAGACACAACACGAGCAGAGAACGTGCATCTACATGAATAAACTTTAAACACCAACAATAATCATAATGTGAATTCACGGGGATGGAGACAATAACAAACAAGGAGAAAAGTTAAGTGCATGTGTGGGTTTCTCGAGACAATAGCTCCGCTGTCAAAACGCAGAAAAGCTCCGACGCTTTCCCCAGAAACCAGAGAAAACCAGACGGACACGAGAAGCGGGGACACGCGGGGAAAGTTGCTGCGGGCTCTCACCTTGTTTGACGCACTTGAGTCGCACCGGGTCCTTGCTGTGTTTGACCACGGCGTGCACGTCCCGGGTGGTGAGCCCGGCCACCGGGGTGTCGTTGACTTCCAGCAGCAGCTCGTCCTGGAGCAGCCTGCCGCTGTGGCACGCCGCGCCGCCCGCGGGGAGCTCGCCGACGACGGGGAAGAGTCCATGCTCCGCGCCGCCCTGCAGCTCCAGCCCCGGCCGGCCCTGCTCGTCCCTGCGGAGGACGCTCTCGTGGACTTTGCCGGTCCAGTGGTTCTTCCTCCGCTTCAGGCTCCTGGACATGGCTCCGATCACATGAGTGCGGCGGCGGTGGGAGAAGTTTTCTTCGGTCGCTCCGTTGCGCGGTTCCCCCCCCCTCCTCCCACCACCCGGTGCCGCCGCCGTGAAACACCGGAATGTGTCCGGTTTCAACAGGGAACCACAGTTGTTTCCATGTCAGCGCGCACACACACTCTCACACGCACACTTATATATATATATATATATATATTTCTATTTACACACACATACACACACGCGCGCGCGCACAGCAGCTGGATCATCAGTCCGCGATAACTGAGAGCTGCTCAACTTGTGGTGCCTTCATGTGCTGCCTCTCATGTGGGAATTCACACCGTCAAAAGTATGACACCCTGAGCTGACTCTGAACTCCGGAGATCATCAGCAGTTTCTCTCGAGGAGGTGCATGAGTGAATGCAGAGGGAGGACCCTAAGGCCGCTTTCAGACACGACCTCCGGGTAAAATCCGGAGAATTGGCTCAAGAGTTTAACCCAGAGTTTTCCTTTCACACATGCACAAAGCATCGGGAGGTGGAGCAGCCAGGTGGAGTATTACAGACATTATATAGGAGGAAAGAAGGATAAAGTCTGTAGAAACTGCAGCATGTCTCATTCTGACATGGTCACACATGCACCTCCTCTGGATAAAACCCTCCGGAGGATCTCCTGCCGTGTTCTCACATCAGCTCATTCGGACATTCTCCGGAGTTCCTACCAGGGGGCTGATTGGAGAAAATCCAAATTGTGCAAACATCCCGCCAAAGTTTATGTCTGAAAACGAAATAGGGCTGTTTCCTGACATGCACTAAACTCCGCATAGTCTCCTGACATTCTCCTGAAGGGCTGTATGTAAGAATGCAAATGTCAATATCTCGCAATGTTAAAGAAAGTGAAGAAAAACCCAGAGATCCGAGTTCTTCCTCGGGTCAGACTGGTAACAAGAAACAAACAAATATGAACATGACCTCCTTGTTGGAAGTTAATATATCAGCTGGTTTTCAGATACTTAAAAGTATAATTTGAGCTCAAGCATATAAATATGTCTGATAATTAGTTTCAACAAATCAATTAATCAGTACAAAATTGTCCTTTTTATAGTTTGGCTGCAACACTGATTTTCTAAGATGCCAAAATAGTTTCAATCCATCAAGCGTTAGTTTATAAGGCATCAATAAAAAAAACAAAAACAATAAAAGCTCATATGAAAAAGTTTTAAAACTGATCTGGGCACATGAACTAAGGAACTGCGTTCAAACGCCTCAAGGAGAAGTTTTCAAATCCCAAACTTTACAAAGTACACAACTTTACGAAGAGTACTTAAAGGCAGCATCCAGCTCGAACCAACCCAACTGACCCGGATGTGAAGGCTGGATGAAGAGGAGGAGGAGGAGAGAGAGGAGGAGGAAGAGGAGGAGGAGGAGAAGAGAGGCAAGGTTTTCCCCAAATCCAGCTTTCCATGGAAGAAGAGAAGAGAAGACAGGCAGAGGGACGGTGTTTCCACAGAAATGGCAGCAGAGCAGAAATAACGAGGGTTTAAATACCAGAAAATATTTCTCTTCTCTGTGACTTTTGCCTCCAGACACTTCACATGATAAAAGCAGTGATGCCAGTAAAGAATTATCAAACCATAACTTGTAATCACTTGTTTCCAGACTCCTCCATCATTTACTTCTCCTTGAACGTGGACCAACATCAGCGTAATGGATGTTGTCCACTTTTCTCTGGGGGGTCAAGGACCCACAAAGGTTGAGTCCAAGAGCTTGGAAAACATATTGTCATTAATATTATTGTAAAATCTTTGGATGAACTTGAAGATTTTATTCCTTTGAACGCCCTCAAAGTCTTTGCTAAATGAAGCGTTGGTGTTTTATGAAACACTTTCGAGGGCGGCGAGCGTTTCTCCGTCTCCTTCGTGACGATGTGGAGATTTCAAGGCATATTTTTCATTCGCCTGTAAGAGTTTTGTCATGTGCAAGAAGAAAGGGCTCCAGAAAGGAAAATCCCCTGTGTTTATCTCAAACTGGAGGAACGGGGACAAATGGCGAGCGAGTGTAATCCGACTTCAAACAAAAAGGTTGGGGTTTTTTTTCTTCCCAGGGTCGACATGTTTAAAACTTTCAATCGGCTTTGTGACGTCACTCAGTCGCCGAGCTCGTTCCCAGTAATGATAGTTTGCTGCTTTACCTCCACGACGGTATAGATGCACGGCGATAACAGCAATTCCTCGAGTTATCTGTCAGAGCACGTTAATCCTCCTGCAGCCATTAAATCGTGTTTTTCTCATAACAAACGAATAATGAGTTGAGATAAGTGCACTTGTTTCCCACACAGAGGAACGATCAGTGTGTCATTACCATCGGGTCTCGTTTATTCTGCCTTGTTTTTCTGTTTTTGGTTTGTTTTTCTGCAGGATGACGCACAGAATTTCACGAAACCTGAAGGATGGGACAAGGACCAAGAAAGAAGTCATTCCACTTTGGACAAATAGGCGGCTGCAGGATTTGAAAAAAAATCATTGTCTTTGCTTTTCTAGGAAATTATATAAAATGAGCGATGTGGTCCATATTATTTTCAAGTTCTATATATACCCTAACCCCTATATATACAAGTTCTATATATACTTATCTGAATCTCTCACAGATATATTGGTATCTGATAAACGATGCATCAAAAAGGTGCATTTCTCAAACCTGAAGGACAGTTTGAGAAAAAGGTTTAACTTCCTTCTTGCTGAGAGTTAGATAAGAAGTTTGATATCACGCTCAAGCCATGAACCTTAAACATGAAGCTGGAGAAGCCAAACTGCTTCACCCCATTTCTCGTATTCATCCTTAAATGCTAAGTGAACGAACATATTTCCCAAAAAACGACAAACTATTTCTTTAAAAATGGAAATAATATCATTTTAATTGGAACATTAAATTGTGAAATATCCCCCTGATTGATTAACTTCCCAGATTTCCAGAGAAATACCACAGACATGACCTCAGTGTCTGCTCCAGGCCTGCAACTCGGTGTATTGAATCTTTTATGCATCTTATAAAACAGAAAAATCAGTAATCAAGACGACAGAAGCCACTTCAATGCTGCGTTACAATCAATTTCTCCTCAGAAAAGCAATTTTGCCGCCCTCGAGTCGTGAAGACAACAAAGCTGCAAACAAGGCATCGTTCTCTCCTCCTCAGCGACATTTGGAGAAGTGCATTCCAGAGGTGGAGGGCAAATTAAAAAAAGGAGAAAGAATCAGGGAGTATTTTAACAAGGGCAGGAATTCTGGAGGCAGTGTTTGAACAAGGCCAGGAATGCTCTGCGCGTGGCAGAATGAGTGCCGGGGAGGAGAGGAGCATATCAACAGCTGAGGGAATGAAAGGACTGGAAAAACAGAGCGGGATTAAACTGTGTAAAATATGCTGGGTCGGCTCGGGCCTGGCACAATGAGCCGGCGAGCGTGGGCCGATGAGAATTCATTCCTATTAAACACCAAGTACGTGTTAAGAGATTTTCAACCTTCCTGTTCGTGTAGCCGTCACTTTCCCTCAAAATGTGACACGCGGCACAAACGCAGCAGCAGCAGATTTCATATGGCAGGAAATGACTCCGTTCAGCCCATCAGTCACTTCCACGCGACCAGATGGGAGTTCATCGGCTCTGCCAGTGATGCCGCCCCAGGGATTGCCACACTTGCCCCGCTACATGATGTAATGGTTACGATAGGCCCCATTGCAGGATAATTAAAGCTGGTCGGGAATAAAGCGGAATCACCCGACGATGGTTTCCACTGCGGACGACAGAGGAAGTTTATTATCCACTTTGTTTTAGAGCTAACGCAGCCGCTCCGGCTCCAACGAGCCATTGTTTGCGATAAGGCTGCTCGTTTTTATACTGTCACGCTCGATGCAGAGCGATTGAACAGAAGCGGCTCTTTCCAAACCCTCCGTGTGGTCACTTCGTGTTATTTACCTGTTTATTCCGCTGCCATCTGCTCGACCTTGCAGCCCAGGACAGGACGGGTGCAGTCCTTCTTGTCTCCTCTACAGCTTGACCCCCGAGGGATGAAGGGGCTGCCAACAACTTCTCTGGCTTTACCGGAGCTGGCAGAGGAAAGATGAGAAGCTGGGGACATCGTACAAGGTTAGACAACGTGGAGGCAGAAGAGAGAATGTGGCAAAGAACCTATATGTTCATGTTCTATTCCTTCATTGCTGAACTTCATGGTTTGGACCATTGACTGCAAATAAAGATGGACGATGTGTCTCCACTTAATCCCATTAAGCTTTCACTTTTGCATGATGCGTAACTAGCGGCTAGTCCGACACGCCCCCCCCAACAAAGCCAAGTAGAGTGAGAGCGGAGTCCGACATTTCCAACATGTTCTGGAAGCAGCTGGCCAATCAGAGCAGACTGGGCTTTATCAGGAGGGGGGCCTTAAAGGGACAGGAGCTGAAACCAAGTGTTTCAGACAGAGGCTGAAAAGAGGAGCTGCAGCAATCAGACACTCTGACGAAAGTGATGTGTTTCCTGAACTTTAGAGCATGTAAACATTTACAAGTAATAACACAAATTAAAATGATCAACCTGAATATGAGCACAACACGTTTCTTTTATAAAGAGCCAGGAGTATAGGGTACATATTGTACAGTGAGCAGTAGCCTCCTGCTGCTTCCTGTCCGTTGATGAATTGGTCTCGATGCTCTTAACAACGCTACCAATAAATCACAGAAGCTCCGGGTGAGATCCGGGGCCTCTTTGCACCAGGTTTGATTTGATTGTCCTCTGTGTGATTGTTACTGTGTTTTACCTTCAGTTGTGACCACTCTCGTGATTGTCTCCTCCCTGCTCTGCTTTCTGATTTGTAATTATTCATGTCCTTCCTGTGGCTTTTCACACGGGCGGATTCAGGCAGGATTCTGGTGTCGTCTGGCTCCCAGCGGGATGCCACTTCACAAGTCGCTTCCCCGACATCCAGTGTCCTCACCTCACCTCGCCACCGCCATTCTCCTCGTCCTATCAGCTCAGGCAGATAAGTACCTTTTCCCCCAGCATGGGCTTTTAACTGCCTCAGAGTCCCTGAGCTCTGCTCTGGCAAAAACACCCGCTCGACTTTCCTCTCGCTGGGGGAAAGTTACATTGGCACTATCACAGTCCGTCATCTGTTTTCACCTCGTCGCTCTTCACATCATCCATCATCCATCAGGGGGGGGTAACACCATGGCCGTGCAATCAACAGGATGACGGCTTGATAAGACTTCCACAAGCTGCCTCTCATATCCCATCACAAAGAGATGGGTCAGACTAGAAGACAGCGGCTCTCCGTCTGTTCGAGATTGTGTCTGATATTTCCTGGGAAGAAAAGCGATTAGATCAGTATCCACATTCTGTCACGATAAACCTTTACTCGCTCATAAAAATGTTGGATTGGTTTAATAATACTTTGTCTGCATGTCGTATTTCGGACGAATGGGAGAATAAAGCCGGTGACAAGTTTTGAGACATGTTTATTCTTATGTTCCTCAAAAGCAGGAAGGTGTTGTAGATCTCGCTCTGTACGAGTCAAGGGGTTCGGTTTTAAGGCTCAATAAAAGCACACACACACACACACACACACACACACACACACACACACACACACACACATATATTCCTCTGCATATTGACAAAGACACTGTTATTAATCATCTTTAAGAAAAATATATTTGACTCGTATTTAGACTTTTTAGTTTGGCTTATATCCCACAGATTATGAGCTATACAGCAGTCAGCCACCAGGGGGCGATCAAGACCCTTTGGTGTCACTTTTGGGAAACCTTCCTGTCATGTATCTGTACACACAGTGTATGCTTCAAACGTTTGCATATTTTTGTATATGCAACTCTTCTTTAACGGCGATGCTTGACTGTGGGTGTTTCATCACACTCTTGCATAATCCCAAATTTAAATCAGGCAACTGGCAGCATCCTTTTTTTAATCCAGCATTCAAACACCAGAGAAGTATGTATTAAATAACCCCGACAACAGCTGAGACAGAAGGGGCATCCAGAGTTCGTGCAGGGGGGGGGGCCTGAGAGGTCAGCGGCATCGAACACACACCGACTGGCACCTCTGTGAAGGCTTCCTACAGAAAGTTGGTCTTTATGTTTAAGAAATAGCAGCAGAGCAGAGTTGAAGAGGTTAGCAGTATCCTTCGCATTAATATTCAGACCTTGCAGCGATACAAGCGTCGTGCCCCTTTGCCCTCCCCGGACCCTGTTTTGCCCACAGTGGAGGAGTTTGTGTTTAAAGACAGATCTCTTCGCCTCCAGCTAATGGACTCCGCCGAGCCTCGCTCCGTGATTGGACGACCCCAGGCGAGCTTCTCCCAGAGGCCTTTTTGGGTATTCTGCTCACAAAGCCCCGTCTAAAGACCCCCATTGATCAGCGGCTCCTTAAGATCCTCTCTCCTCGTTTAGTGAGGAGTCACTGTTACATCACTGCCACGGCAAAATGGATAAATGCTCATCTGATTTACGAGGCACTGGCCGGCTGAGGGCAGAAGTGACTTCCTCATCTTACAAATGTACATCTTTATATATTATATTTGAAGCGCAGCTGCAATAAAAGTTATTATGTGTGGCTATGAAGCATTTTGGAAATTGGTGGAACGTTTCCAGGTACAATAAATGTATGTATATATATTTTATGCCTCGTATATAAAAATGTGTATACAACGTGTACAAAGATGGACAACGTGGCAGGAGAGGAGACACATTGGCGGAGCTACTTGATTTTCGACTCTGCACGTGTCTGTAATCTGGGAAAACATCGAGCTCGGGTCGGGTTCGGATGCAAAAAACGGAATTCCTGTCGTGTTCGGGGTCGTTTGGTTAGAACGAGCTCACTTTAATGGCAGCTCCCCAAAAGCGAAGCCAAAACATCTTAAGCCCCCCCTGGTGGCTGGCTGCAGTATACGTCCTAAACCCTGCCTCCACCATGTTAGAGGATGGGACATGGACCAAACTAAAGATTTAAGATATTTGATGATTTAACAATGGGGTGAAACATCATGATCGGCAGCTGAGACTCGCTTGTGATTGGTCAGGACCTTGATGCCTTGGCTCCACCCCCTGATCACGACTCAAATTACGTTAAAAGGACATCTGTGATATTTTGGCTTTATTTTTGTACAACGGGAGGAAGTGGAGAGGCGGCGTCCATCTTTATATACGGCCTATGTTTTATACAAACTGTATATATCTATATACATATTGGTGCTTTCTCTGCTTCATTAACTCACCTGAAGGTTGCGTTCTCAGCACAAATGAGAATTTCAACCTCTGACATCACCTCGGGCCCTCACATCCCCTTTTTACTGCCACGGCCTAAAAAACCGAAAACCACCACCTCTCCAAAAACCTGCCACATTAATCACACGCCTAATTTTTATTCATCACCCTGCTCCCATTCTCCCTCGAGCCTTTTTGACAAGGTAGCACCCACCTCACCGCACCTCCTCTGTCATGCAGATGCAGCCCACAACTTAATTATTCAGCCCCGATATACGTGTTAACAGCAGCCGACACTGCAAGTCACTCACCCCCAGTCAATAAATATTCTCTTTGCTAAGATTAGAAGATTTCGCATGACCTAGATATTAAATCAAGTTATTGTTCCAGCTCTGTCATGCAACATTTTCTCCAACAGTGAAGGGAGAGAAGAGAGAGAGAAGAGAGAGAGAGAGAGAGAGGAGAGGAGGAGGGATGCAGAATCAAACTGATGATTTGGTGCACTAGTGACCCCTGCTGGACAATGAGGGCGAGGTTTGTGGGCTCAGCTTTGTCTCCATTGAAGCATTTTCTCCACGTTCAAAGGTTCATCAAAGGACAAACTGCAGCTCCGCCTGCACAATGAACATCACTGATTATGAAACTGATTTAGAATAATGATTTCTTACTTTTTAAGCAGATTATTATTATTATGATTTGGCTGTTTCATAATGAAGACCATGAGATTTCTTTTTGTCCAATTTCCTTTTCCAAAAATCGAGAATAAACTTTGACCCTAAACAGTTACAGGGTGAATAATTAAATGTGTATTTGAATTAAAAGATAATAATTGAATTCTACTGCGTTTTCTCATCCAGTGTCTGAGAATGTCAGCAACGCAGTGCGCCCTCGCTCACCCAGGACACGTAATCCCGCCCTCACCTTGACCACGTGTTTGAGTGACAGGTGTAATCATGGTCCAAGGCTGGCGGACGTCTGCTTTAAGAAGGTGGGGTTAAGGGGGTTGTAGCAGCTCTTCATGCCATGATGCCAATGAGGCCGTGTTCCCCTAAATCCAGCCCAGCTGCAGCCTTGCTGTGCAGGCAGCAGTGCTTTATGCTCCCAGTGCTGCATGGAAGAGTAACGGCTGGTTGTGCAGCAGCGGCGAAGATTTAACCGTCCTGTTACCTTCAGGCCGAGCCGTCAGTCACTCAGAGCAGAGCAGCTGCCCGGAGGCCGCCGGTGGAGGTGTACATCACCCGCAGATCACATCCAGCTGACAACCACTGTCCATGAATCAGCGAGTCAGGGGGGAAATATTCATGAAAAGCAATTAGAGTCAGGGGGGAAATATTCATGAAAAGCAATTAAAACAACAAATTTGGAGTCGATAAGCTCTTGATGAATGTTAATCACAGGAGTTTTTCTTCTGTTAAAACACAGGATGACCTGCTGTTGCAGAGCAAACGCAGAACCAGCAGTGTTGGCTCAGAGCGGATCGGGGGTTTGTACTCACAGCAGGGGGTTGTGGGTAGACATGGCTGCAGGTGGAGGGGGGGTTGAGGCATTTACGGGCAGATTTGAATAACTCCCGCAGGAATATGTCGGAATAAAGCCCTGCAGGTGAAGAGGATTTCCTAAAGTCTATGTCAGACAGATAAAACAGAGCAAACTGAGTTTCAAGTACTTAACTCTGGGTAAGAGTCAGAGCCCAGAACTTCATGATCACTGAAAGAAATGTTGCTTTCTGATGTTTGTTTTCCTGCAGTTTAGCAAATACAAATTGTTGATGCTTTTAAGATCTAAGGAAGAATGAATTTGTTTTTATTTACGATGAAATAAGAGACTATTAATCTTATTCGGCAATAGCAGATTCTGTGGTTGCAAATTAATTCATAATTTACGGTGAAGTCAAAAGCTTGAACTATGCTAGTTGTTATTACATCTTGTGAATAAGGAGGAGCCTCCACCCTGAGCCGAGGCAGAGAGGTGGAGGACGCGGAGGCAGCTGCGTGTGAAACAACTGGCGTATGTTAAACGAGGATAGATACTGACACAGACAGGAAATGGAGTGAGACGTGTCAGACTTTAACAAAGTCCATTAAAAGTGTCATTAAATTTGCATATGACCCGGGATGGAAAAGGTTGTTAAAAGCTTAGCAGATAATTTGAGCGGCGGCGGAGTTTGAACCCCGGTGTTTTTCATTCAAGGCTAAACTCTGCCATCAGCATTCAGACAGGATGAGTTATGGCCTTGTCGTGCCCGAGCCTCGAGTGTCGACCAGATTAAAATTCTGCTCAGAGCCGAGGACGTGCAACGGGAGGAACTTTTCCTGCCGAGTCGGAAGGAAGGAAAAGTTAAAAACAAAAGAAAGAGCAGCAAACACAATGCAGAGCCCTGCCTGATGACTTTCAGCGGGTGGGAGACGGCGTCCGGGATCGGGGGTGAAGCTTTGAAGGGGATTCACCGAGCGAGGAAAATGGAATAATGCTGGGTGAAGTGAGGACAGAGCCGATGAGGGCCCTCATCACTCCCCCCCGCTGAAATGGGCTCCTGAGCTGGATCCTCTCTTATCCAGTCGAGCTGATGTGCGAGTGAGAGCGAGACGATAGCCTCCTGTGCTCTCCACTCACTTTATATCTACCAATAAGCTCGGCGATGAGATGGCGCCATTCGGGGGGGGGGGGACAGGTGAGGGTGATGTGAGACCACAAGCTTGTTAGGTTGTGTTTTGTTTGAGAGGAGGGCTCAAACAAAGATGGCTCCTGTTCTGCCTGACCTGTCTTGTTAGTGCGGCGTCATGAGCTGCTGTGCTCTCGTGTTGTGTGTCGCTCCCACATCTGGATCCACGGAAGATGAGAGGCTCGGTTCCTTTTTTAGTTTCTCTACAGATGATGTCGTACAATAGGTGCATTGTTCTTTGTTCCAAACACGAAACATGTGATCTGATCTTTTCTCTGCCGCCTTTGCTGCTACGCTACAACTCCTTGGTTTTTGCTATGATACAAACATATGATATTAGCTGTTAAATGAAATATCAGTTAGTTGTTAAGTCGATTCCTTTAATTCTGGATCAAGCCTCACTTCACCTGAGCTGGCCCTACAGCCGCCGGCGCCTCGGATCCTTGGCTCCTCCGCAGCGCTGATTACTCTCTGATCCAGCTCATCGCCACCCAGCCTAATTCCAGGAGCTCAGATATGACACCTCGGGGGGTCTTTGTGTCTTATCTCAGAGGCGAGGTCCGACCGTTTAGCCAAACTGAACCGAATCGTTGTCGTGGAATAAAGACAAGAGTTACGGGCTGAATGGCGTCGATCCAGGGAACAACGGGCGCCTCTTATCGGAGCGACGCAGGGCACCGGAGGTTTCACCTCAGCTGAGGGTGAAACACAATGAGGGGGGGGGGAACAAACACAGATGTCTGGTATGTCAAAAAGAATTATGATTTCAGAAGAAATTCATTACATTGATAAAGGTTTTGTTTTTGGTGAAATGAAAAGCGAATCTGATAGAGATATAAAACCTCTCTCTCTCTCTTTGTCTCTATGTCTCTTGCTCCTTTTCTTCGGTCCCAATAAAAGACAACCAATCGTGCAACAGCTTCAGTAAACGTCCTCTCCTAATGCCACGCTCAAGAATCGCTTTCTGCATCAGCAGCGACCGTCCCTAAAAGGACTCCATCGCTAATTCTGTCAGACACGTGGTGACGAGTCGCTCATCTTCCTCGCTTCTCCTCCTCCCCCTCCCTCCTCTTCAAAAAGACATGAAAAGCCTCAGAGTCTGACAGAGGAGCTGAAAGTGATGCCTGTCAAAAGCCAAACACTCTCACACATGGCCGGCGCCTGTCGTGAGAGTCTCGCACGACGCCCACAGAATCCAGTGTGATCGTGACACCACAGAGTTGGAGGCTGCACGCCACTGACTGACACTGCAGGACTCGAGCGCGATACATAAATTGACAGAAACCATCTTGAAGATGTTTTTTTTTTATGTGTACTTTGACTTTTTCGTTTGGTCCAAGTCCCATCCACCGACACGGAGGAAGTGGGTTTTATGAAAACTGCAGGCAGCCACTAGGGGGCGATCCAGACTGTTTGGCTTCACTTTTGCGGAGCCGTCATGTCAGCCATCTTTATATAAAGTCTATGTTTACGGCACGTCGTAACTACAGCGCCACCAGGGGGCTCCCGGGAGCAAAACCATTATTCTTGAGAAACAGATTCCCAACGTTTCCCAACTGAACTACTGGGACCAGAGTTAATTGTGTGGCTGCAGACGACAGTAAAATTATTCAGAGCAGAGGAAGTGGAGGGAGCATGTTCTCCCCCCCCAAACAGATGAGAGGGATTCTGGATGGATTATGAGCTTTAGCAGCCCCCGGTGGACTTTATTATTAGCCTGCTGAATATATCATTATGAAAATGACTGTCTGACTGTGCGCTGCGCAGAGTTGCTTCTATCAAATCGCATCTCGAGTTATGACAGGTTGGATGTTGGATCCTCGGAGAGCGAGGAGGACGGGGGCTGGGAACCCTCGGGGGGGTTTTTGGTTGTAGCGCATGATGCAACGAGATTAGCAAATCCAATGCAATCTGACTCGGTGCAATATGAGCCAATCAGAACGTAACCAGAACAAAAGAAGCTGTTACCGGACGGATTTCTATAAAACTTGGTAAAAGGATGTGAGATGGGCTCAGAAAGAACACATTACATTTTGGCGTGGACCTGAACAAAGAGGCGGAGCCAGGAACTTTGACATTTTCAAAAATCACGCAAATGCACGCGAATGCCTGTCGACGTGAATTACGTATCATTGCGTGCCGAGAGTGGGCGGTGCAGGATGTGTCCGACATCATAAAGTACCGATTAGACACAGATAATATCAGGGTCTCCTCCATCTTGGCTCACAATGAAAACTACGGCCGATGGCGTCCAAATTGGGTCAATCGGGCTGTAACTCCATGCAAAGCCATGTCACGGATTTGTGCAAGCAACCCCTGACTGTGACATGTATATAAGCTAATGCCCAAATACGTCCTCTGAACATTTTTACTGTCGTTTTTTTGTCATTCGAAGAGAAGAAATGTGACAAGACACAATAAAACTGCACCTCTCTCATTAGAGCAACAGCTTTTTTAAAGTGACCTACTTGCGGAGACGGGAAAACGCATGAATGACGTCTCGTGTGAAGACGAGTGACGGCGGCAGCGAGATCAAATCTTCCTCCCTCATCTCAGGGTGTTAACGGTATACTGGTTTCATATAATGTACATTTTCTGTCTGGATTCTGCAGCTGCTCCTCACAACCTTTTATACCTTTTCTTCCAATCTTTCTGTTTTGGTCCGACGCTCCCTCCTCCTCCTCCTCCTCTTTCTTTCCCCAGAGGCCAAACTCAAGCGTCTAAAATCCGCTTTATTGATCTAATTTCTGTGAGTTCTGCTGCCGTCACCGACAAATGGAACTCTGGAAGATTCAACAGCTCACAACACGTCTCTCACACCAAACCACCAAAGACACGGAGATGGGCGGCTGCTTCAGTTTCCTGCCTCCTGCGTCGCCGACGTCGCCGCGGCAGAGCAAACATGATGAATAATTGAATTGGCTCTGGACAAACACAACTCATGATTAAAAACAGACTGTGACAACATTAAGTGCTCGACTAACACAAATCAGCAGCGGTGGTGGAGAACGCTTGGGCGCAGACAGGAAACTGCTGGGGTCCAACAACCGCGCCCTGGGGGACAACCCGCTTGTCCGAGCTGATTTTAAACGGAATCAAAAATAAACGGAGGAATTGTTGCCGCGGCTAATAGAGATGAGCTCCCTCGCTGTTTGTTGTGAGTGCCGTGGGACGGCCGGGCCCTCGCCGTGGCAATGGCTCTTTACTTTGACTTCACAGCGTCCAGCAGGAATACCAATGAGAAATTCAGAACTAGGACTGCGGCCAAAACAAGCTCCTCAAAGCCTCCTTCCCAGCTCTGATGTCCCCGCACGGTGTGGTAATAAGAAGCCGGAATTATGCATCAAGAGGCCGAGAGAGATGTGTCTGCGGCGCAGGAACGTCTCTGTACGTCTCGCCCTCCGCCTGCAGGTGGGGGGTTAAGTGGGAATATTAGGCGCGGATCAAAGACATGATTTGATGTGCTGTGAAGTTGCACTCGAGTCTAAAAAACTCTCCTCGGCGATGTGTCGTTACTCAGAACACGCTGCTGCACAGGGTTGACGGGGATGTTTTAAGCGCTCCAGTAAAAAAAAAAAAACGTTATTAACAGATAAATCTCAGCAGGAAACTCACTTTCTCTCTCGGTGGTGGAAAGTGATACTGTGGCGACAAAACATTCATAGAATCAAGAATTAATGAGGTATGAATGAAATGATGTATTTTTAGATTACTATGGGAATGAGACTTGTTATTAAGAATTTACTGTGACTAAATCTGCCCATAGATTTGCAGAAGTTCAGTTTCGGGTTTAATTTAAATCTTTTTTGACAGATATGAGTGTGTTTATGTTTTTCGTTACATATTCAATTTGCATGAGTTTCTTGTGGGATTTCTTTTGATAAACCACGAGTTCACTTGAAGAGCCCTGGAACTGCAGCGAACTTTATCAGTATGTTTTCAATCCCAACTTTCAAACCTTTTATTTAAATAACTACTCCAAAGAAAAACACATTTCAATACATATTTAGAAGAAAAGTAAAATGGTGCGAAGGTGTCGACAAGGGTCATGACCCCTGAAGGTCGACTCTGCTCTCCGGAACTTGTCTCTGACTGCGGCTACAACTGTTCCCCCTTTTTCTTTTTTGCACATTATGTCACTAACGCTGTTCTGGAAGCAGCGAAATGCACTCTGCTGCTCGGGCAGAGGCGTTTCCAGGCTAACGGCGCCGTGAGTAGGTGTCTCGGCGGCTGCAGAGGGCCGGAGAGGCCCAGACACAAACAGTCTGAGTGACTCGGAGCGCCGGTTCATTTACAGGCGAGTGTTGAAGGGCTTTGTTTGTCTATTCACCTGCGTCTCACTCGAACGGAGCGACATTGCCTCCTGCGGTATCTGGACTGCTCCCACTTCCCATCACGCCTCGCTTGACCGCTCCTGCACTCTCCCCCCCCCCCTC
The DNA here is from genome assembly GCF_022539355.2 of Hippoglossus stenolepis. NCBI lineage: Eukaryota > Metazoa > Chordata > Actinopteri > Pleuronectiformes > Pleuronectidae > Hippoglossus > Hippoglossus stenolepis. Next base: position 14,600,056 of record NC_061504.1, read on the forward strand.
CCCGTCTCTCTCACCTCTTCACATTTCTATTCTGGACTCTTATCTCCTCGTGTCACAGTGAGCGGGGGGGAGATAAGACCTGAGCAGCAGCAGCAGCAGCGGCAGCAGAAGTGTGGAGGGTTTTTTTTACTCATCAGATATCTGAGGTGATCTGGACGCTGCAGCTCTGAAACCGTAACTTTCTGTTGGGCTTTAAAACAAATCAGGACTGAATATCACACATAATTTCTATTACTTTATAAACCGATTTTGGAGAAACTTTGTGGAGGGGTGGGGCATGATCCAAAGATGAAGTAATTAAAATTTGGAGCATATCCGGGTCGGGGACATTGAATTGCCCAATTTTATTCTTTGTAAAGATTCTTTTCTTGCTTTTCTTTCTTTCTGTTTCATTAAATGATCGGTACTTTTAAATAACAATTCTGAATGTTGGTCATCATTACTTTAATTTATTGTATTATTTCACAAGTTAAATGCAGAGACCTGTTGTCTGACGGGAGAATGAACACGAGCAGTTTGATGATTTAACAGTTAAGTTGTAAATAGGCTTCCAGGTTAACTTCACGTTCACTGTTGGTACTAATAAGTATTTAGTAAATATTATTTGAAGTGGTTGAGATAATCTGGATTAACTCTGCAGTTGTTTACAATTGGTTTTAGGAATCAAGTGGTTTAGAATGTGTGTAGAAAGAAGTGATTTCCTTTTTCTCTTCGTATGCAAACGGTCGTGTTGGCAATCACCGCGGAGAAGTGGGTTTTACTATAACAGATAAAAATGGAGAACAGAATAAAACCCAAGTTGTAATAAATTGTCATCGTCCTTTAACGTTAAAGACCAAAGAGGACGTTAGGTATTTATGAGGCTGCTTCCATCTCCGTCCTTTCGTGCTCCTCGTTGAGCCCGTCACCAGAGAGCTGATTGTTGTGTCACAGCGAGAAACATCCTCCCAGTGTTTCGCCATCCCGCTCCCGTCTGCAGCAGAGTGGACGGCGATTACTGGGAGAGGGTCATGCATAACGTATGAGTCGTGAAATAATGTGAAAGTGCATATGAATGAGTGTGTGTCTGTGAGTGTGTGTGTGTGTTTGTTGCAATGGACAGGAAGGAAACACTTGACTGCAACTTTGACTTTTGTAGTTATGTCTATGTCCCATCTGCTTAAGACTGTAAATAACAAGACTGGCCCTCAGCTGTAATTCTCCCTCTACAGCCATTAATGAAAAATGAATTTGAAGTGAAGTTTTTAACGTGAAGCCAAAGGCCTGAAAGTTAATTTAGATTCGGAAAAGTTAAAATAACCCAGTGTTGTTATCCTCCAGAGATTTTAAAAGGTCACCGATGCTTCTATCTCGTCTTTAAGCTGCAGCTCTACAACACGTCCTCACGGCTCCACTTCATTAAAAATGCAGCAGGTGAGGGTTTTTAATTGCTGCCATTTGTCCTCGGGTTTTATTGTCTTTTTTTTTTTTACACTGCAGACCAGGTGGAGTTAAGATTTTACTCATGTTGAAGGGTCAGGTGGAGTTTTTTCCGATTGTTGGGCCCCTGTGAGTGTTTTTAACGTCTACCACTGAAAAAATAAAACTTTAAAAGATGCTGTGTTGTTTGGGCTTTTCAGAATTAAATCCATATTTCCCAAACTCTCCTCCTTCCAAGTGCGAGAACGATGCAGCTGAAAGTTTGCAGTCCAAGATGGATGAAACACATGAAGCCGGGCTGTCAGTGCGGAGGTTGAAATGTAGCGTCGCGTCCCACAGAGGCTGCCGGTCCCTTCTCTGTAGTGGTCTGCTTATGTCACATTAATTAAAACGTGGAAGCAGAAGAGCAGCACAGAAACCTCTCATGACACGATTTTTAAATCAGCCTTTTCGCTTTAATCTTTCTCTCGGAGACTATAAGGGTCTGAAATTCAAAGAGCTTTCATACAGCGTTTGTTTTGTTTATGTTAATTGCAGCTTTTCCTCACAATGACTAAACAATGTTTAGACGTAAAGGACTGTTTTTCTACTTAAGATTTAGTTTTTCTTAACACAATAGACCCTTTTCACAGTAGAAAGCCAATAAAGCAGAAGTGTACATGTCAACGGATATTCTCCAGAGGGTCTGTGTGTGAACGCAAATGTCCAACTGGGACCCTCCGGCTGTCCCTCTCGTATGAAGTCCACAGAAAGTCCAGAGGACCCGATGCAAGAACACAGCAGGAGATCCCCATTTTAAAAACTCACGTAGGAAACTTGTAGTGTCCAAAACGGCCAAAACAGTCAATCCGACCATCACCGACCATCTGTGTATAAAGATACAGAAGAAAATCCCGCCTCCTCCATGTTAGAAGATGGGACACGAATGCCTTGATACTGCCGCAGCTCCACAATCACTCCTGCCCTGAATCGAGAATAGCACAACCACGCATTAAAGTTGCAGACTGTTAAAAAACTAAAACCATCGAGCTGAAAAGATGCTGAAAACCTCCACAGAGCCGATTTCTCTCTGCTGGTTCATCGCTGTGAGACAATTCCTCTCACAGTGAACGTTGTCTTTTGACCTATTGTTGGCGTAAAAAGATCCTGAAGGCCGCAGATGTTGGACTGTTGTGAACGCCCGCCCTTAACGATAACTGCATCAGTGGGTAATTAATTAGGAGGCGTCTGTGTTATCGGCCCACACAGAGACTGGAAGCGCTGACACTCGATGGGAGAGAAATCCGTCATCCTCTCCCCTCCTGTGTGCGGTTCAGGGAGACGCATAATCATCTGCATGCACACAAATACATACACAAACAGAGGGTGTGTGTGTGTGTTTGTGTGCATGCAGTTCAGAAACGGCGATATTGAGAGAGGAAGTCGTTGAATGCGTTTTTGTTAGTTTATCCCATCGACTAAATAAAGATGGCGACACAACAGCTCCTCTAAAGTGAAGCCAAATCATCCTTAACGCCCTCTGGTGGCTGGCTGCAGTATTGCCTCCTCCGTGTTAACAGTTAAGAAATGGACCAAACTAAAAAAATCTAAGGAAACAAATCAAATCAAAAACATATTTCTCAAAGATGGTTTCTGTCGGTTTAGGTCGTTCTTATCACACTGATGTTTGTTGGTGAGAGTTTGGTTTTAATTCGTAATTTGATGATATAGAAATGGTGCAAAACATATGATGTTCCAAACGATGTCAACATCTTTGTTTCCAGTCGATGTTACAAACCTCTACCTCTAGACAAGGATAATAATTAATTCCTGATCTTAGTCTTGGGATTCAAACTGGCAACTGCTGCTGTAGTTGGCACAGAAGTGGCATTGTGGTGTCTGAATCGCTTCCACTGGGAAAATCCTTATTGTTTCATGGAAATTACTCCTGCTCATCACAGAGTCATTACAGCCGGAGGCGGATTCTAAACAGAGTGCGTCGAGCAACGAACTGGACTCAGCGTGTTTGAGTGTGACTCGGCAAAGACTTCTTCTGAGTGTGTGTGTGTGTGTGTGTGTGTGTGAGCTCGTCCAATGAGGAGGAAGCGTGTTCTGCTCATGCTCCGCTGAAGCATGAAAAACACTGTGGACAAGCGGGCCGGCCTCCACATCAACACACACTGTTGCTCAGACTAGATCCTAACCTCTAGTTCCCCCTCAGATCTGAAGACTGGAGAGAAGTCAGCAGAGAAAAGTCACTTCATTATAATCTCCCATCATCATGTGCTGGGAGATGGGAGCTGCTGCATCAGGTGGTGTGGTTTGAATCAGTATCACAGTACAACAGATAGAAGTAGAGTATTGTTTCAATTTCTCATATTCTTTATATTAAGCATGGTATATCTCAAGTGGATTTAACATACAGTACATGCAAGTAGCAGATATGTTCTATTATCAGGGTTAGAGGGTGATACCATTTCATAAAATAAATTACTATTATCTGCACAGCTTCTAAATTTGATCTCTGCAGAGAGAGAAAAGAAGAGAGAGACTCGTCAAGATGAACGATCCAAAGACTAAGAAGAAGTTTTGAGTGACATGTTTTCTGATTCGGCACAAACATGTCTGAGCTGCAGCAGAGTGAAGCTGCCATGCTGCCATCTGCTGGTGGAAAAGAGCAGTTAATGGAGCCTGGAATGGATCTGATGGGACGCTCACAAATAAGATGACAATCCAGTCACGGAGATTGTGTATGATGTAAAAAAAAAAGTCATATCATCATCATCATCATCAAATTAATCTAGAAAGAAAGAAGTTCCACCACATAAATACACACACACACACACACACACACACACACACACACACACACACACACACACACACACACACACACACACACACACACACACAGTACCACAGCTGTCATATCGATTCAGAAGCGTCTCCTCGCTCCTGCAGCGATTCATGGCTCAGTTAGTTCCTCTTATTGATCTCAGTCCGCTCACAGTGGCGGCCGCTGATCGACCAATCAGACGCCTGCCTGCAGATACATCTCACAGCCGTCCCTACAGCTTAATCCACTTATGCTCTAATTACTGGAGTGTGTGAGGAGGGAATGTAACGCAGCCTCATTTTCCATTTTCCTTATCTTATCTGAAACACGCTGAACCCTACAGGTGAGTCACCACGCCAAAAAATTGTTGCGCTCGGCATCAGCCCTGTGACACGAGGAGGATTGTGGGTAGTAGGTTTTGAGCTGTGTCTCAATTCAGGGGCTGCATCCTTCAGAGGACACGTTCTACAGTTCATCACAGAAGCGCAATGAACCCTGGAATTGTCAGACGAATTTGGAGGAACCTTCGCATCGGGACAGTCTTCAAACGCAGCCTCCGAAAGATGCGGCCTCCGAAATTAGACACAGGTTCGATCCCCTGCATGCGCAAGCAATGGGATGTTATTTTGGGCGACCATCAGATACCTGAGATGCGACATATTGATTTCTCGAATAGTGACTTTGTGATTTGGCGTTATTGGATACCACACTGCTTCTCATCTCACCGCTCTGCACTGGAGCAAGAAGAGGACGCACAAAGAATCCTCCATTAAACTCGATCCAAACCGTCAACTCGCCGAGAAAAACAGGAAGTGAGCGGTAGACGCACTTCAAGGGGACATCTGCTCATTTTCCCCCCAAAAAAACCTCCAAACTGTGAACGCCCGGCTGTTTGTGTTCCTGCTGTGATGACATTGTGGTGAGGCATGTGGGGTGTGCTCGACAACACACACGACAATAAACAACACACACACACGAAGCCTCTGACGGATGCCAACCACGAGTGTCCTTGGTTGATGTGCTGTTGCCACAGCAACACGGGGGTCCTCGTCGTCATCACACGGAGATCTGGGTTATGCCAGTGCAGGAGTTCTTTAAATAGCCCTCGATGGTTCACATGATTAGGACAACCTTTACGAAGCGTGAAATGTCCTGCGTCGTCACCGCAGAGATAATAACCTCTAATTATAGCAGACTTTTCAAAATAAAGGAGCTTCACACCCGAGAGAAAGAAAATAACCGAGAAGGAGAAATAGTGAAGCAGAGTGATTGTGCAAAAAGTAAATAGATGCAACAAATAACAGACGAGGCAAATTAAATCTAGATAAGAGAAAGTTAGCTTGAGTTATTTACACTCTGGGGGGGGGGGAGGAAAGTTCAACAGTGGCAGAACTTTTTGAGGAGAGACTTTTGAGTTTTTGTTAAGCGGTTCACAATCACAACTTTGTCAAATGTTAAGGCTCATTTTAATGTTGTTGTACATCTGTTAGTTTTATTGATTATGTACTATATTTATTTTTTAATGTCATTTCAGAAAAGTGGCATGTATTGTTATTATTATTAATCATTATTATTATCAAATACCACAGTATCCAGTAGTCTCCAATATGGGTGAGCTGCTGCTGCATGATACCGGCCCAGCACGCCTCCTAACGAGGTTACAGCTCAGGATGTGGGCACTAATTGGTGTGAGACAGATGCAGTGTGGGACATATTTCTCTAGAGGGAGCTCTGAGTAAGGAAGCTGACTATGTGACATGTGCAGGGGGGGGGGAGGGAATAACAAACTGTGAATGTGACACAATGACTCATATTTAATCATTACATTTTTTATACAGAACAATGATTGAACTATTTTAACACATTTCACAAACGTCCCACGTAAAGAAAATGTCTGACTTTGCATTAAATTCCTGACATAAGAGGAAAATGTGAGAAAAAATAAATGTCATCCTCATTTTTCGACGAGCGTCAATATGCAAAAACAAAATAAATAGATTTTTAACGATTGAAACAAAAGTATGTTTTAAAAATAAAAAGATATCTCGCATCAGAATCAGAAACTGCCTCACAGAGCCTTTCGGGCCTTTTAGTAAAAAAGTGAGATCAGAGGAGTGGATGGAGCGGTTGGTTAAATTGGATAATGTTGCAGTGCTAATGTGCAGCGACACCACATAAAGCCATTAAGTGAACGCCGGCTGTGGTGAATCCACTCTGACACGGTTTACTGTCGACAGTCAGCTCCTCCTTCTCTTCCTCTCCCCCCCCGTTAAATCACAAACTGCTTTGTCTGACAGCAATTTCCGGATACAGAGACGAGTTGTGTGTGGGTCTGTGTGTGTGTGTGTGTGTTTGTGTGATGATGGGAGGTGCGCACATGCAGGTGAGCAATCACAGGGCGATAAATAATTCAAGCGAGTTTTCTGGCCTAAAGAAGAAGAAGTGATTTGAACGGACACAGACGCAGAGAGAGGCCAATGATTCTGGCTCCTATTGATTATGTGCTTTGCTTTTCGGAGAAGTTTCTTCCTTTGGTAATTAGGCATCGGATTCCACTGGAAGTGCCTCTAAATGACCATTTACAGGATTAAATATAGATGAGTGTCGGTCTGCAGCCTGCAAGCCCCCACTCCCTGTTCCATTAACAACCGCTGCATATCTCCTCATGCTTGGCTTCATCAGCTGATGAATACAGATGACATAACATGCCTCGAGCTGAAAGACGCCCGTTTAACATATTTCCTCGGAACATTTGCACTCTTCCTCTTCCTCATCTTCTTCTGACTCAGAGCAGGTGCTGGGGTCAGGAAATGACGCCACGCTGGAAAAACCTACGAGCGCCTGGAAGTGGATTCGTCTCGTGTGCAAAACAAAAGTGGGACAATACAGTAATTTTCATGCATCATTTTTATGAATAAGAAGTGATTCATTGGCAGTGGGAGCGGCAGAAGGCTGCTGCCCACAGACGGGCCGAGGTAGCGGAGGAGAGGGTCAGCTTTACGATTCCTTCAGCCAAAAGCAAACGCACAACATCCTCCCCCCCACTTCTGACCCTTTTAGATGCTAAAGTCCACATGAACAGCTCGACGTCCACTTACTCATGTTTTCTGTGGCTTTCGGCTGAATTCCACAGCCTACGTCAGCAAATTACGTCTACGATGTTTTTAAACTTCACATTGTTCTAAAACCTTTTAACGCACAATGCCTAATGTCAGCCACTAGGGGTCTCCCAGTCAAAACAATAACAGAAGACCTAATTTGATGATTACTGTGGGATCATGGGAGTTGGTGTCTTCACCGTCATTACAGACAAAAATCATGTTCACGCATGAGGTCTTGTATTAAAGTTTTATTCTTTGGAGCCAAATTCGACACGGTAGCGATCAGGTGCAGCAGCATCAGGGAGGTTCCCTCAATACAGGTGATCAACCAATCACAAGTCAGTCCCAGCTGTCAATCATAACATCTGTTTTTAAAGGATCAAATAACTAATTAAAAGTGCAATGTGTAATTTCAACCACTGGGGGTCTCTCAAACAAACAATAAACAAAGACCTGCGGTGCGATGATGTCATGAAGGAGCTAATGTCTTTCAGTTGTATTCATGTTGCGCCGCAAACGTCAACGAATAAATCGGGATCCATTACGAGTGACCAATAAATACAGTCGAAGGAAAAAATGATATCTTCAAAACGATTTAAGGGAGAAGTCCTGTAAGTGCGGAGAAGAATAGAAAAAACAGTTCCACGCCAACTGAGGAAACTTTATTTGCTGATGTCGTCTGTTTGACGTGGTCTGAAGTCACAGAACAAGCAAAGTAAGTCGACCTTGAATGTTCCTTGTTTGATCAACAGCTTGCTACAAGCTCGACTGAACTGTATTTCTTGCAGTACTTCCTGGTGTACACGTATTAATATGTGTAAATTTGTTTAGTGTGTTCTTCATTTATTGTTCTAATATTTGACCCTTTTCTAAACCCTCCCAAACATGTCCCCTCTGACCTGCATGAATCGGGGCAACCAGACGGCTGCTGGCCACACGCCTCATCATTAGACATGGATAACTAACTAAAGCATGTGTTGACATGAATGTGACAGTGTTTGCACGAAACACAATCATCCCCTTGTTGCCCCGTGAAACTACCGATTAATGTTTGGATAGTTCAAACTCAGTGTGATCTACGTTCTGAGCGTGACCACAGCGACATGTTATTCTGGGGACGGGGGACATGATGTAGGAATGTGTGTGTGTGTGTGTGTGTGTGTGGGGGGGGGGTTTGCTGCTTCAACACGTTGGCGTGTGAAATGTGGCGTCAGTTAAAGAGCCCATGTGACTGGCAGTGGACCTTTAATGTTCCGTCCGCAGTGGGCAGGCAGGAATGTTAAGAGGGTGAAAACGCTGCGTTTAATCCCAAACATCCTCATCAAAAGATCGCACGGCTGTTCTCACTGGCCTGAGGGAGGGAGAGAGAGGAGAGAGGGAGAGAGAGAGAGAGAGAGAGAGAGAGAGAGAGAGAGGGAGCTTTCATTCATTCATTCTCTCAGCTGAACATATGCTAAAGTGCATGTGTCAATTGTCTTTTACTTTTCCGTTTAACATCCTAACAACCTTCCCTGCACAGAGCTGCAGAGATGTTCAGAAAACACAACGACAACCTGTTAAATCTCCTCAAGTCGTTCATACTTTGATTAGTTGAATTCTCCGATAGACGACGTGTCCGTTCTTAATCCTGCTCTGATCTACAGACTGGATTTTGCCAGCTGCTGTCTGGGAACACAACAGCAAAGCTACACAAAGAGAACATGTATAGCACAACATGCATTTTCTTTGATGACCTTGATGACCTTGTGACCCCCCTGCACCCCTCCAGGGCTAAAAAACAACTGGTATAGAAACACAAGATGCACATTCACACATTTAACTGACAGTGACGCTTCGCACCGGCAGGATCAGAGAAACCACTGATGAGACGGAAGAACGCTCAGAGAGCTGCAGGGAATTCTAACACATCACATGGAGACAGAGGAGGGGATGATTGAGGACAGACGAGAATAAGAAAAGTTATTCCGCGTCCGTGCCAGCTGTGAGTCGTTTTTAGGCCATTCCACTCACAGAGCCGAGTTCTGCTCCTCTTTGAAACGGTCTCAAAATAACTCCACTGTGGTTCTGACAGGAAGTTTCTCCTGCAGGGCCAAAGGACGAGTCAGGGCGTTCACTCTTCTTTGGCGCCTGAAAATCGCCGCCTGATGACGACAAAATGTTCTCAGTGAGACACCTCAGCTCTGACGAAGACCCCCCCCCAACCCCTGCGTCCGACTCCCAGGAACATCAGGAGCTATTTATAACAACTTCATCCTCTCACTATGGAGGAATATCGCTCCGTTTACCCTCCCTCTCTCCTCTCGCTTCCTCGCTCACTGTTGCCATGGAGCGCGGAATCAGTGACATCACGGGGGAAAGCGTGTGTGTGTGTGTGTGTGTGTGTGTGTGCGCGCGCTTGCGTGTCTGTGGAGATGAAAGCTGGAATCTGCGGACTGAATGAACATGGCCAGCGAATATCAGGTGACGAGCAGAAGCACAGACGGCAGACACACACACACAAACACACACAGCATCCTGAACGACGCACAAATGCACACGTACAAACACACAAACATTCCTCCCACCCACACACAGACACTCAATCTGTCACACTCTCAGCCACACAAATACATGAAGATGAAGAAAAAGGAGAAGCTAATTGGGTTTGATGACGATGACGGAAGTTGCCGTCTCTAAGATGTCATGACACACGACTTCAAACAGGATTCTGATTGGTAATTTTAGCACACACACACACACACACACACACACACACACCACATTTTTATATTTCTCTCTGAGAGAAAATGCCAAAGATTTCTGAAGTAATTTCACCTAAATCACAAAACATAACTACACTTTGAATTATTATATTATAAAATTGAATTATTATTCATAAGGGTCATTGCTCATTTTCATTTTCAGATTCATAATTTTATGTTTTGTGTTACAACTTGAAAAGGGTATAAATGCTCTATTTTCAGGCCTTGACCTTTGACCTTGCACAGACAAAATGTAATCAGTTCAGTTGCGAGTCCGAGGGAACGTTTGAACCAAATTTGAAAAGCTTCCAGAGTTTTTTTAAATTTTTTATATCACGTTCACAGATAAAAAAAATATATATATTTTGATCACAGCAGCTTTGACCTTTGATCTTGGACGACAAAAATCTGTGCCCCTGATTATAGAAATGAAAGCCCCTGGTTGTGAGAACGGGTTTGTACACATACTGGTGTCTCTGTACATACTTGGCATGATGACAGAAATACAAAAAATGTGCTATACAAGTAGTTCTGTTGTTTAATTTTAGTGAGGCTCTTTAAATAGCTCTGGCGAACCGCCTGTAAACAACCGTGACCCTGGTGGTGAGAGGCCATTTCAGAGTGTGTGGCTTCAGCAGCAGAAAATAGAAATCAATTGTTAGATAGAAGAGTGATGTGATAAAAATCGACTGCAGTGAACGCCCGGGCCCCAGAAACCGGCTCGACGACATGACATCTACAGACGACCCAGCGAGCGGGAGAATGTGCAGCCGGGGCTGAAAAGTGCGTCTCGCTCGCTGTTACAATGCGTCCTGTCCGACATGGCGGCGGCGCTGATAAGCCGTCTTATCTCTGTTGCCAACCGCTGGCCCCCAGAGAAAGTGATCGAGGAGAGAGACAACAGAGACAACACGGCGATGGAACAGCAGAGAGAAAATGCCTCCATTGTTCCATCTATTTACACCCTCCTCCTCCTCCTCTTCCTCACACACACACACTTCAGACATTCTCCACCCTCTCGTTATTGCGAAGTGAAGCCTCAACAGTGTCACCCCTGTTGCTTTTACACCGATACATCATGGCCGCCCCCTCGTTCGCTCCGTCTTCTCCTCGCTCTCTCTCATCTTTAAAGGTGCTATAAATACAACATATGTACCCCCCCACCCTCCTCATCCTCATTCACACACTACAACTTCCCCAATTGGCAGCACCCGTGGGAGCCGACATCGCACAAATGTAACTCTCATTTATCTCCCTCAGACCCGCTCCACCTTTCAAGTGTCAACTTGTAACGCGAGGATGCCGGCGATGGTGCAGCTGCACCTCAGGCAGTGGTGGAGGAAGTACTCAAGTGAAAGTAAAAGTACACGCCTATTCTGTTAAATACAAGATTTGTGTCATATTAATGCTGCAGTCGATGCTACTGCAAACACTGTAATATTAATTAATTAATTAATCAATTAATTGTTCACTTCTAAACTTCCAAAACCGTTTTTAAAAACCACTCTCATTATTGATTACTTAAAAAAAATATATAAATATCAATGTATGTGTTGTAAAAACGTAGTGGAGCAGATATTTGCTGATATGTGTCGTGGAGTCAAAGTGGAAAAGCAAAAAGAAATCTATCTCAGTCAAGTACAGACACATGAAAAATTAACTCCTGACTGAGAAAATTCCCCTGAACTCAAGTCAAAACAACTCTGAGGAAAACAGCTTCAATTATGAGTCATGAGTCGCTGACGTCAGCAACTATGAACCCATTAACCCAATTTTACAGTCAACACTAAAACAGCAGCCGTTAATGTCAACTTGTCCAATGTTGAACTTTTGTTCACCACCAAACAGACGCTACTTCTGATTTTAAATTATTTACACGTCAGTCACACCAGATACTTATTCTTTGTTCTTCCTTATTTTGCTAAAATATTGTAAAGAGGTGTCAGAGTGTTGTTTAAACACATAAATACAACACATTGTGTTCACAGCCTCCGTGTTTTTTTCAATCTTCTGACTCACACCAAGGTCGGAACGATGACTACACAACTTTCAGGTGAATACACAATAAATACAGTAATACGATAAATGTACTTTGTACCATTCCACCGGTGCACAGGCGAGCATCAGCACACGCAAATAACCAGTGTGCATGTGTGTGTGTAAACGACCCTGTTGCGTACAAATGGCATAAAATACACAAAGGCCAAAATACATTCTTTTTTTAATACAATATGCTGAAACATGTGTAACTTAGGAGAAAATAAATTCACATCTTGTTGCACAACACTGAGGTTCTGCTGCTGTGGCCTCAATTAATCTGGTGTGAACAGCAGCTAATGGGTGTTTGCATCCTGGGGATACACACACACACACTTTATGCAGCTTCTCCACCCGGTGCTACGCTGGCTCTGTATTTGAGCTGCATGCTGAAGTGTGGTGTTGTTTTTAGTCTCATATCGATTCCTATTTGCAGTGGGGTTCACGCAAAAATGAACAAAATGCCCCAATTTGCATCATGGGTTGATGAAATTGAGCAAGAATCACAGAATCAGCAGATTTACATTAGTAAACGGCCTTTTAACACAATGAGCTGACACAGGTCGCACAGCAGGGAAGAAGAATGTAAAGAACTTACCTGTAAAGACTCGTCGTAGTTCAGTTTCTAACCTGGGCCTGTGGAGCATTACTGGGCCACATGGTCGGTCCACCACCATTTAAAATGGCTGCTGTAAAGTTGAATGGAGCTGAACTAGCGTCCGTATCTCGTCCTCCACTGGGGAAACTGGTGCGTCGATGTCAGCTGACGTCAGGTTGAGAGCAGCTAGCTCCGTGGAATCTAATTTCTTTGTTACACTAACGTTGATTTGAATGGATGTAAACAAACATGGACGACATGACAGCTCCACCGAAATGAGGCCAAAACCATGTAGATCGCCCCCTGATGGCTGGCTGTGGTATAGGTCATCAGTAGACTGCATGTTAAAGTATACGTCAAATCAGTTTTTCCTAACGATCATTTTAGATAGTTCTCTAATGAATTGTGGGCTGTGACGTAAACAATCAGCTGTTTAGGATGTTTTCAATTGGTATTTATACAAGTCAGACATACATCAGCCTGTGGAGACAACCTTATTAGTGCTTTACATCACAGTCACGAGCCAATAGGAAAATAGGATCAAGGCAGCTTCTATGCATCAGGGAACACACGTCAGCCCTTCAGCTGCGGCCAAAGAGTTCAGGCCTGATCAATGTTCATCTGAACAAACCTCTGCATCGAGCGCGACAGCAGGTAACGCAGCCTTTAAAAGGCCACACAGGAATATCAATGTGATGGAGGCGGTGTGACGACTCACAGCGTTGTGTGTGTACCTGCCAACGTGGAGACAACAAGGCGTCTCCGTTCATAACAGATGCACACGATGCATAGGGCGCACGCTGAGGGGCGGCGTGCTCGGCATTTGTGAGGATGGGAAGTGGGTGATGGGCGGCGGCGTCCGAACACGTCAACACAAAAGGGATCAAAGCAAGAATACTCTCCAGCATATTTAAGCATGAACTCTCTCAGGTCATTAACGGATTCAGTTACAGTTGGATATATTAATGCTTCAGCAGAGCAGGACATGTAGAAGCAACAGTCAACAGATTGAATATATCCATCATACCACCTCGTTTAAAATGCTTCAGCAACCGTTGATACACGTGTGAAAGGACACAGCGACTCCACGTGGTTTGTAATTGGTTTTTATTAGCAAAATAAGGGAGATGAGTCTACAAAGATCCTCCTTCTGCGGAGAACATACACATACATCGACAGTTGTGGCAGTTTCTTTATATGAACAGATCCAGGACCGTGTCACACCTCTTGGCAAAGTAGCACTGATCTAAAAATCACAGACCAGCTTTCCCTTGACCTTCTTTATTCCCGTCACCTCATAATTAATCATCGCCTTCTTCGCGGATCCTCAAACAGCGACCCCCCCCCGGCCCCGCCCTCTACGCACTGCAGCTGGATGAGATCCAAGAACGGCGTCCGACTGCGTCCTCACCTTTACAACAATCTTTTCCGTGGTTCAGTTTTTTTCCCTCCTCCGAATACATTAAAATATACAGTAACATGTGCCAACTCTGGTCTTTGTACTTTAAAAACACGTGAGCGTATTATAAGCCCAGCGCCTCGACGAGCCTTTTTCTGAATGGTTGGGAAGAGGGGATGTTTTATACACCGTTTAAAAACCCGAACCCCAGATCTGTGGGGTCACAATATACATCTCAGTATTGTACTGTGTGGATCGGCCAGCGAGGCCTGGGGGGGGGGCGTGGGGGTAGTGGACTGTGGAGGCTACATGTCGGTCACTATGACGACCCATGTACCTGTTTAGACCAGAGGGAAATCCTCCTCCTCCTCCTCCTCCTGATAGCTCAGTGGTGTGCACATAGAAGATAGCAGGGACACTAACGTATGAAAACAGTTTACCTCTTTATGTTCAGAACAAGTCAGCAGGCAACAGAACAAGCATTAGGACTACGACCGCAGTAAAAGGCATGCGAAGGCACAGGTACCAACAAACTGGACTCAAAGTTGTGCCTCTTCTCTTCCCTTTCGGTTGAAGGTAAGGAAGAAAAGAAGAATGTCCACCAATTGCAAAGTTTCCTTTTCCAGAGACAGCGGCATAAGAAACAGCAAAAACAAAAAAACTAACGAGATCGCCTCCACCTCCTCCACGAGAATAGAAACAAAAAAAACAAGGGGGAAATTGTGCGAGAATTTGCCGTGACGCTTTTACAATGATACAAACATCCTACACAAATTTCAACGCTAGTTCAAAAATGTTCCAAGACAAAAACATAAATAAAGCTGTTAAAAGTGGCGTATAGTACAGCACTGGTCCGTGACTGATCCTCCCGACTCTTCTCATCTTCCCCACCAAAGATGCACAATAAGCTGGCTCCACCGCCTGAGGACACAGAGAGAGACGTGAAGGGAGGGGGGGGAAAGAGGAGGGATGGCTTGTTTTCTTTTTTTAAAGAGACGCTCTGCAGAGCTCAACCTCGTCGCTAACATTTCACAAACATCTAAATGGAGCATAAAATCTATTTAGGCCCCTGATAACAGATGGCACTGATTCCAACGATTCAGTGATTAAATTATGAGTTTTGATTAGGACCGATTAGCCTGCATGTCTGTGGTCAGCTCCAGCTCCTCTGGGATTCTGAACGATTCAACACTAGTTTGTTAAACACATTTTGACCGAGGAAACGCCAGATTGGAGGCAGACATTTAAAACCAGGCTCCCTCTGTTTCCTTAGCAACTCCCACCGCATCCCGATGCTACAGGGAACACGCCTTCAGTCATTATCCTGACGTGTGTTCTCATCCGTGACGCAGAGCCACACATGTGCGCACACATGTCCGCAGCATGTGAGCCAGTCGCAAAGGGCGTGGCGTGGGGGGGATGAGGAAGAAGAAGATGAGGAGGAGGAGAGTTCCTTACCAAGAAAAAAAGGGACTTTGTGGTCATTGTCCTCAGAAGAGACCACAGTCTTTCAGGTTGTTCTTGATGATCACGTCGGTGACGGCGTCAAAGACAAACTGCACATTCTTGGTGTCTGTGGCGCAGGTGAAGTGGGTGTAAATCTCCTTGGTGTCCTTCCGCTTGTTCAGGTCCTCGAACTGGCACTGGATGTAGGCGGCGGCTTCCTCATACGTGTTGGAGCCTGGAAAAGACGAAGAGCGGGAGGTCACAATCATAAGACTGTATTTAAAGTTGAGCCAAATCATCTTGAACACCCCCCTGGTGGCATTTTTGAAAAGATATTTCAAGACATTAAGATGCTGCCAGTCTCACCTGCATACTCTGGGTAGCAGATGGTGAGAGGACTCTTCTTGATCTTCTCCTCGAACAGGTCCTTCTTGTTGAGGAAGAGGATGATGGAGGTGTCCGTGAACCACTTGTTGTTGCAGATGCTGTCGAACAGCTTCATACTCTCGTGCATTCGGTTCTGAGGAAAGAAGGAAGACGACGTCGGTCATTGTGCTTCACGCTGATCCATGAACACGGGGGCTCCATCTATGACCCATCAAGCAGATACTATCTTTCCTCCAGGTCTGACTCACCATCTCCTCGTCCTCGGCCAGCACCAGGTCGTAGTCGCTGAGGGCCACGCAGAAGATGATGGCGGTCACGCCCTCGAAGCAGTGGATCCACTTCTTCCTCTCAGATCGCTGACCGCCCACGTCAAACATTCTGGGGGACAGAGAGAAAGACCGTGTGAGCATGTTCCTTGTCATACATCCCATCCACTTGAGTGAATCCCACAGAACATACAAGACAATATGAGCAGTGTTTGTGGAACCCAAAGGCAAAAACTAATGTGTGGAAGAGTCGCTGGTCTCACTGATGACGAGACGTGATGAAGGGGAAAGAAAACAACAAATCTTTGTCTTTGCGATGGAGAGAATATTCATCGGCCCAGTTAAAGTCCATGTCCACAATGACTGTAACCGTCGAAGAGGAAAAAGGATTCGGGAGAGGAGCAGACTTTTAGCTCTTACACTGTATTTCCCATTTGCTCTGCTATGTGGGTGATTTGCTGATCTTTACACGTCTCGCAATTCGAGAATTTAAGTTCAGATAACAAGAGCATAAAGGAAGATTGTCAAGGAAAATAAATCAGATAATATTGTCACTCAAAAGCTGCTGGAAACGAAATAAAAGATCCAACATCCTGGCTGAGAAGATCAGTTCTGTTTAATTCTCTTTACCCTCACAGCTGCAGAGTTAGTGAGTTGAAAGCTGAAATACACAGTGACAATAATGCTGTGTTATTATGACTGTGTAAGTCTCAAAAAACGGAAAACATTGCGCGTTTGTTTGTGCATAAACTTTGTGTTTGTGTGCCGGGTTTCTTCCTGTACAGAGAATCGCGAGGTGACAAAATTCTAGTTCAGTGGAAACCAATTATAGTAAAGAATGCGTAGCTTCAGTATGAAGTCCCAGAACCTGAGGGAAAGGTAACAGTCTGCCCCGAGCTTTGTGGTTCTGTGGCCGGGCTGTAAGCAACCCTGGTCCCTGGGTCCGTTCCCCGGAGCCGTGCGCTCTGCCCCGGGGCAGCGGAGCAGTGCATGGCTCCCTGGGTGTCTGCCCCCCCCGGGTGTCTGCCCCGGGCTCAGTACCACACCCACCTGAGTTTCGGCCAGGAGAAACCCCCTGCTGTGTTTATGTAACACACCAACAGTGGGATTTCTGTCTTTCCGGCCGTGAATGAATTTCAATGTCAATGTGACAAACGTGACATCATCGAGCCGCCTGCCCCCACGTTGTGTCTGTGCGGCCTGAGTCATCGCTGCTGCTGCGCACGACACCATCACACACTGTGTCGCAACTCACAGCTGCACATGCAACAAAGGGAATTTCTATTGGAGCCAGTGAGTCAGTAACAGGAAGGAAACTTAATTAAGCCATCGTGTAAAAAAAAAAACCCCAACACAGTTTGATGCGATTGTTCAAGTGAAGTAAATTCTCACTTGAAGTGCAGGTCCTTGAACGTGAAGTGTGTCTCCACAATGCCTGTGGTTTTGACTCGGGTCCTCAGGACATCCTGCTGGGTTGGGATGTAGGTGGCCTGGGATATCCTGTCCAGATCGTTCAAGTAGCTGCGAGGAGGAGGAGGAGACGGACAAGAAGGAGGAGGAGGAGGGAAAAGAAGAGAGGGAAAGAGGGTGAAGAGAATAAAAGGAGGCGAGAGGGAGCAGGAGGGTAAACGAGTGGGAGAAACTGTGTTAGAAGCATCAAGGGCAAGTGCGTTCAAACTGCTCAGGTTAGATCCTTTCAGACTGAAAACACGTCATGATTCAAACTTTCCTGTCGGAACAACGTTTGAGTGGAAAATGACTTCATGTTGCGAAATCTGAGGTTTTCTTTCAACGTTATTTTGCAATATTTTCGGATGACAGCGAGTTCCCATCAACACACAGGCTGATCACGAGTCAGTCACAGCTGTCAATCATGACTGCATCCAATAATTAACATCAGTGGGACGATAGAAAACATCTTTATGTGTACTTTTACTTTTTAGTCGTTCATCTTTAGATACAGTCTATAACCTGGAAACACATTTAAGACATAAAATACAGGAACCGTTCTGTGTTAAATTTAGACGTGATGGCTCCGTGGTTTAGTGGTTGGAGCTGCTGCCTCCGAGCAAACAGCTCCTGCTCTTTTCACTGAGATGGGACTGAACTGTTGATTTGTCTGTGTTTGGTGGATTCCCTGCAGGTTCCTTCCCGGGTCGAAGGAAACGCAGCTGAAGTGGAAAACTTCCTACGTGAAAGTGTGAATGTGTCTGCGGTGTAATGGATAAACCGTCTGCCCAGGGGGCTGCTCCACATTCCTCTTATCCACAGCTCTGCTCGTGAATGGGAATAAAAGAGGAAAAGGATGGATGGTGTTTGTCAGCAGGATTACGCAAAGGAGCAGATTCAGGATCTGTTTTTAAACTTTCTTTAACATTGTGACAGAGGGCATTCGTTTGACCTTTTTAACTGATTTCATCTTTTTGAAAAGAGGCATTAGTTGTGGACCATTTGTTGGGCCTTGGCACTTAAAGTGGATTCTTTTATTCCTCTTACTAAAACCACTGTTCCATGAAAATCCCCTAAACTTCCACACAGCAAAACAACATTTACTCTTTTTTGCTGATGGTTGTGCTATTACAACAATCTAAGATTAGAAGTTTTGAAAAATTGTTTTTCTGAACGAACTTTCACCAGAAAACTACAATCACCTGATGAGCATAGTTTGTTTTTAAGTCCCTCAATTATCAAACTGATGATGTGACCTGAAACATTTTTCTTAAATCGCTTTAAAGTGAATTGAATGACATTTGGCAACTGAATCAATTAAATTCTATCAATTACATTTTTGGGAAATCCTCTTGGGAAATTTCATTTTTAACTTTAAAAACACAAACAAACTGGTTCTAGCTTCTTAAATGAAAAGTTTCCCCTTATTAATTTTTTCAGTCTTTTATGATATGAAACTAAACTTTCTTTGGGTTTGGATCTGATGACCCGACAATAATTTGAATACGTCAAAATGAGTTCTGATCCATTTTTAGGAATGATTTGTTTCTATTATTAGGAGGGTTAACCCTATTATAATATTATATTATTATATACACAGGATCACACATGAGCCTTCACACTCCCGCGACCCGACCTCAAGGTTACTTCTGAGGAAGGGAGAAAGATTAGTGACCTCTACTTTCTACCAGACAAACACCAGTAATCTCTCCTTCCAGCAAACAAGCCTGTTGTTTGTCTTCCAGGGTATTAAGTGAAGAAAAGAAAAAAAAAAATACACAAGGTTTAACAATAGTGCTTTTTGTTTCATGAAAAGCCCCTGGACAGCAGGATTAGAGGAACCAATTAGAAAATGACCAACAACTGTGGTTCCCCTCGGCCCGTGTCGTCAACGCTGATGTTTGTTCTTCTGTAGCAGAACAGGTCGAAAAGGCTTTTCTCCCCATGAAGCTCAGGAGCTGCCTTGTGATGATATCACTCATTTCGATGCACAATATGCACGATATTCAAGCCGGGGCGAGAAAGAAGTAACAGTGTAGAGGATCTTGTTTCTGTGTTTTACGTGATTTCTCTTTCACTTTTTAAGCGAATGCTCCTGCGCTGAGGTGCGAGGTCAAAGATTCTTTATTCTCTCCAGCCGCCGCCGCTCTTCTGGCAGAGGAGGACAAATATTGACAGTCTGAAAGTCCAGACAGATGCATGACGCTGCAGCGCTCTGTTTTCTGAGCACGGCCAAAGGCTGCGACGTGTGGCGGACGGAGGTCCCACCGATACGCTCACTCAAATAACTAATAAAAACCAAACTCACTGGAAACATGAACACTTAAAACTAAAATGACAGAACCCCACATTCCAGAAAAGTGTATTTTGACTTTTTAGTTTGGTCCATGTCACATCCACTAACATAGAGGAGGCGGGGTTTATGACCTATACTGCAGCTTGCCACCAGGGGAGGAGCTGTCATGTCTTCCATCTTTATTTACAGTCCGCAATTAAAAGTAATTGACAGAATTTACAAAGTGTGTAGGTGTTAAAATGATGATGCACCCGCGTCCTTAGATGTGTGTGTGTGTCTGTGTGTGTGTCTGTGTGTGTGTGACTCACTATGCTGCCGAGTCGTTGAGCTGATATTCGCGGGAGCGGCTGAAGCAGGCCTGAACGCCTCCGTCCTTCCAGAGACGTTTGATGACGCCAGCGAGCTCTGCCGTCATGAAGCCTTCCTCAGCCGAGCCAGCGAGCACAAACAGCTGCCGGGCATCGTCCTGGCGAATGGTAAAAAAAAAAAGGTGGAGTCAATATCGACTTGAGTGACGATCTAAGTAATTACACCACCATTATTGTTCACATTAATCTGCTTCCAAGCTGAAATACCAGTCGCAGGGCTGTCAGGACGTTTCAGAAACAAGACTTATTTGTTCTTGTGCACATGCGAGGGCAAGTCGGGACATTTCTCAAAAACAACAAGGCGTCAAAGCATTTCATTTGAATTTAACTTATAAACAACCTCTGAATTCGGGACTACAATCAAACCTAAGATTTACTGTCCCATGAGCCTTTTTTCTGAGAATCCAATGTTTGCAGACGTTTGTTTGTCCAACGCCACAAATTCACTTTAAACTAAATTACATCCCTCTCTCTGTCACTCACGGCTCTCGCGGCGTCGCCAAAGTCGATCTTGAGGCGGCCCATGGCTCTGATGATGGCGATGATGGACTGGATTGTGTTGCTGTAAACCACGGCCTTGTACTGCTTACATTCCTCTTCTGAGTAGCCCGCCTCGTGGATGATCCTGGAGAAAGAGAGGGGGGGGAAAAACCAGGGTCAGGAAATCCAGTCCTTTTTCTGCACTGTAAAATAAAACTTCTTCTTCCTTGACTTCCTTTTCTCCACGGCTCTTATTTTAATATCTCTTTCAATACTGTGACCTGACATGCTCATTGGAACGTCTGCAGAATAATTGTCAGGCCACAGTTTCCCTAATCTCCGTGCACTTGGTTTCTGGACGCTTTAAAATGTGGTCACCCAGAGAGAAGAAGCTCCTCTCACACAGATCGTCAAGGGGAGAATTTCGTGCCTCAATCTTCTGTGTTAAAGACAAGAACGTCTTCCTCACAGTGATGAAGCAAGATTCACGTGTAAGAGGATTTATTTCGTTTCTCAGAAGAAAAACATCAGCTGAATGCACACAATCTAAAATAATGTTGGATTCCAGCTATTTAGCAATTTTACTTGAAGAAGGACAAAGAAGAAAAGTCCATTCTCACAAGTGAGGAGAAAGAAGTGGGAAGTGTTCGTATTTGTGTTTCTTTTAATTTATAGTTAGTTCTTTGTCATAAGGGTTTGAAAACATCATCTGAGGAATTACTGACAATCAAATCGAATTTTCTTACTCCCTATTATCGTTACTGGCCCCTAAAAATCCCCATCAGTCAGGTCCTAGTATTATGTGTATGTAATAAGTATGAACTCCCCTAAATAATTCCCTTAAAACAAGGCAGATTTAAAATATTTCTTCTGATTTATAACAGTTTAAGAGGAGGAAAATAACATTTCTAGATGTGCGGCCTTCAGCTCTTCCTCCACAGGTGAAAACCAAGAGGAGAAGTAATAACACAGAAGAGCAGCTGCTTAAAAAAGCCATGTCTCCAGCATGTGTGTGTGTACTGGTCGACGAGTGTTTTCATTCATATGTAGCACACACACTTTGTATGTATGATGAGATGGAGTCATGTATTCTGCTTCATGGTCCATTAACAGGTGGCACCTGTTTGTGCTGTGATTCACGGAGCATATCATCATACAGAGGGAGATGCTACGAAAGCACGAGTGGTGTTTTGACACCGTTTGTGTTGTGGAAATTAAAAAACGCTCTGTGACAATAATATCTGATGGCAAAAGTCATTATTGACATAGTCATTATTGACAAAAGTCATT
Source organism: Hippoglossus stenolepis (assembly GCF_022539355.2). Classification (NCBI taxonomy): domain Eukaryota; kingdom Metazoa; phylum Chordata; class Actinopteri; order Pleuronectiformes; family Pleuronectidae; genus Hippoglossus; species Hippoglossus stenolepis. The sequence goes on from NC_061504.1 coordinate 14,622,148, forward strand.
ATCGACACGCTGGGAGAAGACAGAAAAAAAGAAGGTTTGTTTTGATTGTTTCTGTGTGTCGAGGAATTAGACGCGACTCACTTCATCTGCTTGACAATTGTACTTTTCCCCGATTCACCAGCACCTGGAAAAGACAAAGGAAAAAAGACAATTATTAGACTGGAAAAATACTTCAAATTAATTTTCTCCTGCAACAAGCAAAATGTTTTAACCCATATGTCAACAAGAACAGAAGTGTGGCCAAACGTATATGACGCGGAACCTTGACAATGAAACCACTTCATCTCAGCAGAACTGAGAAACGTGCGAGTGTGTTTTAAAGTTAAAAGAAGTTATTACAGTTCTGGTTTGGCCTCCGCTCCAGGGAATTCCAGTCTAATATACTGATTAGTTAAAACCAGCTGGGTCTGTGATCGTGCCTGCTTCACTTCACTGTGTCTGAATCTCACTTTGTATAAGCAGAAAACCGTGTGTGGAATGTTATCAGCAGTGGCTTTGCATCACGCTGTCTCTGCGTCGAGGCTCTTGGCCATAGCGCGGCATGTGACTTAGCAGTAAAACGGATTATTATCATCGACGGGGGGGGGGTGGAGCTGTTAAAGTGCCGAGAAACACGGCGGTGTCACCTCAGGATGGCGAAGGCACTCGGAGCGCCGGCGACTGATTAGATTGACTGCCGAGGAGTCGACCAATGAGACAATGCTTTGATGAAAAGAGCAGGAGGGGAAAGAGAAGGAGGAAGGAGAGCATAAAGGGAGTCATGACCGTCGGCTCGGCTTTTGCGTCGCGGATCTCTCAAACGTCACCGCACCATGGCAACGGCTCTCGTTATATCCAGGACATCTCTAGTGTGAGGCCACAGTCACCTGAGGAGGCTTTGTGGTTGCGCGCGTGTGTGTGTGTGTGTGTGTGTGTGTGTGTGACATGCTGGCTTCCACAGAGAGCATTATGTATTATGCATCTGCTGCTCTTTTTCCTCGACTGTATTTGATGCCCTCGTAGCCGCTCACTAGGAAGTGCCCTTTCACTAAAATCTTCTTTTCCCCCCTCCCGACCAAAGCCACCTGTGATGTCCTTATGAACCACATTGATCCGACTGTGACGTGCCTGACAATAAACACCACATCTACTAATGTGCACTCAGCGTCCTCACATCAGAGGGGACTTATAAGGGAGGCAACCAGCCGGCTGTTAGTGGCGTAACGTTGCCACTAGGGGAGATTTTCCAAACCACTTGAGAGTGGTTATTCCCCCAGTAAACACCCCCCCCGGGCGCTAGACGCAGAAGACGGGGAAACTGGAATCACATCATGACACCTAACGACATCTTTTACCCCGTGAAACTGTCAGCAGAGACCCCCACACACCCCTTAATCTAGTTCCACGTTTCTTGATGCTGCAAAAACAAAAAGAATATGGCAACGCTGCATTTTTGACACAGGGCAACTCATGCTGAAAGTAATTGTAAAAATAAATTTAACCCAGAATGAATAAATAAATATATATGCATTCCACAGCTGGGTGCACGTCTGGATTCCCACAAACTTGCCCTGCGTGCTGATAGTACAGCGCTGGCACTTCACCTTCAGTATAATTGGATGAGATCCACCTGAGGACACATTATTTTAATTACGTGTCACCACTCGGGTGCTGGAGCGGCCCGGAGGGACGGGATGTGTTGTGTGTCTGTGTCTGTGTGTGTGTGTGCGTGACGGTACAGCGGCAGCTCCCTGTGCTCCCAGGCTAAACACTCAGCTGTGCGAATCCCTGTGGAACTCGCCACGCAGGCGGCGGCAGATGTACTTCGCTGCTCAACTGGGCACAGCCGGGGCGGCGAGCTGGCACAGCCGCAGCCCTCGGCCCACTTCAAGATGCCAGAGACGCTTCGCATTCTGACACAGCGCGTCTCGAAGTGGGACTCAGGAAAACCCACTTTGAGACTATGAGCTCACGTCGAATCCAAAGTAACCTCCTATAAAAAATGATAAGAGAAACTTTTACCTGACTTCTCCTTTGTCTCTGAGGGGTTTCTACCACTTTGTTTGAGAGGAAATTTTGGTTTTGTTTGAATAATCTCTGAGCAGAAAAATAAAATGCCATTATTTTAATAACTTTAAAAGTCTCATTTAGCTTTTATCAGTTGGACAAAACAAAACATCTGAACTTTTAACTCAGAAAAGCAGATTAATGGAACGAATAACTGCAGCCCCATCTTCATAAATCAGATAATAGTTAATTTTAATTGTATTTTTCTATAGTCGGCCGTCAAACACAACTTCCTGTCTGATTACATGCAGTAATCAGACAGGAAAGTTCCTCATATTTTACCAAACAGATGATTCAGACGAGTTCGAGCTGTTGAGAAATACTTGTGAACAATTTGCGTCAAGAAGCCAAAATCAACAGTGATGTTTGATGAATCACGACACTAACATATAATTGCGAAAAACATAAAACCAAAAATTGAGACATGTTTTGCCACATCTGTTCACAGACACAGTTTATAAAAACCAAAAACATTCACCAAGAGCTTGTTTACTCATTGTGAGCATTTCAATGGTTATAGCTGGAGAGATATTATGAATTCAAGGCCTAACCCTCATTATAATCAATGAGATGTGAGCTACGTGTTTATGTAAGCGTCCTCTTAACACCAGGGATATCATCAGGGTGTGGCTCCTGTCAAAGCCTCGAGGCCTGAGGAATACAAAACAGGGTCGGACGTAGCCGATGGCCCGGCGGCTCAGGGCCAGGAAAAAGTTTATGCAGGCTGGGTTGACTGCCAGCGACCACTTACGAGAAGAAGGTCGCTCTTCTCGAGGAGCGGAGCCAACGAGGAATCACAATACATCACCGGCGTGTTATGTTGAAGGTAAATCAAAGTTCAGAACAATCACAACTCTGCTGATCTGCCAAAGTTTCGTGAGATTTCCAGCATGTTTTTACACCTCGAAAAAAGGAATCCAACAGAAAAAGGTCCTCGCAAATAACAATAATGACGATGACTGTGTACTGTAATGTACTCTCTGATTATGTAAAATTATTCCTAATGTCCCATAGCGTAAGGAAATGTCTGAAATGTATTTTGACCGTAAGTGTTGCAAGATGTGGCCCCTGTAATTATTAAATTATGGAGAAAAAGGTTATTTTCATTCTTGGGCTGCCGAGCTAGTGAAAACACACAGGGGGCCGGTAAAACTCTGGTCTTCAAGCCAAGTGGGCCAGTGGGGAAAAACTGTTAATGTTGGACGCTGCAAAAACGCAAGAGTTGTCCTCATTTTGACTTTCACACACACACGTACACACACGTAGCGCTTTCAGGGAGACATGGAAACACAGGCCTAACCTATTGCTCCTCATGCAGAGTCATGTTACACGCCCTCAGCTTTGATACGCCCACCCCAGGACAGCTACACAGCTTCCAAACCACTGGAACAGCTGGTTTCTGTTTCTGGTCTGTTCAAACTATTTTAGGAAAATCTAAGCAAACCATTGCAGTGAAAATGGAGGTTCATTCTTCTCCTCCTCCTCCTCCTCCCCACTGATTACAGCGCATTTTCCATCTGCAAACCGCAAACGCATCTTCCCTCTTGGAACTCCCTCTGGTTGATCTTCCTCTAGGTACGAAGGCAGCGAGGAATGATTTAAAACAGCAGCAGTGAATATTTAATGTGATAAATGGATACCAATCTTCCTTTCATAGATTAACAATACATCTCTGCTAATTCACCTGGAAAATCTGAAATACATCCCTGCATGGCAACCACAATTTCACTTTTTTCTTTCAATAAGTCGTACGTCATGTCGGCTTTGAGGTCAAATAACTGGCATGAAGATAACTTTGCATGGGTTGGGGGTTTGTGTGTGGGGGGGGACATGCTGCTGGCCCATCCCGTCCACAGTTTGCAGAGCACTCCGAGGATTGAAGGAGGACTTATGAAGTTTGGCACAATGTGCTAACCACATTAGTGATGCCACATTAGCGGCATGAAGCCAACACCATTCCCCCCATCTTAAGTCTTTCACTCTCAGTCACATACGTCCCTCTTCCTCTTTTGCATTCTCTGAAAGTCATTTATTCTTTTATGAATTAAAGTCCCTCTCATAGATTAATTCCTCTTTTCTTTTCCCTCGTCCTCTTGCAGGATTTTAGTATGAGTCACTCATGAGTCCAGGAGGCTCCGAGCGGCGCTGCCCAGCAGGGGAAGTGGCCGTGTGAGATCACAGCGATCAATCTGCTTGGTGGCAGATCCGTGGGAGATTGTTTTTTCACACATGTAATGGCACAGACTCGACTTTTCTAATAATGCGTCCAGCGACAATTAAATAACTTTTTATTGTCAGGGCCACCTCTGTCTTCAAGATCTGTGACACCGTCGTACTGGTCACACAATTTCTAAAATATGGGGAAACGTTCGAGAGTGAACAATGACAAAAGTTAGACAAAGGCTGGAACATTATTAATAGAATCTTCCCACTGTTACACGACAGCTATAGAAAGAGTAATTAGGCTGCGGAAATTGTAATCTATTTTAGCATGTAGATATGAATAGTAGGATAATTGGGTCCAGGAGATGAAAGGAAAAAGGAGAGCCAAATAAGGATGGAGAGCTAAATGAGAAATGTGTTCGGTCTTTCTACAGAAAGACAAAAGGAACCCGAGTCTGCCTGCAGGTTTGGACTTGACTCACAGAGATCCTTATCTTTTTTCCGGGCAAAATCTTTTTTTTTTATGCAAGATGAATGATTTCATTCAACCATGTGAATAAGAACTTGCCCCTCACGTTCGAATGAATGTTCAAAACTTTGAATAAACACGACAGCCCTAATCGGCGCAAATTTTCTGTATAAACACAAATATCCGCACATTTGGTAGATACACAAGAGACTTTGTTTAGCAGCTTACAACACACTTCTACAGGATTGCCAGCGCCTTCCCATCAAGACAAACTTTGTTGACTTTTTATCTTTAGAGGAGAGTCTACTCCAGAAATGCCTGTGAATCAACAACTCCGAAACAGTATCTTCTCGGCGACCAATCAGCAGGATGAACAACTCAAACTGCTGTAACGAAGGCCCCTCGGCTCTCTGCAGTGGAGCCTTTTCATCTTTAATGCTGCAGTCATTGGGAGTGTCATCTTACGGGGGCCCTCTTCTCCTTTCTCCTGGCGTCTCTGGCCCGACTGTGTGTCACCTACGGCAGTAACCTGAAGAGCGACCACACTGAATGGATCGGACCCAAGTGGCAGGTTGTTGTGCCAAGAGCAGCCATGCGTGGGGGGCCCACACGGCCTGGCGCGCGGCTTTCACAACAAAAACAGCTTTCCGACCAGCAACAGCACGGGTGAACTACTGCTACGTGCCTGCTGATAAAAACTCATATTCCAGCCTACAGCAGCATAGCAGAAACTTGACCCAACATGCTCGCTTTCAAATCAACAAGCCCTCACCTGGCCTCCCAAGCACCTGTGGAATGTAGTCTACCTTTAACAAGAAAATATGTATGTTCATGTTGAAACAGAGCAATACTAACGTCTCAAAAATGCCATTTTACGCCCTTGAAATGCAACGATTGTGCCATTTTCATGAACAATAACAAGAAGAGAAGCAAATGTGGAGCTGGGGTTGTGCAAAAATAAGTAAAAGAACGTGAAGAGATCTTGTTTATCTTGCTCGGGCTTACAAGCCTGTCCACAAAGGCCTCTAGCAGCTCCTCTACTGTGCCTTCTGTCGGGTGTTTGCCTGCTATTGATACTGGCTTCAGCGTTTGTGTCCTGGTAACCCACATACCGTGTGTGTGTGCATGTCAACATTTCCCAAAGCCAGCCACCTGAAGGGCTGATGGAAAAGTTCTTCACCTATGGTCTCTATTTACAAGGATAACAGTGTTTCTCCACATGCACGTCAATTTTTGCGCATTTGCTGGATTCTGAAGGCGAGAGACTGACGTGACAGTACGTACAGATACGTCACAGGGTGCCGGGAACATGACTAAAAATTCCAATAAAAAGACGTGATGCGTCCTCAAGGTAGATTTGTGATTCATCAATTCACTGGTTGCACAAATAACCTTTGTTTGGTGGATTCTGACGCTACCGCCGGGATTTAAAGAGGATCTGAAACTAACAGATGAAAGGTCAGTCAAAATTGGCAACTGCTGAGAGGGTCATGAGGCATCCATCTCCACATCAGTATACAGCGTCAAACAGCTGCTTGGCTATTTGTTTTTGTGGCAATTTGGTTTAAACGGCTGCTATTTCCTGCTCATGTACACCAGACTCCATTATTTAACCACCACATTATTGTAATTTCCTGTAATTCCTGCCCCTTTTCACAACATGAATCAGTTGTTGAGCAAGATTTTACTTTACAGAACATACAAGGAGCCGGGCTGGGCGACAAAACAATATCAATCATTATTTTTTTCTGTTTTTTTAAGTTTAAAACCACAACATTAACTCAACTAAGAAGTATTTGAACGCACGATATGTAACTTTGGCAGCTAGGGGTCTCTCAATCACAACAATGACCTGAGACCTAGTTTGATGATGTCGTGAATCAGCGTGGGATACGTGGGAGGTGTTGTCTTCCCTATCATGGCCGATAAAAATCTACTTGACGTGACTCAGATGCAGATTTTGCTCATGGATGCGGGAATTAAAACGTAACCCAACAAACAGCAATGATTAATCGTGATCCAAACAGCTGACTGGCTGACTAGCTAGTGTTTGGGTGCGTAAGTTATCAGTTCCGTGCGTGGTTTATAAGGGAGGACGTCAGCAACTCGCGTAACAAACTACGTGCCAACCTTCCAAGTTGTTGTGCCGACAAGAGATGGCCTTCACGTGAATTTCCCCCCGTTCAGAAACAAATTTACAGATTATTCCGACACCGCGTTGACCATTGACCGACGGCCACATGGGGGCTTCTCCTCCCCGTGTGTCACCGACATTTAATCGAGGAATCGTCACCTCATCGTTTTTTCGCGATATCGATCTGAAAAGTTGAGCCTGAGAGAATTCTTGGTGTCAGCTGTAAGAACAATTTAAACCTGAGTCCCAAACCAGGGACTGAACCTTTAAATACCTGGACTCAGCAAAAGTTGGGGCCCCTGATGAACTGGGTGGGGGGGGGCCTGTTTTCACTGCATCCACACAGAGGAAATGTGCCATTGTTGAAGGGACTTAGTGAAACAAATGGTCGAATGGCTGAATGGACGTGATGCCAGCAGCAGAGAAGGGGGAGCAAGCAAAACGAAAAAGGAACTTGCCATGTGTGTAAAATCCCTTAAAAATGTTAAGTTAAGTGTTTTTTTGGGGGGGGGGAGGGAGGTGACAGTTAAAGGCTGTTGACAGATGGACCTAGCACGAGGGGAGAGTGTGAGTGTGTGTGTGTGCTAGCGATGCGGAATTGAAACTCAAGGCGTCGATTAACCGACAGTACCACGGGGTGTGAGGGGTGCTTCTCCTCCCCGTGTGTCCGCTCAGCTCGCACCGCCGTCGGGGGAGAAGTTCTCCTCCTCCTCGGTCCCCACCACCACCCCCCCTTCCTCCCCTCGCTCCTCACCCAGCAGCAGCAGCTTGACCTCCCGGGCCGCCTTCTCCCCGTCGTCCCGCAGGTTCCTGTCGATCATCTTGCTGCGCTCCACCGCCGCCTTGTCCTCGGTGCTCAGCGTGCAACCCATCCTCGACACCGTCCGAATCCAGGTGGTGTGAATTAAAAACAAAACAGACGGACGCGGGCTTTAAACCAACATCTACGTGAGAACGGGTTCGAGATCTGCCTTCACCCGCTCACACGCCCTTTTCTTACGGTCTCTCGTCAGGAGGAGGAGAAAAAAATAAAAAAAAAAATTGAAAAAGGGGAAGCGATGCGACTTTTATTTTTCTTTTTTAAAAAATAAAAAATTACAAGTGTGCGTCGTTTCTTCCTCCCGATGGAAAATGTCGGGTTTTCTTTTTTTTTAAAAATAGCGTAAAATCCTCGTTAGGTCCGAGTGTGTCTCCGCGGGGATGTTTCTCTCTCGCACCCGTTCGCCTCCATTCGCTGCGGCGGTGACTGCTGCTTGTGCCCGGGCAGCTGCGGCTGGAGGAAAGAAACTGAGGTCCGTGAGGCGCGCACTTCCGGAGCCATCCTTCAAAACAAAAGCTGCCACTTCCTCAAACCCCAATACCAACAGTCAACACACCTCTGTGATTCTGGAAGTCCCCAGCACTCGTCAACATGATCAAATCAAATACACTTCATTCGAACAATTTGAATTGTGTTTGTATGGCCCATATTCACAAATCACAATTTGTCTCCTTCCTCGTCCAAAAAGGACAATTCCCTCATTATCTACTCAACGCTATGCCGATGGAATCCAATACAATTGAAGTGAATGGTGACCACTCGTTCAAACGTATAGAAACAACATTAAAAAAACATTAACATGCCTCCACACTGCTCCTGTGGCGTCGCCAAAGTGGCCATAAGCCCCGACATTCAAATTCGACTCGAAACATTAATTTACACTATGTTCTAAATGTCCCCGTGATCCTCCTCCAGAGCTGCGTTCGCTCGTGGATACACTTCAGACCAAAATGCTGGATCCTACACTTCCCATAATGCACCTGAAGAGGGCCTTTCCTTTAATTCCCCCAACACATTAAACACCATTGTCTGTTTATAAAGATGGACGACATGACAGCGCCTCAAAAGTGAAGCCAAATCATCTCGATTGCCCCCTGGTGGCTGGCTGCAGTACAGGTCATAAACCCTGCCTCCCACGTAAAAATAAATGTTCTCAAAGACGGCTTCTATCATTTTTTACGTATGTTCACGTGTTCATTTTTCACGTATGTTTGGTTTTAATAAGTTATTTGATGCTATGACAACAGGGTGAAACGTCATGATTGACTGACTCACAATTTGGTCGAGCGTGTGAATCGGTCTTGTCAAATCAAACATGAAGCTGAGTTTTAATTTGGTGTTTGTTGCTATTAAACACCAAAGATTACATTTTTTTGGGTATTCTGATGCTTTTATTTTGAAGGTAGACGCCCTAACCGGAAGCTTTTTAACAGCAGAAACCATTTCAAACCTGCAGACCCACAGCTTGACGACAACAGCTCATCATTTTTACATTATAGGTTGAATATGTGACTTTTATCATTATATACAATCAACTTATAATTGATTTGCATTGTGGGTAACATTAACAGGAGTCTATACACACAAAAAAAGATATTAAAACACATTATATATATTCACAGTCGTAACACTTACCTGATCATATTAAGTACATTATTAAGTACATTACCTTTTAGGGATATACGATAAGTGTACCCTACATTTACATGTATCGTTCCCATGGAAACTAAACCTGTAACCATGACGGTGTCAGTCCCTTCACCTGCTCAATCAACGCTACACGACCATTGTTTGTGGTTTAAATAATTTAACCTGTTGGACAAAGTCAAGTGTGAGTCAACAGACACCGGGTGAATGCTGCTGGTGTTCAAACATTTCCACGGTTCACACATTATCTCACCGACCGTCGTCACATTTTCATTTAAAATTTGGCTTTTTTCTTTGGGAGCACATGCAAATGTGAGGCTCTGACCTTTCTTTTCTAATCCTGCGCCGGCTGGAGGTTTCCCTCTGTGTCACCCGGGCCCTCGAACGGTTTGAGATAACGAGACGACACAGAGGGTGAATCCCTGACACACAAAAAAAGGTTATGTCGTCTTATCTCTTACAGAAAATACCACAGACAATTGAACACATTCATTTTCTTTCAAAAGGACAGTGCTTCCCATTGTAAAAGATATGTTAGACTATATCTCTGCTTACATTCACGAGTTTTCAGTGTTTTAATCACAAGTTTACTGTAGAAAAACTCTGCTGTATTTTATTTGATCTACTCTTGTACTTCTCTCTATGTTTTTATTGCAGAGCACGAGAGTCGACTCTGGCTGTTTTAAATGACTTGACTGGACTCTAAACCAGAGACTGTAAATAAAGATGGACGACGCGTCTCCACTTTCTCCCTTTATCCAGAAATGAAGCCAAAATATCCTGGATACGAACAATGTCCTGTTGAACAAACATCAGTAGGACAAGAGCTACTTAAAATGACAGAAAGCATCTTATTCAATACGTATTTTGACATTTTAGTTTGGTCCATGTCCTATCTGCTGAATTGGAGGAGCTGGGATTTATGATCTATACTAAACCAACCACCAGGGGGCGATCGAGATGCATCGGCTTCACTTTTAGGGATCCACCATGTTGCCCATCTTTATATAAAGTGTATGCTTCTAACCATGAACTTACCATACACAATTTGTTATTGTAACTGCATGTGCGTGTATATATATATATATATATGTGTACATTTTGCATGAAGTCCAGTTAATCAATGCTTATGTAAGTCTTTTGGTACAGTTTTACATGTGAATAAAAAGATATTTGAATATTTTTAATCTTTAAAGTTAGTCTCCGGTAAATTAATCTCTTGTTGGGAAGCCAGAGTCGCTCAGTGGGATTCTCCTGAAAAGTATATTTCCTGAATTCTTGAACTTTTCATTTTCAGAAATTGAGGCCCGACTATGTGAGCTTTTATCTGACAAGACGCTGCTTAAAGGTACAGTTAGTTTTAAAAGCAGGCAAACAAATATTAGTCAAGGAAAATACACATCTAATTAATACTCTTATTAATAGCTGTGTTTCCACTGTTGGAGCAGCTGGTGGAGAAGCAGGAAGTCTCTCACAAAAATGAAATCCATTCCCGAATGTTGACAGTGAAGGTGAAAGACAAACAGTGGAGTTGTAAATCGTCCCAGTGAGGTTGAGACTGGTTGACAGGTCTGTTTGTTTTAATGAACGGAGACAAGGGTTTTGACTCTGAGGGAAAGAAATGAACTGGAGCAAGAGCTGGTGCTGGTGCTGCCCTCCAGTGGTAACAGCTGGTAACTTCACAGCGCTGCAGGGACGTGCTTTACATGCTGGGCAGAGTCCAGGCTGATAACACTGAATGTTCAACTGTACTGAACTGCATGGATTTACAAAGCTAGTCATTTAAAATTACACATCAGGAGTTTGAAACATTATTATTAATGTTATTATAAATATCACAGGAAGTAGATAGATAGATGGATAGATGGATAGATGGATAGATGGACAGATGGATAGATGGATAGATGGACAGATGGATAAATGGATAGATGGATAGATGGACAGATGGATAGATGGATAGATGGATAGAATGGACAAGAGGGAAAGAAATGATAATCAAAGTCCCCTGGTCTGTGACAAAATATTATATTGTTGCTGATCAGAAACCATTTATACCAAGAATAGAAAACAAGATAAGCATAACCTTAAGAGATAAAGAGCTATTAATTTTATTATCCCATTAAACGACACAACCACAACACAGATAAGCCTTTATCACACACACAGACACACACACAGACACACACACACACACACACACAAGGCCTGTGTGTTCGGTCAGTGCTAAAACTGTTTTGTCACTGAGATCCTTTATAGATCCTAATAAAGTTTCAACGTGTGCAGGCATTTCCAAACTGCCTGGTACGTGTATGTGTTGGGGATTTTCTCGACTTTTGCAATTTAGCAGCCGTCTACTATTCCCAAAAAGTGGTCGACTAGTCAATTAATCGCAGGTGATTAAGTGTTAACGCCTTGCATTGCAACTATAACTATACACTCTGGTGAAGCGTACAGGCTAAGGGGCAAATCACTAGTGACCCTGAGATACCTGCCGACAATGCTGAAGGGTTCCCAACTAACAACTGCTCCAACTATGCCACCATAACGGAGGAGAAACTTGCAACATCTCATCCCAAGTAGCTCCTGCTGCAGTTTCTGCTTGTAGCAAAACACCTGCGATGTGCATTTCACCTGTCGATAAGAACAGCTCCCCCGGCTGCATATCTCCTGTAGATGCCACTGCTGCTGATAAACCCACAGATATATAACTAGTCCACAACGGTGCACAGATTAGTGGTTTTGAGGAGTCTGTGAAACCCCTGATATATATTAGTGTGTTCCTCGTTTTCTGCTTTATCCACCAAGGCAGCAGATGAAATTATAGCAAGGACAAGACGGGAATAGAGATAGTGAGGAAAGATGCGGGAGAGGAGATCACGCATCATGAACTGATGTCTGATAAATCCTCTTGAATGAGGATTCAGGATTGTACGTTGAGTCCAATGTCAACCACCAATTCAACCTTTCTCCTCAGACTGTTGCAGCCGTTATCAGTCAGATATGAGATACCTGCTTGGTGGGGTAGCGCTCTCTTTCTCTCAGGTGAACTTTAAACCTCCCTTTTCATTATATAACTTCATTTATCAGACAGGTGCATCAGTGTCTGTACCTCTACCTGGCCTCTGCAGCTCTGTCAGCTCCTCTGATGCTACAGCCTGCCTGTGCTGCCGGGACACGAACACTGACAAGCTGCACACACACACCCCACCGACACAGAGACAGACGGAGAACCGGCTGCCAGGCAGACAAAACATTCGCACAGTCGCACGGAGGGAAAAACGCACAGCACCATGGGCTGCTGTAACAAGGAGTGCGGACTCATAGCCGGAGCCGTGATTGGGGCTGTGGTAGCCATCCTGGGAGGGGTCCTCATCCCAGTGGGGAACCGCATCATTAAGGGAACAGTGGAGAAGGTATGGTGCTCGGTTTCACCCCCGGGCAGCGAGTGACTGGGAGTGTGAGTGCGCACGCAGAGATCAAGGTGAATCAGGAGAAACGGGAGGAGAGAGGCATGTGTGTGTGTGTGTGTGTGTGTTTCTGAGCGCCGCTTCAACTGGTAAACAAGAAGCTGTGCACAGAGCCAAAATCAGCATCTGTGATTTTTGTTAGAGAAACTGTAGAGAAGAATGTTTTCGCGATTTACAGATTATTAACAGAGCATCCACCTTGTGCACGGATCAGCTGGGCAGCCGGCCTGCTGGCAGTCTTGAGGAATGTTAAAAATAGACCGTCTGTGTGTCTGCGGGGTTTAGGAGTCCGTCATTGAGCCTGGATCGACAGCTTATGACAACTGGGTGACGACAGGGGCAGCTGTGTACAGGCAGTTCTGGCTCTTTGACGTGAAAAACCCAGTTGAGGTTGTGCAGTACGGTGCGAAACCAGTGGTCGTGGAAAAAGGACCTTACACCTACAGGTAATGTTGGCTCGTTCACCTCTTGTGTTTCCTGTTGTGCCACCGTCACACTCATCTGATGACAAGAATCTGCTCTAACGAATCTAACTCAAACCTCCCCCCGTCCAGGACGAGGTATCTGCCCAGAGCAAACATCACGTTCAACCCCAATGATACCGTCTCCTTCCTGCTGCCTCTCAATGCCATCTTTGAGCCGGCCATGTCGGTGGGACCAGAGGAGGACAAGGTCACCTCCCTCAACCTGGCTGTGGCTGTAAGTGAGTGTCACCCACTTGGCGGTGAAACCTGCAGTGACTCAGCCTTATTTTTTGTCAAAATATACATCAAATAGACTTCTCTTGAAGAGGATTTCTGTCTGTTTTTGGTTGTTCTTACAACACTGTGATCAATTCTGTAGGTTTGGTTTCATTATTTGATGCTATAAAAATTGTTGTGTACAATTTATGTCGCATCCTGTGTCATAAAGCAGGATTTTTATTTCCTTAACTCCTGAAGCAGCTGCAGCTGTTGTGTGCTAGCTGCACAGCACACAACACAGCACACAACACAACACACAGGGTTTTTTTTGTGTTTTTGCATCGTTCTGGAACCAAACTGTTTAACTGACACACCTGCAACAATGACTAAATTATACATTTGCTCTTTTTCAGGGAGCTTATTCAATGTTTCCCGAAGAAGTTCATCCGTTCCTGAATGCTTTGATAAAGTCGAGCAACTCCTCCCTGTTCCAGTACCGCACAGTCAAGGAATTGCTGTGGGGTTATAAAGACCCCATGCTGAAAAGTACCCTGGGCGTATTTGTACCCGTAAGTGATCCGATATTTTAGCTTTACTCTCATATATACAGACGAGACAAGACCTACACAGCGACGCCTTTAAAATTGACATGAATTAATCTTTTCCTAAAGTACAATAACACCTATGATGGCTACTACACTGTTTACACTGGAAAGGAGGACATCTCACGAGTGGGGATTATTGACAGGTGGCGAGGAGAGAGGTGAGTCGTACAGTTGTACAGGTTTTTAAAAGTGAGGAGGCTGTTTTTTAGAAATGTAAAATATAATTTGGCTGTGTCTGATTTTTCCTAACAGGAGTTTGCCTTACTGGAACGACACGTACTGTGACATGATCAATGGAACAGGTACAACTCATGCAGCGATATGAAGCTGAACAAACAAACAAACAACATACGTCTACAAAAAAAATCATAATTATAACCTTATATCTCCTCGTTTCCTCAGATGCGTCCTCCTTCCCTCCGTTTCTGGACAAAAAGAAGCCTCTCTACTTCTTCTCATCAGACATCTGCAGGTGATTAAAATGATTTATCATCCTATTCTGAGGGCCTGCCACCTTTTAACTTGTTTCCCCTCAGCGACCACTAGAGGTCAGAGCTTTCCAGTACCAAAACCACTGCACTCCAGCCGTTCTGAGCTGAGTTGCTCAGCAGAGTGAACTGGGTACATGAGGTCAGTTGCTTGAAGATTCATGACATGTGTTTGTTTTGTCTTCAGGTCCGTGTCAGCCAGCTATGAGAAGACCATGGATCTGAAAGGGATTAAGGTTTACCGTTACACCCTCCTGCCGTCCACCCTGGCCTCCCCTACGGTAAACCCAGACAACAGGTGCTTTTGCAAGAACCCAAAGACCACCAAGAACTGCACCTTGGCCGGAGTACTGGATATCGGCCCCTGTAAAGACGGTGAGTTTGCATTTGGGGATCTGAACGGTAGAGTTCAGGCATCACCAGACTATCCCTGTGCTCACGGTTTCCTCCCCCATCCAAACAGCAAGACCTATCTACATCTCTCTGCCGCACTTCCTACAAGGCAGTCCATCCCTGCGAGAGGCCATACTGGGTCTGAATCCCAGCGAGGAGCACCATCAAACCTTCTTAGACGTGGAACCTGTGAGTCACAGTCTTCTTAATGATTTTTGACTTAAAGAGGCGGCAGCTCTGATGCAATTCTTTGTTGTGCTTTTTTTTTTTCACTAGACAACCGGGTTCTCTCTGAGGTTCGCTAAGAGAATTCAATTGAATATGATGTACGGGCCATCGAATGTCATCACGTAAGTTCAGTTTCACCTTTAAAAGGAAATCATATTGGGAAATACACTTTGCTTTCTTGACGGGAGATAGACAAGAACTTTTGAGATTGACGCAATTTCCTGTTGCTGGCTAACTTAGCTTAGCATAAAGACTGAGAGTAGGCAGAGTTAACCTGGCTTTGTCCAAAAGTAACAATATCTGACAAGCAAATCATAAACACTATATATCTTGTGTTTTAGTTCGTACAAAACCTGTATATGTTTCAAAGTTAATCAATTTGTAGTTTCACGAGTTTTGTTTTAAATTATTATTTTTGGTTTTGAATTGAGTATTAAGATTACTACTAAGCTAGCTGCTAAACTTACCACACAGATCCATCAGAGTGTCTAAATCTCTTCACTTCTACCTCCCAGCAAGTGTTTTTTCCCAAATTGCCAAACTATACCTCAAAGAAAGTTTGAGACAGAATCATGCTCTGAAAGTTATGAACTCTTTCCCTGCAGGGTGCTTGAGAAAGTCAAGGATTATACCGTATTCCCAATCCTCTGGATGAACGAGGTAAGATAAACACCGAGCCTCGCTGTCGTGAAGTGCATCACCATGTCATAGCCCGGGATGCATGTTGACCAGTCTTCCTTCGTCTCCCCTGTGTAACCAGACGGCTGCGTTGGATGAAGCAACGGCAGACATGTTTAAGAAGGAGCTCATCTCCCGTATCCAGATGTTGGAGATAATACAGCAGTCGCTGCTGGGCACAGGGTTGACCGTCTTCGCCCTGTGTCTCATCTTCTACTGTGTGGTGAGGAGGCGACGCAGCAAGTCCATGTTCTGATGAATCAGGCGGAAGTGGCTGTTGTGGAGCAGTGCATTTAAGCTGCTATGGCACATCAAACCTTTTTGATATAGACTTGCACTTTTTTGTAACTTTACTGTTATTTATAATGTTTTTTCCTTTGATACCGGGAGGGGGAATACTGTGATTTTTTAAAGCTAAAGAGCTAAATTCCTTTGCCAAGTATAATTTTAAGTGCAAACACTGTAACATTAACTCAATCAGGGATTTCTGGAAGCAGGTGTACTCATTTTAACCGTCAGGCTCATAATCCGCACAGAGGAGAAATGTGTTCTGACGTCCTATAAAAAAGAAATTCACATTAATCTAATCAAATGTTCACATCCTTCGCTGAACTGGAGTGTTCAAAAATGAATAAAAAGCTAAGAAGTGAGTTTTTCATTGGCTGTCGTGTTCCTAGTGTTGGATTGTTCTGACCCCGCCTCACGCTCTACACCCCTCGCAGCCCAGAATACAGGCGAGGCTGAGACAATCCTCTGCATTGTGCACGCTCAAGCAAAAGTAATTCTGTTTCCTCTTTACCTTGAGCGGTCAATAAATCAAAAAGAGCAATAAAAAACAGACTGGGGGCACGATTTATGCTGTGGTTATGAATGGTACTTGGGTTTGTTTGGTGAGAAAGCAGTATTTCTGCGCAGCAGGAGACCTCTTCTCACTTTTATTGGTTTTAAGTTACCGTCAGCAGCCTCCTGGGTGTCTTTGATTCTACTGTTTGGTCTCAATCTTACATTTCACACATATGAGGGAGTGTTTCATTCAAATTAAAACAGACAGGTCTTACCCCCCCTTTCTGCGGACATGCAGTTTGCAGCCTGTGGGGTATCCCAGGCACTATGCACCAACGTTGTATTATCAAACCCATACATTTTCCAAGATATCAAAAATTCTAGACGTAATAAGAATAGTTTGACAGTTTCCAAATACACTTGCTTTCTTTGTTAGATGAGCTCCATGGCCTTCGTCATTTCTGTAGGATAAAGTTAAAGCTACTTTCAGCAGCATGCTAGCTTAGCTTAGCCAAAAGACTGTAAACAGGGGGAAACAGCTAGCAAGTTTCGGCCTAAAGTCAAGAAATCTGCAATCTTTTGCTATGCTACGCTGAATAGCTGCAAGCAGTAGCTTCATATTTCTTATTTGTGTCCGAGGTAAGAAACCAAATAAGTGCATTTCACAAAATTTGGAAATATTTATTTACGATATAATAAGACATGTAATATTATACGTAGACAGATGCGTGATGTAACGCAAAAATATAAAATTCACATTTTGAGCAAAAAGAATCTGAAAATTAAATTTATGGACTTTCCTTAAAATTGAGATTCATTTGAACATGTTTATTCAGGCTATCATGACATTAATAAATAGAAACACATAACACGGACATTACACTGAGCGGAAGTGGACATGTCGGTGGTGACGCGGGTTTATTAGACGCGGAGCAGAGATCTGAACGAGGGACGGCACAACTAGAGTGAAAGTCTTTTCTCAGAATGAAAATAATGTTGTATTTCTCCACAATTTGCAGATACAGTCAGAGTTAGTGGGCGAAACATGTTGAATTTATATACACAGTGAAAGGAAATTCTTCACAGCACATTAAATTAACAGGATGAATGAAACAAACAAAAAAAAAACTCTGTACACAAGCGACCAATAATCTACTGTACATTAGCTATGCTCCTAAAAAGGTGTATTCACATATGTCGAACTGTCAATCTCACTGACAATTACTACTTCGGAATTAAACCTACGTCCACTTTTGCTGCAGTCTGGAGAAAACGTGGATCCAAAGAAGGAAACGGTCATTGTAGACTGTATTTCCGGGTGTTACACTACGTTACATTATTTACCTGAAGGCAAAAACAAAGAAATGTGCAAACCTCTTAGTTTGGTTGCTTAAATCTAATCCAGGCAAGGATTGAAGCAATAATTTGACATTTGGGGGAAATATGCTTTCTTGTCTGTATGGTATAAAGCTACAGCTGGTAGCACGTTAGCTTAGCATAAAGACTAACAATGTCAAAAACCTGTTGGTTTGACTTTGGTAGAGGAAAAAAAAATCTAGCACAAAAAACAGAAAGTGGTTTCATGGGAGCTATGTGGTGGGTTCGGCCATTTCCAGTCTGGTAAATCGTGGTATTCAATCAAGAGTAAAACCTTAAAGTGTTGTTTGCTAGTAGGCGGATTTCTTAACTGCATGTGGTATCAATCTTCTAACATCTAACTCGAAATAAGCATATTCCCCCCAAAATGTCCAACTATCCCTTTGAAAGACTTCAACATTATTGTTGAATTTCTATAAACATGCTGGAAAAAGAGAAAGTACGATACAAATACATTACGCAGCCGAATTACATCGAGGCACATTCTCGTACATGTACGTTTATACATTACAGGACGGATTGCGTGAGACGTGTGCAACAACTCGCACTGTATTTCAAACCATCTCGCCACCATTTCTGTTTGGTCTTTGTGCCATAGCATGTATATAAAGATGGACAACATGGCAGCTCCCCCCAACAGTGAAGCCAAATCACCTTGATCGCCCCCTGGTGGCCTCTCGCATGTTTGCAGATGGGACTGAATTAAAAAACGTCAAGGTGCACGATAAACACATTTTTTTCTCAAAGATGGTTTCTGTCATTTCAAGTAATTCTTATCACACTGATGTATGTGCTCTCAATTACGTCAAAAGTAAGATGGTGGCACCCGTGTCAGGGATATTTAGAATTTTACAACGAGAGGAATTAGAGACACGTCCTCCATCTTTATTCACACTCTATGATTTAAACTGATATATTCTTGACTTGCACTGTTTGTATTCTTGTCACCTGTGCTTAGAGTGTCACTGAAGATGTCTACACAAACACACAGCCCCGGAGATTTCACTGAATAGAGAATTTTGTTAGTTCAAAACATTCAAATGTGAGTAGAATCTAGTACAACGCTACCGTAAAGAGAAAGACAGCTCACTGTCCAACATGCATCTGTCTCACTTTTGTCCCTTTTTCAATATCCTCTTCTGATTCCCCCTCCTAAATGTACGATATGACAAGATCACTGACCATTGTTGTGTCTCAAGTTGCATTATCACAAGAAATATCAGCCTTAAATATCAGAGTTTATTGGTGGCGTGTGCCTGTGCGTGTGTGTTGGTGTACGTCCCCGCCACCTGGTAACAGCACCTCGAGCAACAGCAGGAGATACCGTCCAATGAGAGCTCCCCACACCCACCTCCTCGTCCGACTGTACATCCGCAGTGCAGCTCTGCAGTTTTGAGATGAGCGTTGGCAAATGGGGATTTTGTAACCGCCTGGTGTGATACAGGATTGGAGGAAAGACTTTCGCCCGTCAGTCTGTGTAGCTGCCAGCTCCTGGTGTCAGACGTCCGGGAAGTGGTTCCGCCGGTTGCGACTCTTCCTGCGGTCCAGCAGGGGCTTCAGTTTGGCCAGGTCCCCCCTGAGAGGTCCGGGCGGCTGCGGCTGCGGCTGCTGCTGCTGCCTCTGCTGCAGGCTCTGGAGCTCCCTCCTCTCTTTGCAGTACTGCTGCACGGCCAGGCTCTCTGCAGGACTGAAGGCTGACAGCAGGACCTTGGGGTGCAGGGAGGTGGCCCACGCCCACGGGGACTGCTGCTTGTCCGTCAGAACGCTCACCATGGCCTCGCTCAGCACGCGCAGGCGGATCTTGGCGACGGTGCGTTTGAAGCCGTTCTCGGTGGTCAGGCAGAAGTAGAGCCCCTGGTCCGACAGCTGGATGGAGCGGATCAAGAGGCCGTGATCCGTGGAGAGGACGCGGTCACTCAGCTTCACCTGCAGCGGGAAGAGGTGACAAATTAAAAAAGGCAAAACCAGAATGAATTCATGATGAAACACAATGAACGCAGAAACTAAATGAGTAAAGGGTTCTAATCCACCTATCTGATCATTTAATGAGGGAATGTTCTTTGGAAGAATGATTTTCTGTCCCTCCAGTAGAGTTTGAGTCAGTTTACTTTCATAATCTCATTCTGTGTCAGATTTATTTGTAGAAAGCACTCGGCGTCATCCTTCATTCAGTGCAGAGACAGATTTTCATGGTTTACATTAATCTTGTTTTTAAAAATAGATTTACAATTAAGCAACACACTGATCTGATGCTTTGATCCAAAACAAATCCTCCCTCCCACTGACTGAAACCAGGTGGGCTTTAGTTTGGAGGAGACTAATGACTCCACACACCGTAAAAACTAAAGTGATTTATTTGAAAGGCCAACTTCTATTCTCATGAGGAAATGGCTGTAAAACGGCCATTACTCCGAGCTCGCTCCGCGGAGGCGGGAGCTAAATCTATAAAAGATGTGTCTTCATCTCGCAGGCCTCTCTCTCGCCCGGCTTTATTTAATCTTTCACAGCCTCTCAAAGGGCTCTCGCTGTTTAAGTGGTGTCAGATATTTGACAGAATATATCCCCACTGAGAGATCCAGTCATTGGTCAAAGTCCATGTCGTGTTTGATCAGTGTCACTGCTCATTAGGACGCTAACAAACGCTCAGCGCGTCCGTCCTCAGGCGATGCGAGTCCTGATTGAGCTCCATCGATTGCTGCACAAGACTTTTTAAACCGTCATCATCTCCAGGGATTTCCACTGTGTAACTTTAATTTGTTACGTATGAACTGTGTTGTTGACCTTTGACCTCTCTGAAATGGTTTTGGGATATTTTGGGGACAGATATTTTTGCGGGGTTTGCCTTAAATGTGACACTGACCTCTTTCCTCCGGTCATTGTCCCTCTGAATAAGCCACCGAATCGAGGCCTGGGGAGACTTGGGGAGACACTCGAGGAAGGTGGTGTTGTTCTTCACGCCATATTGCGTCATCTCCACTGCGTTTCTGTACTCTGTCAGACACACACGCACACACACACGTCACTTGCTGATGTATACAAAGCCCCACAGATGGACTCAAATCTGTCTCATGTCCCACCAGTGAGAGTCGAATGTTGACTCAGAGCTTAGTCGGACACCTGCAGCTCAACCAATCATCACCCACGCTCCCTCGGTTCCTCCGGCGACAGAACGACCTCCAGAGCGTTGGACTAACTCGGTCTCGTCTAATTAACCGTGTCATCTTTGATGCGGCTAAATGGTTCATCACTCAGCTGCAGCTATGACAGGGCTGTGGCTAATTAGTGGGAACGGCCATATGGTTCGGTTCCCCAAGCTCGTGTTCATTTGGAGACGGGACGTGTTTGTGGAAGTGAAGCACTCGGGGGAGCAAAAATCCTCTCCTGCCATTAGACTGCACCGCGCCAGACGACTGGGTGGGTTTTGAAGGACGCTCTGCACGAGCTGGACCAAACCACCATGAATGCTTTGATTCACAGCAGGTATTTCTGATGTCCAATTAAATATCCGGATCTGGTGAATGTAAATGTGGTTTCATCAGGGGACGGTTGGGCCTTGGCAGATGGAGAAGCTCTACTGTGAGGACATCTTGTTTGTTTGTTTGTTTGTTTTTCAGCAGGATTACGGAAAAACCCACAGCATTAATTTCCACCAAACTTGGAAGCCTACAGTCTGGGGGGTACGGGAAGATCCAATTAAACTTTGATGCAGATGCAGATTATCGGGAGGATACAGGAATTTTCGTTCAATTGTCAGGGAATAATGAAAAGATCTCAATTCAAGAAATTGGACGTATTTGTTCCACACACATATTTATTCCTGTTAATCAGCCTTTCTAGTTCTGCTGCTCTATAAAGCTGTGTTCATTTTATTTCTCTTGACCAGATACACGTAGTCATTCTAGTTCTTTTCCTTTTTTCACTGAAAACTGCTTCATGCTGCTGTGACTTTGATTAAAAACAACAAGCTAAAACAGGGAAGTTAGATTAGCACAGTTTTTATTACCTTTCAGATTGAATCCTCTGCATTGAGTGAGTGGATTCCCATGAATAATGTCCTGTCTTCTGCTCCTCCTGAAAACAAATTACAATGAGTAAGAATACACTGTGGCCCAATTCAGAAAAATACATCCAACTTCCTCCTCCCATTGAACCGTGGAGGGATCAGTCGCTGCCAGAACAACATGAGGAAAGTCTGACAGTGTTATTCCACTCCGCGCTGCTCATGAGCAACAGCTTGAGGAAAAGAGCATGTAAGCAGCTGGCACGTTTTTCCACCGGAGAACAGCGGCCGCGCTTTTTGTTCCGCGACCAAACTAAACTCGACCTGCGACTGACTGGGACGTCAGGAGACACAGCTGGTCCTGGACCAGACCTGAGCGGCGGTCGGCTCAGAGCCGAGGTGTCGCTCACACACACATCCTCGTCTGTGTTTTGTCTAGACGGAGGGAGGGCGACAACGAACGCAGAATCACTGACACGGATCACGCTGCGCTGCTCCCTGAGGGGATTCCAGTCACGTTCAGCCTCACAAGTTGAGCTGCTCTCTTCTTCTGGAACATCTTGTTTGACATCAGCCGTCGCCCACATTCACCACGACGCTGTGATACACTGATTGATTTCACATTTTTGCACGAGACCACATGTTTTATACAAAGCCGGATGCTATGATAGCTCCCAAAGGAATTCAATTGTCCCGTGGTGGCTGACGTACCGCCTCCATGTTAGCAGATGGGACATGGACCAAGCAAAAAAAGTCAAATTTTTGGAATTCTCAACTGACGTTTGTCCAAGTGTTGTGTTTCTAGTAAGCTCCAAATGTGTTTGATTCAATTCAACCAATCAATTCCAGATTTCACAAGTTTTCTTTTGAACTACAGTTTGGTTTTCATCCTCCGATCGTGCGGACGCTGTTGTTTCAAATGACGTCATCGGCACAAGATGGCGGCGTTCTGAAGAGCTGTGAGCTGCTTCTCTTCTGTGACACATCGTTTGACATCAGCTGTCGCCCACATTCACTGTGACTGCGATGTCACACGCCGATGGATTTCATATTTCTGAGGTAATTTGGCAAACTTGAATGCGAGTTGAACAGAAATACTGCAAAGCCTTTTAAAAATATCTGCACTTCGCTCGTGTTTATTTTAGACTTTAAAGCTTTGATTCGCTGCCTC
This sequence comes from Hippoglossus stenolepis, assembly GCF_022539355.2. Lineage (NCBI taxonomy): Eukaryota > Metazoa > Chordata > Actinopteri > Pleuronectiformes > Pleuronectidae > Hippoglossus > Hippoglossus stenolepis. The sequence continues at coordinate 14,645,300 of NC_061504.1, forward strand.
TGTGAATGAGCTCCCTAATCCGCACATGTCAGCACTTACTCACACTGAAAAGTTTGCTTTGGGGCCTTGAAGCTCATGCATAGTTTTTCAAGAGTCCTTTGGAGGACACTAAATACCTCCTTGAATTAAATTTAAAGATTCTGATTACTGAGGTGTTCACACTGAACACTCCAACACTGTAAAAACCTTTGTGTACCTTTTGCTGGTGGGATAGAAGCGTGAGCAGCTGAGCCCGTCCCAAGCGCAGTAGGGATCTCTGGCGAGGCAGCAGTCGGCGCAGGCCGAGCCGTAAGCGTGACAACGGTGCAGGGAGACCTGGGAGACCCCGAACTCCGAGCTGACGTACAGCTGTTGCTGCAAAAAGTAAACAGTTCAAATGTCAGCCGCCCTGTTTGTCTTAATAAGTGGCCCCCGGCCGACAGGAAAATGAGGCAGAGCACCGAGACAATTATGGATTATTATTTCCTGGCCTTCGGGAGGCTTATCGTGCTCGGGAGATTTTCCTGTTCCGTGCAGAACATGGTAGCCACAGACACGGAATGACATATTAAAGCAATAAAACTGCACTAAACGTGTCAGGAAACCAAAGCTGACGGATACTTACTTTCTTAGAGGAGATTCTCAAGTTGGTCACAGAGGCTTGGTTCTGAAAAATGGGAAATACACGAAGCAAGTTCAGACCTTTCAAACATAATATTTATTAAATTTTGCATTAGCGGGAATCCGAGGAAAACATTCTCGTTCCTGTTTGGTGGATATGAAGCTAAAGTGACCTGGAAAAGGAGTAAACAGCTCGCTGAGGTTTCAGAGGCGCGACATCTGCCTGCCAGCTCCTTGAAAGCATAGACTGTAAATCTCCTGCCATTTCTTATTTGTTCAGGAGAGTAACGACAAATCGTTGTGCTGATAGTTTCTGCAAAGACGAAAGGGATATTGACGTCTTCTAACTCTTGGCAGGAAGGATATTTAAAAGAATCCCTTTTTTATTGCGGAGAGAAGCTTATCAGACTTCTCCTGAATAAGAAATAGTCATAACACAGAGGATCAGTTTCTCGCCAGATGTCTTTAACCTTCCTGACAGAAACACATTCAGTAAATCGAGGGTCAATCTTTTCAGATTCACGTTGCTTCAGAAAGGTCTCGGCCTTTACATGCGATCGCAGGTTGATCAGTTTTTAGCGACGCGAGCAAAGATAAAATGACATGTGCAAAGGTTCGCTCGGGGCAGCGAGCAGCCTCCTGCAGCATGTGGGTATGTTTCCCATCATCCTATGCCGCACTACTGCAGAACATCCATCTCCCGAGCATCACCCTGCCCCTCGCCTGGCTGCCCCCAGGCCTTTGTATCGTGGCCAAGTGTGCCCTCCGCCTCCACTCCTTTGATTTTTTTGGCAGAGGAAAAAAACGGGATGAAAGTGAAAGAGAGAGAGAGAGAAAAGAAAGGAGGAGGGGAGGAAGACAGACAGCTGACCTTAAACACTTCCAGCTCCTCCAGGATCAGATCTTCATGCAGGGATTGGTTTCTGGGCAGCACGATCACCTTCTGTACCGTACCTTTGTCTGGGGGCAGAGTGGAGACATGGTATGAGCTGTTAATACACACACACACACAGACACACACACACACACACATACACAGACACACACACACTTACGCTGCCTGTCTTATCTCGAGAACCGTTCATCTTATCGCTGTCACACTTGGATATTGTTAAAGGCCCAAGACAGTTCACTGATGAATTTGGTGTGATTTTGACCCAGCGACAAAAACAGAATCACCAGTTCAGAGTTTTGTGTACAAAGACATGTTTGTCACGGCCACTGCACAAGTTCCCGTAAATTCAATCAGGCTGCACCAAATTGCACATACTCATAGATACTCAAGTTATTTGGCTCAGGGGGTATTTTAAGTTTTCTCAGTCATCAAGACTAGAAAAGTGGTTTGTTAATACCGACCATTTACCATTTATGCCCTGGGAAATTGGAAAAAATATCTCATAATATCAAAGACTGTGAAAACAAAACCCTGGATCCGCACCATAATGGCATGGCTTCTTCTCTGACTCCTTCCACCAAGTTTCATGATAACGTGTTCAGTGGTTTTTGTGCCTAAACACACACAAACACTCAATCCCCAGTGATGTGCTCCGTCATTGGAGCGAGAGCACAACTGCTGGTGAGACAAATAAACTCAGTCTATTTTCCTTTTGCCCATGTTTGCTTTTGAATTAGTCCTGATAGGCCACGGTTAGTTTCCACAGCAAACTCTACTGTGGCAGGAGTGGGAATGAAAACGATTAAAGCCTCAGACCAGAGGACAAAATGCAGTGACCAAGATTAATAAGGCTGCTTTGTCCTGGGAGTTGGAGCAGCAGAGTTTCAGTAAGCACTCCTGCAAGCGCCCGATAAGAGCGTCTTCCTCGTCCTTGAGACAAAAGCTTCATTTCTGGCCCAGATGTGGAAACGCAGCGCTGGCTCCGCGTCAAGAATCCGGGGGCAGCAGAAGAACGGAGGAGCTGCCTGATAAACACAGGCAGCTGTGTGAGAGAGAGTCCCAAACATGTGCACACGTGGACATGCACGAGCACGAATGGATGCATAATAAGTAAACGCACACATATTATTACACTTATTACACATTAACCAGTGTTGTAAACAGGTGCAGGTCCGGTGGAAACGTCTCGGAGGAGCAACATTTACTCCCATAATCAGTCTTTAAAAAATCTTCGAGGAGGGATAATGATTTTCCAAAAACACGTGTAAGTATCTGGAACATCTAGTGTCAACATGAAGTTGTTATTTAAACAAACCGCAGACACGTTTTTAAATTATCTCGATCCACTTTCCCCTGATTTTATCAAATTAGACCGTAAAAGGGTCAAAGTTCTCTCCTGAAGGACCTTGTCTTGTCGCCTTGTCTATGACCCAATTGCAGCATAATTTTTGCTTCCTGCTGTCTCACCTGTTTTCAAGGTGTCTGCCACACGCACTGTGTACCATTCGCTCTGTTATCCGTTTATCTCGCAAACCAACTGTGGAGAGGAAACGCCTCAACAATCATTTACCTCTGAACCGCCTCAGTGAAAAGGATCAGGTTGTTGCCTTTGTCTTCAGTTTACTGAGGCCTCCCCTGCCTTGTTACAGGTCACTGTGACCTCGGTGGACTATGATTACTCCAGCGTGCTGTTGCCATGATGCATTTTTAACATAATAAGAATCTAATGTTTTTTCTGAGAAGGAGCAAAAAAAAAGTCAAACAACAGCTGGACTATGGGTGGAGGGAGATCATATCACTCGCTTTCCAGTTATCAGCGTATTTCAAGTTTCAAAAGAATGAAAATATCTTCTTATATCTAAGTTTCCAAAAACAAATCAAACTACGAAGACCTTAAAGTGCAACGCCCGATGTCGTCATCCTTCATCCTTAATCCTATATCTTTATTTATCCCGATCCAAAATGCAAATCAAAAATCAGTTCAGTAGTTTTTGAGCAAAACACACGTATCCGACTGGTTTGTAGTCATTTTAACTGACAGTGATCCCTTCTTACCTGTGCCCAGGAAGAGCACGTGGTAGTTGCCGTCGGCAGCCATAACCTGGTCCACAGCCACTGACGTGTATTTGTAGTCAGCGTTGGTGCGAACCACCAGGGGTCTCCTCCCCACCGGGTAGATGGCGTTGAACATAACCGGATGGTTTCGCACGAAGGTCACCACATCGTCCGGGAACTCCTTGGTCGTGTGAATGTCGGGTGTGAAAGCTCCGCCGGGGCACTGGAGAAACAGAGCGAGTGGTTTTATTGTGTCAGAAATATTTAAGCCTTTATCAAGCCAACAATAAAAAAAAGCACGTTTTATCACCGATAAAGACGTGATGACGTAGAAAGCGAACTCACAGTTCCAGGCCGTGGGTAGGGGATGCGTCCCTGGAACGCCACCCACTGAAAGTTGGGCCCCTCTCTGTGGGCGAAGGGCCCGTTGAAGACGGTGAGGATGTCGGCCATGTTGTACACACACACTGCCGAGCCTTTGAACACGGAGCTGAGGGAAATGAGATTCAAAATGTGAATGAAACACAACAGTGGGAACCTGTGCTCACAAAGATGGCTGTTTAGGGTGCAACCGGGGGACAGCTCATCTGCTTCCCCCTCAACGATCTGCTGTGGTTTGGCCGAGTCGTTTAAAAACCACACGACTTCACACATGAAAGAGGCTTTGAGGAAACACAGGGATATTGTGAGAGGTGGAGGAGGAAGACACACGGCGATGAGATAAAGAGAAATCAAGGAGCTCGCTGTTTGGTTCGGTTTTTGATCTTTGAGGTTTTCTGTGATCCTGAGGCAACAAGTGGATCGAGGAACCGTGACAGCGTCAGAAGGAATTACTGTTCAACCAAAGGTGGCGACAGAAAAACAGACACACACACAAGTTCAGGGAGGAAATGGATGAATTGAAGAAACAGGCTTATAAACAGATGCATGGCCGAGCAGACAGGTAGAGGAAACAGGAAACTACAGGCAGGTAGGGGGGGGGGCACGCTGAGACGATCTGTTGAACAGTGGGTCTGCTGGATATTTGGAAGCTCTTCTCCAGAACTTTATACTTTATTTAACTACTTTTTTTCTTTTATTGGAACAAATTTGACCTTTGGGTGAATATTGTCCACTTGAGTGGCGCAGATCTGTCCTCTTTCAATTGTACAAAACATTTGGTCTCCATATGTGTTTTTTTTATTATATTAAAGATGAAATGCATGTGCCTCAGGTTTTAAGCTATTTTAAAAAACGCAGCTATAAAATTCCTTCTGCTCTCAAAAACCCTTTTGGCTCATATTAGCCAGACGTTACACACATTCTGTATCGATGTGACCCTGGGGAGAGGAGGTCACAAGGATACGGTGCAGATGCAGTGAGCAATAGTTGATCATCTGAAGAAGAAGCTGTTTCTGAAACATGACACATGACGTCTCTATGTATCAGGCCCTTTGACAGGCACAGCCCCTCCCTGCTGGTATCCAGTCAGTGATTAACATAACCACAGAGGCCTGCAGGAATGTTACAGTTGGCCCCGCCGCCGCCGTCGCTCCTACCTCGTGGACGTGAAGACCCCGAACACCAGCAGACTCTTGGGCTGATCGGTTTCCAGCAAAAACACGTTCTCTGCGAAAGGGAGAAAGAGGAGTGTGTAATTCTTTCAACAAACTCCCTCCACCGACACCGCGAGGCTAAGATAGGTGAGAAGTGAGCGCAGGAGTTAATAAGTGCACGCGCTGACAGATGGAGTCTGATTGGAAAAGAAAGTCTTAAGAGCTGTGAGCTAATGTTTTAAAAAGCTGAGGCTAAAAAAGGACCGGAGGAACACGAGGCAACCAAAAGCAACAGAGCCGTGGTTATTAAAATCCTCCAAATCCAGACCAAACAGAGGAAGCGTTGTGGATCTTTTGCGGAGAAAGAAATCACTGGAAACCGAGGAACATAAATAGTAAGATTAAAGGGTCTTGGCTCGGTCTCTGGTAGTTGTCTGCATGTTTTTTTTGTTTTAACTTTGTTTTGTAGAGCTTGGAAGTTGCACAACAACTGGAGGAAATGCAATAAATATAAATGTGGTGCTTCCCCTCACCGAGCTCATCAAAGTGGGTTTCGGTGCCGTCCTCCTCCAGGACTGAGCACACCATCCTGGCCTTGAGGAACGTCGTCCATTTGTTCACCAGACTCCGCTGTCCTCCGATGTCGCTCTGCAGACACAGAAACTCATGGAAACTCGAGGCCGCAAATACAAACAGCGCCGATTTATCTGGGCAGCAGGCGAGCGACACTTACTGGACACACTCTGGCCACCATCGTGTGGATGTTCTTGGTGTTTCCGTTATTGTCCGTCAGCCTCTCGCGGAAGAAGAAGTACAATTTGGCGTCGTTGAGGTCTGTTCCGTCCGGGATCAGGTGGGCGTCGATGAAGATGGGCTCTGAGTGAAAGACATCGGTTAACTGAGACTTTTACAGCAGTTATAAATAAATTAAAGGAGACATATTGTGCTAAGTTTCCTAATCTTAATTTGGGTTATTACTTGATAAGGTTTACATGCTTGAATTTGTGTGTGTGTGTGTGTGTGTGTGTGTGTGTGTGTGTGTGTGTGTGTGTGTGCTCACCACTTAGCCACTTAGAGTTGTGCTGGTCTGTCCGCACTGCATTTCGCCTGGTCAGGCTCCTGAAGATGGCAGCATCTGTCCCCATGAAGTCAATGTACATGCCTGAGAACAGCTCCTGGTCTGGAGGAATGCAGACACACACAGACACACACAGACACACACAGACACACGCACACACACGCACACACACACCGACAAACACACACCAACAAAATCAACAATTTTCTCCAAGAAACACGCTTAAGGGAACTAAGATAAAACACTCTACCATGAATATTTAAGTCGGGGTTCAGGACAGGTTTGCGTCTGCTACTAATAACGCTTCATGCTTTCCATCGTTCCTTTACTTTCGCTTCTCACACCATCCATGTGTTCCAGACCATGTGTTCGGGGAGGATGTGGGTTAAGTTAGGAGAGGATTTGAGGAATGTGGCCCTCATCCAACCTGGCTCGCTAAGGAGTGAGTGTCGACAGTACTCAGGCGGCCGCAGAGGCTCCACAACATAAGGATTGGTGGGGGGGAGATGAAGCACAGATATTCATCTGGAGGAGACACTGCCTGTGATTGTGCTCGGGAGGCGTGAAGTGTTGCGTCGCTAACTCTGAGCACCTTCCTTCCTTCCTCCGCCCTTTAGGTGAATCCACCGTCCTCCCCCCCAGCTCTCGCCCCCTCCTGGGCACCTCCGAGGTCGCTCTCGCTCGCTGGCAGAGCTGCTGCTGCTGCTGACGCGGCAGCGCTCGGGTTCAGGTGTCGGAAAGCGGAGCTGTGGGGGCAATGTCTCACCTTTTGGACGTGTCGACGGCAACCCAACACTCCTCCGCCAATCAGAGATCAAAAGGATGGAGAATTAGGGGAGGGGGGGGGAGGGGTTGAGCTTGACCCTGAAGGAGGTTTCAGCTTAAATGTTCCAGAATACGAACGATGCCAAATTGAGCCAATGACGTCATTTTGGGCCAGAGTCTGTGCAGTAGTGTTTGGGGGATGGAGCTTTTATATCAAGGTGCCATTGAAACAAAAGCTCAACCAATCACGAGTCAGTTTAAAGCTGTCAATCAAGATGTTTCACCTCGTTTCTATAGCATCAATCAACCAATTAAAAACCAAACTTGGCAGAAAAACACATCTGGAATGACAGAAACCATTTTATTTGAGGTGTATTTAGACTTTTTTAATTCGGCCCATGTCCCATCTACTAACATGGAGGAGACGGGGTTTATTCTGCAGCCAGCCACCAGAGGGCGATCAAGACACTTTGACTCACTTTACAGACAATGGTATAAACAGACAACTATCAAAGACCACGTTTGGTACTGTCACTGCAGAGGACGACATCAAAGTGTCTCCCTTTTGAAGATGAGATTTATTTTATGAGGTATTCGGGGGATTTTAAGAGGAAGAGGAAGGAGGCACCTACTGAGCATGACGGAGACCGTGTTCACTTGAGGGTTGAAGGAGCACCTCCCCTTTCCAGATTCGGTCCTGGAGTCGATGTGAAATACTTGTTCCTGTCGCAGAGAGAAGAGGAAGTCAGAGGCTTTGAAGACAGTTTTATGTGATTCGTTAGTGCGTCTAGTGGCCTCTGCCACAATAAAACCGCATGTTATGAGCGCACCAAATGTCCCATGGCTTGGCCCTGCTCGACTTTCCATCCCTTTCGGTTTTAGGGAGGAACAAAGGCGGCGCAGGTCTGGTGTACGGTAACTGGTCCATGTGGGACGGTAAAAAAGAACATTCCTTGAGGGAGGAGAGGAGGAATGTCCCCGCTAATGTGTTGGATAGTCGTTCCTCCATCTCAGGTGGAAATGTACTGCCAAGTTTCAACCCCCGCCCCGCCCCTTCCACCCGTCCTCATGGTGGCGAACTGAACAGTCCGAGCCCCTCTGAGAATAAACTGGGTAAATTAGAAATCCTCCTGATCCACGAAGGTGCTGCTGCTGCTTCTTTTCAACAAAAAACAGCCAGTGTCGTCAGGCGAGAAGAATTTCTAACAGGAAAATGTTGCCGTTTGCCAACAGGTTCTGGAAATGGACCGACTCCATCTGGTAGCTTCTGTCCTTAACCTCTAATATGTAGACAGAGTTTATTTCTCACAAGTTATTTAACGTTGCAATTAATCTTAAAGACCTTTTCTTATTATTACTTCACTTGGACGTTTCCCTGTGCAGAATCATTTATGTGCAGAGGTGAAACTATTAGGCCGTTTTCACGTTTCTCTTTTGGAGAATAAAGTCAAAACAGTTGAGAATAAAGTCAAATTAATTCAGAGGAAGATTATTGTTGCATGTTTTATTGAAGTGCACATGTGTGTCTCACTTTGCATCCGAGGAGCAAAGGTCAGACACAACATCACAACACAAAAACACAGACAAATGCGAATAAGGTGTCGGCTGCCGTCGTCCTATCAGGTTCCACAACAACACGAGAGTCTGGGGCACGTTCTCGGGGGCAAAGGTGCAAACTGTGAGCTCAGAGTCAACTTCTCGCTGCGGCAGCTTGTTACACTTAACAGATCCCTTCTCTTCAGACGCTGACATGTTTGAGCTCAGAAATTGCAAACAGAGGAGTCTGCCTTTCAAACAAAACCCCCAAATGACAAAAGGCACCGCGGTGCGGAAAGAGCCTGGTCGGGAGCTCTCCCACTCGGCTTATTAGTGTTTGGCAGCAGTCGGCCGTCTGCGGCTAAACGTTGTTCACTCGGTGAGCACTTTTCTCCTGGAGGGTTTCCCTGCACTCGCCTCCAGAGCCGTTTGGCCGGAGAATCTGCCGCCCATCGCTGACACGGGAGCTTGTACTCATCCTGAGTCTAATGTGTCATCAGACTGATCACAGGAACTAAACTTTGCTCATATAAAGTTATGTAGTCTTATACTTTGTCCTTTTCATATCATAATCTGTAGACAAGTAAAAGAACATGTTTAATTTAAGATATTTATAGTTTGAGATAAAATGTACTGGTTGTCATCCAGTTCATACACATCCAGTATTTTGTGATTCTGAACGATGGAGATGTTTTATCCTCCCATCAACAAATCCCTTTACATTTTAATACCACCACATTCTTAGATTATGTATAAATTCTTATAATTTAGCAATGGAGGGGCTAAATATTCTTATAAATTGAGAGGATATTCATGCTTGTGTCATCTTATAAGTATCTTAACAGATAAGAAGAAGGTGTTGTGACAGTGAACGTGTCCTCGTGTGCTCACCTCTGGTCTTCGTCCCCTGTTGACGTAAACGCAGACGGGACTGTACGCTCCGCTGCCGCACATGAACAGATGAGTTCTGTTGTAAGGTTGCACCACCCGGATGAAGTTCCCACAGCCGTGCTGAAAAAAAGGGAAATGAATAAAGAGAATAAAAATATAATTACAGGTAAAATGTTTATTATAAGGTAAAGACCGGCCGCGGCTCCATCCGTTAATCACTACTAACCCGACTCTGGCAGCAAATATCGTCAAAAGCACAAGATGGCAGCGTTCATATCCGAGTTATTTTGCACCTGACCTGATGTGTGATGCTTTATAATGTTCATCAGTGTCTTAGTTTGCTGAGTCATCTTCGTTTGAGCTGCAGCTACAACCCTTTAAACACTTTATCCAGATGTTTCTCATCATCTTCACTTGTGGCCACTGTTCAGCAAACACACTTGTCGCTTTAATGTTATCACAACTTAAAAAAAGGAAAATATATGAATAACACATGCTCCCATCCATTCTGCTGGAGTCGTTATAGCACCATAAAGCACCATGTTTTCGTATTATCTAAATCTCAGCAATCACAATGGACGTAGCAGAGGATAAAGTCTGTTTCCTGGTTCGCAGCCAAGGTGAGATCCAGAAATCCAGAACCTGTTTATCTCTCCTGCAGTATCGTCTTTCATGCGATGAAGTAATTCAAACTTCTCACTTGTTATGACGGTCACACAATCGCACATGTTCCCAGATCTCATTGGTCTGGAATCAAAGGCCAGTGGAAAAACAGTGTCGGTGTTTTACTGAACGTGACGTGGAGGTGAGACAGATTCCTGATGTCCCGCTTCCACTTCCCCCCAACCCTGCAGCAGCAGAAGACGCAGTGCAGGGCTTAAAGGAGCTAATTAGGCCCGAGCTTACAGAAAACGAGTGGATAGAGGAAGAGAGAGAGCGAGGGAAGAGGCGGGGAGGAGAGGAAGACGTGTCCAGGGAGCCGTCAGGAACTTGGCCGCGGCTGCTGGAATGGCAGCTGCTGCAGCTCACGGTCGGACGCGCTGCTCCGCTGGGAACCATCGAGGAAAAACAAGAGAACTTTAACTGTCACACACCCCTTCGTTATTTATCTTGCTCTTCTCTATCTCCCTCCATCCGTCTTGCTGTCTCCTCACTTTTAATCACTGATCGATCTCGTCACGTCTCTCGGGGCCTTCGCTCCGTATCTGATGTTAGCCTCACAGATACCTACGTAGCGCATCCTGCTTTCTTTTCCTCTCACGTTTCTTATCCATACACACGACTGCGCCGGATAAACAGCATCCAGACTCGTGGCCTCGAGTTCAAGCAGCGATCGTGCCGACTTTAAAGTGGAAGCTTTTGAGTGAGCAGCAAACACACTTGATCAACCTTTTCAGGCTTTTGGTTTTACCCAGACTTGGCACACATTTTATCAGTGAAGAGGAACTTTATATAAACAGACAGGGAGGGTAAGAATAACAGAAGGATGGAGGGCTGGGATTAAAATGAAGAAACTTGAACAATGAAGGAGAGACAATAAAAGACTCCGATTGCAGACGTAAAAGTCAGGACAATTGGATCTGGACAATATCTGAAGTTTGCCTTTTACATATAAAGAACACAGCAGGAGATTGTGTGGGTCGGACGTGTTCACAACATCAGGATAATCATCCTACGATATTTGCAACTTAAACGTCGTCAATTACTTTGAATCCACTCGGACATTTCTCCGGACATTTTCCAAGGGGGCTGGCATAAAGCGTTCCGGAGAATGTCCAGAGCAACCGACATGTGCGTTCTCAGAAACAGCAGAAAACTGAAGTTTGAGAAAACTGAAAAAAGCAACCAAGACCAAAAGTGGAATCTTTAGACACGACTCTGACGGAGCGGTATGCAGGAGACGGGATGACCGAAGGGGAAGGGCGGCCATCGAGCGGCTCCACACGGTGATGGCTCACCCAAATATTTGTGGGAGCCTGTCTGCAGCAGGCGGACGGTGACTCAGCGCAGCACAAATCACTCATTGACTGGAAACAGCTTCTTCTCTATTTCCGCAAAACAGTGTGGCTCTATTACCACAGCTGCTGTCACGGGGCGGAGGACAAACGAGCAGTGCCTGTTTTCGTATAGTGAGACACTTCTTAGTGTTAACTTGGGCTTTAGAAATCAGGCCGTCGATGCATGTGAAGATGCTCCTCTAAAAATAAAACCCCTTATTTGATCCTGCTATTCCCCCGTCCTCTGCGCTGCAGCGTCTATAGGCAGCTGTGCATGTTTCAGAACAAGCCAATTAGAGGCAAACAGAGGACGGAGGAGGAATCGGAGTCCCGCTGTGTGGCTTCATTAAAGCTGCAGCTAACAAGTGCTTCTCAGAATCAGGCCCGGTTGCGAAACCTCGGCATCAACGAGCTGCGTCCCGTCTGCAAGCTTTGATTCTGGTTTGTTTTTTCTACCGCGGCCCTCCATCCTCCCACGCCACACACTCGGGTCCTGACCAACCGCGCCGATGCCAGGAGGACCCCGGCCTGTGGACATCTGCAGCCTGCCGCACATGTGGCTGGAGCCGACACAGGCCCACAGATGGGAAGAGGGAAATCCCAGGAGGTGCACGCACGCACAACGCCCCCCCACGGCGGACCCACTTGGAGGAACGGATCTGGAAACAACCGGCAAAAACCTTCCGTCTGCATCCGGACCATAGTGGCAAAAAAACAACACGAGGCCTGGTTTTCTTACCGCTCGGGTTGTTATGAAATCAGTTTTTCATTTGTGAGAGGAAGAATCTGTTATTTCTTCTCAATGTAACATAGTCTTGGGTTAAAGAGAGGAAATCCGACAAATCAGGAAAACATAAAAACATGAATAAGTATGCAGAGTACAGTATTTCAGTGCTTTTAGTTGCCCACAGAAATGGTTTCTCTTTCTTTTATTAAAGCATTACTGTTTGATGTATTTATATTCATGCATACTAGTAAAAAGTTTTCCTTTGGGACGATAAAGTATTGCTTTACCTTTCAGAAAAGTAAGAAAAATATTGATAGTGATGTAGAAGGTGGTTTAAAAAAGATTTTCCCATGTAATACATATGATATTTAAAGTTTCCGATCCTGATATCGTCCGATGTATATAGCAATCATTCATAAAATGTATCACTTAAAGGACAAGTGGTGTAATGAATGGGAAAGAATGGAAAGATAATGGATGGATGGATGATTATTTATTGTTTGAGTCATAAAAAGTGATCCAATCGGAGGGTTTTGGAAAGTCCGTTCTTACCGTTGGGTCTTTTCCTGCCATTTGACACTCCTCTATCTTGCTGGTGGACGCAGGCCAAAACACCTGGTGGCAAAAGAACAAAACATTTTAAACAAGCTCGGACGTTTACAAGCAGCATATTGAGGTTTGATCGTAAATTCTCTTGCAAGCGAATATAACAAACGTTGTGAAAGTTTCTGTTTCGATAGAAGCCGACTGTCGGCTGCGGTAAATGCGCTGTGTGTTTTTTCTATCAAACCCTGTAGAGGTGCTCGAAGGTCCAGCTCAATGAACATATGAAGCAATTTACTCAGGGAAATGGATGCGGTGGAGCGCTCCCCTGGGGAAACCTAAATGCTTTTCCATCTGTTTATGCATTTCATTGCTGTCAATTACTCTGCAGATAACTGCTTCACTGCAAACGCAACCAGGCACCAGAGAGCTCCAGCATTTACACGGCTCTTCTCAATACACCCCCAAATGGTTCTGGTGATGGAAAATGCACGATAATTTGCATATGATCGGTCAGATTATAATAATGTGTACTCTGGCTGTTTGATAATGGGCCGCACATGTTGCTAGATTTAAAAACCCGGGTGCCAGCGTTGCATTAGAATACAACAATAAGCGCCCGCTGACCTTGAGGGAGCCATGGGTGATGTTGTTGATGTCCATGGAGAGGACGTTGTCCTTACAGCCCACGTACATCCTGTCCTGGTCCTCGTCCATCTGCAGGATCCGGTAGTCCATGGCCTTGTCCGATATGCTGTAGTGTTCAAAGGACTGCGAGGCCTGCAGGTCTGAGAGAAAAAAACACCCAATAAGCTTCTATCCACACTGAGGACGAGAGGCATTCTCCTCTCGGTTCCTGCGAAATTAAACCCGAGAGAAGAATCCCCCCCCACAAGCCGGCATAAATCTCATCAAGATCAAAATAAGAGATCGCCAAATTGTGCCCAGGGTTGAGCCCAAGAGATCTGAAAAGAAAACTCAGAGGGAACCGTTTCGTGACTTTAAGGATTTGGACGCTGGTTTTTGAAAACATGCCTCGGACTGCTGCAAATATACATTTAGGGTGCAAGGCAGCAGGAGTTACAAGTATAATCCAGATCATTATCATTATTATATACAATATATATTTTATCGTATAAGCAAAGTTTCTAGTCAGTTAAGTTCAAATAACAACCTTTATCCCTCTTGACCGATTAGGAAAAGACTTGTTATTCAGACCAGTTTGGAAATCAAGCTCAGCTACAGCCACACTGTTATACTTTTAAAACACATGACTGTTCCTGAGTTGAACTTAGTGACGATCCAGGAGTCTGATGGATATAATCAGGGATATTTATGGGACTGATATTTATGACGTGCAATTTGGTGCGGAATCCAAATAAAAGCCCGGATCTAGTGGATTTAAATGTACGACAGGGATATGTTGGGTCTTGACAGAGGTATTTGAGTGCAATTCAAGTTTTGAATATGACAGGAACAGGATACGAGTGGTGTGATCAGTCCAACTAAACACTGTGTGTGCCAGAAGGTGAGTTGGACATCATAAATAGAAATACAGAAATATAAAATGAAACCGAATACGTGCAAAGTAAAATAGTGATAAACCTGTGAAAAGACATATTAGGACATAAAAGGATCAAGTCAATGCATCCAGATAAGTCTGAAGACATCATCTCCAGACTGGACTACCTCTTTAAATTCCAAATAACTCCAATAGATGTTTATGTTTTCCGGTTCAGAAGGATGATGAAAATGATACCAGCAGCCAGGTCGAAACATCGTGGACTGACACATCACGAACACAAAATAAATGGCCCCCTGAATTTGACCTCACAATGATTTATTGGTTTATTTATTCCCGTCCTGTGGCTGCGGAGAACTCGTTGGGAAAAGGGAAACTGTGAAGTGTAAAAGAGTCTCTTCTACTCATTAAAAGCCGACATTGTTCGCACACACACACATGTAAACATTCTCAGACAGTTATTTTCAGCCTATTTGCTCCAGAGGTAGAGAACTCTCCACCGTGCCATCAAAGAACTTCACTGTCGAAGTCAAACTCATGCATATTTATCACTTTTCCAATCTGCGCTGAGAGCAGGGGGCGACGTGGATCCACACCCTCCGTTTCCTCCCCTCCGCTGATCCTCTCTGAGCTCTCTTTGTGTTCCCTCCTCTAATCAACAAACAGGTTGCTTAGCTTCAATGCCTTCGGGCGAAAGTCACATTTTCATTATTGTGCGACGTACGCTTTTGAGGCTGGGGCCTATTATCTCGAAGGAAAGTGGCTTCCCCCCCCACTCGCTCTGATCACAGGCCGCTGTCCGGCGCATTCGCCACATTAAAGCCTGGAGTGTTTAACTTTGAATAAAGAGAAGTTAACCACTTCAGGCACAGGGCGAGTTTCCCACGACTCTTCGCTCTCTGTTTGCCATCTTTAGGCAATAATATGGTTAATGTCTTCAAGTGAGAGCGCTGAGGGTATTTTGGAAAAGTTTCTATCATCAGAGGCGAGAGCGTCATCTGCGGAGAACGCTCGCACAGACACGACTCTGGTTTACCTGACCTGCCAGAAACAAAATTAAAAGTTAAGGTGTCCTGTCAAGCAGATGTGCGCTTAAGAATAAATCTTCGAAAAAGAGAGATTGCATCGGTCTAATGCTTCAAAGCTGAGGAGATGGCATCGCAGACATCACAGAGAGCGTGCAGAGATTTATTAAGGCCTCGCGCTGCCAGACTGCAAACCATCAACAGGTCAAATCCTCATTTACAGCTAATCAAAAACACGCAGGGCTCCAATTCCAATCCAATCTATTTTAATCCATCTTCCCCCAGAATAAGTCCATGAAGACAGTTTCAGGAAACCTTCTCAGACCACAATACCCCACCTCAGTTCTACACTATAACATACCAGCTGTCGTTTAACAACATTAATTGGATGATCCGAGCACGACTCGAGTTTTACAACCCGACTTTATAGCTCCTACAGGCAGAAGGAATCTCGAGCGGTTGAGTCAAAACCACGGAGGGCAGCGAAACGGGCAATCGAGGGGAACCGCAGCTTTTTAAGTTATCTAACACAAGTCTGTGAGAACGGCGAGAGGTGAGAGAGGAAGTGGCCGTTATGAAGTTTAGGTATTTATCCAAACTACATGATGGGAAACAGCTACAGAGGATTTTCGAGCTGCCGTTAGCTTAGCTGAGTCACGGTTACCACAAGAGAAAGGTAAGTATTTTAATATCAATTAATAATTCAAGATTTTATGACAAAAAGGTGAATATAGATGCTACAGTCTCTACCAATGCAATTGTTAATAATTTCAAATTCTTAAAATGCACTTATGAGTTATTTCTGCTCTATTGTTTAACGACTAATGTTTCTTGACGCTAACTGAGTGTGTTTGTTAGTTTATCTTCTGCAAAATGAGGTTCACCGACTTTTAACCCCCCACTGTTAACTGACTCTGCCATGACTGTTCACTCCTGACTCCTCAGATCGGTATCTGACAGCATTTATCCAGAACATTCCACGAGGGGAACGCATCGTTGAGAGGGGCGTGGTGTTGGGTGAAACAACGGTTTAATGTTGTGGTGAACTTTGTATTGTTTAGTCAGTGGGACGGGAACAGGAGACTTTCATGTTCCCTCCTGAGGGTGGAAGTGCCGGCTGCAGCAGGGTCGTGTCGAGTTTTAAGACAAACCGAAGAATCCTCGGGACACCACATGCCTTTGGAAACACTATCTCATCTGTGCTCTGCTTTCAATCTTTGACTCGTGGATTCTGCGGCATCGTAGACAAAGTTCACATCTCCAGTGCACCTGCTCGATCACGGGCAGAGGAGCTGCTCGGAGCAATCACCAACATTTTTCAGGGTCATTAAATATGTGCTCCAAGACAAAGTGTTTACAGACTCATAACTTTCGTATGACGTCTTTGTAGAGTGTCTAACTTTGATCAGGTTTTCACACAACTGTCCAAACTGAATGTCACGAAGGGCGATTTATCAAAACAGAAAACAAAAGCAGGAGCACAACTGTTTTGGTTGTTGTGTGTGTGTGTGTGTGTGTATGAAGAAATCCTCTGGACCACATGTGGCTTGTTAGTCATGAGTTCATATGCATTCTTCAATGCTGACATCGCCCCTCTCCCGAGACAGAAGTGTGTGTGGACATCATCACTTTGGCTCCAGCATCTTGTTTATAGATTTACAGTATATAATCTGTCTACGCTGAGGGATGAAATAAAGATAGTGGAGTAATAAAACTGTCCTCCTCAATGCAAAGACTAGTCTACACTCTTATCTTGCGTGGTTTTGTCCTTCCTGTTGTCTTCGTTGCAGGCAGAGAGGCAGAAAGAAACTGAATGAAGGTACAAAGGTGGCAGGGTTTGGGGGGTTGGCGACAGTTGGGCTTTTCTATTATGTATGGGCGCAGGTGGGCCTTACACCACCCTTCCGACCTCACAGCAGTCCCCAGTGCCGGGCCTTTGACTTTGAGCTTTGACCCATGGTGCCCTATTGGTCGGCTGGCGGACCAGCGGTGATCCGATCCACCCTGATCCACGCGATGGACGGCGGGCTCAGCCACAAAGGTCAAGGTGGCGTCTGGAGCACCGAGGCTTTGCCTCTCTTTGATGTTGTGTGAGGCGGTCGAGCGGAAGCAGCACAAAAGCCTTTTGTTGCCTTGAAATCACCGAAGTCATTCAATATTAAACAGCACGTTGCTTTTCTCTGCTGAAGAAAAGGCAGAAAACATTACCTCGCATGTTGGTGAATGAGCTGGGAAGTAAATGAATGAAAAAAGAGCAAGTATATCAACATTTTTCTTTTAAAAAAGGGTTGATTAAAGAATACAAATAACTAAAATAGAAGGGTGTGCCCTCGCCCAGGCCCAACCGCCTCCTTTAAATTCAATCAAGCTGCACCAAATTGTAAACACTGAAATCAGTCCTCTAAATAAACTTAATCCTGATCCCCTCGTCAAGACCCATGAATGTTTCAATGAAATCAGTGAAAAAGTCAAAAAACAACCTATCTCACATCAGAAAATTACTGGATCCGACCTTTTGTCCGGATCCGTGCCAAAGTTTATGGGGTCTCTCTTGGCCCATGTCCCACCCTTCCCCAAACTTTCATAGAAGTCTGTCCTGTTGTATATGTCTAATCTTGCTGGGAAAAAAAACAACATCCATCGAACAAACTGCACTTCAGTGTTGAAGATCAAGAGGCTGAAACATCCTCCTGGGAGACAGAAGTCTGAATAAAACTTTATTTTACTGCTTAAACCGATCCTTTTGTGTAAAACTGGCGGAATGCCCCTTTACACATGTATGCTGCCTTTCTTTGTTTTAAAGTACAATAAATGTGTGTTTGACATTCACTATCCCATTAAAGTCCAATAGTAGCTAATCTGCAGCGTACATTCAGTTTATTTGACTTTCCTCAACAGATTATGTTCGAAGTTTCCATTCTATTTTTTTTTTTCCTACGTTTCTGACATTTTAATATTAAGTGATCAATCAATAATAAAAATAAGCAGAAGTTGCAGCCATAGATTAAAGTGAAATCGGCAGAGGCGGTCTGGTGTTGTCACAGTTGGCCTGATGACGGCACATCCATCTTTTAAACATGTGCTGTATGTAAAATGAAATGATCCATGGCTGATTGCAGTTTGGACTTTCAAAATTGAATGCAGCCTTTGTTTCACGACAGCAGAGTGAACTTTGCGCTGTCACGACAACCTCGGAAGAAAAAAAGATATCTGTTGAAAACTGCACGCTGTGATCACTGTGGCAGGTAACTCAACATCCTGTAAACCATGAAAGAGTGGATTGGTCACGGACACGGATGCTGGGTGTGATAATCCAGAGAGGCGGCGCGCTATCGCGTCCCACAGAGTTGAAGAACATCCTCTTTTATGTGTCTGTGGTGAGAAGCCAAGTAGAAATAGAAAGAAATGCCGGCAACAGGAAGGGACCTGTCATTGTGGCGCTGTTTGTGTGGGAGCAATTAAAGCACAGGGGAGACTGCGGTGCTCTGGTGTGATTATACAGCCATGAGAGGAAAGGCAACAACCACAAGGAAGCGTTCCTCAGGTTTTCAACCCACAGGACTTTGTGACAGTCTAGACCTCCAAAACTATTTGCATGATCCGATAACCAGGTTTTACAATAAATCTTCTCCCAGTAAACAACGCCTCTGTGGTTCCGATTCGGGATGTCCGTACAAGGAATGTTTTGTTGTAATGCCACACCATAAAACGAGGATTCACAGTGGCTGGAAAGTATGCTGAATCTTTTATGAGAGAGGCAAGTGTAGTTTTGGACGGCCCGGGTCTGACATTTAAGAAGCATGCGCCAACTCACTGAGCTGGTGTCACTTGAACAGCCCATGCGTCTTCTTCCAATTTCTTAAGCAGCAGCTAGATGTGGTGGAACACGGAAGGAAACAGTGTGGCACGAGATTTATTCTGAAGGGAAATGTGGTGGCAGAAGAGTGGTTGACCCTGAAAAACAGCTGTAGTTTGTAAGATTCCCCTCCAACCGTTTGCCAGTTTGGGGAGTAACCTCGTGAAAATCCATCTGTGGAGACTTTTCTCCCGACAAGAGAAGGTGATAAAAACCGCGTGGTGCAACAGTGTGGGACGGCTTTGTCAGAACAGTAGCTTAGCCACTGTGAAGCAGGGATGAACAGCTTTGACTGGGAATCTGGAGTATTGGTTTTTATGATTAACACCAGTGCCTGAACACAAGCCAAAAAGGTCCCTGCACCTTATTAACACTTCAGGGTCGGACAGTGGGCCAATTACAAACCGACCTCAGTGCCTCCGATGCAAATCAGCCCTCATCAATTGGCTTTCTACCTGAAAGGCCGGCATGAATAAATTAACTCCATGCTAATGAGGTTTGATTTCTATTCAGCTCAAGGAGAACCTGTTCTGTGGTTGTCAGGGGCAGCTGGTGGGAGCACCCCCAATCCCTCTGTCTTGATAAATATTGAGGCTGGGGCTTATACTGCCCCCCAATTAATCCACCCTCACAAGATGGAGTGGGTTTCATCGTGGAGGCCTGACTTCGAACCCGGTGCCAAATGCCATTGCTCTTTGTCCAGACAATGCTAAGAGCTCTTGGGTTCAGTTCTAGATGGCTGCACTTAGGAGACACAGCTCTGGCCCGCTCATGCATGCTGCACCAGTAAAAGACCCTATCCCAGCAACTGACGGGCGCCTCTCCAGATAAAAAATGACCGAATGGTGCGGCCATCTATTTTCCTGGGGGGGAACTCAGCCAAAGGGTATACAATAATAACTGGTGGCATATATACATTTGGCAGAAAGGGAAGTTAAGGTGCCGTTTCAGTGTGAGCAGACCACCCAGGACGTCCGGCGCTGGTTGACAGAGTCGTCCGATTGTCTGTCCAACAGACATACTCCACATTCCCTGGCAGGCAGCAGTCAAAATGGAAACAGCATGCTCGAAGAAACTGTACTGCCACTACTTGTCGTGGACAGACGCCAGCACTAGCTTAAAAAAGGAAAACTATAAATGCTGCGTTCGTGTCCCAATTGTTGTCTATCAGCAATCATCTATATCCAGACGTTCATAATGAGAATCATATGACACCGAATGCCGAACCACTTATGCATGCTCTCTCTCATACTGGTTTCCCTGATGCAGACGACACATCTAAATATGACATGTGAGCCCCGGGTGTATTCTCCCCCTCGGCTATGTGTATATGTCTGGGCAGAGTGATGTTATCCAGCACCAATGTCAACTCCTGGTCTCCGTGCACGGCTGACCTGCTAAGGTGTTGGATAATATTCCCAATAGGGAGCTGAAACTCGAGATGACAACCTGTTCATCATGCTGCCCGACGGCCAGCTAGTTCTCATTCCTGATGCCCCAATTAGCACCTGGCCTCCCCTTCACATGTCACCAGCCGCTGGTCTTTGACACACGGAATCGAACTGTCCCGTTCAGCCGCTGGCTTTCAGCCTTGACCCGTCACCTGCCCTCACCAGGGGCCTCCAGTTACCTCTCACAGTAAATCTGTGACTCTACTGTCTCATCGAGTCTTTCAGTGCGAGGGGATTCACCACCGGTTCCACCAGGTGCGACTCGTCTGGCGTCTCCAAGGCTGAAACTGTGTCATATATTAAAATAAGCTACACTTCCCATGTGGCGTGATGTCACTGAGGTCATGGGTTTGTTTCTGTTGGTGTTGAGTGAAGGTTAAGATTTGCTGCGAGTGCAACAATTACAAATGCACCTGTTAGAAACCTTCGGAGTTGGCTGTCGACATCAGGAAAATGATGTTTCCTTTCGGTTTTGATCGAGCTGCTTAAGTGTATTCAGGTCGTAAGATTGTTTGGAATAATGGAAATGGAATCAATGCCTTTTACAATGGAAGAGCTTCGGTATGAGAGTAGCAGTTCAATAACCTCAGTTTAGAATATATGCACTTTACAACAGAGGTTGAAATACAAACAAACTTGCATAAATGGTTTCAAGGATCAGTTTATTGATTTGAGATAATGCCAACCTCCAGCCCAAGGATTTTCCAGTTGACCTTGGCTAAGAGTTTCTGTCTTTTGTTCGTATTGATGACCATTGATTACCTTTCAACATGTTGCCGAGAAGGAATAATGAAACATTCAACAGGGGGAGCGAGGTCAGACGCAGGAATGGCTTAACACAGAGGCAGGAGGACGACAGGCTGACAGAGAGGAGGCTGTCAAACAACTCATACGCTGTCAGCCCCGAGGCGGTGCAAGCTGGGGCTCATCACATTCACCAAGCCTCCCGCAGAAAACCCTCCATGCTGCGACTCAGGTAATTAGATGGAGATCCCAGGACATTGGTCTGGGGGGAAAATGCAAACTCATTCACACAAGAACTAGCTCTCCTCATGCCATGTACACAGCAGTATTCAGGCTCAGAAGACACGCATGCATCGCTAACCTACAGCTATTTGCAGCATGTCTCTGTATGCCCTCGCTGACAGCTCTGACAGGCCCATGCTTTGCCCTCCCAGGAATTCTCCATAACCACAGAGCGTCACTGATTCTGCTTCACAGGCTCAATTATGTTTACCACTGGAAAAATAGAGATGCTAATGTGCAGGTCTAATGTAAGACAGAGGTAGGAAAGATTTAACCTGGAGGTACAGACTAAAGACCTTCTCATCGGCCTTTGGCAGCATTGATCTTTGACTCTCTGACCTTTGTCTTGACCCCAAAAGACCACGGCATACCGTTACTCGTCCACGTCTGTTGCCTGTTTCACTGGATGCATTAAACAGCCGGTTTAAAGAATCCTTCAAGGGGCTAGGAAGCGATCTGACTCATTCCAGTAGGAAAAGAAGAGTTTTGCATCACATTATTCTGTCTTCCGCTCATTTTGGTTTTAAAGCTGGGACATTACATCACCTAGAGGTTGATGTAAAATCAGCAAAGACTCCTTTTTAAGATTAAAGAAATGCTTTCAATTAAATTGTAAGAGATTCTGATATCTCAGGATTTCTGTGGGGTCTTAAAAATCTGATTGTTAACTATATTAAAGACCTATAGTTTGTCTTAAAGCTCTTTAGGTAGGTCTTAATTATTTTTGAATTATGTTAATGCTATTTCTGTTGTGCTTTAAATCCTGTAAGAAATCTGTGGAAACCCTGTATTTAAAGTAACTGCTGCACCAGCTTGTAGATTTTGTTTCAGAACTGTACGTAGCTTGCAAAGCTAAAAACCACATAGTTTCAACAGTGACTCAGGAGAAAGTTAAACAAGCGAAATTCAATAAAGTCAAGGAATGCACATTGAGGCTCTTAGTACGAGCAAACACACACAATCTCCCTCAGACTATACTGACACACACTCACTGCTGAAAACCCTCACCGCCGAGTAAACATGCTTAAAAGACTGACGTCCAACTGCAGCGTCTGAACTCCCCTTTGAATAATGGGGAGCGAGTGGAGTATCGGGAGTAATGAGGCATGATGAAAGTGCGGAGGGATCCGGTGTATCTGCTCTCTCCGAAGCCTGGTTCCTGATCGCCCGTGCCTGGTTCTGTTCAGGCCGCTATCGAGGCCCATGTGGCTCGTACCGGTGCGAGCGAGCGCTAATTGAACCGCACACATCATCTTAATCAATGTTTCCTGCGTGTCCAGAAAATCTACATTATCCACACGAAAGCTCATGAATGGCCCCGTTCACTCTCAAATAAACATCTTTAAGGGCTCGACACACATACTGTATATGTATTTCTGTATTGAATACTGGAGGTTTGCCAGAGCAGGGTGAGACCACTGATGAGATTAAATGATCCTGATCCTGAACGCAGACCACTGCACCCAGCTGCCAACTTCACGGGGAAAAAATGAGGCCGGATTGTTGATCCACATTTTCTAGAAAGGAATTTTTGGCATCAGTGGGGCCAACTGCGGATACAGTAGCAAAACTAATAAGCAGCATATTGCCTTACAGTATTAGACCAGCAGGAGGTAATATGGCAGTGTTAATACGATACCAAAACAGAACAGTAGCTTAATGTCTTTGGTGAAGCTGTACGTTGTCTGAGCAAACATTAGAAGTATTGAAAAATCGGAAAAGTTAAAATTAACAGCAGTACCATGTTAACACTATCATCACAGACACAACTCACTATTAGTGTTATTAGTTTTAAGCTGCGGATTCATAAGGCCGGAAATCGATATTAGGATTTCAGGACTGATACATATTCTTAAAAAAAGGAATATAACCTTTTTTTTCCTCTACAAAACTTTTCCATTTAACAAAATAAGCCAAATGTTAAAGCATGATCTTAACGTTAGCAGCTGTACCCTCAACTTTAGCCTGAATTAAATTGTCTACCATTGGGAATTTATTGACTAAAACCAATGACGCTTTCGATAATTGACGATAATAGATTTTTGATACAACACAGATTTTGTGTTGTACTAAACAGGCATCAAGTTAAATTTCCAGTCCCCACAGTCCAATAGAATATGACAAGTAAGTACAACGGGCTACACCTTCTTGTAGCCGACTCCAGACCATTGGAAAACTCTTGATTGCTAATTGCTAACAGCTTTCGGTAGGCTAGTTATTGACGAGGCTCCATGAGACCATGAGCACTCTATGCTAACGCTACTCATCTAAGAAGTAACATGTGGAAGCATCATTTCAATTGTCAGATTAGTGTAATTGAGTCAAGTTTCTGTCGGAGTCTAATCCGGATAAAAAAGTTAAAAAGCTGCTCCATTTCTAAAACAAGCCAGACTTCTTGAGTGTGCTGTGGTTTCGTTGCAATAAAACAATCGCTGACAATTTAGTCAAGATGAGACCACTTCTGTTATTATCGATAAATATTAAGAGCTTTTAAAAGGCTTTACGCAATCTCTCAAATTAATCTGAATGTTTGTGTCGTATTTCGGCCTCGTTCTTAAACAGTCAATACATCAAACATACCATGAAACGGGCCAAAACAAATGTTGAGGAGTTATTATCTTTTATCAGAACAGTGCTGCTGTGAGCCCGTGTTTATTATCCGAGGCACGGAAGAGACAAGGCACTGCTTGAGAGTTCGTTATTTGGGTTAGTTGCATTTTTCCCTGTTTATTATGCGGGTTTTAATTGTGGCCTGGCTGCGTTCGCCTCCAGATCCCACGAGTAAGCAGAGCGAGGCAGAGAGGAATGTCAGAGACAGCAACTTCT
This sequence comes from Hippoglossus stenolepis, assembly GCF_022539355.2. Taxonomy (NCBI): domain Eukaryota; kingdom Metazoa; phylum Chordata; class Actinopteri; order Pleuronectiformes; family Pleuronectidae; genus Hippoglossus; species Hippoglossus stenolepis. Next base: position 14,669,628 of record NC_061504.1, read on the forward strand.
CCGCAGGTCGGGGGGCTTTACGCCGGGAGTCCCATGAACCTGCCTTACCCCTGGTTTGGATTTCAGCAGTGACACAAGAGGGAAAAGGGTGAGGATATCCAAGCGTCCAGATCTATGTACAACACGGGCGTCTGACTCGCCAGTTTATTTTCTTGGTTTAGTTAGTTCCAGCTCGGGTTTTCACATCTGGCGGGTAGAAGAATTCACACTCCGGGACTACATTTTTGGCCACCCGGCAGGTGCCAAAACACCTGCGCTCTCTTCCCCCACAGGGACACCGCCCACCGTCCTCCACTATGACTCGCCGTCCATCTTTCTGGCTGCTTTGGCCGGAGCCCAGACTCCCTGAATTCTTCCCTCAGTAAAGAGGCCGGTGTTTAAACGAGCCTCCACCTCAGGCCTTAAGAGTCTCCATACATCTGGTGCTTACCCATGCTGAACTCTCCCCTGCAGACAGCGGGAGTTATGACCCTCATCCTCCTCAGCTCGAAAATGGGTATCGACTCATACGTCGCATTTTTTTAAGCTCAAGTGCTCGATCCTGAGCTGCAGTACAATATCAATTTACAGGGAAGTCGGCTGTTTATGGCTTTGGATATACACCCTGCTACTTTACAACCCATCGTCTGCTGGGTCTTGACTCATAAATTCAGCTAAATGCATTCTTCTAATTACAGCTCAATAAAAACAAACACACATCTAAACTCTCATTAAGACCGAAGTCAAAGAGTCTGTAAAAGAAATGGTGCTCTGCAGGCAAACTCTCCTTTTATGGTGCTCCCTGAGGAGATGCACGCTTACAGTAAATACATCAAATCTAATCTGCACTCAGAGGGAATAACGTGTTGCAGGATCACAGAGATTGTATTTTCAGCATTGTGACCTTTGACCTTTAAGGAATGGCTATTTGGAAACTGGGGAGAGAGTGGATAACGTGACTCGAGTCCTTAAAACCAAAGATAGTGATGGTTTCCCTTTTAGGCAGTCAGTGGTTTGGGCTTTTATTTTCCCCTCTGCGGTTATTTAATGACTCACACGGCGTGGAGAGCTGAAACAGAGTGGGCCGTGAGGACAGGCTGGTTCAGACGTTCAGAATGAAACAACAAACAATAATCCAAGAAAAGAACAAAAGAGAAATATGCAGGAATGACAGTATAAGCGTGCGAGGAAAGAACGAGCTCCAAATTGGGGAAATACGTGGCACATGGCATATTTAGTCTCAGTCTGAGGATGGAAACCAAAACAGGAGTGCGGCTGCTTCAGCTTCACATTCTTTGACTTCTCTATCTGTCTGATTGAGTGATGGATGAGTGACAGTCTCATCTGCTCCGTGAGGCCTAATTAGAAATGTTTAGATACCATTTTCTCCGGATACCGATTTGGATACCTGGAATTTGCGCAGCGCACCGATCCGATAAGAATAACAACTAAAAACAGCTGTGTCCACTAACCCTGCATGTAAGTGATGATTGCTGTTATTCTATGGCCTATTGCTGGAGTTGTAATTGGCAACACTAGCGCCACCACTCAAAACGAGAGTCTTGCATACGTCACATTTTAGCTAAGTCTGGCTAACGCTACTCCAACGGAAATCACTTCCTGAAGTAGAAGTAATTTCCAGGAAAAGAAGATTGCAGCGTTATCTGGGTGAAACTAATATACTCCGAAGACGTGGCATTGGCTCGGACCATAGATTTGGATACTCGCCGAAGCCTGATCCGTAATCTTCAGCATTAACTGTTATCAGAACATCTCCAGGCCTAATCAACAGCAAGAGGTAGAGGGAGGGGATCAAATGTCTCCGTCAGCGCCTGCACACGATCCAACCACTGCAATAAGGTTTCTCCAACACTCTGCACGGCTCATCCACACTAAACCTTAACCTGCTTACCACCAAAGTACACTCTCAGTTCAAGGGATCATCAAAAATTCATAAAATAATCCATGTCAGAGAAATTAAATAAAACAGGAGATTCCGAACCAGAGGCAGCAACAATACCCACAGGCACATAGCGCAGAGTGCTGTGATTAAAGTTTAACTAGGAACAGATCCAGGGACGGTCTGATGAGCAGTTCCACCTCCTGCAGAGCTTTGACTCTTTGCTTACCCACAACGAATGGATGAGGTCCGAAAACAAAGCGTCAAGGCCTGAGGTGTGTTTGAGTTGGAGTTAGTTAAACTATTTGCAATCCAAGAAAACAGCATCGTTTCATAAGATCTGCAAAGTCCGAGTAAGCCGTTATTCCATTATCACGTAGCCCCTGGCTAACCTTGATTATCGGCCATTTGTTTAGCATTAGCGCTAAACACATGGCTCCAGTGTAATCTCCTTCCATCTGCGGCGAGTCACAACAAGCGGACAGAGGCCATGTGGACGGTTTACAATCATTTTCATGTGTTTCTTCTTACCTTCGAATGTGAGGAAGACTCTCGGCAGAGGCTGAGGGAGGCAGGAGACCTCGGTGGGGAGGAGTGAGAGAGCCAGGAGGGAGAGAACCACAGCTGACACCCGAGGTGGCCTGGCCTTCACCTCCGGCCTGCCCATGACTGCGCCGCCACTCAGGAACTAGGACCGGTCACCGCTGCCTGTTGGAGAGAAAGTCAGGGACCTAGTTTGAAAGTTTGTCCAAACAAGCATACTGTTGCAAATTGACTAACTACTAACAAGCCACTTCTTCAGTGTTTCTGCGATTGGGAATGTAAAACACAACTATCCTTGCACCAGAAGAGCTTTCATGATAGAAATCTTGCAGATGCACCCCTCTTAAAAAATGGATGAGTTAAATCTGCACAAAAGAGCTGCCGGAGAAACTCTCCACCTCGGCCTTCTCTGGTTCCTTTTCTATATCAGGGCAGGAGAAGCTCAATAATTGATGGCGGCAGGTAATGTGCTGCCCGCGGGGCGCTATCCCTCCTGCGATTCCAAAAGTCCACTGCTGGAGGAACGCTCGGCTGCTTCAACCCAAACTGGCTGCTGCGCTGCCCGAGTGCTACAACAATGACATTTGCACTATACAGTTGAAAATGACCCTTTTGTTTTTTAACTTTTAATGCCAAAAAGAAAAAGACATGTTTTTCAACAAGAGGGCGGATCCCGGCTCTCATGGCTTATTGATGTGCACTGAAAAATTGATGGGCACCGGAGATAAGAAAGCTGCACGTTTGCAATGAACATTTCAGTCTCGGGGTGTAGCGTACAAATAGGTTGAGATATGGGCGTTTGTGGTGAAGTGCAGCGTGACTGATTTACAGCAGAGGCAGACGTCCACTGTTCAGGTGCATGAGGACAACATGTGGAGAAGTGCAGAGGAAAGGAATCTCTCTCTGGCTGCATGAGGAGGAATGAAGCAGCATGGGGTTTAACCAGCCGGCTGCTGTACTGCAGCCCCCGTCTTACTGCATCTCTCACACACACACACACACACACACACACACACACACACACACACACACACACACACACACACACACACCTCCCTCCCCCAGAGCCTCCCTCAGCTCGGGCGTCTGCAGCTTCAGCCCGAGGCTCAGGACAGCCCTCGTCCTGTTCTGGCTTCTGTCCCTCATTCTGACGGGGTTGGTTTGCCAAAAATGACAAAAAACCTATGTCTCTGATGTCCTCACTTGCCTCTCGTGGTGTCTCGTCCTTGCACAAAGCTTGGGTCTCAGTTTTGTTGGTTAGTTTGTATGTTTGTAAGCGAGATTACAGATAAATAAGTAGATATCCAGAGAACTTGGAAGGCTGCAGCGCGAGTGAGGGAGGAACTCAATACATATTGGTGCAGATGCAGGATTTTTTGCCATTGCAACATTTTATAATTCACAGATTGTGAAAAATCAGGCGTATTTAGAGAACTGATATCCATGAGTTTGTGTAATTTGTTGCAGCTTGATTGAATTAAAGGGGACTGATGCTGGAGGTTTGTGCTCCACTGATTCTAGTGTGATAACATTTTGAGGAATTCCTTGCTGAGGTTCTTCCAAAAAGATGCAGCAGTTGTTGATAAATATCCGAGCTGTGCGGCCATACAAGACTTCTTACCAGGTCTTAAATTAATCTCTCTTTTTTTTTTTCAACTTAACAAAGTCCACGTTTCAAAATCCACATTTAACAAAAGGGTCATTTAAAGTTTGACGAGCGTTTTAACTCTGCATTTTTTGGGGAAAAAGACCAATTTCTCTGGTGCACATTAGTTCCAGTGTAAAACGCTGTGGTCTGTGAATTATCCTCAGTAATGGGTCCGGAAAAATAAAAAAATGACATCCGTATTCATTAATTCCATATGTCACGGGTTTATATCCAATGCCACAGATCAGTGCCAGTGCAGTAAACAGTGTATTGTTATTGTTTTTATCGGGGCAACACGTCAGGGTATGGACCGGGGGCTGAAGTTGGCTGGCTGGTCGCCCTTTTGTCCTTCATGGCACGTCACATTGTTTACTTTAACCACAAGCTTTTCCCTAATCCTAACCAAGTGTGTTTTGGGGGATTTTAGGAATTGGACGTTATAGAAAATAAAAATGAGTCCAATGTGGGGATTTGTGACAAATGGCATAATTGACATGGATTGCCCCCATGCAGGCTGGGAAAGGTGGGTGATCTCCCCGGCAGAAGCTCTGGCACAGAAACGTCGGGTCCCACAGCTGCTAAACACATCATCCGGGGAGTTAGTCGCCTTCTGAGCGTCTTGTGACATCCCCACCAGATCAGGTTTTGACACTTCCTCAGTTTCACAAACGCCTCGATTTCTTTGATGATCGTCACACGAGGACGCAAACGTGCTCGCCACCCCTCTCGGGAAGCCCCCCTGTGTAATGGGCTCCCATTAAAGAGATGCTTCCCGGTTTGTTGCCAAGGAATGAAAAAGATAATAAATACTTTAAATTATTGTCTGGAGTTCATCAAAATCCAGAAATTCCAGCAGCGACTCTTAGCATCTCTGGAAAGGTAATTAAATGCTTTTCCTCAAGGGAGGTCAGAGAGTCAGAGCTGTATTTCCAGTGTAATGATAATTGTGTTTATGGTGCATTCCCTTGGTCGACAGCCTAATTAATTTTCCATCTCACTTTCTCTTCCACCAGCGCCGCTCAAAAACTAATATTGATTGATATTGATAGCAGAAAACTGCAGCGCTGTACAAGCAAATACTCCTTTTTTCCCCTTCCCCTTCATTTTTCCAAACTGGCTCGGTAATTGTTTGGCTCGTGTTAATGCTTTAAACACATGAACACAATTTGGGGACAGGAAATTGAGAGAGAAAGTTCGAGGGATTAAATTGTTCTGTAATGTCGCTCTATTTTTTTGCCCACGAGAATTAACACTGAAATCGTAAACAAGCTGCTCCCTGTCCCGTCTCTGAGAGGACGATGTGTGTTCATACCACACCCTGTCATTCAGATGTCAGTGGATCTGTTACAGTCACACACATACCAGGCACAGCAAAGAGTGTGTGTGTGTGTGTGTGTGTGTGTGTGAGAGTGTTTGAAGTATCAAAACTTCAAAACCAGCATGTGGATCTTGTGATGGCAGCATTCAAACCCTGTGATCTAAGACAATCCTCTTTCACATTCACAAATAAGAGCGTTTTTCATAGTAGAAGACAAAGGTTGACTTTTAAAAAGTTCAATCACCAAGCAGCTGCAACAAAGTCATGACTCATTTTCTGGACATTTATAGACGGTGCATCCAATGAGGGAAATCAAGCCGTGTAGCAAGTAGACGAATGTAATAACACACGAGATCTTTGAGGTGAAATGTGTGAGAGCGTCAGATTGAGTCAGTTTATCCTCACTGGTGGGACCCTGCACCTGTTAAGCCTGAAGCCCACCAGCGCCTCTCTGCATCCTGCCTCAGAACAGCAGATAGACCCTGTCCTGACAGAGACGGGATTTAAGATCAGTCCTCGGACCGGGACTCACCTTCCAGGAGCTCGCTCCAGTGTGGATCAGATGTGAAGAAAGCCAGGCATCAAACCAGACCTGGGTCCTTATTTATCCCTTTCTCTCACAACCACCTTGTTTCCAGTCTCCTCCAGTGACACCACAGAAGAAAAATGCAGCTATTCCATCTAAGTGCTCACACAGCAGGCTTGACTGAGAGAGGGAGAGAGGAGGAGAGGAGAGAGGGAGGAGAGCGAGAAGACAGAGAGAGAGGGCTGGTGTCCTATTACACACTCTCCAACTCAAGCCCCCGTCCTCCCCTCCGCCTCCCTCTTCTCCTCCCACCTACCCCTCCCTGACATGATCGTCCTACCCCCCCCCCCCTCCCTCCTGTTAACTACATGTACAGCTCAGAACATGAGGTGGAGGACACGTACCTCACACACACACACACAGAGAGAGAGAGAGAGAGAGAGAGAGAAGGTGAAGCCTGAGAGTTCAAACACAATCAGGCCAAATTTAACAACATCTAATTTTCACTCCTTGATATGAATGAAATCAGATTTTCCATCAAATTCCATCCACAAATAAAAATTCTGCTCATATTCTTGTTAAACAAAAACTGTTTACTTGCTCTAATGTTCAGGAAACACGTCACTCTCCTCAGACCGTCCACTGCTGCAGCTCCTCTGTTCAGCCTCTGTCTGAAACACTTGGTTTCAGCTCCTGTTTCTTTAAGACTGCCCCCCCTTCCTCAAAAAGGCAAAATGCCCCCCCTACAAAAATAAAAAATGGTCAGTGTTGCATTATGGGTAATGTTGGAAATTAAAAAAGACATCCTTTTTGTAGGGATGCTATGCTAAATCCGTGGCATTAGCCAACTTATTAGCACTAAACTCAGAGTACAGATAAGGGAGTAATACTTGCAATACTTGAACTTAAGGGACGAAATACTTGCAAAACTGCAAAACAAATTAAATATTTTGGCCTGATGACGACACCATTGGGAATATTAGGGGATCTCCAAAGTTAAAACACTTTATTCTGAGGGGGTCTTGATTGTCAAAGTCAGTCGGGTCTATCGTCTGGGCACAAGGAATGTTCAATACTGCTGTGAGTAGCTGTTGACATTTTTCAACCCTGACCAGTGTGGTGGACTGACCATCAGAAACCACACAGCCATCCCAAGAACCACACAGCGAGCATGGCTCCAAAAAGTGCTGATCTGTCCCTATATTACCGACATTCCCTCTCAAACCCCCTCAACCATTTAGTACGTTCAACTGTCATCCTCGTAAAAGTAATAACAATCGTCATCCGATGTGGTCAACCAGGAAAAACAGAAGATTTGGAGATGGTTTTGTCGACCGAAGCACAAACCAGAAGCATGCAAACCCAGCTTGTACATATAATCTTCAGCCCCCTTTAAATGGGCTCATTGGAGAGAGAGAGAGAGTTTAGAATGAAATCCTGGACCAAGCCAAACCTGCATCAACACGATCCCTGGTTCCAAAACAGACGTAGCTTCCACACGAGCCCAAACCAGAGGAGTCAGGAGTCTCGGACGACTTGGCTCGGCTGGATGAACGATCGCCGCAGTCTCTGATTAACTGTGTTTCCACGCTGAGCTCCGCAGGGAGACATTATGCTCCGCTTGCATTTTTCATGAATGGGTGCGTTTGTGTTTCTCCCCGAGCCTGAGTGTCACATGTCAGTCGGCTGCAGGTACGAGCCCGGGACGTGAAGGGATTTTTACACTTTTAGCACTTTGGCCTCAAAGCTGAAAAGTGGAGCTTATTGTTAAATCAGAATGTGTGAAACAGGAGAAAGAGGGGAAAACAGGGGGGATCGCTGGTGTCTCCGCCAGAGGGAAATAATTACCTCTGTCCCTGACAATGCAGCGTGATTTACGCCTCTTCAATTAAAATGTCAGCCCACCAGAGCGGTGCAGGGTATTCATTGGCCCCGTTGGCATGCCCATCACATGTTGGGAGGAGGAGAAGAATGGAAAGGAGGTGGGTGAGCGCTAAATGGAGACGAGGCGCATCCTTTACTATCCCCGCGACGGAGCCTCGGCTGTAAATTCACTTAATGAGTGTGGTGAGCCGCAAAGAGGGTCTCGCAAACAGGTGGGACGTCTGACAGGAGACATGATTGCAGAGGATTGTGTCTTTCGGCGAGTTAAATGAAAACGTGTTGTCAAATGTTTTTTCCATTTCATTCCGAAAAATGACGCCGCGTGGTCTCTTGTCATGCAACATCTGTGCTTGTTAGCGCTGCAGATGTTGCACGTTTGTCACAGTGATGTTAAAAGGTCAGGGGAGGCCCTCCCGTGATGCTCGCCACATCACGTGCACATGTATGCACTTTGTAAGACGGTGTTCAGTCGCCTGGTAACCGTCACATACTAATACACATCCACCGCTGCTGTAATATTTCACTGCGGGGTCACTGCTCACATTTCTTTTTTTTTTACGGTTCTGCTCTTTCCTGCGGAGTCTCGCTGTGAGAAACATGATCGACCAAACACAGGAAGTCTGTTTATTTCCGATGAGATTCAAGAAGCAGGGGCTTGTGCCACGAAGTTAGGTTGAACACAGCCAGGATATGTTTTCATTATCCGGCTTCTCTTTGCCTAACATCGGTCGTCCTGGGAAACCTGTACGACGAAGATATGTAAGGAAACAATCACTGACACTTCAAGCTTTGGTTGATCACAAGTAATGACAAGGAGGTTTTCAGCCCTGTCCGTTTGTTGGTTTGCTTTTTAGCAGGATAACACAAAACCATCTCAACAGATTACCACGAAACTTGGTGAATGAATGCGATATGGCTCAGGGAAGAACCAATTGAATTTTGGGTGTGGATCCATGAATTTTCTTTAACATTGGAAGGTTTTTCAACATTTTCCGAGGAAATAATTCATGGATCTTGATGAAAACAAATAATCAGGCACTTTAAGGGAACTTATATATAAGAGAAGTGAAATTTGGTACAACGTGATTGAATTTAAGGCGCCAGCTGGACCTTGGTGGAGTCGTGGGCTCTACTGAGAGTCATTCTAGTTGCTATTGTTCTGTTGGTCAAACTAAGCTCGATAAATAACCAGAGCACAGGGTTAGGTCTTTAAAGCGTATAGGTGAAAATGAGAAGTCGTAAAATGTATATTTAAGAGGTTGGAACCAGTATCTGTTGTAGATTTACTCGATAAATGACGTAAAAATACTTTATGGGTTCCTAAAACCCTGCACCGCCCTTACAAACAAAAGAAAAGAGTCCATATCTGTGAACACAAATCTGGTTTTATATCCAAAACTGCTGTTTCCTCTCCTGCTTCAATCCAAACCCCAGTCTCAGCGTTGACAGGTTTATTCTGTTGCACTTTAATGGATTTTCCATCTCGTCCCCAATGATCCATCGGGGCGGTTATCTTGTACAGTAGTAAAGTGTTGCTCCATTTAATCCGTAAGTGAGCGCTGATACAGATTCCAGTCAACGCGATGCAGGGAGACATGTGACTTAACGTGTTTGACGATTGCTTGATAATGATTATTGAAATATCAGGGGCGACCGGTGGTGTTGATTTCCAGCCTGGTGTGAGAGTAAACCCCCCAATTCAACGATCTGTGTGCTTCCCATAATGCTTCTGGAAGAAGAAAACCCATAACAGATTATATTTTCCCATCAGGGCAGCTGCTGTGATTTTTTACGTATGTTCATTCCATCTGTGCAGCTGGTGTGTACTTGTGGCCGACACTTGTGTGAGCCTGCGAGAGGGAGGAAAAACAAAAAGAAAAGGGGGCACAGACGTGAATAATGGCACCGCTAATTGGCTGCCAGGCACCAGAGGGCAAATCTGATAAATGCTAAACAGGAACAGGCAGCGTCCTTCACTTTCAACAGCCTCACTCCCGGAGATTAATCGGAGAGGTTTTTCGCCGCCTCTGCAGCCAGAGGTGAGGAATCCTGCCAAAGTCACGCTCTGCGTCAAAGCAGCTCCGGAGACGTTTCCCTGCACCTCTCGGCTGTCGAAGCATCAGCTGGAATTCACACGTTACTGTAACAGTACAGTGATGGAGTCTGGGCTCGGGTAATGTGGACTGACGCAGGGTGGAAAGTGAGACGGAGTGTGGCCTCGCCGTGAGACGCTCATTTCCATAAGAGAGGGACGGCGGCGGTGCACAGTCTCACGCTGCGGATGAAAGTGATGGTCCGGTACAGAGAAGAGGACAAACAGAACAGACGAGCTGGTGATGAGTGGAAAACTCATCAAAGTGACTCACTTATTTTTATTCCGAGACTTTTTCCGAATCTAAAACACACCTAGACCCAGATGTTGTCGCTGAGTTCTGTCCAAACCCGGTCGATGCATTTCCAAGAGCAACAACAACAGTGGTGCAGAAATGATGTTTCTGTCAGTTTTCAGTCTGACTGTGTCACATGGTACGAAGCCACACACTGTTTAAACAAAGGACAAAACAACAGAGGAATAGAAAACCCCAGTTCGCTCAGAAAAGACCTGCCTCAAATAAACAATAGAAATATCTGACGGTCAAAACCACCTAAAGTTTGGCAAGGAAAGAACATTACATTTTTCATTTTGGCTTTTAAAAGTACAAGAACTCTCTAAAATATAACAATAATAATATAGAAATTCTTATAATCTTTATCATATAGAGCACATTTAATAATACAGATTACAAGGCAGCAATTAAAACAAAGAAATCATATAATCATCATCATAGCTATTAAAACATATTTGGCAGCTGTCTGCAGTCTGTCTGGAGATGTTTGGTTGAGGCAGGTAAAATGGCTGACGTCCAGACACGACGGAGACATGCAGGAGACAGGATTGTGTCTGTGTCTTTAAAAGTTATGATGCAACATGTTTTTGAAATATTTCTTAGAACATTTCTAAAACACATGATTGTACAAGCTTTGCGGTGTACGACTTTAAACTTAGATAGAAAGAAAACAACACACTGCACCAACCATCCTTGATTCCACTTGGTATGAAATGAGGGTAAATCTGTTATTGGGTCTTAATATATCTGGGAATAAATAATATGAGGATCTAAAAATGAGTAAATATGGTTAATGGTTAAATTGCATTTATTAAACAATGTTTTTTGACCAGGAAATCCAGCATTATGGTCAGAAAATGTCCAATGTGGACAATGTCGCTGCTTTACCTGACACAGTACCCCCACTGCACATCATTTCCTGTCCTGCACACTTCCATGTCGGTTGGCGGGAGGACACGATAAATCAAATTAGAAGCTTTCTCCTTCAGGCCTTTAACTTCCACCACCGGTGGTAACTAATGGAATCTGGTTATGATTTATCCTCCTTCCTGTGTTCTGCAGCTTCTGTACTGCTTGTGATGCTGAGCTTCACGGTGAGATCTTTTAACGTCAGTGCACCGTCTACAAGTTAATTAGTCAGTTTAATAAACCACTGCTACAGTTGTCGTGCTTTTCAATCTGGACTTCAACTCGTCTCCAGGCTATTTTCTACTATTTAAATCTCAAAAGCTCTAGATCACGACCTAGCGGCGCTCTGTGATGATCACTTATTGACGCTTGTCTTTCCGATTTGCTGATACAGACTCGTAAATCGATCTTTAGAGATCAAGCGGAAAACTTCCAAAAAGATTACAGCCAAATGCTTAAATGTAGTTTTCACCTTAAGTTGCTTCAAACAGAGTAAACTTAAGTAAGGATTTCCACATCTGATCGATCGTAGCCCACCGTAGACACATTATGGTGTTTTTTGGAAAATGCTTGATCTTAAAGTTTATTTATACTGTGGCAGATCTTCATGAGGTAAGAAACAGTAAGTCAGTAACTCAGCCAGGGGCATGGGATTCATTTAAATTGGGCACTCGATTTAGGTTTTTCACCCTCATAAATATCTCTCCCCTAATGCCTGATGTTTTTCATCAAAAACCCATGAATAACTATTTGAGAAATCACTGAGAATGTAGCAAAAGGCCCTAAATCCTGAAAAGAAACTCCTGAATCTGCACCCAGTGTCAGTGGTTTCTTCCCCGACCCAAACTGCTTCCTTCCACCAAGTTTCCCTGTAATTCGTTTTTGCGTAATCCTGCTAACTACCAGACAAACACATAACCTAGTATAGTACTTTCAGATTAAAAGTCAGTGAGCGGACGTATTGTTTAATGTAAAATACAATACGATATTAGATTCAGCCCCTTTTCCATGGGGCAGAATTAATTGAAACATGAAAAATACAGCAGCTTTTTGTCTGAATAGTGTTTCCTAAGGGCTGGACAGTTTTCAGATGAATAACAGAACATGGGTAACAGGGATTTCCAGGGAAATTGAAACAGAAAGAGCTGGGAGTGTTGTGTGTGTGTGTGGATATTTGGCTCGCGGTGCAGATAGGCTAATCACTTCGGGGAACGACGCGATGAGACAATCGGCCCGAGAGACTTCACTCCTGGAGCGAGCGGCTGCACTCGGACGGGTGACAGCTGCTGGGAGGAGAGTCCTGGAAGCAGACCCTGGAGTAATGGAGTTGCTGGAAGGTGGAGAGGTTGTAAGAGTGAGGAGGTCCAGGAGAGCTGCTGGCTACAGGCATGGGGATTATCTCAATGGGGGGGCAGTGGCTAGGACGGGGCTAGGACAGATGTAGAGAAATTGGGCTTTTGGAAGACAGAAAATGTTGGATGCCATTTCAGGTTTGTCATGTGTCTGATGTTTTATTGCCGCTGAGGCAGTTACGGAGGGACTGGGAGCAGACTGGAGTTGTAAGAAGGAAGTGTTGGAAGTAAATTTGAGCCTGAAATTAGAAAATGTGACAACACTGACGTCCAGACTTTCACTCGAAGACACTTGGTCCTGCCAGGTTTAATGTTGGAAGATAAAAGTAAGCTTGAAGATCTCTGGGGAGAATTAGGAGGCTACATGCCCCCTACATGAGGTCTTTGGATGGATTTAAATCCACTTGGCTGAACCAAATGCTGCAGACTGAAGACGTGACCTCCTCACTGCTGGAGGAGACAGAAGGTGTCATTGTTCCACGGTGGGATGAGGCCGTTTTACCATTTTATGAGCAGATGGTGATAAGTCAAAAATCTATGTTACATCAGAGGGTCAGTGATATGTCTGGTTGAGTAGAGACTCCAGCTCTAGAATATTTCCACCGATTTTGGCTTAATCCAAAAACAATGCTGCTGAATTAGTCGTTTTTCAAAGTGTGAACTCAACTGAGCGCCGGCGAGTTGTTTGATAAGAAAAGACAAAGGTGTGGCACAGAGGAATTTGGACCCGTTCACCACCTCATGCCTGAGCACAGACAGCAAGCCGACTGGATTTCACCTGCAATTACATGTTCTGCAGAGCACTGATCGATGTTGATTGGAGCTGGTTTTGGTTTAGTTTTCCTTGTGTCACTGCGTTTCTGAATTAAATCACCTTTCCCATCATATCACGTCAAACTATCAGGAGGAGGTAAGTGAAGCTGGAACTGCAGCTCCTGCCTTTTTACAAGCTCCAGCGTTTTTGAAAATGACTCATAAGGTTGTTTTTATGTGCGTAAGTGTGTCGTGGCCTCATCTCCAAAATGTGTGAACTCTGTAATCCTCCATATGCCTCCACGCTCCCTCATCATGAAAGACGTCCGTTCACCGAGCGAACACAGCCACTCAGCAGATGTTATCAGCTAAATAAGTTATTTAAATGATGAGCGAGACAAAGACGGGGGCCTGACGACCGAGTAGGAAAGATGGAACATTATGCCACACACACACGAGATACTCCCATCCTCCCCGGCTTTGCATTCTCGTCGAACATCATCATCGCTGAGGCGAATCCATTTCGGCCTGTCAGCTAAAGCTCATTAACTTGCCGCGGCAGTTCCCGTCTCGTTACTCTGCCTCCTGCTGTATTTTATTAAATTTCAAACCTCATTTCCCTGAAGTGTCACTGCCTCCATCGCTCTTTGTTTTTTTTTTCCAACAGGGGGAAAATATCACTAAGAGATGCATCCTTCAACTGGGATATTAAACACGACAGCGTCTTCAAACAAAAAACATAAACAACCGAGCACCAATGATTATAATGCTTTGAAACCAGAAAATGGGTAAATCTTATCTTAATCTCACACGTACTGAACCGACAAACAAAGAAAGGCTCTGAGGAGAATCCGCTGATCGGGAAAAGTTGGTTACGTCACGTCAGGACCGTGTTGGTTTAACCTGCAGTTAAACTCTCGGCTCAGCGGGGGTGCCCGATTTGACCAGTGAATCGAAACTGCGATAAGATCTGCGGCGATTGCTTTGACAGTAAACACCCTCCGTGAGTGATACAGGGTTACCACATACCAAGCTGGGAAAATCCTCAAAAGGAAAAGATTCTAAAAAACAAAACCCCCGGCCTGTTGCAACGAGCTCATTCCTCCTCTGCACCATTTGTCATAATTCAAATGAGTTAAGTAGATAGTCCAGGATGGAGGCGGAGCTACTTCCTTTATCTCCATCTGAATTCCTGTAATTTGACTGTCACTGCGGATATCTTCAGTGAGTCCAGATCTCCATGTGGTTCTTCCACATGCATTACTATCAGGTCAATGGGCGGGGGGGCGGGGGGGCTCTATTGGGGCGTATCCCCCCTGAATCGGCTCAGAACAACGAGGTCACTCAATAGCGTTCGATTTGCAAAATGTATTCTGTCGGCGTACCTGACTTTAAGGAGATCATGTCAGAGTCGGGCCCGAACGGTCGTGATTGTCAGATTGAGCCGTCATCAAAGGGTCGGAGGTCACCTGTCCGTCATCGACCTGGTGTCAATCACAGGTTTGACCTCTGTGACCGAGACGAGAAAACGGAGAAGATGCCAATTCTGACGAGTCAAAACACAGTGCCTGTCAATGGGAGAGTGGTTTTGAGGAAGAGGAGAGCGAAGAAGAAGGAAAAAAGACCAAGATGTCAGGTTCACATGTAGCTCAAGGAACCAAGTAGCCTTCTGGGACCTGTATTACCCACAATGCAACCACAATACTGAGAGTAGGGTTGGAACAATAGCCTCGAGCAGAGATGAAGGGCGTCTTTCTTTGCTGTCAGACGTGACCGGACCCTAACCCAGGGGAGAATATGATGTCGGAGCGATGAGCCGGCGTGTCGATGACATTTCTCACACACGACGAATATCCCAGGATGTCTTATTCACAGAAGACGACGACGATGTCAGTGATTTGATGAGATTCGGTGATAAAGGCTTATACGCCCGTGTTGACCCGGAAATTAAACGTCACATCCTGTCCTCCTGCTGCTGAACCCAGACGCCTCCTGAACGCTACAGACATTTTCCTCTCACGTCTTAAAACCGCACTACACTGTTCTATATTTAGGATTTAAAAATCAGGATGATCATGTCAGTACTTTCCGGGCGGAACCACAACAGACGATGAGACAGACGGAGAGAGCGGAGCAGCTGACGGTGCTGCCGAGCAACGGGAAAAACATTCTGAGGCTAATCTCAGCGAATGTGCTACTGTTGACAGTCATTAAAAATGCTTTTTGTTTGATATTATTTCGTTGTCGTTTCCGCGCCACTCTCCATTTTGTGTGCATCTGCTTTTCCAGCGTGCACACAGGTCCCTGAGGGCTGCGTCTAATTATTGTCATATAGATAAAATTACCCTTTTATCTTTAATTGAATTGGCAGATTGGTTCAAACTGCTTTCGACCTCACAAGACTTTCATCAGGGCTCAAAATAGCTCGTGGAGTCAAAACTACTTTGTGTTCTGACCAGCCAGTTCCAAACTAAAAAAAGACCTTTAATGTAATTTCTTCGCTTGATTCGCTAAACGGAGCCCAAGGAACATCTTGTGCTGTGCGAGCGTACAGTACAAGGAGGGTCTGGCATTACAGGGGTCCAAACTAAAAAAACCTAATGCCCACAGAGTGTTTAAGCCGAAGAGAGCCAGCGTCATCCATCTCGGACAATGTAAACACCTGAAGTTCCCTAAAGGCTCCTACTCACGATCATTTTAAACACCGGCGGACAGCTAAATGGGACACTTTGCAGCAATCATGGCATTGTTTGAAGTATGAGGATGGATTGGACCGCGTGAGCCTCGACGGGCTGAAACAACCCCTCCCGATGTTTTGTACGTTTTCAAAACCACCTCAGTGCGTCTGGTCGGGATTCTCCTGCGCTTGTCGAGGTTCAAAGGGGGGGCGCCGCCTCTCTTGGAGTCGCTAGAAACCAGAGGATATATAACCTCATTACGCTGAGAGCCGCAGTCTCTCTACAGGCAGCGGCTCAACTGCCATCAATTTATATACATCAGCAGATTGTTTCGGATTCATTGAGGCTGCGACCCCCCCACCCCCCACGCACACCCACTCACACACTACCTGCATTATGAGCAGATGTGCCAGGAGCCCGAGCCCCTGATCCGGCGATGCATGACGAATGGCTGAATTTCACCAAAGGTCAAGGGTCAAGTTGTATCCCTTACCCTCGCCATGGCACGAGACGCAGATGCATGATGTCAGTTCCCTGCGCTACAACAGGAAGGTGACTGCAAACCCCCCTTTGAGACCCCCTCACTTCACTGCAAACCAGGCAACTGCTCACCATGAACCTCCAGATCCCAGATACCCCTGTTCAAATTATTCCATCCCAGAGGAGCTGCTCGCTTTCTTCCATTCACCTTCACCCGCCTTTCACCTCAATCCCAGCCCCCCAGACGCCCACCAAAGCCAGTCACCTGTGGAAGGGAGCGTATATACTACAAGCAGGGGTTGAAATTATGTCGCAGCTTGTAGGTCACGGCTCCAGCAGCGCCCTGGCCTTGTAAAAACCTGGTGCACAGCAGCTCCTTTTTATTATTTATGGAACACTACACAGGCTCGCCACTTAGTGAATACACCCTTTAAAAAACAGGCACCGCTGCACTCTGCAGCCTTTTCACTAAAACCTTTTGTGAAAACCTTGAGAAATGACTCAACATGTTCAACAGTCACAAATCTGATCACTTTGTGTTGCAGCTCCGGTGATGGATGGACGACTTCTTCATAATGCAGCAGATGTTGAATTTGAACAATGTGTTATCTGCATCGTTACTGGATAAAAGCTGATTTCACGCAGCTGCTCCCCCGACTGGGAGACTCCACTTTAAACAAGCGATACTCAGATTCCCAAAGAATCGCAGCTTGTTCTCCAATTTCCACTTCAAAATTCTATTCCTGGAAACCAAGAATATAAAGTTCCTAAAATGTGCCTGAAAACTACTTTTCCAATTTGAAAAGAGTTAATTGCGTTAACTTTTTATGGATTCAGATTCGTTACGAGTGAGACTCGTCGACGTCTATTTATTACGTCCACTTAACGAATAAATGAATGCGAAACAAAGGCTCATTTATCAGATGAGAGTGGCTGCATGGCAGAAACAGGGAGGCTCCACTTGTCCTGTGTCACCCTTCACTTACAAATTGGGGCCTTGTGTAAACTTCCTGCTGTTTTATATGCTGGGTCCTGGGGGTCAGGGGTCAGCTGATGAGCGTGACTGATCTCAAGATAAATCAACATCTGAAAACGCTCTGTCATCAGCACAGTAGAGTTCAACTTTGCTTTTTATTCGTGTGTAAAGATTCACATTTTTTCCCCAAAAGTTACTCATCTTGATGGATGACGTTTTTTAATGGTGGGCTTAAATATACACTCGGCCAACACTGCATGAGCTGGAAGTGTGGAAACGTGGCGTTTGCTAAGAGTTACATCACAAGTGGATTACTCTGCTCACGTAGTTTCGACTTCGCTTGATATTTTTGATATTTCTTTACCAGTTTGATTTCTGCTCCTTGGATAAAAATTTGCAATTTTGCCACAAAACCTATAATAGATGATGATATTGCACATGATGTATCTGAGCTATCTGTATAGCTGTATCTGTATATTCCGTTGTCGTTTCATTTCCTGTCTCCCTCCTCTTAATGGTCCACACCTTCACTTTATCAATTTACCTACCCACCTCGTTCCTCCTGCTTCTTTTGTCCTCTGCCGGTATTCTGTGTTTCACCTCATGTTAACGTTGTTTTCCACGGTTTGTGACTTTAGGTTCCTGGAGTTGTGCCTGCTCCGGACGGACTTCCTGTGTGTGACCACCTGTTTTTTCGACTAAAGTCTTGTTGAACTTAAAATTTTCCTCCTGTGAGTTTCTCCGCCCCCGAGTCTCACAAAAGTTACACAAAGCTCGAAATACAGACTCACAAAGTCACGCAGATCTGTGCAGCTTGTTTCAAATGATTTTATTTTATTGGCTCACTTTCTGTGTGATTTCTCCTTATTCATTAGAGCTGCAGTGATTTCAGAAAAAGCTACATCAACTTCAGATTGAGCGGTTTGAAGTGAAGCCGTGCAGGCCGCTGACATGCATCTAAAGACCAAGCCAATCGAACCCTGAGTGACACCCTGATTGCTGCTCAGACAGTTCAATCAATAAGCTCAGGATTGGTTGTAAAAAAAAGACGTCACCTGATTAACTGCAACTTTTAATTATCCTTACTGCCTTGCTCGATGGGAGGCGGAGCTTTTAAAACTGAAACACTGCTTCCCTCCATTTCAATATATAAACACATGTGGTGGTTTTCCCATCAGTGTCAGTTATTGTTTCATTTCAGCAGCAATCGTTTCAATCGAAGACAAATTATTAAAATGCAGTAAAAACACTGAACTCTGACCAGACCCTCCCTCGTCTGTATCACTCTGAGTTGTTTGTTGCTTTTTCCCGCTGCCTCACGACAATTCAATTACAACGAGGGTCTCTGACCTGTCACTCCCCATTTTCTTGATTACCTCCGCGGGGTGACCCCCTGCAGAACATCTAAACATTCAAGCGGGGGGATGACTTCAGGTCCAGATCAATAATCAAAGCCAGTGGACGTCTGCAGAGCAAAAGAACTGCACCGCCCCAACCTCCGGGGAGCGTCCCAGAAAGAGAGGAGGAGGGCAGCAGCAGCAGCAGCAGCAGCAGCGAAAGGGCTGTTTAGAGACGAGATGTTTAATTAGTTCCATCCTCTGAGTGCCAGGGGACCGTCCCCAGCCCAAGTAGATGAATAGTGCTAATTAGGTGAGTGAAAGATCAGGGATACTCGCAGGTAAAGCCAATCCAGGCTCCGATTGATCGGGCTTGCATTTAACCAGTGGACTCGTTTCCCCAGGAGGAGTGGGGGTGTAGGGTGCGGACGTCTGTCTGCTGCAAGTGGGTCGATCCTTAGAGCAGGAGAACCGGTCACTCTGCTTTATATTAAAATTGATAATAAACTTTATTTTATATAGCACCGTTCAAAACATAGTTACAAGGTGCAAGTTTTGAAAATTTAAGGCAAACAATAGAAAGCAGTTTAAAACACAATGGGAACACAGATATAGAAATAAACAGTGTTACAGATGAGTAAAGAGTAAAAACATTTGAACAATTACTTATTTAAATATTTAAATATATGGTAAGATCACGAGAAAGCAGGTTTTAAAGAAAAAGGAGTTTATCTCCTAACGCCACGTCCTGCAGCTCTGATATACTTCTGAAATTTCAAATTGTGCAGAGTCAGTGTGGATATAGGTTTAAATTGAACAGTGGAGGAATTTGATTAATAAAATCTTTTATTCAGTGCCTGGAAGCTTAATTTCTTCAGGGAATGATTGTAGACAAATGCACGGTCAGCATCACAAAGAGGAGTCAATGGTGCGTTTCGACCATGTGAGCTGAAAGTGGAGAGAAGAACAGAAGAGGAAAAGAAAGAAAAAGATATTCAGTTGAAAAAAGCAACAAAAACTACCAAAGTGTGGGGGAAATAATTGCGTTTGAAAGGAGCCGACGTGAGGTAGCTGCTCGACGGCTCGACTCTTCACGGAGCCGACAGCCTCTGCAGCCTGTTCCAAAGGGAAAACCTGTTGTTTATTACCAGCTGAAACACGATGCCACAGAATGGTTAATGCACTGCACTTATATCCCACTATTCTCGTCCAATCCACGGCTCAAAGTGTTTCATACGACATGACGTCCACTCACTCACTCACACACACGCTGATGATACGACCATCACCGGTAATTTGGGGATCAGTATCTTGCCCGAGGACACTTTGACATGCGGACTGAGCCGTTGAATATTATTTAAAGAAATACTAAAGGGACCTGGACATAATTTCACTCACTCGCTCTTATGTAAGAACAGATCACGAGCGAATCTCTGTGGAGAAAAACAAAATAATCTGGAGCAGCCTCGAAGCTTTTCGCATCTGCCAAACACTCAAAAACCAAATCATTCAAAGGCCACGTTGACCGAAGTGCTGCTCAGCTAAAATAGAGATAAAACGATAAAGCTAACAGCCAAGAAGACAAAAATAGGACATAGTCCTGATGTGGAGGGTTAAGAGCTGATCTGCTTTATGCTTCAATCTGGACCTCGGGACGTCCACAAGCATCTGATGGACACATTGATCGTGTGGGTGAGTGTAAAGTTATTGTCTCAAAGTCTTTGTTGTTGTTAAGCAGTACATCCACTAGAGGGCAGCGCTAGAGTCGAGAGTTTCCGACGACAACAAACTATGGTCCAACTTACCAACTCTTTTTCAAAGTCTCTTTTCAAAAGTTCCGCCATAGTTGAAATGTCTTCCTCGTGTGCGATGGTCGTCTCGCTCAAACTATTGGCTACACTGTCGTCCCCCCCCCCATGAGTTGTGGTGGTACAGCTTTTTCTTCCGTATCCGTGCACTTTCAGAGGACGTGCACAAATATGGACCAAATGAATGGTTTGAAACAATGAGCATAAATGAGCCTCAAGGATAATCAGTGTTACTGAATCAGCAAATAAATAACGTGCAAATCTGCACCGTCAGATTTTATCGACTCACTTAAATGGATTATGGTATTTTTTATTTACCGACCTTACGGTAAAGACCTGCGACAATTAATCGTCCTACAGTTCGAGCTATATCTATACTAGCTCCAGTTTATTGGCAGCTCTGTATTGACTGCACATTCTTGCATACATTTCAAAACATCGGCCACACCGAGCCCCCATGCACAGCATTAGTGCTCATTGAGAAATAATGCAAATGAAGCATATGATCCGTTTTGAGGTCAACGCTAATAAACCATCAAATTTATGTTGATTATTCTCATTCATTCAGTTTTTTTTAGCTGGTTTTGTTGTTTTTGTTTGATTAAATGCAAAGTTCACCGGGAGCAGAAACACAGATGAGAAGCATGTGCCCGTGTCTCTGAAGCTGCAGCAGACGAGGATTTCCTGGGTATAGTCGGGTTTTCCCTGAGAGCAGACAACAACACCGGAGGAATTTCATCCTATATGCTCTTATTTTATTAAATATAAATTATAGATTTACTGTGGAAGAAGAAAGATGCCACTTGTTCCCTCGCCGTGACACTAAAGTTAAAAGTTCAGTCGATCTGGAGAAAAACAAGGAGTTGAATGAGGTGGAGAAAAGAAGCAGTGAACATTCAGGCTACTTCCATGCAAATACGTTTTAGTGGGAAAAGGCCATTTTCCCACTAAAACGATTTCGGTCCACTTGAGCGTTTTGGCTGTTTATCTAAAAGTTATTGCAGATTGCTCGAAAAAATTGCAGTTGTATCATCGTAAAAAGCAGAATTTAACTTAACAGCTGTTAGCAAGGACAACAAGCTCAGCAACACGTGTAATTATTTCTCATTGTTGAATCCTGTCCTAAAATGCAGTCCTGAAGGTTTCAAAATAAAACGGGGCAGCGTTTCCAAACTCCATTTAAGTGGCTTTAAAACTCAGGATTGGAGTGGACGCCTGGCAAATCCATAGCAGAGCTGTTGTGTTCTAAAATGATAATGTAGTGGTATGGATGTAGCCTCAGTCCCACATTTCACAGCGAGTGTGTGTGTGTGTGTGTGTGTGTGTCGAGCGTAGTTGTGCCATCAAACTAAAAGCATCTGCGCAGCCACTTTGTGAAGACACACATCTGTTTCTTCCAAAAATCGGACTGTTCTGTTGTAAACTGCGACCGGGGGGAACAATAAATCTCTGTTTTCTTTGTTTTCGCTCAGCTCTTCATCATCAACATGTTTCTTGCGGAGGAAAACAAAGGCGCGTCGGGACAATGCAGGGAGCGGCGAAACGTCCAGGGTGAAGACGAGGACACTTGCCGGCTGTTTATTTTACCTCCAGAGTGTGAATACGGACGATACACGACTCGGAGGGTGCGGAGAAATGAGAGTGTAAGCAACGGGTGGTATACGACTCCCGGGGGCCCTGTACACTTCTTCACAGTCACTTTAACACCAAACACATCATGGGGCAAGCAGGCGGCCTCTGGTGATCTGGCCGGAGCTCGAGTCCACACACACACACAGACACACACAGCATTTTCTCTCCGAGTAACAAACACTCCTATTCCCTCGTTGTGACGCTTTGTTTCCTGAGTGTGTTTATGCTAAAGCGCAGGGTCCATTTAAAGCAAACCAAGATGGCTGCAGTGAAAACAAAGCTGACAGGCTCAGTCATTAGTTTTCCTCTGAACAGGGAAACGTGCCAGCGAATCCGAGCTGCGTTGAACCCGCGTTAATTTACAGTCAAGTGTGTTTTGAGCCGCCGCCACCTGCTGCTGGTGGATCACTGGCCCTTGATCTCGAGAGTTCAACGGAAGCGAGGCTGGACATCAACAAACGTTCATTTTTCTAAAGAGGAAATCAAATGTTTCAGCGTGTTTACACGGAGGATTACACCCACGAGTCCACCTCTCGAGCCTCGGCTGTTTACTCATCGCTCAAACAGGCAGGATCCGGTTCCACGGAGTCCCGCCAGGGTCTATCTTTGGCCCACACTTACTTCTGAAATCACTGCGGGGATAAGTTTGCAAATTTGCAGAGCTATATTAGGAGGAATTCTTGGCCGCGGGTTTTCTGCAGCCCCGTTTCTGAATATCAGCGCCATGAAACTTGATACGAAGGTTTATATTAAAAGCTGAAAGGAGCCAACAGGCGAGGATTGTGTTTCAATGAATGAGGAATAAAATGACTTTGTGGTTATCGATGCAGTGTCAAGCATCATCAGTCTTTCCTTTTCAGGGGGGGGGGGGTTGGGGTCAGAGAAACTTTGAACTGCAGTGATTTGGGGGTCTCGCTCTCTTCCTCCTCCTGCCATAACATTTCATTAGCAGGCCTCTGATATGAGCAGGAGACGTTTGCCTGTATGAGGAGAGCAGCTCCAGACAACACACACATCAGAAGCACTTCACAATCACAACATGATCTTCTGTTGTCGATTTCCTCTTTTTTAAGCGGCCTCTGTTCATCCTATACGTCTTCAGCGAGGAGACATGTGGAGAACATGAGATGGAAAATTCCCATTAGTCACGGCCGACGTTTCGAACGACGGTGACAAGTTAAAATGTGAGCTGCTGTTCTGGTCCTCCGCCAAGTGGGTACAATGGTGTTCACTGCAAGACGCAGAGACGGGACTCATACAGCTGAAGGCTAATTGAATTACCTCCACCAGGGAGGTTATGTTCTCACCCCTGTTAAAATGGTCTGCAGGAAAATACTGAAAGGATTTCCAAAAAGACTGTATAGAAAGATGGGACGTAGGCCAAATAAGAACCCATTAAATGTTGGCATTGGATCTGGACAAAGGGGCAGATCGTTTTTAACATCCTCTGTTTCGTTCCTCACACGTACAGCTCTTTGAATTGCATTGGATTTGTTTGAAAGGTGCTATATAAATACAGTTTGATCGATTGATTCCCATTTTTTAATGTTAGGAAAGATAAGATAAAGTATTTCTTAATTACTCCCACAGCGGGGAAATCTGTGTATATATACTTTAAACAGGATAAAAAGAATGTAAAAAGGATTTGCCTATATCTTCAAATTCTCCCAAGTTATGGGGCATAAAACTAAAATAAAGAAAAACAATAAAAAGCTAGGAAACAGCAGAAGTGGGGTTTTCACTATATTTCACTTTAAACTTTAAAAAATCCTCATGTGGACAGAATATGTATTCAAATGCAGTTTCAGCCTGCAAATGTAAAAGATCTTTATAGAGTAGGTCAGATAATACAATGATTTAATCTCACAGAGGACGAGCTCCTCACGCAGCAGCGTCATCAATCACCCGTACGCCGCCATTCTCAGGCTTTCAGGCTCCGTCGGGGGGGGGGGCTTTCCACCTGCGGCTGCCCTGAACCAAGCCAAATCAAATTAGAGTCCCGGGGAGACGAGTGTTGAAACTGGACATACCACAACTCCCATGTGAATCATGCACCTCCTCATAACAATGTGCGATAAGCTTCCAGGAGGGTGCGAGAGCCGGAGTGTCCGACTTTCTCCCAAACGCCTTATCAAAAAAAAACTGCAAATCTGTTTCGGTGGGAAAGTATCTGAGAGCTGGGATTGTTGTGGGAACGGTTGGCTTCACTTGTGTGAGATAAATAATCAGAACATTAATAATAATCTCCTCTGTCTCACTCATATACTTTGTGATTTCCCTCCGACTGAGTCTCCCAGCTGTTGGGATTTAATTTGCGTGAGCAAGAGGTTGTTTTCAGTCGCCCGCCCGCCCTCGTTCACAAAGTGTAATTGGCTCTCGGACACAGTGAGATATTCCACTCCCTCACAAAATGCATCCCACCTTCATCCACCCGTCTATCATCCGTCCGTCCGTCCTCTCTGCAGCTTCTCTCCTCCGTCACCATCTCTCTGCTTCACTCAGCGACTGTTAAACCGGCCGCATTAGCCACATTAGAACAACACGGCCGTGATGTAGAGTCGTGGTTTCAACTGTTGAGCTGCTATAATGTTTATATGATGGTTATATATAAATCTATATCCCAGACCATGCAAGGTGGTGACAGTTAAAGCAGCACTGTGCAAGTTCTTTAACCGTTAAATCACCAGCTTCATTGAAATGAGTTTGATGGTTCAGTGACTGTGAATTTGGAGAATGTTTCCTCTTTTATTCCCGCTCTTCACTCCCCTGAACGTCTGTTCTGTAACTTTGGTGAGTGGGTTCGATCTCCTGTGAGAAACTGACTGAGAGTCGCAGCTTCAATTGAAGTTATTGAAAAACCAGAGTTTATCTCCAAATATTCAGCAGGAAAAAATATGATGAATTCTGAACAGAGTTTGGTTTATTTGTTACAGCGGGCAGCTCTTCTGGTTGAGGAGGCCGGGGATCATGGGTAATATCCATTGTTCAGTTATGGCTTTAGAAGACTGTAAAAGCATTGACTTCATATAAAGATGGACGACATAACAACTCCCCAAAAGTGAAGCCAAAGCGCTGTGATCGCCACCTGGTGACTGGCTGCAGCACTGCCTCCTCCGTGTTAGCAGGTGGGACGTGGACCAAAGTAAAAAGTCAAAGTACACGTGAAATAAAGTTAAACTCAAACAGGGTTTCTGTCATCTTAGCTTCATTTCTGACACGTCGTCCATCTATATATACAGCCTCTGACTCAGCCCAACAGTATTAACCACCCTGTCTGGTTGCAGAGGGCGCTGTTGCTCAGTAAAACTTACATTGTGTTGCTTATACCATTGCGAGAAAGATGTGAAATCACCCTCACAACACCGGCTGCAGCTCATGCACCATCTTCTAAAGATCTCACATCTGAAGTCACAGTCTTCGCCCCTGTTTGCTCATGAAAACGACATTTTCCACATGAACACATTGTGTCCGAGGAATCTTCAAAGCTCGGACTCTTCCCCGTTGGGGCTTTTTGCAGGATTTTCTTTTTGCCAGCGGAATGTTTTTAATGGTGTGGCTGCAGTGTTTGATGTCCGAGATCAAGATCCTGAATTATTTTCTCATAATATCCGAGGAAGCCGACTCCAAGTTGTTCTTAGAGTCATGTGACAGGGCAGAGAGAGAGAGAGGACCAAAAAGAAAATCCATTGGGTCTTTCGTTTAGGTTTTATTATGGCAGGTTGTCCTGCGGCCATTTATGGAACACGTGGTTAAAAGGTACTGAGTCTTTTGATTTGGTGCAGAAAAGACGTGTGTGTTTGCGAGATGCTGCCACGGCTCATCGGTCCCGTTCGGCCGGCAGAGACGGATTCGAGGCAGGAAAATATGTCTGACAGCTGCAGTGAGAGAGAACACATATGCAGCTGATAAGCTTGAGTTAAAACAACTGCGTGTTCAGCTGGAGGTGATCACACAGTATTTCCACCGGGAGACAAATTCCAGCGTCGAACAGATTCAGCTCCAATTAAGCCACCGTCAAGAAAAGCTCCCCTGCAGCAATCAAAGAGGGAAAATCCACATCGCTGCTCTTCATGTGCAAAAAATAAAATATTGTAATGAGCCCAAAAGCTTTGAAAGAAGTTTTAAAGCTTCCACACATGCACAACATGAAGGTAGAAGAGAGTGTGAGGAGGATATTATGTACAATTGTGCATATTACGTAAATGAAACCATTATATCTGCACAGAACTCGAAGCAAAGTCAAAATCATGACCTGCATCATGAGTGAGGATCCAATCCGGTTTGGATATGCCGCCACCTAGTGGGGATGTTGAGCTCACAATCAAACATATCCACATAGACGTGACAGAAGTTAAATAAAGAGGCTAAATTATAAATATATTGTTGAGGCAGGTTTTATTATGAAGGAGTAAGAATGAAGATGAAGTCTATTGGATGTTTTATGGCTCATTATCTCATATCAGTGTTAAAAGAGGAAATAGGAGCATTTACAAGCTCGTGTGATGAGACTTTTATTTGCAAAGTAATGAAACAAGTTCTGGTTTTATTTCTGATAAATGTGTTTGTTGCAGTTGTATCTTCTTTGTGGCTGATGAGTACAAAACGACTACTACTACAAATCACCGGCTTGCAGCATTCAAATGAATCAATGAAAAGTAAAAAAAGAAAGTACTTACTTAATTTGATGTACACATGTTTTTCCTGATCGGGTTCTTCACTTTATCTTCATTTAAATCAGGAAAATAAAAATGTAAAATGTTTTATTGCCGTGCACAAGGAGAGATGAAAGTGAAGTGGCGCTGTTACGACGGAGGAGGGAGACATTCACGGACCTCGGCTTCACAAATTGAGGTTTGTAAGATCAGATAGAAACAGTTCAAAGGGAGATGTGGCAGTGAGAGAGTGCACGTTTGCTGTGATCATTGTGTGCACGTTAAACAAGGAGCAGCGTGAAGAGATCAAACCCACCGGCGTCCGTTTCCGTGCAGGACACAGGACCGAGGCTCCGGGGCCTTCACGATATAAAAGAGAGTTTATTTGGTGCTTAGACCCTTTATGAAGTCATCGGGGTTGATTAGGAACCCCCCCCCCCCTTGGGGTCGAGACACTGGTGGTGGTTGAAGGGAGGAGATGAACTGCCTTGACTGGAGGGGGAGACAGGAGGTGAGTGGGGGACAGCTGACAGCGAGAGAGAGAGGAGAAGGTTGTGTTCCATCTTCATGTTCTCTGACCAGGGGCCTGGGAAAAAAGGCCAAGATTTTAAGACGACCCGATTGGCTGATTGAGCTCATTTGATTGACGTAAACACACCGACAGTCAGCTGATTGGATGAGGCAGGGAGAGTGGCAGATAACTGTGAGTGAATGGGATGTAGAGAAAGTTTTCCTGACTGAAACTCCACAAAGATTCACGAGTGAGCACTTCTCTATCGTCTCCATCTTCTGGATCAGGGCCGTGTTTTATCTCAGCACGAGATATTACATCCATCCATCCATGATATTATGTCCTAATCTGGAGAGAGAACGTTTTCACTAATCTTACAGAAACATATTGGATATTAGGCGACAAAGTTAAATTAAGGACATGAGAGCCCAACGGGGCGGCACTTCCCTCCGCGGCCACTTGGTGCCGCTCTCTCAGCATGCTTCCTGCTGCCCAGTGCATATATGATAACACACTTAATGGATACAAATATTAGAAAGTCATTCATCATAAAGGACAGCGATAAGTCAGTAACGCAGAGTAAAGCCTCATTCCTCTTATTAAATCTGCACCGCGATCAGAGCGGAGGAGGGGGAGCAATAAGGGAGTCGTTTGGAAAGTTTTAACAGGATTAACTTGTGCAAAAAAGAGACTGTGAGTCACTAATATTTAACATATTCTGTCCGGGCACAGAGGAGAATTAAATGAGTGGTTTTTCACATATCGCACAATTGCAAAGACACTCATCCGCAGCAAAGCATCTCGAATTCATGAGGCAGCTTAAACAAATTAACGTGGAAATGCAATTTCTTTTGAGGACTATTGTGCTTTTTTTCTTTTTTTACTAGAAGCAAACACCCACACAACAATGTGAGAAAACCACAGGTTTTGAAATGCTTTAATGAAACTCGCTACTGTCAGAGTGGACACCAGAAATAAAAATCCTGAGCTCTCCACTTTCCCCTTTCTTTCAATATCCCCTACTTCTTTTTAACGCTCTGTCAAGTAGCGGCCAGAAACATCCCAGACCTCATCATCATCATCGTTAGAGCGGCGCACGGACTGAAGGCTTATCCTCCGTCTTGGAAAGGAAATCCGTGCACCACAGTTTTTCACCTCCTCATCAATCAGGCCTCCTGAGTCAGCGCCAGCAGCTCGGGCATTGGATGAAAAACTGACATGAGGAGGGAAGAGGGAGAGAAAACCCTGCGAGATGAAGAGGCCCCCGTGGTCTTCATGGACGTTTCAGACATCATGTGTTGCAGTTGGTGGCTGTGGATGACGAACACAGGGAGTGAACATCCTCTCCAAAGAAGAGAAGAAAGTGTGGAACCATCACAAACCAGACGTTCACGTTCTATCTCCTCCAACTGAACAGACGCCTGTGACAGCAAGTCGCTACTTCCCAACAAGGGAGTGGCAGCTGTGAAGCGAACTTCCTCCAGTTTACTGGGATTTACTGGGAAACGAGCGATCACACGTTTGGATGTAGACACACACACACTTGTTTTACTGGTAAATCAAATGATATTTTCACTGAGAAAAGCATCGACTGGATGGATTTATGTGATGATATGTGTTCCCAGGCAGCACAGGAGGACGAGGAGTGACACTCAGTGGAGCACATACCTCCAACCAACGGCCCCTTAAATTCAAATCAGGCTGCACCAAGTGGCACACGCTCAGATATCAGATCGGATTTTCATCAGGATCCCTGCGGAAATCAATGAAAAGGAAAATCATGGATCCGATTTGTCCAGATCCACGTCAGGATTTAACGAGTTATTTTTTGTCCCGTGTCCCATGATCCTTCTACCAGGTTTCCTGGAAGAATCCTGCTGACAAACCAACCAACCAACCACCTGAGAGCGATGAACACATAACCTCCTCGTGGCCGTGGCACCAAAACAGCATGTGGCTCAGTGGAGCACAGATACTTTGTCGGTTTTATCTTTTTTTCCAACAAACAGGTTTGATCCAACACATTCACAACCAGATTTAAACAGTTAAAACAACTAATGTGTCCATTTAATCAAATTATTTTAAACCTGTAGACATTTTTAAATACTTGTTGTTGTGATACGTGTTTGTTGGACACAATTATCTCAAAACACACCACACAAAGGAAATGAAAACACAAAAGTGGAGTCGATTGCAGAAAATGCCAGAAATCAGATAAAAAGGTTGAAAGCTCTGGAAGTTGTGCAGTTTAATGTACAGTTGCATTCCAGTGTTAAAGTTCATACACGGCATCGTTTCCTGTTATTGGAAACAGCAAAGCTAATTATTTTCTGAAGCATGAAAATCTCTTTCTGGCTTTTTGCAAAACTTGTGGTTTTAAGTTAGTAGAATCAAGAATAGCTGTGTAACAGTACATAATGTTTACAGTTAGTACGCAGACTAAAATAAGCTTCAGATAATTACACACATCAGACTGATAATGACTTGTACACCTTCAGGCTGTTCCTCAGGAGGGGGTGAGGTCTCTCTGAACGGCTCTGAACAGCTGGAGCACCGCCTCCGTCCAGGCCTCCCTCTGCTGCGGGCTGCTGGATCCAGCCAGCGTCTGGGCGGCGTACACCAGGGTCAGCACCGTCCTCTCGAACTCCTGCCAGCTCAGACGCTGCCGGCGCCCGGCGAGCTCTGCTGTCAGACGCCGGATGTCGGAGAGCCTCTTGGGCAGGACGTCCTCGCAGATGACGTCCAGCTTCTCCACGCTCCTCAGGGAGGCCAGCTCCTCATCTGGGATCAGCATGGCGTTGTCTTCACCTTCTATCTGCATTCCAGCGAGCAGGATCTGGGGAGATACCACACATTTACATTCACAAACACAGAACGACTTTCTACAGACACTGATACCAAAGAACTGCGTCATCTACTTGACACCAGGATATTAATACATGCTTCACTGTCAGGAAGACGGAGTAAACACATATTTCACGTTTCTGCTAATGATTAGCACAAGTACGCAGTGTTTTCCTTCTCTTTGTCCAACAGCAGCTGTCAGCAGCTGGATGTTGAGAGAAAGATGGTCGAGCAAAACATGAGACTGGGAAGGTTTGTTTCTTTCTTGTGCTTTTTGAGAATGAAAAACGTTGAAGTCAAACTAAATGAGAGGAAGATAAGTTTCATTAGTTTCTAGAATTGAGTTTTTTTTAAAGTCAGTCATATGTGCAAATGTCATGAATTTACAATATCTCTAAAATGTTGACTTTATTCTGACGTTTCAACTTTTGTTTACATTTGGACTTTTTTTCTACATTTAAAACCGATATATGCCAAACAAAACAAAAAATATTCATGACATTTCAACTTCCTTCAACTATATTTTTGACATTTTGACTTGTTTTGACATTTCAACCTATTTAAAATTTTGACTTAATTCTCAATATGCTAAATTAAAAACTCCTGATCCGTCTTCTAGACATTCCGACTTTATGCAAATGCAAAACGGAAAAAATAGAAAATCTTCCTCTTCTGAAGAGTGTGGACCACACATGTGTGACTTGGAAACTTCACTACATATTCAAACGAGCTTCCTGCGAAGTGAGTCATTTCATTTCCCTGAAGCCACAGGATCTAAACCGACCTCAAAAAGCAGGTTGACGTCCTCCACCGAGCGCTGGAACGTGGGGTTGATCAGCGAGTACGCCTCGCGCCTTATTCTGTGCGCGGCCGGAAACAGAGCTGGAACACAGGGGAGAGGGAGGGAAATCAGATTAGAGCCACTGTGGCATGCGTGTGGGTGGGCCAGAGGTTGAGTCAACACAGATTCATTACTGCTCAAATATTATGCAGGCGGGAGACGACCCGGCTCCAGCTGAGCAGAGGGTAACTGGTCTTTGACCCGAGCCCAGCGGCAGATGCTCCCATATTTATTAGCGGTGGATCCAGAGGAGAGGTACCTGCGCTCACAGGTCAGGCAGGTGTATTGGACATGTTCACATTTTAAAGAGTAAGTCCAGATATATGTTACAGCCCAGAGGCCCCAAGATCTGAGGTTTCCACATAGAGCTGGACTCTGTGAATCTGTACAATCGTCTGATGGCTGGTGTTCCTATTAATTTGCAAATTAAGTTTAAAGTAAAAAATATGACACATGCATTGGATGAATTGTTCCTTTCTGCAGTGAACATGTTAACAAATCTTCACCTGTTTACACCGCCCCCTCGTTCAGAGTCGTGTTTCTCTCCACCTGATGAATGTCAGTTCGATACCCGCTCGGCTTTTAGCTGTGGGCTCCACCAACTCGTGATTTCTCACTGAAAACATCTGCCAGTGAACCCAACTCACAGACCTGAGGACTGAACTATCAGCTTCAACACAATCTGAACTCCGTCCTGTCAAATAAAAGCTTCAAGCCCCCAAAAAACTCTTATAAACAAAAAAACTAAACTAAAATTTAGTATAAAGAGTGTAAAAATGCTGCAAAGATAGTTATAGTTTCACACAAAATAACTCGATAAATACCCCAAATAAAGAATGTTTTGGATTTACTTTGCAATAAACACATTTATATTTTTAACTGCATAATGTTCCAACACTTAATTTGCAGGACTCTGCAGCACTTAAAGGACTTTTTATACCATTCACCTACTGAAAATGCTCCAAATGAATACTTAACGAAGAAGGACGTTTTGGAGGAAAAACCTAAAAGCTTTAACTTATCTTTTAGTTCTGTGGCTTGAAATGCAAAAGCATGATAAAAAGCTAAAATTCTCAGAATTCTTAATGAAATCAGACAGACTGGGTTCAAGGAGATGTTTATGAAACGAGCCTGGATCTAATAACACCAGTTACAGGGAGCAGATATTCCCACTTGCAATGGAAAATCTTTGGGGGTCAAAGGAAGGAGGGAAGAGAGGTCACGTTCACATTTCTAATTTAATACAGTTTCTAAATGTGTCTCAGTTTTCTTCCCAGACTCTTTAAACATGTGGATATTGTGAATCCTCTATTGTCGGAGACTCCGAGACCAATTTGTTGACTTAAAGAGAGAGAAGGGAAAAGTAAATTTGATTAGAGCAGAGAGAGGATTCTAATAATGGAAGTTAAAACTTCCTCTTGAGCTTCTCCAGAGATCTGGCTCCCCCTTTTTCAGCCGCTTCACTTTTTCCTGTTGCCATCCAGCACTCGGCTCACACACACACAGACACACACAGACACACACACACACACACACACATACACAGATCTTAATGAGGTATAGAGTATAAACACCGGGCCTGATCTGAATTCCACCGGCCCTACAGCGGCATCCTCTGCGAGCTGCCTTGCCAGTTCTGCAGTAATGATCAGCCCGGCTGCCCACGGCCTCGCAGGCCAGATACATTTAGCTTTATGGCGTTTGTGAGGCGAGCCAACGCCACATGCAACTGGCTGATCTCCCCGTGTACCTGCCTCCCGCTTGGGCGACTGCCAGTCTCCTGCTCTGGCTTCGCTCTCACGGCCCAGACACCGTTCAGGACGTAAAGACAATCTGTGGCTCGGAGTTCTGGTGCTTGAATATTACAGCCGGAACAATTGGGTGCATATGTGTCGTCCTCGTGAAACTTTCACCTCTTCAACCGTCCCCACCCAAGCAGGGCCGCAGCCAGGACTTCTGAGAAACAGGACAGGAGGGCAGGAGTCCAAAGTCCACCCCCCAAAAACCCACCCCCTTTAAATCATATGGAACATTTCACATTTGTTTCGAGATAAATTGGTTCTAACTCCTCCTAAACATCAGGAGAGCACAGTACAGTGCACCACAACTTGTTGGTGAGAATTTACGCCCCCTCGTTGAGTGAACGACTCCCGAATGGAACGACCGAGCACTCACATTAGTTACTGAGCAGAGGAGACGCTACATTATCAATGTAAACAGAACCCCACCCGGGGGAGCGTGCGCTCGTTAGAACGAGGAGGTGAAGAATGGAGGCGCAGCGGGGAGACGACAGCTCGGAGGCCGTGAACCCAGTGGTGATTTACAATTAAAATTAATAATCTGTGATTAACATAAAACTTTTCTACGACTCTCGTTTTTTTGGCCTTTAATGTGGATCAAAGTGTCTGTTTTTATGTTTCTAACAGCAGCTGCAGCAGTTTGGAATACAGGGTTATTGCAGGTGAACGCTCATGTGGTTGGCGGAGGATCGGTGGAGACTCAGAAAACACCGGTTTGGAAACGAATCAGTTGAGTCTTGCACATTTGTAAAAGCAGGTAGCAGAAGACTTAAATGGCTTAGGGGCAAAATGGTTGAGCGGAAAGCAAAGAGACGGGAAACGCTGAAGCTGAGCTGCACCGCAGACGATCTGGCAGGAGAGCGAAGGAAAAGGGGAAGCTATAAATAGCGAGGAGCTGATGGAGGCATCGGGAGCAGGTGCACAGGTAGGCGTGGAGGTCAGGTGATGAGAAGCTGAGGACAGCGAGGAAGAAAATCATCAGCCTCTGGAAGGACATGAAAATTAGTGGGTGGGTCTGAAATCCCCACAAACCCTCACTGGCTCCCTCCATGATGAGCAGTAAGTAGAGACTTGAACCGGTGAATCATTGTCATCTCGTGTCATCGCTGACGGGTGCAGAGTTGCACGGCTGTAATCTTTTACTGTATCTGTAAAACGTAGCACTTTGCATTTCGAGTGCATAATAGTGCACAAACCATAGGTGGTGGTTTTGTGCGAGTTTCACCTTCAGAAGTCAGAGACACAGATTAATGTCTCTCTCTTGTTCTCTGAGCTCAAGCAAACTTGTCGTAAAGCGAATGTGAAGATGGACGACATGTTTCCACAGAAGTGAAGCTAAATTAAACTGTCAATCGTGACGTTTCACATTTCACAAATTAAAACCAAACCCTATAAAAGAGAACGAAAAATGTATTTGACATGTACTAAAACTTTTTAGTTTGGTCCATGCATGTCCCATCTGCTAACATGGAGGCAGCGGAGTAAATGAGTTATACTCCAGCCAGCCACCAGGGGGCAATCCAACTAATTTGGCTTAATATTGTGGGACGGGGGATGAAAAGTTGTCCAAAGAGCCTCTGAACAAACAGGAAGCTCATCGATAAATGCCAGTGAGTCTCTTCCACTGGCGGCTCCACCGTTACAGAACCACCGCCACGTTTTGGTCCTTTTCCACCTGACTTGCTTCCTTCATGTTCATGTTTTCTTCTTGCATGTTTATGTGATGTGCAGCCTGGCCGTTCTGTTTTTCTGGTCGTGAATCCTTCTCTTGGTCGTTGACCAGGGAACATGCGCGTCCTGGAATGCAACCTCGACTTGCTGTGGAGTCATAAAAGGGTTTTTCTTCTTCCCGACGTCCATTCATCCACAAGCTTTGTTCTCCTCAGTCGACCGGCTCGTTCCACATTTTCCCGTAAACACCTGCTTTTTTAAAATTCTTCGCCAAGCAGATGATGTTTTCACTCACTTTGTTCGTTTGTCAGCAGGATTATGTAAGAAAAAACGACTAAAGGCTCATTTAAGCTGCTTTTACAGAGATAAGTCCATTTAAAACAGATGTAACTGTCAGCGCCCACGTACTTGTGAAGCAAAATAACAACACAAGAGGGCAGCGAAGAGTTCTGACGACAAACATGGCGACGGAGGAGGTCGTCAAAACGATGGTCCAACTTTCCAACTCGCAAAGTCTCTCCTCAAAAAGTTCCACCGTTACTTCCACGTTAACATCTCTCTTCAACCATTGGCTGCACTGCCCCCCCCCCACGATTTACGGTGGTGGTACGGCACATGTGAGCTCTCTAGTTGAAACAACACATCTGCTCGAGACACTTTTAGCAGCCAAGTGTCCAATTACTCACAAACATTACGCTAATTGATATTTTTTGTCTATTTTTACATCAGTTGAATATTTAACGTAGATGTCCTTCTTCACAACACGTCAGCTTTCCCCAGCTGCTCGCTTGGCGCCCACTCGTCCATCTTGCCTCCCCTCCCTCCGCCAATCCTCCCAACAATCAGCGCAGGCTTCCCCCGGTGTCATTATGCACAGGCAGGGAACATGTAATCTCCCGCTAACGGCTTGCGAGGAGATGAGGGAACAACAAAGATTCATTAATTAGGAGGGGTAACTCCTGGCTGGAGGGATGTCTTCATGAGAGAGATACAGAGAGAGAGAGAGAGGGAGTGTGTGAAGGAGAGGGGGGGGGGGACAAACAAACAACAACAAAATGGACGTTTAAAAAGCCGCAGTGGCTCCCATCTTCTGCTAAGTATTTCAAATGATCGTTACAATCCAAACAAACAATGTTATTATAGAGAGTCAGACACAAAATCCACTATTTACAATGTAAACACAGACGTCACCATCGATCCTCCCGCCGTGAGCCCAATCTGCGAGAGGCTAAACTGAGAGAAAACATATTTAACATTCTCAGGGCTGAGGTCTGACTCTGTGGATTCTGAAATACTGGAGACACGGGATCATCGAGCTTAAAGTGAACTTTACCACCAGTGTGAAGGAGCAAGGAGCTTTATGAAAAGTTTTTGACAGGGTTTTAATATAGAAATGTTAAAAGTCCATCTCCCCAAACAAACAACTAATCCTAGTGGTGCATTTAGCAGCTGAGGAGGTATTTCCCTCAGGAGCTGGTGGAGACCAAAGCAGAGACATTAGGGACATGAACACTGGACTTAAATTCATCAGGTGTCCAGAAAACAAGACTCCATTAAGATGCTAGTGTTGCTTTGAGTCTGGATTTAAGGTAAAAATACACAAGTGTTGTATTTACACTGCTCCAAAGTGAAGTAAATACAACAACAAAGATCCTGACTCTTAGAAAACAGGTTTGTTGTCAAACTATGGGACAAACACGTATTTTTTAATTGAATAATGACATAAAAGTACACACAATAACAGTCTCTAACTCTGTCAGTGGCCCTGCTCCTGAAGCATCCTGTGTCTTTTCCAAAGAATTGAAGCTATGTGAGTGCTGAGAAAGGAATTTCCTCAGTGAGTGGATCCAGTAACATCAGGCCAGTCACTCTTCACTGGAAAATGATCTGTTGACGTCCGTCATGTGGCGACGCCTCTAAAATCTCTGCGATAAACACGTTCTTTCACAGAAGCAAAGATGTGCGACAAAAATAAACCATCACACTTGCTTTATTTTCCACTTTCTAACAAGTCTAATAGTCTTTTTAAATGAGGATTTAAACACATTGTGATATTTGAGGATGTTGACACGCGGCCTGTGAAGGTAAACAGAGACTTGATGTCCTCGTGGAGCAGACGAGGGCGCCTACCTCTCCTGTGGTGCTGAGTGGCTGCCAGGTAGACGGACAGGTAAACGACGGCGAGCGGCGCCCACCACTGCGTCATGTTGACGATCCTCACGCCGGGGTCACGGCTCGGCACACGCTCCCCTCCCGTCGGCCTCCGACTCCCTCAAGGGAAACAGTCACAGGCGTAAGTGAGCATCGCCGAGGTGGACGAAAACAGCCCGACTGCTGCGTTTCGACATCTCACATCATCCTTCATTCACTATGTTCATTTTTACTGTTCCCTCCTCCCTCCATCCCCTCTTGCCCTCCCTATTTTTATTATTATTCTCTCTCTCTCTCTCTATGTGTGTGTGTGTTCTCCTCTCAGGCCAAGCAGTCTGGGCTCTCATCTGGAAATCATCAGGATTTGGGAAGTGTCTGCCCTCTTGGCTGCACTTTCCTCACAGCTACTGGTCTGTTCAGTTTACTGAGTGACTCCCGATACGACCGACTGGATAACGAGGTTTCTGAAGCGCCAGAACCAAACCAGCGCTGGATGGTCTCCTCTCGCTTGATTACGCCTCCGCATGGCTTTAAAGATTATCTACCACTCCGGTTAGAGGCAGAATTGATACGGATTGTCCTGAATGTTGCTGATGAAAATGGATTTTATCAGTTTCCACAAAACTGGGCGACGAAAAAACGCATTTCAGTGCTTTGGACACTAGGGGGCGGAGTCCTTGGAAACAAGGTGTCAATACTGGATCCACCCGTTTATACGGAAAATGTAATTTTGGGTCACATTCTCAGAGTTGATTTTCTACTATTGAATACTTATTCTACATTTCAGAGGATAGACGGAAAACATTTAACTTTTGGCCATTAACAGAATTAAGTGTTGAGGATTTTGTTCCTTCGCAGCCTAGAAGAAACTAATACATAAAGTATA
Organism: Hippoglossus stenolepis; assembly: GCF_022539355.2. Lineage (NCBI taxonomy): Eukaryota > Metazoa > Chordata > Actinopteri > Pleuronectiformes > Pleuronectidae > Hippoglossus > Hippoglossus stenolepis. The sequence goes on from NC_061504.1 coordinate 14,707,093, forward strand.
AAGAAAAGAAGGGATTCCATTCATCTTGGACCCACAGTTAATGTTTTCTTTTTAAAAACACAATCGCCAATAAACCTTTTATAATAATTTGAGCTCTGTTTTATTTAACAAACATTTACTCTGGAGAAATGTGCATATTATCGTTTTTGTGGCTTTGCAGAATCGTCCAAGGTCAACTCTCTGTCAGGAGTTTAGACGTTTCGGCTGCAGGTCACCGGGTCATGACCTCAGTGTTTGGTCAATCCCGGCTCCAGCCCCAGATATTTGTTTGGCTAATAAATTCACCATCTGCCTTTATTTTGTCCTTTTCAGAAAACGTTGGCAAATCTGAATTTAGTGAAATACCTGAAGCTGTGGCCAAACCCAGAAAAATAAGTTGTGCTTTTCCTCCACTTAAATCATTAAAGATGGCAATCACATCTTCCTCTGTCCTCAGCCGACCTCGTTCTTTCTTCATTTTGACATTGTCCTTGCAGTTGTGCTCTTAAATTCCAGGTTAATTAACGAAGCATAAACAAAGCCCTGACTTCAGAGGCTTGTTTGATTGCAGGTGGCGTGCACGTGCCTGGCGATGGCGAAAAACCCAGACGCAGGCGAACAGCTTCATGTCGACGAGTCAGGATCCCACTCAAGAGCATCTCGATCCAAGGCCGTCAAGACTCTCTCCCTCGTCTTTATAGACTCTCCTCCGCCGCCGCCGCCTCCTCTTCAGCTCTTTGTTGCCACAGAAAATGTGCAATAAACACACACACAGTCCCTGTTCCGCTGCCAGAGCATTAAAAAGAGTGTGTAGGTTCGCTTTCTTGGCTCGGCCCCTGGAGTTGCACCTGCTAAAATAAATCACAGTTAATATTCCTGTTCTTTCAGTAGATTAGAGAGGAACAGCTAATTATTTACAAATTTAACTTACTTAATTTAATGTTACTCTTTACATTGTAAGGCTGATACGAATCCACCGTTTCCTATCGATGTTGGAATAAACGCTGACGTCGTACATTTGTTTAAAAATGGAAAAGCCACAGAAGTCGTGTCAGCAAAACGATTCCCCGTCGACCAAAGCGTCAGCACTTCAAGTCACAAAAACCATAAACGACGGCGCTCCCTGTTTCATTTCAGGGGCGGTAAAAGTATTGAGTGCCCACGTGGGAGCCGTAACTCTGTTGATCTGGAGGCTCCCCGAACAAGTTGAAGTCTCCGTGTGACGTAAAAGAAAAGTTGTCAACGGGGCTGCGTCGGTTTTTATGATTCAACGTTGGAATAGGAGGAGCGGAAGTGGAGGGATTTTACGACAAAACACGGCGTGATTGGGAGGCGTAAAAGATCTTCCTGATAATCTAGTTACGTTCAAAGGTTTGATTAATCTCCACAGCTCGGCGTGGCTTTCATTTCCTTTAACTGCCGCCATATGTTTGATTTGATATATACCGGTGGCAGATGGGCACCACAAGGTATGTGTCCTGTTTGTTCTGTCGCACGTGGAACATAAAACACGTTCACATGGATGAGGAAGCTGCAGGCGCCTCGGTGGACGAGCGGTAACGGCGGCCGGCGTGTGATTCACATGAGGAACACATGAGGTGAGGGCAGATGGCCTCTTAAAGGGGAAGAGATCCAGCGACTGTAACTCCGGAGGAAATGGTCCCAGAGTGAGTGAGTGAGGTCAAACACACAGAACACCCGATATCTACTTGTTTGTTTTGTTGCTGCAATGCTTTCTACTAAGTGGAATCTACAGCTTTTATTTTGAAAAGTTATGAATGTGGGTCTGAGTGTAAAATCTTCAGTGCAGATAAACCAGGTAGGATGAGCACCACTTGACTTCACTACAGCTGATTCCAAACAGACATTATAATATACCTCCTAGTGTTTCCTGTTGTGGCCATGGGGGGGCAGTGTTAAGACACACATCCCGCCTGATGCACAACTGCCCGACTCATCCGGAAGATTCTTGCCCTGATTGCTCCGGCCCCCCCGACTCTTTTTGGTGATGCTGCATGAATTCAGAAATAATTGAATTCTATTCAGATAAGGTCTGGGAAAAATATGAATGCGGCCGCTTAGCAGAGATCAAAAGGGCTATTTGGGTTCAAACCAGGTGGGGACCCTCGAGACGTCCTCTGGTTTAATTGGTTCTGTGCTGTAAATCACTGGAATGCCTCAAATATGCAAATTGGATGCGAGGACACTGTCCATCTGAACTTGCAAGAGGCTCGTTTAATAGTCAAATTGCAGCCAAAGAACAAAAAGTCCGCAGCTGCAGTTTCATATCACAACGCTACGAGTCGGAATAATGAGTAAACACCTGACCCGGTTCGTGCAAATACACAAAATGCTGAGATTTGTGCCGCTTCTTCTTTTCAAGCCGTGGGCCTGTGACTCATGCTCTGAGTAATAGCTTTAAGTTTGAGCTGATTATTGTTTCTGACAATTTGCAGGAGCTGAAGCCTGCAGCCGAGGCCGGCGTGTGCTGGATGTAAAACACTTCTTCTTCCTGGAGGAAAAAGCCTCCGGCTATGAAGTGTGAGCAGCAACGTACAAAAAACTGTGTTCTCTGCACCCGCGGTTCACTTCTGCCGTCTGTGTTGAGCCAAGCGGAGGCATTTGAGAGGTTAGGCATTAGAATTTGTAATTATTTTTAATCCCCAACCAAAGCTCTGCTGAAAAGCTTTCATGTGCTCTTTCATCGGTCCGGTTTGTTTGTTTTGTGCTTGATCCACAAGGTTGCATGGAGGCGAAAAACAAAACAAAAATACCACGGCAAGTTAAAAAATAAAACACGTAAATGAACGAGCTGCAAGAGAGATTTGTACAGAGTCACGAGGGAAAAATTATCTTTCAGAAAGCTGGAGCGAGAGAGAGAGAGAAAATGAGGGAGAAGTTGGAAATGAACTATTTGAAAGTTGAAAAAAACCAGCATCTGTTGATTGACCGGAGTCAGTGGCAGCATGGCAGCCCTCACAACGAGAGCGAGAGGGAAGAGTCTGTCTGCATCATCTCCACCTGGAGCTGCAGCCGCGCGGCAAACATCACGCATCAAAACAACTCCACGAAAACACTGAGGTTGCGAGCGTTGGGGCCTCGAGGCCTAATCATCACACCTGCTGCGGAATAATCACCTCGACTGTCCATCACACCTCTGCGCGCGGTTTCATCAAGGCTCATCTGAATAAAAGCAGCGTCACAGCTCAGCGTCCGGTCTTTAAATGGAGCTGGCAGGTCTCGGACAGCTTGCATTATCATGATTTGGTCCTGGTGGGCGCCCGGGCGATTTATATTTATATACCCACACTCTCCTCTACTGTCTGGTGCAGAGACGACAGCTACAGTCGCAGTCTGGAGCAAACAGGCCACCTGTCTCGTTACCGTGGCGTCCGCACGCACGCCGTAATCAGTCATTAGCGTAAATAAAGATTCGGTATCTGTTGTGGGATTAATAGAACGTCTTTGTAGAGTTGACGTGGCTAATTTCCTGCTTCGTTCTCCTGCTGGTGCTTTTTGACCAATTATTTTATAACGAGTTGAATCGTGGTGTGTGTGTGCGTGTGTGTGTGTGTGTGTTGTACAAGAAGACTAATATCACTTCTTGTGTCTCTTATTCTCGTAGATGAATGAATCTCTAACAAAGGACCCTTTAACTGCTTTCAACCCATTGGGATTCATTAGGAGATAAAGTTTGCCCGTTAGTCATTAAAGTTAGAGATGTTCAATCACTCGCAGGAGCTTCTTGAACATTTTGACAAAACAGACTTTCCTAAATCTATGTGGTACTTATACTTTGTCACAAATTTAAATGTGCAAATGTGGGAGTTAAAGGAAGGTGCCTCTTGAATTTGAGTCGTATTTTGAAGCCAAGTCTTTAAGATCTAAAATGTTTAGTTAGTGACTAAAGTGTTCACCGTACAAACAGGAAACCTGGGTCCGAGTGAGGAGGCTCAGTCGGGGGCCCACTGCAGATTACTGCATCAGCGCCCCCTAGTGAACAAATCCCTCCTTGCCCACTCTGCACAGCTCCTCGGTTGGAACGAATAGAAAAAGAAAAAGTCTAAAACTCTGCTGGATCTCTTTTCACAGAACATGATGAAGCAGAGATAAAAGTTTGACTCGATTTTTTACCTGAATCAAAATTTACCTCTCAAACTTGTTATCTGGAAACTGACGGTGATATCAGAAGTTCACAGGCCTCGAAGGCTGTTCGGGGGATTCTACTCTCTAGTGTCGGTCGAGCCAAACTTGAAAAGTTTTCGACTGCAGCACCTGCGGTAAAAATTACACAATAGTTATATGATGATTTATTGACGACCAGCATCAGTCAGAGCTCGTAAGGATTTAGTGTTTTGCTCAAGGGCACTCCAGTGACGTAGATCCTTGCCAGCCTCCGGGGTTTGAATCTGAATCAAAGCGGCCCTGTACTCCCGCGTCACCCAGCTGCCAGTGACTGCTGCCCAATAACCAGAATAATGACGGATGTGTATACTTCACTTCCTGTGTAATCACCGCGCCCGCTCGCACTTGAGCTGGAGCGTTGGCGGGATTCTGCCTGTTAATGAAAGGTGCTCATGGAGTCGTGCCGCGCCGCGAACACACGGACAGAGGCGATGACATCTGTCACCGCGAAACGTGACGGATGCGTGATTTGGACTCGACGGTTTCCAGCTTCCCCGTCATCAGCTGGTCATGAGTCATTAGGGCGCGTTGGTCGATCGTCAGCGCCTCGGCGTTAACGAGCGAGGGAGCCGTCACGACTGCAGCCAGAGACACCGAAAAACAAGACCGGGCCCGGAGTATGTGAGAGTATATATACAGGAAATGAAAAAGCTCTGACGCTTGTAAATGCTATCAGATGTATATGCACACTGAAGAAGTTCAAGGAAGAGTTTTTAGCAAGAAACAAGATTTAGACTTCAGTGTGGTTCTGTTTCTTTCGGCGTCTTGTACATTTTGGTTTTGAGTGGGTACAATCTTGATTGCTCTAATTATCTGTGGATATTAGTTATTCAAGACCAGTGTTCCTTTATCCTGATTCAGTTTAATGACGTAAACACTCGAGACTGATTAAGACTTGAAATCTTGTCAATCAAAGAGTTTGAAGGTTTTGGGATAAAAATGTCCCAGTTTTGATGTTTTATTTCCTTCACTCCTGTTTGTTTGCTCTGCTTGTTGGCTTGTAAACACAATTATGCAAAAACTACTGGACGGATTCAGGTTGAAACTAAGCAGAAGGTTGTGTTACATTGTTAAATACATTTGATGGAGGGACGTGGAATGGGTCAGGAAAGAAGAAGGGTTGTTTTTTATCCTATACAATGAACCTTTTTTGACTTTTCAAAGTAAAGGAGAGTAGCTGAAATTGATCTACTACATATTTCAGGCATGTAGTTCACACAGCGCATATCTTACTAGAGGGGTGTTTGCTTTTTTCTTTTCTACGTTGTGGTCGGACTGAACAAGGAGCAAATTTTTTATGAGCGACATGTAAAGTCTGTGCAAACATGCAAGTGGATGCAAAAAGACGGGAACTTGCCCTGGGGCTGATGCAACGTGAGTGAAAGACGCAGCCGTGCAAAATGTCGAAAAATGTTTCGACCTGAACGACAGATTTCACAACGATCCTGAAGCTGTGAATTCAGTAAATCTACTTGATGGTGATGAGAAGCGAGCGACTGGAAGGAAATAAGAGGAAGAACTTAACACTCCAGCACAGGCGGCCACATATTTCATATATTATTTCTGCAGGATTTATGGCTTTTATTTTGTTTCCTTTCTTTATTTGCTTTCAGTCCCGTTGATGTGGAAAACTTTGACGAAAGAAAGTCTCATATTTTCCTCTGTGTCCTTTCCCCTTGAGCTGTGCACAGATGGCAAGAGAAATAAAACCTGCACTTCTTCATCTGTGAAACAAACAAAGACCTGAGACTCGGCATCTGCATCAATCTCCACATCCGACGTCTGTGCCTCTTGTGGCAGCTTCCTCAACCTCAGGGGACGGAAAGTTCCCTGCTGCTGCCCAGTGAGACACCGTGTGGATTAATGTAAGATGAAGATGAAGAGGGGACCCGGGCTGAAAGCTGCCGAACGAGGTCAGCTTCAGCGTCACTCTGCAGCTTCATTAAATAGCTGCAGAGTGACGCCTCCTATGGACCATTTTATAGAAGTACACTGACATAACATAGATTAAAAAGACAGCAGTTATGTTTATGCTAAATCTGCTTATTGGAACTGTTTTTAGTTATTAATAGATTATCTGTGTACATGTGTCGTATTATAATAATCTTAATAGACTAGTAATAGTATTAGTATGACCACAGTTTATGATAAAGCTGCTAGCTACTTTCTGATTTCTGATTTAACCTTTGTTAACCTGCAGTGAGAATCGTCATTGTGATGATATGTGATGGACATTCAGCTGAGAATCTTCATCAGAGCAGAATGATAAAACCCACTAACACCCCACGACTTGCCCTTTTCTTGAAATCCAATTCCACCAAAGCCACCTTGTCAATATAATTGACACCAAAAGGATTGTTTCATTAAAATCATATCAAACAAGGATCATTTATGACAACTTATCAATGTTAACCTTGTCGATATGAATATTCTCAACAAGCAGGGTGTGGAATCCGGATGCACCGAACAGCTGGGAACAAGAAAAACCCTATTTTTCAAACACATTTCATCTCAGCTTCTGAGCCTTCGTCTCTTCAGCTGCCGTCTGCTTCGGTATCCGATTTCAAAAACAACATCTAGAGGGAGGGAGGGATGGAGCTCGGCTTGAACCTGCCTTTCTCTCTTCATTGTGCGTGCGTCTTTGCGACTGTCAAGCAGTCACAAAGGCGACCAAATCCAAATCTCTCCCTTGTTAAAAATCGCACACTTCTTACTCCCCCAATCCTCTCAAAGCTGTCTACCGCAGAGCCGTGTGCCTTGTTAGATCAGATCCGTCGCCGGTTCTCCTGGCTCACAGAGTCCGGATTATACAATTAAACTCCACATTTTTGCATTTCAAAGCTTAAGCTCTTCATCAAAGCACAAACGACACACACAACTCGGTTTTGTGAGCGAAGGAACTTGAAACGCTACACGAGAGACGTGCACATACGACGGAACATGCGTCTTTATCACAAATGCAAACAACTGGTTGTATGTGTCACAGTTTTGTGCCCGTAAGCCGTTTTCCCTTCTTCTCTCTGTTTTTCTCTTTTCAGGTTGTTTACTGTGAATGTGATCTCCCCCCTCTCCTCTCATTAGTCTCATTAGTCGTACCACAGTACAAGTCACCTCTCGAAGCTTCCTCCATCAAGGCTTTTCCTCCGGTGCAGCCTCGCTCCGGTGGCTTTGCTCATTTCCTCACATCCTCAGGACCAGTCAGTGACAGCAAATAGCCGGGGATCTGCTTCGCTACTCGGCTAAAGCTCTGCCACGACAAAAAAAAAAAAAAAGCAATAGCTCAGTTGTGTTGTGTCTGAAAGTTAAGTCTTGATTCCCCTTTTGCGGCAAACACCTCTGTGTCTCTGCTGCCTTGTTAAGGAGAAAACTAGGACCACCCGATAGAGCTGTAGACGTGTCACAAACTAATGGTGACATCTTTACATAGACACAGACTCAGGGAATCAATACCTTAGAGAGATACCATGCATGGCCTGGGAACCGAATATTTACTGGAACACATTTTACCTTTAAATGACCTTGTTTGAACTGCTGTTTGCATCTATGCTTTTAACGAAGTTCCAGTTGGATCGTTGGACGGCCTCTGAAACCCCTGAACCCCAAAACTTTTTCCAATGTCAGTGATCGGCTGGTGTGCAGAGGGTGCTGTAAGCAAAGATTACAACTTCTCCTTCAGGCTCTCGTTTCATTTTTTATTCAACTTCAACTACTTATTTTTGAGAGTGCAACGCAATGAATGCCTGTGAGGAGAAACCCAACTTGCCCCTTCTCTAACACGGTAGGTTCTTATACTGGCTATCCAGAACAGGCACGAACATATTTGCCTTAGTGTGTTGAAATACCTTATCGTGCTGTCCATCTATTATCTATAGCACTTTGAGGGTCATGGGGGGGGGGGCAAGAGGCGATGCGAGCTGACATTGGGCGAGAGGCGGGCTTCACCCTGAACAGACCGGCAGTTCATATAGAGACAACAACAACTATTCTGAGATTCACACCTACAGGCAGTTCACTCGAGTTAAGCTGCACTTTGTGTCTTTTGAAGATGTAGAGGAAAAACCATGCAGGCAACTGAAGAACATGCAAACTCATGTAACTCAACGTACACAAAGTATACTGCCATCTTAAATATCAAGGTTTGTTGTGTCGCTCATCAAACATGATTGAAACTGGACAGTAGTTTGAGGAGATCTGACTGATCTTGCCCCATATACGTCCAACAAAGATCGTTAATTAACATACATGTCTTTCTCATAGAGGCTTTCATTCATCCATAGGTTCCCCAGGCAACAGGATGTGACATTTTAATTAGAGAGATGGACAGATCGAGGCTAGCTGTTTCTTCTGCTTCCATTCCACTGCGAAGCTAACCTACGCTAACCAGCTAGTGGCTGTAGTTTGATGTTTAATGGATGGATTCGAAGTGAAAAACCCTATTTTCTGACAAAGTGGGAACAGTTCTCTGCTCTTGATGCCTCCTCACTGCTGCTAATGGATGTTTTTACATACATATCTTATGGATTGCTCTGTCACGTCAACAAACTGATAAGACGGAGATGAAACGTGCTGGAGATCGGGTTCGTCCTCAGCTGAACTATCTGCTTCTCAAACTTTCCACCCGGACCGCTCGCTGCCTCCACGTCCTCCCGTCTCATCCCGTCTCATCCCGTCAAAGAAACTTCCTCCTGCATTTCGTTTTTCTTTTCTTTTTCAATTCTGATGATCCAAGCTGATTTAAAGGGCAATTGTGAGGCATAAGCTTCCCTCTGACTTTTCGCCTTCAGCATTTCATTTAGATTCCTTTACAATGCGGGGGCAGAACAAAAGAAGAGACTTTACATGCACTGAAAAAAACTGGGATTTACTCAATCAAAATCCACAATATGTTGAAGCTACATATTTTTCTTGAAGGATTATCTTTTGGATTGGTTTTAATCTTTCCGTGCGCCAACTTTAACCGAACCCAGGCTGTGAGCGAGCACTGCCCTAGATGTGTTCTCCCTTCCCCCAGCCGTCATTTCTGTTATTTATCTCCTCCTGGTCTCTATCTGCCCATCTTGCCTACTCATAACTTATTCCATTATGTCTCTCTGACTCTCGCCGCCCTTCCCTTCCCCTTTTTTTTTCCTGCTGCCTTTGTCTTTTTTCCCCATTATCTGTCAATTTCCCTCCCTTTAATCCTTCCCTCTTTGTATTAGGATGCAAGCATTTCTCACTTGCAGCCTCAAGGTCAGTTTTTGAGTTTTAATCACAGACAAGTCCTCCCGACTGTGGCGGTGACCCAGCCTGAAGGCGCAGCACCGTGTCGGGAACACGCTGCAGATGCACGCGCAGCAGGTCAGGACTCGTCAAAGCCACGAGGGGTCATTATCCCACAAGTTTGTTTATTTATTTGTTTATTGTCATTTGTCCTCTTCTGTCACCCCCCCCTCCCCAGACCCCTCCAGAGGTTGCATTCAGGGCCCCTCTGGCGATGACTGTACTGACCCCAGCAACCAGACCCTGCAACCCAGCTGTGCACACTCACCCCTCATCCACATGTGTGCGCTCATGCCACATGCAGGCGAGGGGATTGAGCGCTACAGCAAAGAATCTTCGGTGAATTCGTGCATGCAGGTCCGTGAGTAGAGAGAATGAGGCCACCAATGGGGCCGTATGGATTTTTTTCACCCTCTCTCTGCAGCACTCAGATGAACACTGACCCTGGTAGTTCGCTGGGGCCGCCATCGATCACCTCTCACACTGTATGAAAAAGCCAACAACAGACTCCAGGGAACAGACATGCAACGCTGGGCCCCACCCAGCTGAGCTTTGAACTGATTACACTTTAGTACAATATATAAAATTAATCATATAAGGAATTAAATCCGAGGGTAGAACCTGCACACACAGCTTCAGCATCCTAATAAAACTTTTTAGCGACAGATGAGAGAAGATATTAGGTTGTGCAGATAAGGTTTTATGTTCTGGTCAATACAGTGAGTTCTGAGTTGGGTCTTTACTTTCCACTCCTCACAAAAGGTTGGATTTCGTACCTTCAACTCATTCGCTTGTTCGAACGAAATAGTTCAGAATTATTTCTAACTTCTGTATCAATGATGAAAACCTTTTTATTTGAAGACACCAGGGTGGAGCGCCGGAGGAGAGACCTCCTGATGACATCAGAAGACGCGAGGCTGACCTCCCGGGTTCTCCTCATCGTTCAAAAAAACCCCAGCCATTGATTCAAGCCTCCCACCCAGAGGTAGGCAAACTCCTCCCTGAAGACGCCGCACTTTGTCCAACGCATAAATATTTAATTGTGCTGAGCACAAAGGCAGAAACTCCGACTCCAGCTCTGTATTCAGAACACTGCCACCCATGAGGATGAATTCGCATTAAAGTTTTTGGAAAACTTTCTCAAAGATGGGAGAACTTCTGATAAACAAAATACTCTGTATAATTAAACTCAAAGTAGCTCCTCTGTAATTAAGAGCTACGCTATCAACATGACACAAACCTTTTACTTTATAAAACGAGACAATAAAAGGAGACACGTTCTCTTTGTGACGCTCTATTTCTGGCACGTAGGAAAATACCGTCTCCTTATTTTCCAGTTTCCTGATTGCGAAGTGATGTGACAAAGTTCTTTGTCTGCTCAATTGCTTCCTGGGTGGCTCATTTTCTCCTCTCACAGGGATGTGTTCCCCGGGATCAAGATGAATCTGAGAGAGAGGAGAGAGGAGAGAGGAGAGAGAGAGAGGAGAGAGAGAGAGAGAGAGAGAGAGCAGACACTGTACCATTGACGTTATTTGCACTCGCGACTCTTCTGCGTTCGACAACATAATTACCAAAGCAGAGGCCTTGTGCAATTAAAAGCCGGCGACTGCTGACAGCGAGGGCTCGTGCAGCGGGAGCACGGTGGGGATGAGACAGGATCTCAACAGAAAGGGGGGGTGTCCTCAGAGAAGGAACCGCTCCAGTGTTTTGAAGACAGGTAACGTTTTATCGTCTCAACAGGACTTGCAGAAATGACAGGATGATCCTGAAATGCCCCTGAAACTCCCCCGCTATACCAGGAACCTCATTTGTGGAGCTGGTGTTCGAGAGAAGAGGAAGTGGAGATGTGGATTGTGAGGAAACTCCTCGGAATTATTGTTTCTAAGTTTACCTGTTGGGAAACGAGTCTTTCAGTTCTGGATCTCCTCCAGAGGACTGAAGCCAAACACTCAAACCAGACAGAGACTTAAATTAATGATGCCTTCAGGCGTCTCGCAACATTTCCAGGATTTCACACTTGTTAACGGCTTTTTAAGCCCTGAGATATTCTTGCTTTTAACTATGTGCATCATCGCTGGCTTGAGGATCCCATGTCCGTTTGGTGCTGTGGTCGTGCATGTCCTCAAAAATGAAACAACGATGATTCAAGGGGCCTCACACACCGACTATGGCGGCTACGCAATCACCCTTTTCTATCAGAAGTCCCCATAAACTCCTGTAATGTTGCCAGACATTTTACAGAATGTGTAAGATGTCATCCCAGATATTTTGGCTTCATTTTTACAGAGCAGCAGGAAGCGGGGACGCGTCGTCCATCTTTCTTCACAGGTCAGATGACTCAGTTACCACCTGACAGAAATGTCCCCTCTGTGGGGAGGAGCTATGTAGATGAAGACTCACTCACACACATGCAGGACACACGGAGGCCCATGCTCACACAGGTCTACCCGTGTGCAGGGCCAGAGGGAAGTAACTGTCACCTGCGATGTGTGTTAAGTCTAAATAATTGTCTACCTGCGCCTTTGTTTCCCTTTGGTAATACGAGCAGCCCTTCTGTGCATTCAACATAAATCAAAAAATATAATTCCCTCTTTTTTAATGAAGAGAAATTACCGAGTCGTGTCGGCACAGCTTGTTAGACAAACAAAAGCGGCCGCGGTTCCCGTCGGCCAATGCGGCTCCAACCTTTCCAAATGAGCTCTCCATCACGTGTAATCAATAATTGTCAGCCCTTGTTTCTGTGTTGGAGTGCCGCGGCTTTCACACAGTTCAATCTGGTGCCAAGCCGGTGTCAAGCAGCACCAGGGTTACAGCTTAATCGCAAACTACTTCGCTGTGAACTCTTTCGTAGAGAAAATGAAACAAAGAGGAAATACGGGAAAACGTTTGTGAACAAAGCACCTTTGAAAAAACACCACCACGACCTCCAAGAGCCACGTCGAAGTCGACCCCCCCACGTTAATAACAAGAAAATATTCAGTATGCACGAGTTGCTGTAACCCTGCATCTCATTATTGACTCTTGTTTTCATATAGTTTTAAAACCTAAAGCAGCGTCTTGTTTATTTCAGAGCAGATATGCTCTCCCACAGCGTCACAGCAGTCCTGCAGAAAACAGTCAGCCCAGAAATAATAGAAATTAAATATCCCACCCCCTTGAGCGCGGCACGGAGGAACCTAATAGCATTTTCATTAGCGAGTTTATTTGTTTATTGGCGGTTTTTCGAAGAGATATGATATTTGTTTAATTATGAAAAAGCAGAGAAATGGCAGTTTGGGTTGTAGAACAGCTCGTGAAATGAAAAGGGGGGAGGCAGCGAGGCGTTCAAAACAAAAATGTTCTGCATATCAAGTCTGCCACGGTGCTTAATCATCCTTGTGTCAATAGAGCAGCTTTCTTTGGGGCGAGTTAACTGTTTACTTTGCCTTTCTTTCTTTCTTTCTTTCTTTTGTGTGTGTGTGTGTGTGTGTTGTGTGTCCAAAGCTGTCATGACATTTCAAACTCAAAGCACAAAATGAATAATAACTTTAAAGCATCTGTTTTTATTCTCAGGCTCTTTGACCACCAATGAACGTTCTTTATCTTAAAAACCCCCGACCACTTCAATTTAGAAATCAGGAACTGTTCAGACACTTCAACTATAAAAGATGTTTATTCGTTTTTTCCTTTCTTAACAAGTGGGTGATGAAAACCATTAACCGCAGAGCACCGGCGAGGACCTCATCAGTCAGAGCGTGCAGCAGTTCAGCGTGAGACGACGCCCGCTGCTGCTTAATGTCGGAGGAGAGTTTGCCGGCGATAAACACAACGACAGATGACCTTCACCGTGGAGTTAATAGAAAGAGACTGAGAGGTGAGTGTGGTCAGCAGAGCAGAACGCAAAGGATGTATTCATAATAATCGTTATAATAACAATAATGAAAAGGAACAACCCCTGGTCAAACGATCAGTTAAATAAATGTTTCTCAAATATTCTGTGGTTTTATCTAGTTCTTCTAACGCTGATGTTTGTTCAAGTGTTTCTGATATATTTTTTTAATTAGTTATTTGATGCTTTAACAACAGTGACACATCATGATTGACAGATGACATCTGTGCAGACTCTGGCTCCAAATATGTGCAAGATTTTAGCTTCATTTCTGGACAGTGGGAGCAAGTTGAAGACGCACAGTAACAAATAGTAATATGAACTCATGCAAATATTTCTCAGACATAATATTAAAGCTTTATACATAATGATGCCCCATTTAACATAGTATAAAAGTAGTATTAAATGACTTATTAAAACCAGGTTTACAGGAGTTAAATGATGTTAACTGTCTATTCAATAAAACTAGAGCAAAATGACCTTGTTTGAGGAATGAAAGTGATTTAAATAGACGATCAATAGCGAGGTGCACCTAACGATGTATTGATTTAGAATCAGCTCCTATGATTTCAGTGTCATTTATTGGAAATGGCTCAGGGGAGTAAATTGCTGCAGTTTTTCAACATGAGAAAATCACACATTATGTGATTTTTCTACAATTGGTGCCATAGTTTTTTAGTCGTCTCTGGAGATGCTGTATCTCTCCATTTAGTTATATTAACTTCTATTTTTAAACAGATAATTCCTCCTCCTCCTCCTCCTCCTCTTCCTCCCGCTGCCATCTTTTCTTCACTTCCTTGTGTTATCTCATCATAAAGCACAGAATCGTAGCCAGTCGGAAAGGGAGGAGAGGGGAAGTGATATTTATCTTTCAGCCACCCACTCCTCAAATTAAAAGCAAGACGCTGGCGGGCATCCTCTGCCTCTATAGGCGTCCGCTCCATCTCCCATTTGTCCCGAGCTGCGTGGAGGTTCCACCGCAATGTGTTTGTTCAGGATCCTGGGAAATGGAGGCAGGAGATGAGGTGATGGCAGAGCTAAATGGTTGTGGTGATAAATGTGACACGTGTCAGAGAACGTGGGGAGGGAGGGGTGCACGCCGGCTACAGGGTCTAATCAGCACGTCTCGCAGATCGGAGGGAAGGCTGATCACGTACCAGCTTCAATGGCCTGTAATGCCTCATAATACACCGCGTTCACGGGGGTCGGAAATCTGCATGATACTGACATGTTCACCATAAACGTCAAATGGCCACATCATGCGTCATAATGGAGGTCAGCAGTTTACATAATGGTGCGTTTGTCATTCAATTAACCTTGGCACGGTAATTCAAGTGATCGCTTCCCCAGATCCGCGTTATAAATACAGACGAGCTGAAAGAACTGGAACCTATGTCTGTCCCTGAGTTCTACCGAGCAGCCAGATGGTGGAACCACGAGAAATGAACGTGAAGATATTTTTAGGACAAATAATCTTAAAGGGGAGGGATGGGTGGGTGTCTCATCCCGTCTGTTGGTGGAGGACTTGAACCAAAGTGAGTCTAAGTTAAAGGAAAAAAGGACGAGGCCGTTTGAGGACGGAGAGAAAATTGCTGGTTTCTACGATGCACAGAAGTTCAGATACTTTCCCGAGACTTTTCCCTGGCCAGCCCCCCCCCCCCCTGGGGAAATGTCATAATAAACCCATGTGAGAATACAGCAGGAAAAATGTCTGGATAATTCACAGCGAGAGCGGAAGCGTTGACGTTGTTTCCAACCTGGAGGAACACAAAGAGTTGGAGTCTGTTTCCGAGATGTCAACCACGACAGTGAGGTTGAAGAGCTTTTACTGATAATAACCGATGCTGGTGTTGATGTGCTGCAAAAAGAACAAAACACATGATTCCTGCGGTGGAATTTAAACGTCATGTTCTGCCTCCTGCTGCTCAACTCAGACGCCTGAATGTTCTGGAACGATTCCTGTTGTTGTGAATGCGTCTGACCTGAATAATCTCCTGCTGGGTTCTTTTACATGTGAAAGACTGAACTCACGACGGAATGAGCAGGTCCTGAAAGGGCAGCTGCTCCGCTGCGTGGGCTGATGGGTGCCGGAGCCGTAATAAAAAAAAAAAACTTCTGTCACACTCAATTAGTTTCTGCAAATCGTCTGCAAATATCAACACTCACAATCTACTGTCCTCTGAAGTTCGGTCTGTGTAAAAGTTTTGTCAGATCTCTCATCAGCCTCTGGTCATCGAAACACTTTGATTAAAGAGGGTAAACTGAATTCTCATCACTGACTGTTCCGTCTGGTTATTTTATTCCTTTTATAACACAAACATTTCTCTCAAATCCACTGATTCTTCTCAGAGGATAAGGTACAGTCATTCATATTCAACAGCTCCTCCATAACTTCCACTAGATTCATAAAGAACATACATATTTAAGGCATTCTGTCCGGTGCCATCTTAGTTTTTAGAAACCACAGGTAGCCATGTTTGGACAAGCAGGGGGTGGAGCCTGACTGAGAGCTCGTGGACACACCCACCTACACCTGCGACCTCCAACTATAGGGCGGGACTAGCTGTCACTCACACAGTGTCCACGCCCCCAATGCAAATCATGCAAGGTGCGAGTTTTCTTAAAGTAACAGTACCTACATACTGAAAGAAAAGTCCAAATCAATGAAAACATACTTATCCATTATGATAAGGGAATATTTCTAGGATTATTATAAGAGCAGTGAGACATGTGATGAGTGACTTGTTGCGGAGTTAATATCTCTGCCCCATTTCACATCAAATCCTACTTCTGCCTCTGAGTGTGTCACGTGTCTACACTTGACAAAATTACGCATAATCAGAAAAGTCAGCGTGCGTTTCCGACAGGCGCTTGATGTCTGATTGTGTTGTTGAGTAATCTCCCACAATGCAGTGCACCGAAGACATAATGGGAGCCGCTCACAGCTGCGCGGCGATGAACACGGAGCGTCTCGGAGATCAAATACAAATATATAAAGGCCCCCAAAAATAGCATTAAAAACACAAAGATACATTCATGGTATGCGATGGAGCACATGTTGCATCATTTCCTGTTTATTCTTCTTTTTGATTATCGTACATTTATCCAATTATCATGGAATTAGGACACAGCAGCTTTCCCCACGACGTAATGCAATGTCACAGGGAATATCAAGGCTCCAAATATAGCCTGCACCGAGAAATGAAACCAGCTCAGTGCAGAGCTCGTTATGAAAAAGGTGTCAGAATTAAATCTTTTATTCGCAGCGTTTGGAGCGACGCAGCAACGTGTGAGTCCATCCAGCCTCAAGTGTCACTTTTCAAAAGCAAACACATGTTTATTTTTAGCCCCGAATCCCGTCGATGCCTTCTTCACCTGGATTCCTCCGGATGACGTGTTCTGCAGGAAGTGAATCGACATCGGATCTGATTCCACGTCCGTGTGTTCCTTCAAACTTTTCCCTTTAAGTTTCTCTTTCTTAACACGGCGAGGACAATGAAACGCTCGTCCGCTCGACTTCGTTGAAGGTGACACACTCTCTCGCCTTGAGCTCGGCGTCGGATTGCACCTCGAGACAAAGTAGGTTTCACTCTGCGAGAGGAAGTCACATGAAGTGACTGTTTTCCCAGTCGCGTCTGAACAGTGTTTAAAGAGAAGTGAACAAACACGCTCTCAGAAACACATTTCCAATTTGCATATGATTCATTAAAAAGTGATTAGTAGTTTTTGTAAGCCACGAGCCTTTCACTAATAACACTCGTAAGCCTCAGTGAAGATAACAAGAGCAAAACACTACAAAAACAACGTGATTTAAGAAAAGCAATTCTTTTTCAAATGAGACAACTGCACGCACTGCGGTTTCAGAGCTAAAACACAAAAGGGGGGAATATTTCCATCAAAACATCACATTTATTCTTCTGGCGTCGCACCAAACCTGCGGCTCCGTGTGAAGCAGATGTGCGTTCAGACGACTGAATTGACTTTAATTGCCCGGGCTAAGCATTTGATTCTTGCCCCGCAGTCAACCTCTCGCCACCGTGACAAACGAACCTTGTGCACATCCAGCTGGAGCCATTTTCCCTCTCACATCCATTAGAGAGCAAGACGGCGATAAAGGCAAACACACGGAGCCACGATGCAGCATTGATATTCATAAAGTGTACAGAAGAAGACTGAGGTACTGAAAAGGTTAATGGAGTGCACATAATCTATTCTTCTCCAAAGATTACAAGTGAATTACCCCCCCGAGCCGGCAGAGAACGACTCCCTGCAAAAGGAAACAAAAAGGAGAACTCACAGGTATTTGCACTGCGGCCGCGTGAAGACTTTACTTCTTCGACACGCCGAGCCACCGCCATCAATCGGGCCTGACACTGTGACTTCAGCCCCCTGTTTTGTTAACCTGCCCCCGTGATGCACGCGTCCTGCGTTGTGGTTCAGTCCATCGGGAAAGAAAAAGGAGACAGATGTAAACAAGCATAATCAGTCCCCCCGAGAAGCTTTTTTGCTGATGGGTGAAACAAGTGCCAGCAGCTATTAGCCACCGCAGCTAGTGCCGGCGCAACCTGACAGCACACGGGATGTTTAGGGTTCAGGGATAATTTGGAAAAAACTCCTGTAATTGGCTGCGATGGGCCTGACAGCTCTGAGAGGAAGTCCCCGAGGCCCCTGTATCGATGAATCTCCCTGATTCCAGCCTGAATCCTCGCCACCGTCTGCCGGTGGCGTGGAGTCTGTCTCAGAAATCTAATGGCCGCTGGCTGGAAGTTACTTAATCCTCGAATCGCTCCAAACTTAAAGACCCACTGTGTGTGTAGTGAGGTGATGGGTGGAAGGAGTGGATACAGGAAATCCAGTGGTGGCTCTGTCTTCTCAACAGATAGAGGAACAGGAAATACTTCATATGGGACTCCAGACAACCAGTTGCAGTAACCAGCTTGGTTGCAAGACCAGGAACCAGTTTCATGGTGTGGTCTCACTGGAGCCAGGCAGGAAAGCTAATGTGTGTCCCATAACATTACATGATATCACAGTGTTGACCGCTCCTGCTTCACCCCCACTCATGCTCAGACAGCTCCTCGCTGGCGTGATGGCACCTTGGCCTCAATATAATAAAAAGGGGTTCACTTTATTAACAGAATAACCGTGATAAACAACACTCCACTGGCTCTTTAACGACTTGATCAATGCGTTGACGTGCAGCCTGTCCGAGGCCGCCGGGAGGATTCACTGCCGTCTGCGTTAGAGGAATAAAAAGGAGAGCTCCACACTGTACGTGAGCACTGATCGGGGGCTTTTCTCCCCCCCCGGGGCAACGTATAAAGCTCCTGTATATGTTGATTTCTCTATTTCTTATAAATCCATTCTTCTTCCTTCACTGTGTGTGTTGGGGAGTCTGCTGCCGAGCTGCTGGATGAAGGAGAGTCTCAGTGTCTGAAGGACGTTAATGTGCTTACTGCGCTGCTCTTAATGAGGCAGCACTCTGCCACTGAGGCCACAATGCTCCTTGATGATTAAGCTCCTCAAAATTCTCTCCATCATGTCATCGCGTGTCCTTAAGAGGGCTCCCTCTTAATTTGCCTCGAGTAACTTCTTTATTCTGCACCTAGACATCAGAAACTCCCATTAACATGACAGGGAGGATTCTGTGTGTGTGTGTTAATGAAACAGGGACCAGAGCGACTTTCGGCGTGTGTGTGTCTTCGCCGTCTCCAAAAAAGACAGACGGGAGGACGGAGACGTACCGTCAGCGAGTGGCAAGAAGAGGGATGATCATATCGCACGGCGGTGTGGCAGATGCCGACATTAGTCAAAGGGGACGACATAAGTGGAGACATCAGCCCCGTCGTAATAGACTCGGTTTCACCCCCCCCAAGTGCTTCTTGTACGATTAGTCACCCCCGTTCCCTCTATCACTCTGCCACAGACAAACAGTGCCTTGAGAAAATGAATGAATCAATAGGAAAAACAAAGATCTTTCAAAAGATTTCACGGCACCAGGGGCTACGGAGCTACTCGCAGCATCGTGCACCTGAGCACTCAGAGGGTGTCGTCATTCGTTGGGATGGAGAGAGAGGGCTGAAAGAAGTCCGTCTCAGGTCTTTGTGAAGGGATGTGGCGAAGCAAGTCGGACAGGAAAGATCACCACTGATGTAAAATGGCCTCAGAGGTGAGCTGGTTAATGGTTATCAGCATTTTGGGGCTAAAAAAGGAAAACACCGGATGTGGAAAGTGTGTTCAACCCTTAAAGAAAGTTGATGAAATGACCGACCAACAAGCAGCAGGAGGATGGATGTATGGACTGGTCGTGGTGGAGTAAGAAACGAGATACTACGCTCACACAGAAACAAGCTTTGGTGAAAACAAAACGCCCAACGCCATAAATACTCGCAGAAAGGTATTTCATTATGGTTGAGAAGGCGGATATCTAAACTACTGAAATATCTATTGTTTCTACGCCGTGAG
This sequence comes from Hippoglossus stenolepis, assembly GCF_022539355.2. Lineage (NCBI taxonomy): Eukaryota > Metazoa > Chordata > Actinopteri > Pleuronectiformes > Pleuronectidae > Hippoglossus > Hippoglossus stenolepis. Next base: position 14,726,849 of record NC_061504.1, read on the forward strand.
CGCCCCCTAGGAAACCAGGTAGTTGCCAAAGTGGAACTTCTCCCTCTTTTAGACAAAAAGATCCATTGATTCATAGTGTTTACACCAAATTCTCCCTCTGCCATCAACACGTCACGGCAGAAATCGATACTCGGACTCTGTGGTGCTTCCCGACGACTCCTCAAATAAATCAGCCGCAGCCTCTCCCCGGTGATCAAACCACATCTCCTTAAACCATTGTGACCTGTAGTTAAACACAGAGACACAAACAAAACCTCAGACTATTTAAAAAATGTAAAAAAAAAAGTGAACCAAAACTATCTTGACTGCAAACTGCATCGGAGTAATGCTTGGAATTCATGGGGCAGATTGTCTTGTGCTTTGGAATCGATTACAGAATCTGAGCAGGTAGCACAATGGTTTCAGGCGTCCGACGGAATGACGATTGCCGAACGTATTTGTTATGACTGGATCGCTTGAGGTGACTTTGGAATCAGAGCAAATGACTATGGATTAGTTAAATTTAGGAGCAATGGAGCAGGGAGACATTTGTATTCAACATTTATATTATTTATATTTGAATATATATCCCTATGAGCTGTGCAGGCGTATGCAGAAACCACATCATTGTATATAACACACAGCGTTTGGGCATCTCTTTGATAGATCTTCATTTTTTTTCTATGTAAAGAAGTTTAGACCCAGATGAATGTGGACAACAGGAACTTTTCCAAAGTGTCAAACAGCAGCGTCTTCAGACACAGTGGCTGGGCCGTCCCCGAGCCCAGCGGGTGCACGCAGCCGTTGGCCGGTAGTCACGCCGCAGTCGACGTGCTCAGCCGTCACAACAACAGCAATAATGAATCTGCTTTTATTTCCAATTAAAAATGTTCCAAATAGCATTGCGGTCTCATTGATTTCTCTGCAAATGGTTGTTTGGCTGAGAACGTTCGCACCGAGGCATCTAGAGGGATTTGGACGGGGCTCATCGCACACGGGCTCTGAGTACAAACAAAGAGCGGCTGATAAGTAAATAGCCCGTAAGAGATTTATGTGTATGTGAGCATGTCACAGCACAAGTGTCTGCCGCTGTGTCTATAGCTGCTGCTCAGTGGACTTTCGGAGACACTGATAACGATGTCGCTCTCCAGCCCAGCATGTCCTCCATCCTTCTCTCCCTGACTCCGGTGTGTTACTGAGGTACAGAGGTGGAGACGGGCGAAAGGCAGAGAGGCTCATATCTTCTCTTTTACTTGACAGCTGTTGGAGCTGGCAGTGGATGCTCAAAATGTAAAAAGCTATTCTCGATATGTGGACCTCCTCTATCCCATCTGGTCCCACCCACCAGCCTTATGTTTCTAAATGGAGTAATAATAGAGAAAAAGGGCGTTTATCTAGTCAATTTGTAGATATGCAATATTTAGAAATGTCAACATCCACTCACTCTGACATTTTCCAAAGTTTTAACTATGGGGCTGGAAGGAAACTCTCCAGAGAAATGGCTAGTTTAGATTTCACATTCAGCCCCTCCGGATAATTTCAGGAGAATATCCAGATTGCATCAGCTTGTGTGAGAAGTTTGTTTGGGATTTCTTTCGAAATTTAATTATGTGTCTTCACCTTTTCTCTTTTCCACGTTGTTCTATATGTAATACCGGGAAATTACGAGTCGAATGCATTGGCATGACAGAAATGAAATATATAGATACAAGTAATGCATATAGTATGTGTACATGCACTTGCATATACAGACACAAATACATAGTGCATACAACTGCTTGACACCTGTACACAAACAGAATTGCTGCTGTTTTTAAGTTGGCGTTTGATAAAAGGCTAAACTTGAAGGGAACAGGAAGTTTTAGCGGTTGTTGCTACAGTGTGTGATCATCTCACACACAACCACAAACTTCACTTAGTTCCTACTCGGCCTGTCTTCCAACCATGACAGGTGTTTTATTCATAACACAGTTAAAATCCTGCCATAAAACACCCACTAGGATACTCTGCATCCAGGAAAAGAACTGCCTGGCACCCCCTCTGTTAATCTATCATTTACGCACCCCTCACCATTTCCCTGCATACTTAAACTACACTATTAAATACACAAACACACACTTGGCTCCTGTGGTCATGCAGGTTTTACAGCCAATTTGTGTCCACTTAGAACGAGGCCCATGCAGAGAATAGATGCTGCGGCAATTCTGGAGCCTGGTTGCATGTCGAGGCTCCGCACGGAGCTGACGCAGGGGTTCAGAGGATCCACGATAAAATCTGTGCTCGTGGTTGATGGGAGTCATAAAACACGATTAATAACTTTAAGTGACGTGTATTGACGACTACAAACCTCTCCTGTATCAAAGGTTGTGGGTTGGAGTTCGAGGCATCTAGTGGTGAGGTTACCTGTTGAGCATCTGCAGTGACCTTCAAATAAAGGGCTTGATTCTAACGATTATTTGTTCAGATATTATTATGAACACTGCATATTTCATTTCTGTAAATAGATCCGCTGACATCGAGACCACACACTGGACCTTTAAATCCTGGAGGACTGATGAGGACCCTATGACCCCCCCCTCCAGCTACACTTATCTGTCCAAAACAACATACGAACTTCATAACAAGCAGTAATTTTCTATTTGTCTGACTCCTTTTGATTTAATGGTTGATTTCACGGTCGGCTTACCCCCCGGGTCACGTGACCGCTGAACCGCAACTAAGGAAATAAGTTATAGATTTGTTGGAAAAAATCAGTCATAAGCTCGACTAATGCACGAGACGCGGAGTCAATAATAGATTAGAAGAGAGAGAGAGAGAGAGAGAGAGACCCAAAAGGCAATCAGGAGTCCATATTAATTATGCTAATGATTTGGATTTGCTACTTCATTAAACACCATTTTGAGCTGGTTGATCACAAGGGTAGTTCTGCATAAAGTCTCCGTAGCAACGGAGTGGAAAAAACTGATGAGACGCTGTGTGTGTGTGTGTGTGTGTGTGTGTGTGTGTGTGTGTGTGTGTGTGTGGGCACATGTGCTAATTATCTGCATGTGATGATTACTGTAGAGACAGTCAGCAATCAATTAGGCTCTAATCCTGAATAGATGTAAGGGGAGCATCCTGTATGTGTTTCAATTGGGTGATAATTCATCATTTAGGCTGTAGATTATTGTGTTTGTTTTTTTCAATAATCATCAACAGTTGCATAAGTTATTTGTGGGAGAGATTCCACTCGGATCCGGGAGACGGCTTCCCCGCAGTTTTCTTGGGAGAACAGCAGGTGGGAGCAGAGTTCAACTGGAGTTGTGAGCGAGTTCTCCCTCCCTCTCTTGTTTTCTGAAAGCTCTGCTGAAACCAAAAGATAAGTTGGATCTCTGTAAATTAAATAAACACAAACGGGGTTGGGAACCTCTGACCCCCGCAGCACGCGACGACTGCGCCACACACACACACACACACAGAGAACGTAAACATGGTTCTAAACTAATGATCTAAGCAGGATCAGTGGCTTCATGAAAGCCCAGGAATTACCCAGGGACGGGTGTACAGCCTGTGGAAAAGCAATTCACCGACTTAATGAAAATGCATGGCACAGAATGATTTCACATTTATCATCAGCCTGAATCACAGGCTTCTCTCTGCAGACATCAAGATTATTTGCTGGCTCAACAAAGACAAAAAGGGGGAAAATGATTTTCTTATATTAGAAGAATGTCACTGTCAACCTATAGCAGACCTCAGCCGTTCCCTTTAAAAGCAATTTAAATGAGCAGAAATCAGAAGGTGCCGCTGATAGGAAGCAGGGAGACGAGGGTGTCAGAACATGGCCGAGTCATTTTATCTTGATGGTTGCCCACGCTGCAATAATTGATTTGTCTTCGCACTCAGGCGTCGAGTATACAAACATGGCGAGTGGCCTGCAGAAGCACGCGTGTGTCTGATTAACAAAGCTCTGCAGCGTTCGGAGAGATGCGCGCGGACCTTTTCCTCGCCGTGCCTCCGTCGGCAGCTTCCCTCTGGACGAGCTCGTTTGACAGGGCCTGATGCAACTCTCCACCACAGACTACAGCTCAGTTGCAAGCCTCCATTGATTTCTACCCACTCGATTCTACCCCCATAGACTTTTGGCAGGTCCATCATTACTAACGCGAGTCATGTGGACAAGCCAGCGTGTGTGTGTGTGTGTGTGTCTGTGAGCACCCACAGTGCTCCAACCTCACGGAAGCTTATTTTGAATTTTCCAAAGACCCCGAGAAAGTGTTGGATTGAATTACAGGGAAATTTGTGATGTGACGCAGAAGGATTTTCCATTTTGATGCACAGCTGCAACATTTTAGACTTAATGTCAGTGCAGCAAAAGATAGATAATATACAAATATGTTTTAATTAGAGGGTTAGGGTTTGAACCACAGATGTGCACTAACCCTGTGGCTCCCCAAGTGGAGCCACAGGGTTAGTGCAGATCATAAACCTGCCTCCTCCGTGTTAGCAGATCGTACAGATTCCATTCTGACCTGGACTTTTGGAGGCTGATGCCTGAACCATTATCAGGGAGTAAATCTATTCTAATTCAAATACATCAGCTAAGTTATACAGGTATAAAAAATTTAATGAAAATGAAAACACAAATACAACCACATTAATAGAACTTGAATTTAGAAAGCAGCACCACACTGAGTTTGTCAGAACCAGAGTGTTACTTCTCCTCCCAGTATAACTGGTTGTTCCTCTTGCTTTATGACAGGTCAGAAAAAAGGATTTCTCACCCATCTTGTTTTTCAGTGCAGAAAAACACACCAAGACAACAGGTGTCAAATACAAATATTCGCACGTAGCTACTTAAAGTGTGATTTTAACGACTTTGTGATGTTCACACTGGTTCCACCTCATGAGGAGTTAAATTTGTGACGCGGTGAACCCGCAGAACGAACTGATGAAACTGACTGTGACAATACTCGGAATGATTTCTGTAATTTCCTGTGGATAGTGTCGCGTTTCCTGTATTAGAACGGACTGTTCTATTAGAAAACGGAGCTGATTTGAATGCAGACAAATCTAGTGGAAGTCGAAGTCAGTCTGTGATTCATAATAAAGCAGCTCGAGGCAGTGGATTAGTGTGACAACACAGATTAGAGTGTGGTGTTTTTTTGTTTGGGACGGAGCTGCTTAGGTTCACAAATACTGATTAGATCGCCCAGGGCACCAAAAGTAAAACTTGTCAAACAGCATGAAGTCCCTTGAAATGACGTCAGTTGTTCATCTGGTGCGACGGTTCAGGGCGGATGGAAGCACAATAACACAACTGTGATAAGAAAGAAAACACTGCAAGTCATTATGAGACACTTCAACAAATGGACACATTAACACAAAATAACTACTAACGATATATCTCAGAACAACAAGTTAGTATCCCAACATAACGACTTTGTATCTCAAAATAAGTAGTTAGTATGTAGGAAATTCACAATTTTGATTTAACATTCATCTTTTTTCTTTCACTGGTGGAGATAAGCTTCCATTATAAGGTTTGACCTCTAACACCATGATATCTCTGGATGACTGTGATATATAGATGAGCATGGACACGTCTGTAGCACAGGTCTGATTGAAGAAACCTTTTCAAAAGAACAAAAGTTTTAGAGATATTTTTATTTCTATTTTTACAGACTTTTTGTCACAACAAAGTCAGCAAGAGCATCTTTTTTCTTTTTCTTTTTTTTTAACCTCAATTACATTGTAGTAATTCATTTGAAAGCAAACAAGAAGGGACAGCGAGCGTTTTCTTAGCGTAAAAGCAAGAGGCCGTTTTGACATGCAGCGATACAGGCCGGGGGGGTGGGGGGTTTAACCAAATCCAAGGCCAGGGGGATACTAACAGCCCCTATCATCCAGTTTCAACACAAACCCCCGTTTATCCCTCAGTTCAGAGCCCCTCGGAGCCCGTCGATTACAAAACACACAAAGAAGCGGTAACGAAAAAGATGAATCTGAGATCTCACTCCAAGGGGCGACAAAATAAACCCAATTCTTAAAATTGCCCATCCTATTAAAGTGATGTTACGATTGCTTCAAAAACGGATTCAGTAACAGAATTGCAACATTCAAGTCTTTCTAGTTAGCCAGCATGGTGATTGGTCAAATAATACAGAATATCTTGTATGCACTACCAACGTAAGATTTGTCACAAAAAAAAAAAACACCATTTGATATGCAAGTGATCCTGGGCCAAGTAGAAAAGAAGAATCTAACCTCTGGACCTCTCCGACACAAAGTTTCTTCTAATAAAATGAAATCAACGTTGAGGAGGAGGCCGCACGATGAAAGGTTAATATAATTTAACTTTAAAACCTTTCTTTTTCAACATATCTAGTATAGCACAGTGCAATTACTGTTCATGAGATTAAGTCCTGGCCCTAAAATACTCAGAGTGGAGTTGTAATAATAATATTAACACACGATTGATCTTTGTTACCATTTGATTACTTGAACTGCAAAACAGTGATGTGGATTTAAGTGCGAAGCTTTGCGTTGACGTTACATTTTCATATCTAGTCAGCAGTGTTTTAGAATTATGGGTGTTAGGAGTGTTCCCCCCGGTGATTGGTCCCCAAGGGAGACATTGCTGTTCTTGTGTTAAATGGCTACAAACAGGAGGCCAAAGGAAGAGAAAAATCCTATCCCAAAAAACTCGGGGGACATTTTTTTAAAAAAGGGGGAAGGAAAGTCACAGGACAGAGAAAATGACCCTGGAACAAACAGACAAAAGCAGTGTGTGGAGACAGAGGTTGATGAGGGTAAAAGTGATGCGTCCGTCTTCTATCTGGGGACCACTGCGTCCATCTGTCTGTCCGTCCACCCACCTGTCCAGCCACCTCCCGCACTACGGGGTCTCACTTGAGCAGCGCCTTGATGGCGTCGCAATCGGCAGCTTCAAAGGCACTTATGCCGTCCGGTCCTTTACAGTCTTTGTCAGCTCCCTGTGGTGGAGAGAGGACATGAATATTAAATATGCTTAGCAGGTGCACACAAGACGCATCTCACATCTGGTCAGGGGTTAAAGTGAGAAGCAGACCTCTGTGTGAACCAGGCCCGTTTGCTACCAGACATTCAGGAGCCACAACAAATCGAGAACTAAAACTTCTTCTCAACCACAATCAGCTCCTCCTCCTTTTCTGTCCCAGTCTCTCTCCTCTTTGCGTATTTCTGTTTCCTTCATGCAAATCCGCACTGCAGGGTGCCGTCCAGAGGGTAGAAAGTATTTACCATAAATCACAATTAAAGATAAAATGAAACCACATCTTTCTATTGTTACATAACCTCCGTTTTTGTAACTGCCTCTAATTAACACCATTTCCCATAAGCCCTGGACAATCATGCAACCAGCTCTATAAAAGAGGCGAGTCCAGATACCATAGGCATTACAGCAGGAAATGGCAGACCAGTACAAACATTTTTTTAAATGGTAGTGAAAGAGTTGGAAGAATGGATTTAAGACTGGAGGGTTGGTTGAAATGGATGTGGAAGAAATGACAAGTATGTATGATTTTTCACACTGGTAAACGGTCATGGGTGTTGTAGTGTTTGCTAAGGTTGTGTATACTTCTAATGCTCGTGAACATGTGGTAAACTAATAAGTCATTATTTTTGACCATGGTTCCTCGGGTTAGAACACAGGTTCCTGAAATGGTTCTTGGGTTACACGTGTTGGTCAACGGCCTGGTTACCCCTTGCTTCTCTTACTCTCCACAAATATTGTTCTTAAGGTCGCGAATCCTCCTTGTTGAACAGTTGAACCCTCGTATGTGACAAAATCATTTAAAGTGAAAAGTCTGTCACCTTTATTTCCCCGTCAGCTCAGTCACTAAGCAGTTGCTTGTCAGCGTCTCTTTATCCGGAGAACACACGCAACAACAACAACAAAAGTAACAGAAGCAGGGACACAAATCCATTTGAGCTCCGAGGGATAACGGAGTGAATGTGAAAGAGATGGGAGTGGGCGCAATCATTCGGATTACTGAGGACAAAAACAACTGTAAAAAAAGGGAGAGAGAGGGGGATGAGACGGGCAACGTGTTGAATGCACATATAGCGACAACAGATTTAATGGGCAGCGGAGGAGTGGAGGGGCCTGTTGTGGAGAAGCGTCCCTTTGTTGGGCCTGCCAACTTTAGCCTCTTAGCAAAGGGCTTACACAGTCAAGACAGAGGGAACGTATTGTTGCGTGGAGAAACGGGGCTTCAAAAAAAAACAATGTGCCCCAGTTCGGGGGCCTCAAAGTGTGAAGATGGTCGTCTGCCTGCAAATTCCACTGGCACCGGGGCAACAGAGCACAACCCCGAGCGAGAGAGATTTACCAGGGCTGAGCGGGTAACCTGACAGATCCCACACCTCCAATGGCTGAGAGGACGGAAGGCAAAGTGCAATTCATAACTCGCTTCACATGTGGAAAGAAGCCTGCACCAGTCAACACTCGGGTCATATTAGAGCCCTGTTGTGTAGCATTTGAACTTCGAAGTTGTCGGTGACCTCAAGTCCCTTTGTCCTCCCAAAAGTGTATTTTATAGGATCATACGTGTATATAGTTTATTTTAAAAGAAAAGAAATCAACATCGGAAATACTGTTTTCTTTTTTGGGCACAGAGTTGATGAGAAGATTAATGTCGCGCTAAATATCCCCCTGTCACCCACAAACTCACTATCCTCTTTAATTAGTTTGTGGGGGAGAAAAGCTAAGTGGAAACAAGTTTGAGTTTCCTCCACGAGATCTGTTAATCTTCCTGCTTATAATAAAAACGTCAAGTATTCAATGGAGTTGTAAGAAGTCTTAAACTGCTAAGAGCTTTCATAAATCTCACAGCGTAGATTCAAATCCAGGAAACATGAGTAATTTCTGAAGGTTTACTAATGAAGTTTTGGGTTTCAAAAAAAATAAACTATCAACCATCCATCATCTACACAGCTTATCTTTTAAAGGGTTGTGTGTGTGTGTGTGTGTGTGTGTGTGTGTGTGTGTGTGTGTGTGTGTGTGTGTGTGTGTGTCCCTTAAACGTGTCTATAAATACTCAGCGGGTTCCTTCAGAGAGTGATTTGTCTTTTTCCAGATACAGGACCGGTTCCTGTCGGAAAATCTGAATCCTTCTTCTGTGATAACATTATAATGTTTCTCTGATATGAGCCGTCTCTAAAACTTTGCTGGGGGAAGTCATTAGTAGCTGGTTCAAGACCATACCTGGTATCCCACTCTACAGGCCTCATTTAGAATAGCAGAAAGCAGCTGTACACCTTGACCCTCTGACCTTTTCACCGACAATATCACGACTGCCTGGAAGCCAACAAGTCATCTATCTGACAAACTCAATTACACACCCTGGGTATACGACCATGTCTCCTAATGATCCTTCCCTTTTGGTCGCCACACACTGATGTCGCCCTAAAACCTATCGCAGGGTGTCTGCTACAGATTGATTCCCCCCATGGGAATTTATGGCGGAGTTACAATAACAGCTGTAAATCTTCCTCCTCCCTGTTACTGCCTCTCAGAAGTCACCATGATATCCCCAATGGCCGTGCAGCTCAGTGGCATCCTCCTGACACCACTTACTGTAATGAGCCCCCCCAACTTGAATAATGACCTCTTATGAACACCTCACTGTCCAAACATTACACAGTCAAAGAGAAGCCACTTGCCAAGTAAGAGGCAGCCTAATGAGTAAGAATAGACTCCCAGGGTGTCTCCGGCCAAACTAAGATGCATCATCATCTTGGATTATGGAGCCATACAAAGAAGCGCCGGGTCAGTAATGTAATGCCACTGACCTGCCAAGTGTCCATTAAGTTTTCATTAAGCCACCGGTGAATGGCACTGAAAGGTCTCCCACACACACAAGTCTTAAAATATTGGGCCAAAGCATTGCTCAGAGCCTTTTTTGAAATGCAATGCTTCGATCAGACTATTGACCTGCTTGCAGAAGCCAAACTAGTGACCTGCAAAAGGGCAAATATTATAAAAACCAAGCAGTTATACATCAGCAGCTCTGGTTGTCATTGATTGAATGATTGACAGAATTTGTCAGCAACTATTTCAAGCAACTCACGCCGTTTTCATTGCTGTTTGTTTGTCCGTTTGCGGGATTACCCAAAAGCTACTGAACCGATCTCCATGAAATCGTGTGGAGAGACGGGGCACGACTCACTCAAGAACCCAATACATGTTTATGGGGGATCTGAATAAAAGAACAGAGCCAAGATTTTAATTTTTAACTTTCTTTCCTAGTAGCATTACAAGATACGGTGTTAGCATGTGCTCTACGAGTGCTCTTCTGGTTTATAGATAGACTTTGTGTAAATCACAAATTGGCTTCTATAGGGCACACTATAGAGAATAACTATAGTTCTAGATTTAACACTATACCTTTATAGCTGAACTTTTTGTTTCAGAAACCTTTCTAAAAGGTGTTCAACCTGAATCTTTATTTAGTGGGTAGCATTATCCAGACAATAGAAATGTAAGAACCATAAGATGATGAAATGATTGGTTATATGATCATAGCTTATTATATTAGCTTTGCCGTATCATGATCTCTTCTTAACATCACTTATGTGGACTCATGTATGATGGGGAAACATTTTCTGATCAATATAAGCTGTAAATTGTCTTTCTACCTCTGTTATTTGCAATATGTGGAAAAATGTGTTCTGACATTTATACACTGCCGAGTTATTTTGTATACGTACAAACAGACGAAGAAGAAGATGATATCTATGATAACTAATAGACCGTTTCACTGTATTTTTGAGGAGTACGATGAGAAGAGAAAGGTTAAATTCCTACATTGTACCAAGAACACACACACAGAACAATAAAGAGACCTTACAGGGTCGGGTTAAAAAGAAAAGGCAACAAAAAGGAACTGACTTGACAAAGCGATGCTGCATTTCTTCTCAGTGAAGTGTGTACACAGTTCCTCATAGAGTAAGTGTGTGTATTCATGCGTGTATGCATTTGTGCCCTTTCATTGTGGACTTAAAATTAACTGGCTGGCCTCCACAGGCTGTAGTCAGCACTCTTGGCCAGGATCTTGCGGCGAGGTCACCTATTGGGGTTAAGGGGCCTTAAATAATTTATTGATGAAAACAGCATAGCATGCAGTCGGGAGGCAGGGGGCAGCTCCCATGATGCAACGGGGAACCGAGCCATTTTTGCTGCCAACACAAGAATGTCGGACAGTACAATAGCAACAAATAGTAATCTCAGTGGGCTCCTCTTATCCACTGGGTGCTGCCAGACAGAGTGGATACGCAGCGGCCCAGTCGATGGTGTGGCTCTGGGACAATCTATTCATCTAATGTCATGAGCTGTCAGGGGGATATGTATTGAGGTATTGTTCGCTGGTGACTGATGACCTTTTGGCTGCATCTGGGTGTTAATCCTTGTTGGTACTTAGTGGAGATGAGTACAGAGCCATGAGAGGAGCAAACCTAGGCCTTAGTTCGCATGTTCTCATCCCACCATAATCCCTGTTCAGATGAGCTATGGCTGCCTGCCTTGCGTTATATGATAGCAATGTTTTTTTAAAAGGGCCATTTCATATCCAGTGCAGAGACTATAGTGCATAGCTGCCTATTTCAGGTTTAGACGAGCTTCTGGTTTTCGAGAGGATGTACTGTGACTGTACGTGTGACTCGTGGCAGAAAATATAGAGGAAAATCAATGCAGTCAATAACGGAGTCTTATAAGTTCGATATTCATTTTACAATCTAGTGCACTTTGTTGTTTTTTTTAAAAACACAATATGACACGAAATTGAGACATACTTTAGGAAACTCAGAATATGATGAGTCACAGTCAGTCAGTCATTGAGCTTTGAGCAGCATCATTACTATAACTGCTGGGCTCCATCTTAAATCCATGCTAATGAAAATGGATTAATACTGAAAAGGTCAGTAGGCTGAGGGACATTATAGAAGTTTAGTACCAGTTATATAGAGTACAGTTTTAATAGAGATAATATATAACACGGTAAGTTTAACACAGTACTATTAACAGAGAGTTAAAATACTCTTACTGTATGATGACATGACTCAAAGTGAAAGCACTGGTTCTTTTATTCTGAAGCACCTGCACATCTTGGACTGAAGTGTTCCTGTTGAACTTGAAGCTTCGTGTCAACTGTTAACAGTTTGACTTTCTGCTGACTGGCATCTGACAACTCGCAGCCACAACGTGAGGATTTATTAACTGTGACAAACCGGTGACTTCCTGCTGCAGTTTGAACAAACTAACAGCTCTCGGGTTCACTCGCTGATGCTAACAGGCTAACCAGCTAGCTCCTATGTTAATAGACTTAAATATTGATTATAAATAGGAACCACAATACTTTTTGAATGTTTTCCTTCACTGAATCGTTTATTCTCTCTCTGTTGGCATTCGCTGCTTTCTTCAGTTTATCCCTGAGCCAACAGAGCTGATGAACAGCTGACTCAAGTAGCCAGCTGCAGTCCAGCTGCTGGCCAACTTCAAAACTGCTGGCCAATCGATGCCACGGCCGTGTTTATGAGCAGTGAGGATTACTGCAGCCGATGCAAACAGGAATAAGTAAGCAGTGGAGTACCACCTAAGTGTCTCTCCTCTGTTTCCTTTTTTACACACATCACTAATTCCTCTTTTTAAACCTTTGCTGTTAAGTGCATTTGAACTGATTGGAAAAGGCTTCCTGAACTGTGCATTGCAGTTTTATAGTGTAAACAAAAAAGAAAAGGACTTCCCTTATCTACCGAGTGACTGAGCTTGTGAATGCCTCTCCCCCCCTTCACGTTACTTCTCTTGAGTTAAGATGATGCTACTATGAAACAGCTCTACAGAGGACCCTTCATTCACTCTGCCCCAGTTTAGCCTGGCTGGAACAGACAGCTGCTCACTTACACCAGGCCCCCAAATATATATATATATCTCATATCTTCCCCATATGCACAACTCAGTTTGCAGCAGCCTTTAAAGAATGCAGGCCAGCTACATGACATCATGCTGTGCTCTAGGTTGTAGACGTAACTCTCGGTGTGGTATTGCCCTTGGGCTATTATCAGGTTTCAAGCAAAAAATAACCTGTAATATTTGTGTACAGAGTGAAACCTCAAACAGATACTTGATTCTTTATGAAGCTATACCATGACCATTCACAAAGAACTCATGGCAAGGTCAGACTACGCAACCTAATGTGTTGTGATCATGCAGTCATGAGTTTCTCTCTCTCTCTCTCTCTCTCTCTCTCTCTCTCTCTCTCTCTCTCTCTCTCTCTCTCTCTCTCTCTCTCTCTCTCTCTCTCTCTCTCTCTCTCTCTCTCTCTCTCTCTCTCTCTCTCTCTCTCTCTACTCCGATCTAATTGACTGTTGCTGATTTGTTGATATTTAGCCTGAGGAGGCAACGTGCTGGCGAGCCTCTTGAATCCTGTCTTTAAAGAGTTCACACATATTGATAAGTGACGGCCGATCGAGCACCGACTTGGCTCAAATAAGAGGCTTTTTGTCTGCAATTTGATCTGCAGATGAAAACCAGCCTGCATTTCTAAATCTGAACATAAGTATGCATGTTAAATAATATGCATCTTCCCTTTTATTTAAATAAACATAAACATTGCTACGCTCACATTCTTTTTCACTGCAAACTATTCCACTGCAACAGCACAACCATGCAAATAATCTTGGGATAAGCTACAGATCGGCTACCCAGTGCACACCTGTGTTGTTCTTTTGAAACTTCTTGACTGATGACAGTTGAGTGTCAGACACAAATACACCAACAAAAGGTGCTGAAAGACAAGCAGCTATTCGTGCCCTCTTTTGTGTGACATTGATCGTCCACGGGGCCGTGAATTCCACTGGCTCATCTGGGCTACAGGGAAACACAACTCCACCAGCCCAGATGAATAGATCTATCATTTATATGCATGTGAATGGTGTGCTTGTAATTCAGAGTCAAACATGCAAAAAGAGGCACAGACTTTCCTAAAGATAACTCCACACACAAAATACACAGACTTCCTCTTAGAACTGCAGTGTGAGCTTGGTTAGATTGGACATTTATTATGCTATGCTTGTATTCCAGCTGCAAAACAACAACCAATGCCAGCTGTGCCTGACACGGTGTTGTATCTCAGCTCACAACAGCTACTGTGAGTGCACATGCTCTTGTGCATCTGTCTGACAGAGGCAGCGTTTAAGATCGCTCCGCAGCAAAACAACGAGGGGAGGCTGAGATGAAGGATGGAGCGAACATTTACATGGAGACCCGTGAATGAAAACTGCTTCAAAACACAGACACAAAACAAGTGAACAGCAGCAAAACTGTTTGCCACTCAATGAAAATTCCAGCACAGCCTCCACGGGACTGTGTTAAAGGGCCTTTTGTCCGATGAGTTACCTCATCAGCACTCATGGAGCCTCTGACACTTCACCATGCACCGACGGGTGAAGGGCACCACGGCACTTCTGTGTGCAGATGCATGTATACGTACGCATGAATGCAGTCTAAAAACAGAATACCAACCTTTTCTAGCAGGACCTTGACACAGGAGATGTGACCCTCTAAACAGGCAGAGATCAGTGGAGTTAAGCTGTGTTTGTCAGGAGCCTGTGGAGGGAGCGGGATGGAAAGGCGTGAGGGGAAAACAGAGGGAAACATTTTATACAGCGATTTGTTATCAAAGTAAATAAAAAAAATCATGTCTAGACATTATAAAAGAGGTGCTCTGCACTTCAACACTATATCTTCCATGATTCAGAGCCGGTTATCAAAAGAAATATACAAACATTATTGGGCTTGGGAGACGAGGCAAAGAAGTGTTTGGTACAAATTTCCCTCCTTGAGTTTGACTTGTTGTGTTCAGCCAATCTTAAACCAGGGGTGAGATGCACCTCGGTTGTTTGGGTGCCCTGATCATTTGGAAGCACCCTGAAAACTTTTGAGAGATGGGTTTCGCCCGTATAAGCAAAAGAGCTCTCTCCAAATTACAGATGCTAAAACTGAAAATGATTATTAAGTTTCTCATTGAGTGGATGCACATCAGTCTACCAGCACAACACCAGAACAGACTACTGAAGCTCGGGGGGGCCAATCAGGCTAAATTTGAACTCTGGTAAGCCTAGACAACTGTTGAATGAGAGAACGGACAATGGCTGAAATAGCATATGACAACTGGTTTTAACAGCCAGCCTGCTTTTGTTTAATCAAACTGATAGGGCTCATATAACATCAAGCAGTTTGACTGTGGGCATTGCAGGCCTGGACAGCAGGCAAATTAATGCAAAAAAGATTGTGATATGAGCTGGATGTTGTTGTGCTTACGTTGATATCTGCTCCCTTAGAAATGAGGAACTCCACAACCTCTGTCTGACCAAAGTCAGCAGCATAGTGCAGAGGCTTCCTCCCACCCTCCAGGGTCCGGTTGGCATCTTCAGCCTGGAAAGAGAGATAAACAACACATGACAGGGCTGACAAAAGCTCAGTGGTGTAACACATCAACACTATGCATAACAATATGCACTGAAGGGGGGTGGAGGGGGGATCCCTTTCACCTAGAACAGGAACAATCACTATTGATACACGCTCCCACTGAAATTTTGTGTCAAACAATTACATGCACACCACCCTCTCCCCTTCGCTTCGCTGTTGTGGCACCGTTAGATGTCAGACTGTCAACCTCGAAGCCAGGAGAAAACACAGACACACACAACGCCACCCCCTTTTTAATTCCCTTACCACACTAACCACACACACGGTAGAGTGTGTACTCGTCGGCACTCCAGTGACAATACCTAATGGAAGACACATCAATCACAGCGGTGGCTGTAAGCTCAAACTTTTCTCAAAACTATGCTGATTAAATAACCGGCTGCATAAAGACGGAGGAAAATGAGGAGGGGGTTATCTGGTCTCTGTAGCTGAGGTAAGAGAATATAGGAGTAGAATCTGCTGAAAGTCCCCGGGAGAAACAGGTATATCCTGTTACACAAGACCCTCATAATAAAACAAGTCAGCCAGGGAGCTAGTGAGTGAGATCTGGTTCCCCAGGGACAACAGAGCAAATCAAATAAAGCTGAGATGCCAATGCAAGGAAGGAAGAGGGAATGGTCGACTTGAGAGACAATACTGTCAATATTATAGAGGGGGGGAAATTAATCGTTTTTTCGATGATGTGGACGTGAACGACTCTGCATCGATGCAGAGACAGAACATAATCGATTAATGTTCCGCTACATTCATTGTATTAGCGATGACACATTCAGTCATCTTTTACCACGTCAGCGTCTCCTGTCCGAGTGTCCTCCCTCCACTCTCCCGCTGACCTGCACTCACTTTACACTTTAACAATAAACACACAATAATCAGAAGTTATTTGTGAACAGTACTGAGGCTTACTTTGTGTTTGTTATTTCGCTTTAGAGATTATGAGGAGTGTATTCAAAAACGTGCACACCTAGTTTATCTGCTACACACAAAATGAGACGCACACAGCCGACGATCTGGATTGAGTAATAACCAAATACATGTGGTTACCAGTGACAGAGACGGGCAGACACACACTCACACAGGCTGCAGTCAGGTGAGATGTACTTCCCCCAGTTGATCACACAGCAAACTTTTTACTTCATTGTTGCAGAAGAACTTGTAATAAGATCTAAAATACTTTTTTAAAGCGATTCTTTGATGCATCGATCATCATTTTATAATCAAATCTAAAAGAGCCTAGAGATTCCCACCCCTCTTATATAATATTGATATGCTCTTAGACATGATCTGGATTTCTAGTTATAATAATATAATGTTACTGCTTCAAATAAAAACTAGCATCTTTCCCAGGTCTGAAAATAAACATTACAGTTAGGTGATATAAATGTGTCTACTTATTACTCTGGAGGTTGAATTAACACTGAATTCCTCAGATGTTTTGACATGTGATGGCAGGAAAAACATCTGTGATTTGGTTGCAGCCCATCCCAGCTGACATTTAAGATATTTTGCATGTCTTTCCACTGCAAGAGGATGTAAGATTACAAAGAGTAAAACTTAACTGAGAGTTAGGCAAATTTAGATCCTTTGACCTGAAATGACCTTGTGCGTGTGAAGCCTCTTTAATTAGAATCAAGCTTTATGTCCAGATATATGAATCGGAAATTTGGTGGAGATTTTTCATGTAACAACAAAGACAAATGCTTTGAATTAAATTGAAGTGTCAAGTTGTCAAAAAACGAAACTTCCCTTCTTACTTATCCTTCAAGTATTTTTTAAGGTAGTTGAATTAATGAGTTTTACACTTTCTGACAGTATACCTGTCCATCTTGTGTGCAGATGAAATCTTTATATATTCAATGACAAATATTCTTTATTACATCTTTTGTTCTCCTTTGTGTCTTATTTCTCTTTCCAATGGTCAAACGGATGTGATGACCGTGCGCACACACAGAACCTCATGTCTGTAACTGCACCGCCGCCTGACTCTGATTGCCACTCGCTCACCTTTATCACTAAATCCACTGAAGGTCAAGTACAACACACCGAAGACAATTCATTATACACTCATTCCCACTGAATCCATTAGCTGTGATGGATATTGAACCTCAGCCCCCCTTCTAATAGGGTTGAAATATTACCTGCAACGACTCCAATTCCAATGGCTGATAAAAATCGAAATAGTTTCATTTCCACAATAGAACAGGGATAAAAAAGCTGCAGTTGTTTATACCCGGACCTTTTCTCTAGATAATGAAATGGATATGAGTTGTAATAAAAACGTCAGAAATGAGAAAACCCTCCTTGTGATTGGGAAGTTTCTCCATGATGATGGAAGAATATCAAGTACAACATCCAGCCACTGTAATCATGACTTGATTACTTGCTTGTCATGATGGTTTATAATTTAAATAAGCCTTTTTCTGGGTCTATGCACCCATCTCTAACCTGCAGGTGTATCCTGTACCTGGACATCCTGTAGTGTAGCTTATGAACAACAACCACGCCTGTCAAGAGTATTTAGTTTTCAACTAAATATGTATGTTTTATAATATGGGAACTAGGAAAACTATACGGGGAAACTACAAAAACAAACATTAACTTATGAGTCGCCACTCAAAAAATCTATGATGGTTCTGTGGTAAAAATATAAGCTTTTGTGTCACACTGAGAATGTGGGTTAAGACCATAAAAGGTTATTACACCGCTAGAATTATTTATACACTTTAAACACATGCACGGAGAGAACTGGTTCTCACATAAGATTCTCTCTGGAAAATGTGCCGGCTTCCACTCATGTCTGAAGGAAGTTTACGTGGCATAAATTCAGTGAAAGCCTCCGGTGGTTAACGTGTTAAGGGACATCCGACTGTTGATTGACGAGTATGAATACGAAACTGACATCTTGATCGGCGTGTGATATGAGTTATTAAGTTAATTTGGTTGAATTTGGAAAGATAACTGGCTTCTTGACTGACCTGAAATATTAGAAATACAGTATAAATGACTCTTGCAGTATCTTAAGGAGCATGACTGAGTGCAACTCCTATATCTCCTAGTACACATATCGAGTATAATCCAATGTCCCACATGTGTTTACACTAATTGAATGTAGGACTGTGGCCTCCTCCAGGAGCAGCAGGGAATCAAGCGTTACTGTTTTCAAAAAGGGAAGAGAGAGAGACACTTTAAATCTCTGTGGTGAAATCGGTGAGACCAAAACACAAAGCTTCCCATCAACAGGTTATGATGCTAGCATGGAAGTAGCCGGGTCTCCTGCTCCCGGCCGAGAGACCCCCGCCCACCAGCGTCGCCTCCACACTGCCCGGGGCCCGAGTCGTCGCTTAGCTCGCTAGCAGTTAGCAACACCCATGTATCCGTGCGTTAGCAGAAACCCTCTCCTGCTAATAACAACAACAACAACATTGTCCGACAACACACGTATTGTTGAAGACTATTGTCGCTAACACAACAATAGACCCAGCTGTTCACTGTGGGCACCAGCTGATGCTACTGTTAGCTAGCCTGCCAACAGGTTGCTAGCTGAGGGGTGTGATGATGCTAACTGAGCTTCATGATCCCGACCAACACGTTTTAAAAAGCACAACGCTAATGACTGACTGTTATGAAGGCTGGAGCCGAGCAGGTTAGCTAAACTCCTCAGCTGCCACTACCTGCTCTCTGCAGTGGCAGCTAGCACTTGCACGCTGCTAACTATGCTAACCTGGCGTCCTGGCGTTCATTGTAAAGTCAAAAATAAAAACGTGCCGTTGCAAAGTGGATTCACAAACAGCCACGGATCCTAAAAACACCGCTAATTACCCATATGCCACAATAGCTAATTAGCAAACACATCACCCAACTCCAGCCAGCCGTTAGCTAGCTAGCTAGCTGGCGTTAGTTGCCTCAGCTACAAGGGGTCGCACACAACTCGCCGGACAACCTGTCAACTGTTGTCCCGTCTTACCGTGTCCAGTTTGGCTTTGACCTCTTCCAGGTCCCCGGTCTTCAGTGCCCACATCAGCTCTTTGTCGCCCATCTTCCTGTGTCTTTGCTCCGGTGCTGCCTCTGCTTCTTCTTCCCTGTTGTGCTGCTGCTGCTGCTGCGGTTGTCAACTTGGATGCTAATGCTATAAAGTTAGCTAGCTGGAGCCGGAACTCTGGAGCGGTCCTCGGTCGTCGGGGCTGGATTAAATGAATGTAACGTTGTTTTTTGAATAGTTTAAAAATGTCTTCTAGCGAGAAGCTGGGATCCCGTCGGTGATAAAAATGGCTGTGGAGAAGTTGTGAGAGGTGAAGTAGCGGTGAGGGATCCGCCTTTTCACAAGACGGGAGTGTTTCCGATGCCCAACCCGGAAATTAGCTGTATGTTGCGTTTTAGGGTGCCAACGTTAAAAAGA
Organism: Hippoglossus stenolepis; assembly: GCF_022539355.2. Lineage (NCBI taxonomy): Eukaryota > Metazoa > Chordata > Actinopteri > Pleuronectiformes > Pleuronectidae > Hippoglossus > Hippoglossus stenolepis. The sequence goes on from NC_061504.1 coordinate 14,746,729, forward strand.
CAGATTGTCCAGTTTTCAGCTCTTCTTATTTCAAACACAGACCAAAACAAATTTTAAACATTAATGTTATAGATAAACTTGTAATTTTCTGTTATTATTTCCACACTTAACTCAATAAAGTCAACGATTGGAGGATATGTTCTCGCAGCTTCGATGTTACCACTTACGTGTAAAAGGGGAAAATTCCTACGCTTTCATGGGTATGTAACGCATCGCTGTATCTAATAATGGACACAACTATAATAAAACATTTTCTTATCAGATCAGGTTCTGAACAATCAGTGACACATTACAAATGTTTTATTCCTCTTATTTCTATTTGATGTTCTTGACGAGTGAAGGCAGAGAATTGAAAGACAATTTAAATCAAATACATTCCTTTAGATAAACAGGTAAAATAGATTAAATATAGCTGCTATGTTTCCTGTAGCTGCAAACCACTATTTTATAAAGGAGAACTGTTCACAGTATCATAAACCTGACCCAATAACTACTTAAAGGCCACATCCTACTGTGTGATACTGCAAAATTCAAAACCTCAGTTTCATGTGTCTTTAAATAGCTCTGACGAGTTGGTTTTGACATTGTGGACTCACACTTCCTTTTTTATTTACATACAGTCTGCTGGCGTGAGGTAATCCTGCTAAATTGTGTTCACATTAGAACACAAGGAAACTGTCTCTTCTTGAGTCAGCTGTCGAGTGACTTTTTCATAATTTGGATTTATGAATGCATTTGTCACAAAAAGACAAAAAAGCACTTCTCAGACAAGTCAAAAGACACATCTAGAAAATCAATAAACAAAGAAAAATTACAGCGAGGAATTTTTGGAGTCTGCATCCAAGCCAGAAAATATATCAACCTCGCAAAAACAGCAATACACAACAGTGACATCAAACATTATTGTTTTCCCCATGTATATAATACAAATACATGTAGCTGTGAAAACAATCCCGCCTTTGGAAAAGCAAGTAGAAGGATGTTACCATCAAAATTGACGAGTGTGAACACCAGCAGCAACAGATACTGTGCTGAACTCAGCAGAGGAGAGAACCAGAAGATAATCCATCACCAGAAGAACCTGCTGATGTTAACAACAGAGTTAACATAACAAATATATGTGTAAGAATGTAGAAAGATAGATATTTTCTTGATCCCGAGGGAAATTTAGGAAATGCTAATGTATCCATGTATATAAAAGACATTTGGGACCTGCCACCTCTCCACAACACGGAAACTACATTACATTACATTACACGATGCATTTAATGACATATGATTCTATTCAAACTTAATGTCTCGCTTTAAATGCTTGATTTGACACCTGGAGCGTATCTTATTTTGAAAATTTGTCTTGTATTTTGATTTTATGTCATGACTAATAATAAGTTAAATATGTGTATCGTAACCCTTGTCGATATTTTTAAGACACAGCAGAACATAACATGACATGTCAGGTGAGATGTGACAAGATTGTACTTTATAAGAGCCTCTATGGGGTAATTTGTCACGTTACAGCAGCGAAGAGGATCATAATAATAGAAACATCAGTAAAAGTAATAAATAAGTAATCATACAATATAATAATGAGGAACTATAAACATTTGAAATAAAAAAAACACAATGTGAACAGAATATACACAGTGTGAATGGCAGTATAACAGGATTGCACATGTAACATTGAAATTGCAGAAAAGAAAACGAGAACTGCATGGTTCATTTATTTAGTCAGGTGACCTGGGTGTGAACCTTGTGACATCCCATGTAACGTTAATGAACAAGACGTTGTGTGTCCAGACTTTGCTCCTGAACTTGCACTTTGACCTCCCGGCTGCCATCAATGAGGAACCCACGTACATGCATATGTATAAGCCAGCGGAAGCAGAACCTCGGAGAACCAGTGCTCCTTATGACTGATGACGTTTTAGCCAAGTGTGGCTCGTGCACCATCATTTCAAAGGCACTTGGGAAATCAAAGTGTTCAAACGCAGCACCCATTGGAGGCAATCTGCACTTCCAGGGCCACCTCTATTGTCATCGGCCATTTGAAGAACTCCTCAATCAGCCCCTGACGAATAGCAGATCGGCCGCAGAAAGACAACGTGGCAGGAGGGGGAGGAAGAAACAATCATTACTTTACCTTGATCTGTGAAGAGTCAAGGGCAGAACAAACAAATTCAATGCCACAGAGCTCTGCCTTTTTTTTCACCATCGAGGCGCCAGTGGAGTCTCCCAAGCCCGATCCCTCCCCGCTGTCCCCCCCCTCCCATGAAGCCAACTCTCTCCTGCCTCCCCTGAAATATAGGTGATGACAAAAGTGTTGTGGCGCTATCATTACGTGAAATCAGCAGCCCCCCTGGAAACAACCAATCCGTCCCGAGGATGAAGAGGACAATAAAATACACCATTTCAAGAAAATTCAATATGGCAGTGTGATGAAAAATAAAAATGCCACTAATGAGATTCAACCGCTCTCCCATCCTCCTCCTTATTCAGCTCTCATTTACAACACCCTCAACCCCCCGACACCTCTCACACACACACACACACACACTCACGCATTACACACTGAGCCGCTGAAGCACAGGTATTAAAACTCCTTTATGTGAGAGTATTAAACTGTCCTGCAAGTGTATACTGGAGATTTTTACAGCCTAATGGTCAGGACACAGACGATAACCGCCCAGGTTTCTCCTGCTTGTTATGCTAATGTGACATACTGTGTGACGGAGATGACTCCCAGAATGGGTAATTACAACTTCATATGTGGCTTAAATCAATCGCAGCCCAACTTTTCATGCCCGTGATAATGATGTCCGCATGCCGATAGACTCCGGGCTTCTCGGTTTAAGGGATTTCATTACGTTTTCTCAAAACGGTTTTGAGCAAAAAATGAATTACTTCAGGTATTTACTCAACTTTCAAAAGGCTGAAAGGTCATTTGATGATATTTACCTCCATTGAGGAGTTTGTGTGTTTTTGCCCCGGTCCGTTTGTTTGATTGCATCACGCAAAAAAACGCTGAATGGACCTCAACAAAAGTTGGTGGGGTGGAGATCACTTTATTTTTCATTCCCAGATGTGATATTTCTTTCAACATTTTGCCTAATTTCTCAGGGAATAACTCAGGCGTAAGAAGTCAGGGGATATTTAGGGGACTGAAATCTATGAATTTAATGCCCCTGTCTTTGTTTTAAATGGAATCAACCAAAAACTACCAAACAGATTGGGGGCAAAGAATCAACACATTCAATTTCCAGGGCATTTTCTGACATTGACGTCTCTTGGCTCTTGATTAAAAAAAATCTGGCATATTTACAGGATTTATTGCAACTTGAATTCAATGGAACCATTGGGCCTTGGCAGAGATATATACTGGATTGTAGTGGACTGCATGATACTGGAGGTTTAAAATGCACTTTTCAGCCCAAACACATCAGTCTTGTATCTGATAATGTGGCAAAAAATAAGCACCTGTTATGTGAGTGAGCAGCACCATTTTCTTTTTCTTTTTTCATACGCAGACGCCGGAGTGAAAGTTTTTTCCGCTTGACAGAAAGGTTAGAGTAATTCTATCCATAGGCATGACAGCATGGCACCTCCATTTCTCAGTCTATTAGCGGCGCTCAGGCAGCAGAACCACATTATGCTACTGTGTCCATTAAAAAGTCCAGGAGGGGCTCAACTAAAACAGACTCTCCCCTCCCAGTGCTACTCACACACTCCTGAGCTGACAGCGCACTCGTACTCTCCCATTACTCACAGAACATTCGGCCCTCACCAATGATTTTATGTAAAAAATAAAGGAACTGACATAATTAACTTCTGCAGGAAGTCAATTTCATATTTTCTCTGAGGATTGAGAGAAAATTCTCCTCGATGAGACGTGATAATTGATGCTTCAAAGCTGAAATGGTACATTTTGGACCCGAGCTGTGGTAATTGTGCCCGAATGAGAACGAGGCCCGTTATTGGATGTTGTCCCGCAGAGAATATGCTAAAGTGCAATTTTAAAAGAAATGATACCTTTATTAAAAAAAAAGTTTGATTCTTTGAGGCTTCATCGGGGGAAATACTTTACTTTTTCTGTGATGCTGTTATCTGACAGCTGTGATCGTCAATTACTCCGCAGATTAACATCTCACATGCTAAGCACATAATGAGCTCATAAAAATGTGATGAGTTTAATATAGTCGGCAGAACGTGGGGTCACCGGAGCAGCTGCACTAATAAAATACTGCTCAGAGGAAAAGGTGGGTGATTACCTATTACACAATTTCTGCTCCTGGAGTGGAAGGTTGAAGAATTTGTGCAGATAGAGGCAACGCATGCCTGTACAAAGAAAGTGAATGTAACAGATATTTATTGACTGTGTTTTTCTGGCTGAAAACAACAACAACATGATGCTCCTGCTACAGATTCCATGCTAGTTTCTCTCTGTGAAATATGAAAGAATAACTTCATGATATAAGTTATAAGTTACTTGAAAACAAATAAACCCACCCACAAAAAAAATCTCCCTTTCATAATACAAAAAGGTAACACAACCAAAATGACTCAATCAATGCACAACAAACATGAACAACAAAATGTATTTACATAAAAAAACCAACAACAAATATGCACCATACAATATCTTTGTGTGCACATGACACAGACAAAAAAAACAAAGTTCAAGGATAATTAATCACTATATGAGCAACATTTTTCCCATTCCAATCTTTTGACCCAAAAACCTGTTGCTGAGATCTGCGTTGCATCACAAGTTCAATGCAGAAGAACCAGGTTTGGGGGGGGGGGGTGAAAGCAATTTCCAGAACTCCCTCCTATAACACGCCAGCCGTGATTGATTCAGACCTACAGCTGGCCCGTTGTACCCAGATATTACACATGGAGCCAATATGGTTTCTAAACTGGGAAGGCTTCATGATGGAGGAGCGGAGCATCATCTGCTCTCTCAACCGCACAATTTCAAAAGTTTCGATAAAGGGGGGGGAATAAGCACAACCTCTTTCTGATGAATTTACAGAGCAGGGATTTTTAAAAAAAGTAATAAAAACTGGAAAGTGCAGGAGAGCGTGTTGTGTTTCGAGGGCAGACATAACATTTCTAGTAAATAATTTCCCATCCAATAGACCCCAAAGGCTACGGAGCACAATCTCAAGAGACATCTCAACGCCTGCAATGCAGAGATAAAGCGGCGTTACTACATGAGGACAGTTAATGGTGGCTATAGCTGCAAACATACTGTAACTAACATATTGTTGGACAGATTGCCTGTGGAAACACACACACCTGCACACAAACACACACACACACTGCTGTCTCTGATTTCCTGGATCTTTTGAAATCAAACAAACACGCTTCCAGCCAATGAACTCAAAAGAAAACCTGAGGCTTTTAACGACCTGGGTCTTATTTTCAATAAATGTACACCTCTAATTCTCAACATATCCAGCGACGAGCGCTAATCCATCTGAGGTCGACTCTTCTTTGTTGAAGGGGAGCAGAACGTGCCCCGTGGGCAGACGCGCTGCCTCCCTCTAGAGGTCAGGCCATGGATACTGCCTTCCATAATGGCTGTCTGGGCAGAAGGGAATAAGCGTGGCACAGGACAGGACCTTTCTTCTCAGCAGACGCCCGCTGACATGAGCCACATTCATATCGAGCGTGGGTTTCCAGGCACCGCAGTCCAGAAAAAGATCCTCCGCCGCTCGGAGAGATAGCGCACGGATCTCTAATAGAAATTCACTCTGGACTCCGTGATGAAGTTGCAAGGTTATCACCGTAATTCTCAGATGCTTACAGCCCCTAATAAATCGAGCAGGGACACCAGTGGCTGTCCGCCGTTCACCCGTATCCCCCTCCATCATCTGGCCCTCACTCCCATCAGGCGGCGCTCTCTCCCATCATCCATCACTAAGAGGTGTTGTCTACTGCCGGCTGCCCCGATCACCCCTGACTAGCCCTGACTCGGGGCCTGTGCTTTCTGTAGTCGATGTGAGCGCTGATAGGATGTGACAACTTTATTAGGCACAAATCAGGCGGCGGGCGGATTCATTCTCTGCTGGATGTGTGAGCGATGTGTGCCCCGAGCTGTGCTTTTCATCACGGGTGGGATTCTCCCTCTCTCTCTATTTTTATTCAAAGCCTTTCCCAGGCGCTGACAGTCCCTCTCTCTTGACCGTCCGCCACTGGAGCCTTTAGGGGATGTAGCTCGGACTGTTCCAATCCTGTCATTGGTCGATTGGCGTCCAACCCATCACAGAAATGACCAGACGTGCCACATCTAACCATCGTTAGCTCCGAGTCCCAACCAGTCACATGACACAGCTCATCAATCTGCTCATACACTGCCAACTGCACGGGCTCGTCGTAAAATGCGCTTTGCTCCGAATAAATTCCTGCGACTGTCACGGATCAGAAGGAATAAATCTGAAGGCAGTGAAAACAGAATTGGCTTTAATGGTAATAAACGAGGACAAGGATGAATAATGATTTTCCATATCTCCGGTAAATTCCATTCCACGTCAGGTGGGATGATTTATTTCGATGCAAACGGAGGAAGGAGAAATCCCCCCCCCCCCTCGTCAGCGTGTCACAGCACTGGGTCAATCGGAGGGAATCCTGGGGACGTTCAATAGACATGCTCCCAAAACAAGGACGGTTATTTTGCTCATATTGACTCCATAATTACAGTGGCAACGAAAAAACAACAAAGTGAAATCAGTTCATTTGTTTTTCTCCATTCAAACAGGAAGTGTAATTACCTGCTGAACTGACAACACGGCAACAAGAGACGCCCGCCCGTCTATAAACCAATCAATGTCAAGTATAGGCAGACGCAGCCCACGTAGGTGATGACAGCAGGACGTACGTTTGTCATGTAAAAGTCTCTAGTGCGCTCCTTAAATTACAAAGTGAAATAATAGGATACAGTGGGATTGACAGCTAGTACCGACCAATGGCTCCACCCCCTGCTCCCCCCAAATATGGTTACTTCTGGTTTCCGAAAAAACCAAGAAGATAAAATGACAAACTCGAGGCTTCAAAAAACGACACCAAACGCCATTTTAATGTGAACGAGCGAACATCAAACTCCTGCAGCCGAAAACTGACAGCGAAGAGTTTTCTCTCCCCAACTCCACATCTGTGACGTGCCCCCCCCCTTCCTCTCAGGGAATGACCTCGAAATGATGAAAACACAGAGCGTCGGATTTTTGAAAGGGTGCAATTACATTTTTCTGTTTCCTTCTCCCACTGTTATTTTCAAAGTGGCCGCTCCAGTTTGACAATATCAGACGGTCTGGTTTTTGAAAGAGTAATTTACGATCAAAAATATTAATTATAGTGAGGAGGTTTTATCATTTCCTCCCATCTGGTTGTGATATCAGAAATGCTGAGGGTGAGCCGATTGTCTCTTGACCTCCGTGTCATCATCCGGCCCCCGTTGCCATTTTTTTCCAAGGTGACCCGTGTTGAGTTCTGCTGATTCAGCGATGATTCTCAGGTGATGAAGCCCCCCCCCCGTTAGTGATAAGGGGATTGATTGGTAGATAAGGAGGGTTACCTTCGGAGACCATGAATAAAAAAAACACTGTTGTATCGCCGCTGAGATAAGTGAACACAACCAGATTACACAGGTGTTCATTAGTGAACTGCGAGTGTGGCGTTCTCAGAGGATGTTTTTGCTCGTGTGCTGTAGATCTAAACAGCTCTGCGTTGTGTTTGTTGGTGGGGGGGGGGGGCTTGTAGATTTCTATCTGAGTTTGCAAATCAATGTTGTGCATGTAGCAGAGGTGGGCTACAAGTGCAGCAGACTGAAGAGCTGCATGCACGTTTAACACCCTGCAGCTGCGAGCAGTGGGAAACCCATTGCAGACGGAGCCGCTGCTTTATGGACGAGCCCCTGCTCCAGATGAAATTAACGGGAAATGGGTTCATTAGCGCTCAGATAGTTACTCAGGGAGTACATGTATATGCTATAGGCAAAACAGGTCCGAGCAGACAGAGAGCAGATACCTGAGAGCTACTGCAAGCTGAGATCATTTAGATTGGACTGTGTATGAAAGGTTTTAATGTCTGGACCAAACCTCTGGAGATTCTTCTTTATTTAGCATGAGTAAAAAGGGGTCATATTCTTTTCAATAAACAAAAGAATTTAATTAGAAATGCTTCACTAATTAAAACCTTGATTAATGATTTAAAGAAATACTTCTGTTAAAAGTTTGGTGTTTTTCACATTAGATAGTCTGAGTCTGAGAAATGCCCCCCAGGTGAGTGAAGACCTTTAGGACCATAACATGTGGTTATAAACATAGTGCATTAGTATTTAACTGTCAGTTGACATATTCAATGACATTAGTATTTAATGGATTCCATGATTGTCCTGCTTCAGCACTATTTTCTATAAGATTTAATAAAATGACTTGAGATGCATGAATCATGTAAATGTAACTTAACGTCGTGTTTAGCTTGTTCACACTCCACGCTCCATCGTGCTCCGCGGCGCCCTCCCCTCACCGCGACTTTTCTAATGAATTAGAAAAGAGCGCCGTCCTTTCATCACCTGAGCCTCACCAACGGTTCCAGTCCAAAAAACTCATCACCTCGTCCCAGCGTCCTCTCTTTCCCTCCTAATCTCCCACTCCCACTCTTCAATCTGCGGCTAAAGCAATCTAGTAAACTGATTCCCGGGAACAAGAGCGAGGAGATTGCAGCCCATTCGGGGGGCGAATCCCAGGGAGGACTCATGATTTCCTTCCCATACGTCCATTCGCACTGACCGTCCACGTTGTTTATCGCACTGAAATGATAAACTAACCCAACTTATTGCATGCATTAGCATGATAATACTCCTGGACCTGCTCCTGAATGCATTTTAATGTACAGGTGAAGCAGCTCCAGGCCTGCATACGTGGGCATCGCTTTTGTTCCAGGGCCCTGCCTGTGTGCTTCATTTGCATAATTGTAATTACCTGTGTGAGCCGCGGACCGGCTGCTGCCCCAGGTAACTATCAGCTGAGCCCGTTTTTCCTCCCATCTTCCTTGTTCCGCGGTGAATCACTGGAATTGGCCGGTCTAAACACCTCGCGCAATCTGGGAAGGGTTCCACCTTCAGAGGCCCCACTTTCCGTAATGACACATTTAGCTGGATGCTACCGGTTTTTGAGGAAGGGGAGAAAAATGAGGAGGGGAAAACCGGTAACGTTTTTTATTCCTGCTGACCAAACACTTCTTCCCCTGACTTGATGCTTTACTCCTGGTTTCCCTCCAGTCTGCTCCGCTGTCTGTTCCCGCTGAACATCCCTATTAGTGGCATGCACCGAGCCGATCTCATGCCAGGGCTAGTCCGCTTCCAGCCGCTGTGGCTAATGAGCAAAAGATATTTCCCCAAAAAAGATAAATCATAGTCGTAAACAATGGCCTTTCTGGAATTATTGTTTTTGTGTCACCAGAACATTAAAAGAGGCCGTCGCTGAACTTTCCAAACCCTAATTCAAACTCTGCAGCACGGACTTAACAAGCTTTCCATTTATGCCCTTTCTCCTGATTAAGAGGCTTATGAAAGATTTAGATTTAGATTTATTTTGTTTAAATATCACTCACTGTGGGTGGAAATAACCACGTTTAGCATAAAAACTAGCAGCACTTCAAAAAAAAAAAATCCCCGCTTCCTCATTTGATCCAACTTTTACAGAATGAGGGAAAAAAACGAGTTAGAAGCAGATTCATCACAGCTCAAAGTGAAAATCGGATGAGACCAGCGTTAACCTCGGGAATGCAAATCAGGAACTTTTTGACGTGAATAAATCGGCTGGAGCAGCGCAGAGCAAGAGTGCTCATCACTCAGCGGAGCTCGGAAAATGGAGATAAACACTGTCATTTCTTTTTTACCCTCCTCCAGAATTTGCCCACCCACACTTAAGGAATAAGACCTGATTCATCCGCAGTGAGAGAGAGAGAGAGAGAGAGAGAGAGAGATCTCAAATATTTACCGTCCTCCGCGGTGTAACAGATACCTGAGATGGGCGAGGACGAGATGATGAGAGGAAGAGACAGAGACTAATGGACAGATAAATATGCAGGTTTATATTCTTGCAAGTCTTCTCTGGAGAAGTGCTCTGACATCAAAACGCCTGAACTCCAAGATTCTACATAACAGACTTCAATCCCCACTTCGATTTATTCATCTCGACAACACTGTCGCTCGACGCTGAAGTTTCTGGACGGTTCGACGTCTTTGCAGCAGGCGCAAACCAACAGAGCTTAACAATGGCCGCCCACTCTTGAAACGGCTCTGGTTCATTCTGACGTTTGAGAAAATCTTTATTGAACAGTTTTAATCCTGGGACCAGGCTGACGAGCTATGAGATAAATTGGAGCAAATAAAATAATAGAAAATGGAAAATAATCAAAAAGGTATAAGACTGTGTCATAGTTATTTTAATTTAATGAACTACAAGTCACTTCACCAGAGGATTGTGGGTAGTGTAGTATTTCTTTACATCTCGAAATTTGTGAAATGCAGTAAAATCATATGGACTTGAGAAGTTCACAGGAGCATTTAACATTAGTTCACAATTTTGTAGCTTGTGGTAAATCTACCTTGGATGGTTAAAATATTACGGCAGATAATCTGAGTGGGACTTTTACTACTGATATAATACTTTATTTATATCGCACCTTCGAGCAGATAAATGAATCAAATATCATGTGATGGCAAAAGAAACGGATAAAAGATACGTAATAGCTAAAACCAAACGTGTGTGTGATGAAAGCGTTTCCCTCTAAAGCCTTTATGGAAGTTGGGCATGTTTACGTCTCTCTGTGTCTCCACAGACGATGAAGTGTGGCTGTGTTTCGCGGCACCTCCACTAGGAGGTTTGTCAACGTGGTTGCTGCTTTGCCTGCTAAATTTAGCCACATGAGAACCACCGGCATCTCCACTCCTCCCCACATACAGTACATATGCTGCTTCTCTGTGGGGAAAGAGCACTCAACTCCCAAGCAATCAATATTGGATGCACCTAAAGGGACTAACCAAGCAAACGGCTGTAGGCTAGACCCAGTCCCTTCCCACCTATGTTCTATATATAAAACTGGCCTGGCATATAATGAAAAACATTACCTGCCACCAGGGCACATAACTCCACCAGCAGCAGATGGAGGAGTTATGGAGTGCGGGCCAAAGAATGATCCAATTACACAAATAGTATTTTTACTCCGGAGCTTCATTTATCACAGCGCTGTGCAGAGATAAATCATCACAGCGCATTGCTTTGAGATAAAATCCCCAGAAATCACTTGATAATGGGAGATAAAGAGTCCACTGTGAAATACCTGAACCTGGCCTCAGTGTCGTGGATTCGGAGTGTGAGTGGATTTGAGTGTTGGTGTTTATCGGTAGAACAACATGGCCTGTGCCGCATGTGAGGTCTGTGTGAAGCAGCAGCAGCAGCAGCAGACCTGCTCCCTCCTCCTCCAGACAGAGAGTGTCGGCTTCAGCTCAGTCACTCTCTGGAGAGCGGCTGTCTCTCTCCTGTGGCGCCGCCTTGTTCGCGATAAACAAACACATATGACAGATGTCAGCACGTTACCCACCAGCGTCTGCTTCTGCCCGACACCGCGCTCGTGTTGCGGAGCAGCACGGTCATCTGCAATAAGCCCTCACCGACAGAGGAGGGAACGTGGAGAAGAAGAAATACATAGACAGGATGATTTCTACTGTTTTCTAATGAGTGAGGCCTTGTCTACAATCCTGCAGATATGATTTGAACAGATACTCTGTTTAAAAAGAAAAAATCTCTATCCACACGACCTCAGTTTGACAAAATATCTAAACCTAAAACAACTACAAACTCTCAAAGAAGCAGGGCCAGTAGGTGGCGATACTATATCCACGACTCGTCAAATACCGTCTACGAGGTAGGCGCCTATGATCGCTGGCGTTGGGTGTTGTGTTGTGTTGCAGTGATGCTAAAGTTAGCCACAAATTTGTAATTAGTCCGAGCAATGACCTCACAGGCCTCACAGACCACGGTCGTAGCCCTTTTGACCTTTGTCTTAAGATCAGAATTGTCCTTTCAACTGTGCTGCCCTCTGGTGGATGTACTTGATTAGTAAAATACGCATGAAGGTAATAATTCCTGCGTCATTCGAAACTGCCATAAACAAGCCTTTGCTCTGGGCCTCATCCCTGTAACAGCATTGTTTTCTTTAAGATCCCAAAGTAAAGTCCTGCAGGGGAAGAAGATGTAGGGTCAAAAGATCATACAGGTTTTTAAACAAACCTCTGGGTCAGTCTGACTCCTTGAGAGGAGAAAACAAAAAGTAACTCACCCGTGAACTTTACAACTTGCTGAGGTTGTGCACAGTCCGGGGATGTAAACAAATATAAAAAACGTTATTGGGATGTGAATCGATATATTTTCGGCAGAACACACAAACAGCATTTTACAGTGGATGAGGCGGAGTAAGAGATCGTCTCAAAAGAGCGTGAAGAACGAGAGAGAAAGAAGTTTCAAATCTTAGTCTTTGTATAAAAATCTTGCAATATGGCCGAATACAATTGTAACAGTTTCATGGTTGTTTTCTTGGTTGATTACAGAAAGTGAAATTCCTTGATCTGCCCCGTTTGTCCAGATCCACCCCAAAATTGAACAGATTCTTTTTCGGCCCAAATTCCATCCTTCCACCAAGTTTGGTAGAGATCCGTTAAATAGTCTTTTGCATAATCCTGCTGACAAACAAATAAACAAAGTACAAACATACAAATGAACAAGGGGCGAACACACAACCTCCCCGGCGGCGGTAGCTAATGGTGGTGAATAAAAAACAGTTGTAATGAAATCCAATGATTCTTTCATCTCACAGAAGCACATTTTCTGGCATCTTATACATTATTCATGACAAACATGTTGTTTTTTCCTTTTATTGAAAAGTTGCATACGGAATTTCCTGAAATCATTGGGTGGTGTCTGCCCCGCGGAGTGGAATCCGACCGCAAGTCAACCGAAGAGGAAATGATTGCCGCCGTATTACCCTCTGTTAATGGATGGTGAGGTACGTCTAATGGCCACGTCTGAGGGTCTAATGCAGTGGATGCTAATCAAGAGACCTTTGACCACCAAATGCATAAGTAATAAACCTGTCTGGGAGCACAGATCAATACAAACCGAATACACTGGGAAGTATCGCCCCCCCCTGTTTTTCACAACATCTGGGAACAGAGCCCACAAGAACAGATCTCTCCTTTAAAAGGACTGAAAAGAAGATTTAAGTGGAGACTGTTCCATCTTCTTTCCCGTTCAACATTTTAGTCCAAGCCATGGCTCTTTATACCCCCCCCCCCTCGGGGCAGCGGCGCCTTCACCAGATCAGCATTTCTTTGCCTTCACGCGTGCCGCTCCCTCAGCTCGTAGCGAGCGCCCCCTTTGTTGAGTTACGATCATTCACTCTGTAACGAGCATGGACTCAAATCCCGTTGAACACACATCATACCCTGGTGAAGTGGTGGTGGGGGAGGAAGGGGAGGAGGGAGGGTTGAATATGCCACGGCGTGGTCCAATCTCGCCAGGCTTCAGAGAGTAATGAAGCGGCGCCGCAGAGCCGCCACATACGCCGCCACATACGCCGCTATCTCCCTGCCTAATGAACGAGTGAGCCGTGCCCAGGTAAAAAATGAGCTGGCTCAAGCAGCACCCTTAAGATGAAAAAAAAAAAAACGGGATTCCTTTTCCTCGCCAAAGAGCACAGAACCCCACGTGCTGGCGCTCGCCATCCCCCTTCTCTGAACCTCTGATTTCACCGGGGGATGATTGATTAAACTCGAAACACCCCCGCCATACCCCAACCCTCCTCACCGCTGCATCTCAAACTAATTTGGTGTTGGTGGCAGGAAAGGGGCTGTTTTTTTTTTCTCTAACCAAACATCGGCCGGTACCTTTAAGATTGTTTGGGATTTAGTTTGATTGACATATTGCAACAAGAGCCTGAAGGGAAAGAAAGTATTTGAAGGAGCAAACAGAAAAAGAAAAAGAAAACCGCATCAACACAACCACGGCCCTGAGAGTCAATGAATGCAGGAGTCAAGTCCCTGCAGGCTCAGACGATGCACACGTGCACATCACCGGGCGACGGCGTGCCCTCATGACTTCCTGCTGAGGCTGGCGTCCAGCTGTGTGACGTAACCTGGCACGTCTCTTCGTGCAAAATCATGTGGTTCATGTGCAAAAAGGGCACAAAAAGGATGAGCTGTTTTTAATTGGCATTTTGCAAAATTGACAACCTGTATTGACTGAGAAAACAAAGTGTCAGGTCTGCGTCTGCAGGTCGACCCACTGAGGAGTTGTGCAATCACAAGTTCACCTCTGAGGGTCGCCCTGGAAACCTGGGAACCCCCCGAACCACTTGTGTCATCGATCAGCAGCGAGCAAACACGCTGCTGAAAGAAACCGCTCTGATACCAAGAGGGATGAAACCAGGGCTGGACTTTAAAATGCATATGGAGTGGGGGTTCTTCATTTATTCTTGCTTAATGGTATTGGATGTGCACCATTAGCCGAGCTGTGTTCTGCGGTGTAGCATCACAATGAAAGGGAGCGGGAGGCTGTTGCAGCGCATATGTCCTCCGACAAGTCACTGTGCTGGAAATGAATTGCAAACCTTCAATGGGCCAATAAATGTCCACAGAACTATAACTATGGCTTTTATAACAAGTGTCTCCTCTTCATTCTCTGCGGAGGCCAGATGATGGGATGCTTCTCTAAATGAGTTTGGGGGAGCGAGTGCGCGGGTCACAAAGTGGAGAGGACGAGGCCGCTCGCAGATGAGGCCATTCTTCACGTGAATGAGGGCAAAGCTCTGGTCTGCGTTGGGCGGCGCTGCATGGCTGGCGCCTGATGCGGGCTCGTTATCACCACACGCGCCGAGAGGAGAGGAGAGGTGTCAACGCTCGGCACATTCAGGTGACGGGTTTGTTAGATGCGGCGTTTGTATCTAAGATATTTTGGCTTCATTTCTGGACAGTGGGAGAAGGTGGAGCTGCATCGTCCGTCTTTATAAAGTCTATGATACTCAACAATTCCTCCCAATTACACCTTCATTGCACTACACACACTGAGTTTTGATGATGTTGTCAACGTGCATTTGAAGTTTTTTTTGACAAATGACCAAATTTGTAATCCAGTGGGTTGATTATTCTGTGCCTTGTTTTCACTCCCATTCATTTTATAATCCAGTATCATGGTTTCTTATTGAATTTTCACCAAAAGTTACTCGGTACTCAATTACTGGAAATGCTACGGATGTTTTCATCCCTGTGCATGTGTGTGTGTGTGCATGTGTGTGTGCGTGCGTGTGTACTTGTTTTGTTACTTCTCTGTTGGACCTTTTCCAGCACAAACACTGATCTTGTCAGGACCAGCAGTAGACGTCTGGGCACAAGGTGAGAGGTGGGAGGTGAATTGTGGTTAGTTTAGGGTTAGGATGTCCACAATGGAGGTCAGTGCAAACCTGTGTGTGTGTGTGTGTGTGTGTGTGTGTGTGTGTGCAAAATAACTCAACAACTGGGGAGTGTAGCTCCAGATGATTAACTTTTGGAGCTGATTGGTCAAAGGTCAGAGATCGAGGTAAAAAAAAAAGATGGTCCAGAAAACACATATTCCAAGATATCTCTGCAAAAATAGAGCTAAAGACACAATGTGAAGTTAATACAGATCATATATTTTAAAGATCGATAAAGATAATCCCCATCATTGTGTCCTATGATGAGTACGGTGACCCTGAAGTGCAAATGAAATAAGAATACAGCAAATCACAATTATTTCCCTCCATAGATAAGTGACATCATGAAGAAATCAGAAAATGACTTCATGAATAGATGCAAACTCATTTATGAACATATGATAGACATGAAATTATCATGATATCAAAAAGGAAGTGTTTGAAACCATTTATTAGGCATTTGCTATCGTAAAGTATAAATAACATCATGAAGACATCCGAATAAAATGGAATTATTACAATATAAAAAAGGCAGCTGGATAAAGCAATCTCCTTATTGTGCTCAGGCAGCAACAGATGATGCATGTGCCACTCTCTCGTCATAGATTCATAACTCTGCAGAGTCTGACAATGTCTGAACTGTTGAATTCTCCCAAAAATATTGAAAGAAAGATCGAGAAATATCGATTTAAGACGAGTGGACACATCCTTGGTCCCCCGAGGGTCAACAAACCAAGAGGAAGAAAAGGTGGAGCAGCATCATCTTCCCTCAAAACAAAAAAAGAACAAGTTCACTTTCCTGTTTTGAGCCGGATTCATTCCGTATGCAGGCTGAGGACACCCTTGGGCAAAGGACACAGATGTTCGGTATCCAAATATCCAGCTTCACTGTGTGGCTAATGTATTTATATGACAGGCATATCCTTCATTGTACTCATCATATAGGGATCTATAAGGGCCCTGGACTCCAGCCTTAGTTCAGAGGATGCACCATTGACACGCTTATCTGCGCCCTGGCAGCCCTTCTCAGGAACACCATCACACTCCAATACATCCTGAATTACTCTGAACAAAACAAACAACAGTTGCCATTCCCCGAGATAAGCACAGGGGGCAAGTGTGAAATAAACAAACCAACAAAAAAGGGGGCCTCGCAGGCGGCAGCAGTAGAGTTAATCTTGGGCAGGGGCCATATTAACATCCATGCTTGCCTTTTCTCAGAGTATAATCGAAAGGGGTCCAATCCGGAAAAACAGGAAAAGAAAAAGGAGGCACTTCTGGCTATGAAAGCTGCAGAGAGTCAATGAAGAGAGAAATAACTGAGAATGAAGCGGGGGGGGGGACAAGCTTCGACTGGTTCAATCCACATTTTCATTTCATGGCCTGTGAGGGCAACTGCGGACTTTGAAAATCACGCAAAAAAAAAAACACAATGCAGAGACTGATTTCGTGTCGCGACTCAAACAGCCTCACATGACGCACGTGTCAGTTTCATTCCGCCGCCGCCGCCGCCTGGATGCTATTCTGTGACCCAGACTTCTTTAACGCAGCCTGAACTTAGTTAATATCTCACATTTGCCTCCTATTTTGTGTGAAGCCCAAGAACGCAGCCTAGACCCCCCCCCCAAAATGGCAGCATCCAATCAGCGCCTTTGTCAGAGGAAGCCACAGGAGGCGAGCTGATTAAGAGCAAGTCAGTGGGAGGAGAGGAGGGTCGGACCTTTCAGTCGCTCCAACCTAGAGGAAACATCAAGTGCAGAAAGTGAGGCCGCCTGCAGAAAGACAAATGTGGATGGCAGAGGAGCGAGTGAACCTCTCTGACATTTGCTAGTCTTGTTATTGTTGCTGGCCTTGCTCAATGGATCGGGTCAGAATCATAGATCTTCTATGCTTTTGGTTTCTCTTCCAGTTGAGTGTTATTCCTCAGCGAGCATGGAAATGCAATTAGCTCCTTCTTGGACTAATTCTTCTTCTCCTCTCCCGCCCTGTGTCCTGCAACGCTGGGTTCCCCATCAGGTCCTCGTCTCCAGGATATAACCTCAGCTGTGCTCCTAACAAGCCGGCTTCTTCTTCAGCTGACATAATTGGAGCCAGTGGGGCCTGGAGCTTAGAGGAGGCTTCTCTTATACCCGTAGAATCAAGGGTTACGGTACGAAACTAGCCTTGTGTAGGGATTCGTCCTCTAGGAGCTGTCGCTGTTGGGATGCGGGCGAAAGCTCTATGTTGGAAATGTCCCACTGGTCCAAAGTGCTGAGCCCCATTAATCACAAGCACCAAGAGATAAGAAGTATGAGACCACTGCTCTTCCTTGTACTGAGCACTGTCTTAATAATCAGGGCGTTAACCTCTTTCAGTCACACAACATGTCATGGAGAGAGGGGAAACCTGATCAGGCTGATGTTCCATGTTGGTGAAAAATACAATGTTTGGGCACCACTGGGTTTGAACCTGCAAGCCGAGCATTGTGTTTTAAGGGCAGTGGGTCGATTGTGAGTCTGTCTGTGTCATGGCTGCTGCACACAAGAGGATTTTCAACTCCGATTTTAAAAACTTCAAATATAAAACTTCCAGCCCCCAAACCTTGTCCCTCACCAACAGATTCTCCACATCACCTGCAGATTGTGTTTACAGAGAGAGTAACTCGAGCAAATCAGGTCAAAGAGCAAATTTATTTCAATTTAAAGATGGTAAAACAAGGGAAGAAAAATCTGCTCATGCGCTGAAGGATTGAAAAGATAGTATTTGTCTCACGTGCAGCATCTTGAGAAGCAAAACCTACGAGCATTATGAAATTTCATCTCTTTTGTATCAGCTGCGCACAGACTTTGTTAAACAGTTTCTTCATTAGCAAACACACTCGCTGGAGCAAATCCTATTGCAGTTTTATTCCCCCTCCATGCGACGAAGGCAGGAGAAATTAATCAAGCGATGAAGCATCCGCTCACCTCTTTATTCCTTTTAAGTCGATGGAAAACAGAGGGAAAACAGTTTTGTGTTGGCTGCCGTCATAAATCATAACGCGTGCCGTGGCGAGCAGCCGTCCGGCGTGCGGTAATTAACACAATCATGGCCGTGTTCGTACACCTTTCCTCTTGTGCGGAGCCCCTCGGCTTCTGACTGGAGCTAATTACAATTACTCAAAGTGCGTCGAGCACAATAAACATTTTGCTGATGTTTGGGCGGCGGCTGCGATTGGTGATGAATCGCCGCGCGGCCATATTGTTTAGCTCGGCGTGATTAATGGTGATTTAAATAAATAAACTCGTCCTCGTTGTGGCAGTTGCATTCTTTTCCCCCCGCGCCGGAAATTGGTTTGTAATACACGATAATAAGCAAAATGAAAAATGCCTCAAATTGAAAAAGCGACTCTGACAATGAACGCGGACATTTTCGCCTGTTTCTCTTCTGTTGTGAGGAATTGGAGCCATTTGGGAAAAAGCAGCGTTGACGTCTGAACAATTGCTGAGTCGCTAATGATGGTGATTCCAGTTCCCCGGAGAGAACGGCGTGTTGTTCACTGTACGAGGCGCCGGCCCCTCTGAGCGCCCGCATCTTTACTGATGATCTAATCTCTTTCATGGTAAGTGATCGGACCTACACTGACCTTGGTGATAACAACACCTTTTCCTCCATCATTCTTATTTTTTAAAAAGCCTCAGCACCCATCAGTCTGATTGATGAAGAGCGCAGCGCCCGTACAGCAGGACGCCTGCGGCTCTGGGTGAGACCTGACGCTGGTTAAACTGCCGTGCAATATCATCCTAATGCCACTAATTATGAATATTGTCGGCTAATGAGTGGATGAAATAAGAGAATTACAGTTCATCGCTAATGAGTGTATCTAATTAACGGTAATTAACTGCAGAGGAGGTACAGTACATTACGGGGAGCTATGCTGCACAGGCAGTTTAATGATGAGAGCCCCCAAAAAAAATGGGTTTGACAGACGCGGAGGGCCACAGGACGAGGGGAGCGACTTCATCAGATAATCAATAATAATAAAGGAAATCTGTTCTCAAAGCATCCTGTCGTCTGGCTGCGGTAACGGAGAACTGGCCTCCAAAATGATTTATCTGATATTGACCCTGATCCGGGTGCGTTTCAGGGGACTTTGTGGGTCCCGGAGGCCAAAGGGGCCCCGGAGGCCAGAGGGGACCCGGAGGCCAGAGGGGCCCGGAGGCCAGAGGGGACCCGGAGGCCAGAGGGGACCCGGAGGCCAGAGGGGACCCGGAGGCCAGAGGGGACCCGGAGGCCCTTCATCAAACCAAACCAAAGGTGCCATTGCTGTGGAATAACGTGAGACTATTGTTGTGGGTGCTCCTCCTTCATGTCATTCCATTCGTTAGTCTTCTCCAAAGTGTTTTTTAGTTCTGAACAATGTGTATTTCTCCCACCTTTCTTCCAGCTGTGTTTCTTGGGTCAGTAAATTTCCTCTTCTGACTCCATCTTCTCGTGCCTGCTTCCTTACTTGCTGCTGTTCGCCGATTTTTATGTGAAACTATAAACTGCTGAGCAACGTCCATCGCCATTAACGACTTTTAATTCCGAGAAGTAACTACAATCCGCCCATCAGTGCCCTTAGGAAAACCACCATATTCCTACTTGGATCTGCACCAAATTACACTCATAGATATCAGTCACTTAAATATGTCTTCATTCTTTCATCAAGATCCATGAATTATTATCGGGGAAAGTTATGCAACTCGTCCCAAATCCAATGTGTATTTTTTTTGCGTAATATCAAATGTACGTCACAAAAGGAGGTAAAAATAAAGATTGGCTGCAATGGACGAAAGTCTGTAACATCATTTCTTCAACTCAGTCAGACACATTATGCACGAAGCAGTGAAACCGCTCAATTGATTAAATTACAATAACTCAACTCTTAAGTGACGCAATTCACTTGGACGCCATCTCCGTGCAGCTCCATCGCCTCCACCGCAGAAGAGCTCGTGTGCCGCGCCCCCTCAGACACTTACAGTAGAAGGCCAGATAATTGTCCAGGGAGCGCTCATCGCCTCGGGGGGGGGTCAACGCCGCCGCTCCACACTTACGCTGCCTTTAATTGAATTGCAGAAAGTGCTGCTAATTAAGCGATTAACGCCGAGAACATTGGAGCTATCAGAGAACAAAGAGACCCCCGATGGTGGACGCTGCAGCCGCTGACCTTCTCTGGGGGGGGTGCCACTGCTATTAACACAATATTTAAAAGTATTTTTGCAGCAGCTTGGCAAAGGATGGCAGCTGAAATAGAAAATATACTGTATTTATATTAGGTTTTAAAACGAGAGGAGGCAGGATATTCACATCTACAGTATGATCACATATTTGGTACATCTCACTTGCACTGACTCTGCATTCAAATGAATCTCTGCTCCGATGCTCAGGGACCAGCTCCTGTGGTGGGACCAGCACCTCAGTGAAGTGAGGTGTCAGAAGCACATCCTCGCCCATCCTCGAGTCTTTTGAAGTCAGGGGAAACCGGAGCACCCAGAGGAAATCATCGCAAAACAGGGGAAGAACAGGCAAACCCACAGAGGAGGGCCCCAGTGGGGTTTGAACTGGGGTCTCTCCCGCTGCGAGGCTGCAGTGGAAACCACAGCGCTGAGCACAGAACCATAAAATGACTTAAACTGAAGCATTACGAACCAAATGGTCTCAGCAGCGGGGGAGTGCTACACCAGCCAGTTTGTGGAGGAATTTTTATCAAATATTAAAGCAACACTATGTAACTCTCCCTGAGCAACAGCGCCCTCTGCAGCCGCTGATCTGCAGTTCAGCATTACGCTTAAAAAAGGGTGTTTCCCTTTATTCCAAGTCACTGAACCATCAATCAAATATAGAAGTTGCTATTTCAAAGTGAAGAAGTTGCTTTACACTTTTTGAAACTTTCCACTTCACGCGTCACTCTCACCTTTTTTTTCTTCTAATTACTACCACATATCACTTCTGTTCCTCTCAACACCAACAGTTGACGTCGGGCGCCTTGTTTCTCTGACAATTACTTTTGACAGGATGTTTTTGTCTGACTGCTGCGTACTTGATTCGCTGTCCTTTCCTGACGGAATCCAAAATAAATAGAATTTCTAAAAGAAAGAAAATAAAGCTTTTAGTTTAAATTCAATCAGGGAGATCATTCTCGTCACACTGTCGGGAACGACACAGTTTGTCATCAGCTCGGAGCTTTCAGCCGCCTGTCACTTCGTTTTTAAATTGGTCCGACTGATGCACAAGTCTGCTGTCGTTCTACAGAGTGTGAAAAACTTTGATTTATTCTGGAATGAAGGTTTCAGTGAGAGGGAGCCTCTCTTTGGCAGATAACACACAAGCACCGTCTGATCAACCTCGATAAACAAATTCTGCCTGTGAACACGGAGGTTTTGGGGCCTGGAAGCTTCTGGTTTTCATTCCTAGTTTGACCGATCACTTATTACGTATTATGTTGTCAAGACGTATTAAACATTGTCTTCCTGTGGCGATGCTTTTCGAGTTTTTGAACTTTGACCTGCGATATTCGCTTTCGAAATGCATCGTCTACTTTCTTTCTGATTTACCTGCTAATAGAGATGAGCCAAAAGGTTGTCTGGACTTGAACCACCTACAAAAACCATCATTGTTTGTGTTTTGTGGTTGTGGAGAAACGTTTGACTCGTGTGCTAAAAGAAACGAGTTGGTCTGTGAACATTGTGCAGCGAAGGGAAGATAAAGGAGTCTTGGCCCGGATACCCACCGTCTACACCGGAAGCCCCAAAATATTATCCGTTGCCTCCAGAGGCTCATTCATCATCAGACGATAGCCGAGGTCCGCTGGTGTGGTGCTGGGGGGGTGAAGGTCCTTTCCTCAGTGGCCTTGTAATGAATGAGGGTCAGGAGCTGCACTTTCACTTTCCCCTCACCCACAGTTATCCTCGCGGACCAGGGACTGAACCGACAACCCTTCCGGTCACCAACCCACGTCTCTACCTAAAGACCCTCTTTATTGCTCACTACGGGGGAATCGTCCCACGTTAAATAATTTACCCCGCATGAATTACTCCTGCAAGGGGATCAACAACAAAGTGCTCACCTTGTATATTTTAATAAGCGTCTGAGTTTGTGCTCCACTTTTCTGCGTCTCCTCTGATCTCCCCTGACAGAAACTCATTCACACTTTGTTCTTCATATGACCAAACATGTTTGGCAGAACCTCCGCTGAGGTTTCGGATCATCAGATGTTCGGGGGCCTCTCGGGTGCAACTACACCGAGACTCCGCTCCCTCTGATTGCGATGATGCATTTTAATGCCAGGTGAAAGGGAGGTCAGCGAGCAAGATGTGGGGAAAAAAAGGAGCAAGAGGGCTACTGGGAGATGTCAGGCTGGACACACGCCTGTTGGCCGGCTGCCTGTCTTCATAATGAAGCATCTGGAGAGGGGCTGCGGCACCATTAGGCCGACATGTGAGGGATGGACGGAGTGACACGGGGTGAGAAGGAGACGGTGGTTTGCGAGGACGGGAAAACGATTGGCTGCAGTCCGCCGTCAGGACAGGATCAAGAGACGCGGGTGTCAGAGCTGAGAGATTACATCCACTGCGAAACCACGCAACGTCCACGGGCGAGTGTGGGAGGGCACGGGAGATGTCATCATGCGGTAACTAGCTGCAATCCTGCTGAAAAATGACCGTTTCCTCTCCCTCTCTCTCTATATATACACGCACACAACTGGGAGATGTGATGAAATCTGCCAATTACTGTTTGATTAATGAAATGATTGCTCAGAGTTTGAAATGTCAAAAAAATTGTGAACAAGTGTCCGTCACAGTCTGCGAGAGCTGGAGGTTGCCGAGGTGATATTTTTTAAATGAGGCAGAGAAACAGAAAATCTTTAGGTTTGAAAAGCAGGAGGATCAGTGCATGAGAGGCTGTGCCGGTTAAATAAGAAAATAAATGATCAGTCATCAAAGTAGCTGTTAATTAAAAGATCCCCTCCGGCCATTTTTCGAAGATTCTCTGCTTGTGTCTGACAGTTTTTCCGCGAAGAAACAAATAAAACATTGGTTAAGAAAATTTATGTTAAAATAAAATCCATAAAAATATCCATAATGCATAATAAATGACTGTTATATTTTTAAATTAAAAAGTAGACGTCAAATAAATGTTTCCTGAAGACTCGCCGGCGGTGAGTGACGCCTGTGTCATTCAGCGGAAAATTCCGTTTAGAAAAAGAGCTGGTTAACATGTATAATTAATTAGGCTCATCTCTCGGGCCGAGGCATGGCAGGTTAATCATCAACGGCAACCGCTAGGCGCCGAAAGCCGAGCGACGGCACCATCACCAGAATAAATCTTTTTCTGAGACTCTTTTTGAAGAATCTGGAAAACAGCCCCCGACTTCCTCGCTGTCTGCTTCTCTGTCCTTCTCCACCTCAACCTCTCACATGAGTGGGTTTCGTAGATTAGACTCTCAAGGTGGCCTCGTGTCTTCAGCCGAGGCGTCTCGACGTGCACGTGATGGCTGCTGCCTAATTAGGGGACAGGACATCCTATTCATGTTGACTCTGAGCCGGAGCACTCGGGCCTCGGCCTCCTGTGATCGGGCCAATTTTCTCCGTGCACCCTGACGCCGCCCACATGAAAAGAGTGGAGGTCTTGCCAAATTGCTGCCGGAGTATTACCGCGTAACGGGAGCTCCTCTCGGAACAGGTCTGCTGACTGATGGAAAAGTCTCAGGGTCAGCACATGAACACATTAACCTGTCGCCCGTGGTTACGCCTCCTGATTAGCGTAATGAAGCAACATTTACCCAAACCCGACCCTAAGCCGGAATGGGAAATCTGATGTGTTTTGAGGGGGGGGGGTGGAAAGTCAGCTTTAGCACCAGTTTAGCATAAAGAAAACATATTTTTCTTAAGCTCGAGGCGGCTGTGAATAAAAGGCTGAAGGTGCGATGTGTGTGTGGGATATTATTCGAGTGGTAAACATCCATCATCGAGGATAAGCACCATCTACACATCGCAAAGTAGTTGATCCAAAATAGCCTCGCCGTCGAAACGCAGCAAATGGTAAATAAACCCCAGGGGCTCCAGAGGGCTACACGGGCTGCTGGTGCATTAAAATCCACTGAAACACTATAATTGAACACACAATCTCCGGTCTATTTGTTTTCATAATTACGATGCTGCAATATTATTACTTTAATCATGTTTATCAGGGTATGAAAAATGCATTTCCATGTTTACTTAAGCTGCAGATTACAGTGATATTGAAGCTGAGGGTGAATACAGTGTGAACATCGCCCTTTAATAACCTGCAGCATGGAAACCTGATCCTCGCTTGAAGTCCTTATACACACGGGTGAAGCATGGAGGGTGGAACCTACACATGATTGTTGGCGTCTCAGATGTACAGCAATGGCGTGACGTTTTGCACGCCGCCACACAACTTTGAAGTGAGGAGGATAAATGGAAACTTTAACATCCATTCATCTCCCGCACCAACATTCAACATTGGTTTCTCTGAACCGTGCAGGAGATCTTTTTTCTGAAAGGGCCGTGGTGTCGTTAGCATTTGGTTCAAAGCACAGCCGGCCTCGGAATTTGCCGCAGGCGCTAAAGTGTGATACTGAGAGTAGATGTGGACTTAGATGTAGAATATAAACAGCAGGGAAACAGGTTTGGACTGTAAATAAAAATGAATGTTGCATCTCTAGTTCTTGCCTTTGTCAGATACAGGTGCCGCCATTTTGTGCCGTCAATCTTATCATAAACACGAACGTGCATCTTTGTGAAACTACTAACTGCGAAAGTTGTATTTAACGTGTACTTTGACTTTTTAATTTGGTACATGTCCCATCTGCTAACATTGAGGGGGCGGGATTTAAGACCTATACAACAGTCAACCACCAGGGGGCGATTAGAATGATTTGGCTTCACTTTGGGCGAGTGGTCACATCGTCCATCTTGGAAAACAAAACTAAGTCTTTGTATTTCACAATAAAACAGGAAGCAATACACAAGAAAAACGAATTGGACGTTACAATGAATCTTGACTAATGGAAATAATGATGATTGAAATATGAGGATTTGAGAATCAGCCAGTTAAATGTAATTAAAAAAGAATTGCATTAAGGGAAATCCAGCATTTCTGGAGCTTGACCCATATACAAAATGCAGCAGTGTCTTTTTTTGTCACCCGCATTGTTTGCTGAGCACATTCCTCAACACCATAACTCCATATAAAACACATGTACAACCATCTTCTGCACACTGATGCCACCACGTCACATACATGAGACGCACCTGAGCCGAAGGCGGTTCTCCACACAGGCTCCTCCCTCCTTCGTTTCCCAGCCATAAATTAATTTGTGTGAAAACAAGGTTTGTTCAAGGTCAACGCTGCTTCTTTCATGAATAACGGCTGCTGTGACACCGAAAAACCGCCGACTCATAAAGGGATCGTGTGAAGTCACATTGTGATGCTCTCTCATTGTTATTTAATGAACTCGCTTCACTTTTCTTCTTTTTTTTTTCAGCAAAATCCATTTAAATCAATCATTCTTTCCCCCCCATCTTGTTTTTTTTTTTTTACTCTTCTCTCCCGTGAACCAAACTTTGGTGAAAGAGATGAGAGGAAATCTCAGAAAGGAAATCAGCTAATCTAAGAGCCGCCTTCATTCAGATCCAATTCATTACCGCAGCGCGTTGAGGAGAGGGAACGGCGAGCGTCCCCCCCCCCGCAAATCAGCCGGGCCCACGAATAAAACATTGAAACATTGGACATTGAAAGAGCCGGCATTCAGATCACAGCTGCCCCCTACCTTTGTTGTGGATGGCAAACGCCATTCGGATAAACGCTTGACACACGTTGCTGTTTTAACCCAAATTACCCCCGCGCCTCAGATCTCTCAATTGCCTCATTAACAGGGCCGGAGTCCGAGGCCTTTCAAGTCCTGCACTTAGAAACAAAGCAACGCAGGGAGCGTGTGTTCCTCACTGCTGCACCTGCAGGGAGGAAATCACTGGTGATGTAAGAAAAGCAAAAGGGTCATCACTCCCCACCCCCCCCCACACTCCATTTCTCCTCCAGTATCTGTGGTTTAATGATATGTGAGGTGTGAGGATGTCTGAGGGTGCTCGAAAGGGGGCTCGAGGGGGGGGGGAACCAGCAAAATGAGGGAGACGTGTCTTTGTATTGGATCACAGGACGGTGAGAGAGACACAGGAATAGAATCAAATCAGACGTTCAGTTCTCCCCCATGTAATCATCTCTCCTCCTGTATTATAACAGGTGGATTTAACCCGATAGATAAACCCAACGTCATCCGCCTCGTCCTCACACCTACACAAGATGTGTTGTGATGCAGATTGGATTTCTTATCTATAATAAATCATATGCAGTTTTCCTACCATCCAAACTAACTGTACAATAAACTCATGATAAAAAAACAATTAAATAACCTCTGATCAAATTACTGTGTGGTACAAAAAACAGTCACGATGATTTCTCAAACTTCATATTGTCCAATGGAGATTAAAAGTGTAATAATTGAAATTCCCTTCAGGACTAGAAGATGCAGGCGTCTCTGATATGTCAAAATATAGTTTTCCACAACCAAACCTAACATTGGAAACTACTGACAGAGTTTATTTGTACACACTGACCTTTTACTGACTAACAGTTGTATATGTGCTTTGTTCTAGAGCGAGAGAGCCTGAAAAAGAATTAGAGTAACACAACCAAAAACCAGCCGACCACTGAGAGCAACAATGTGGGAAATGGCAGAAATCGATACGGCATTTCAGCTTATCCCCTCCTCAAGGATGTCGGGAGAAGAAAGGAGGACGGAGGAGCAGCAGGAGTCTTAACACGCGAGAGCAACCAGATAATTGAAGGGAAAAGAGCTCAGCGTTTAATTCTGTTATCAGATGGTCCGTGTTGCTGACGCGGGGCCGTGTGCACGGGCTCATCAAGGAGAGCTGGAGGTGAGGGAGAGAGACGCGTCTCTGTGGGGGGTCCTCTTCAAACCATCAGAGGCAGCACCATAAAATATTAATAATCAAAGAAAATCAATTGGCAAACCTTTCATGAACCTGCAGAATTTAGAGGAAGGTTCAGTTTTGGGTTGTTTTGGTTCATTCCACCTTCTGTTAGTCCGGCTGTCCACTTCACATTCTGTTAATACAAGTTAACGAACTTAAAAAGATGGCCATGCATTAAATGTGTATTTGCAGGAAAAGGAAAAGATAGTTTCGATACAGTGTTCTGCAAAGTAGGTCTTAATAAATGTTTCATCAATGAAAATGATCTATTGAGAAAGAAACATTAATTATTAACATTAATTTGCTGGCAGCTGATTAAGAAAAACACTTGAACCATGCTTCCTTCTTCTCATACCATGGAAACAATGAGGAGTAAACATGTGAATTTCCACTTAAGGCCTCATTTTGCAAAACAGGATTTATTTTTTCTTTGTTCCAAATAACTTGGTTTAAAAGATAATGTAAAGTTGCCTTTTGTTTACTTCACTGCCGCCCAGGTCACCACAAAGAACTGATAAGCAAAAACAGTCCAGATTGATAATAAATAAGTTTTCTGTTTTCGGAGGAAAAGGAGGAAATTTACTCAGAGTGAGAAAGAAAGTTTTCAGGAGATAAAAAAAGTTAATATCCGAGCTTGTTTGTGTTTTCGGGAAGAAAAATGACTCCTTTCGCCAACTGCGGGAAATTACGTGATTAAAATATGAAAAATGCGACGGCTCACACATCTCGTGCGGCTGAATCACAGCGACAGGTATCGTCCCTGATGCGCATCGCAGGGATCATTATGTCATTACACTAAGTGGGTCTCGTGTGAGTGAGGCCCAACCAGGCAGAGTGATGACAAAGTGGCAACAAACTGTCAGACGGGAACTTGCAGCGAGACACCATCTCTCCATCTCCGCACACGCACGGAGAATAAATCCATAAGCACCATGTTGGAGCGCGCTGCCATTTTCTGCTGTCACCATCATTTTATTCTCCCGTTAATATTTCCCTCCCTCACCTCCCTCCCTCCCCGTCCTCCCTCTCTCTCCTGCAGGCCTCCGCCACCACATTCGCTCCACAAGCAGAATATCCACCTGCTCCTGTCACGCCGACTGGCATTTCATACCCCAGCTTGGGCCAGGCACCGGGGCCATAATTGAAATTCTGTGCGGCGTGCGTGGACACATGCACTTTACTGTACATGCAAGAGCTTCGGTGCACGTGTGAAAACAGGCGGCTGCATTAAATGTGGACTCCGTGAATGCACCTGCTGCTGTGTTTGTGCACACGTGATGGATCCAGTCCCTCACGCTGAGATACAGGCTCCGGATTCCTAATAAGGCGACTGTGGACAAATCTACGAGTCGCCACTGTGGGTCACACTGGTGACCCAGTTAGTAATGAGGGGGAAGTCAGGATGTTCTCCACTCAGAAAAGAGGTGTGTCACTGTGGGGATATATTTAGTCCCGTTGAATAAATGTTTACGATGTGTTTACGGCTGAAGGGAGCAGAGAATTGTGCATCTGTTGGGAAAGTCTGCAGATGTGGAGCTTCTATAGCGCAGCAGGAAACTAACAGTAAAACAGGTATTGATGTGTTATTACATGACTGCAAGTGATGTGAAGTTTGATCGTTCAGTTCCCCTCAGCTGCAAATGGGCTGTTTCGGTCTTAGTCCATATTGTCGTAACGTGTCTCAAAGGCAATCACGGAAAATTTGTAAACGACACAGATGCAGATAAATAGAAATTCTTTATTATGCTCAAAACACCAGGGGGCCGTCAAAATGTTTTGGCTTCACTTCTGGGAGCGGCCATGTCGTCAGGCAGCTGTTTTCAGTTTAAAAGCTCCGCCAAACTTTGTGAACACTACCTGCACGGACAAAGTTGTGTTAAATAAAACCACTTCTATGTAATTCGTCCAGTTTGTCTGTGCTACCAGTGTCACTGGTAGCACAGACAAACTAATGCAATGTTTAATTAACTATTTTCCGACTATTATATTTAACATTTTTACTGTGAAATTTGTCCTTCTTGACACCAGTTAAAACATTCTGAAAGCGTCCTTTGCTTTTTTTTGTTCGAACCAGGCTCCTTTTTGATACTTTTGCTTTATGAAATCAATGAGCAAGGTTATTACAGTGAATGACAACTAAAGCTTAAAAGGAAAAATGAGAGAAAGGGAAAGATCCTTGGCATGAATGCAACACTTAGCGCATTGGACAGCTTGTAGTGATGGAAGCGAAACTGGATGATGGAGGACGAACAAAGATCGGGATTCGAGTGAGTCAATTTCATGACACCATGTCGGCCCTTTAGCTGTCAATCAATCAGCCAGTCTGCAGATGGGAGACGCCTTAAAGCTTAAGCTCCCTCACGCAGAGACGCAGCTCGTCAGGGTGTTTAAAGCACGAGTCGTCTTTTTAAAAGCATCAGGACCTGACCCCCGAAGCCATTAACGCACTAATTTGACTGATAGGTGTTTCCGCCCGAGAGTCTGTTATCGTCTCTTAATCCTTATCGTCCCGTGCCCACCTCAAAGGGAAGAAGAGGAGGAGGAGGAGGAGGTGGAAAGGGAGGGACGAAGATGAGTGAGGTGGTGATCATCAGAAAGGGGGGTGGGAGCGTTGAGGGGGCGGAGCGACGGCAGTGTTTTGAGCGGCGGCGGCGGCGGCGGTGCAGCCAGTCGACATTAAAAGGCTCCTTTCAACCCCCGAATAAAAATCCCTCTCTGTTCCTCTTGTTCTCCGTCTCGGCGGAGAAGTGTTGTTGGTGGCGGAGGGAGGGGAGGAGGGATAATTGGTGTTAAAAATAGTCGCTCCGATAGTAGGTCACTGTATCACACACTGCCGCCTTAAATAATGCATCAAATAAACCTAGGAATGAGTTCAGCAGTCGCAGTATTACAGCGTGGCCTCAATCACTCACTTTGTCCTCTCAGCTTCGGCTCGATTGTACTTAAATACGTGAAAGAAACTAGGATATAATCTGAGGTGTCACTTAATGAGGTTATAGAACCTCGAGGCTGGGGCGTCTGCTCTGAACGAGAGGTTTCCAAGAGTTTAAATTCCTTATTCAGCTCCAAGGCATGACTCGTCTGAAACTACCAACTTTGGCACCTTTGGTTGCTTGTGGCCCAGATCCGGCAAACGGCAGCTGCCATCATTCCCCTCGGCATGTGGGATAAAAAACAATTTAGCTATATAACAGATTTACGAGGAGGAACTCCAAAAAAGTAAAATAATCCACAATTTGGTGCAAATCCATCCAAATGTTCACATATTTCACTGAAAATATGAAAAATTTGACCAATTTAAGAATTCTCTGGGCACCGTGCATGCACCGAATTTCATGGCAATCCTGTGAAAACCACAGAATCAAAAACACTGAGCCATACCTATACATTATGTGATATATATATATATATATATACAGTGGGGTCAAAGGGCAGAAACGAAAAGCACTTGCAGGCTTTGGCCGTTTGACAGCTTCACTCTTCACGCCCGGGTGCAAACGGTCGAGCTAAATCGAGGGTCACGACTTCAAAACAATAACCATTACCAGTCAGAAACGGCGCGGACTCGCAGGAGCAAGGTCAACTGCATTAGCAGGCGTACGCCAGGATATCATCGAGAGCTTTCCTTGAATCAAGGTCGGGGAAATACAGAAATACAGAAATACCGAGCGGCGAGGAGAACACCTTCTGGCCTGAGCAGCCGTGGCCCCCGAGCTAAAGAGCCGTTGCTGTAACGCGGAGATTTTCACATTTGGCAGAGAACAAATTAAGAATAAATCATAAAAAGACACTTTCTTTTTTATCTTTAACCATTTGTTCATTAGATTATTATTATTATTATTACTGACAAGTGAATGCATCTTTGATTGAATCCCATCAGTCCTCCTCTGAAGTGCATGCATTCAATTTCCATTTCCCGTTGTCTCGTCCGACGCCACCTCTCTGCAGCTCTCTCATCACTGGTTCCATTCAGTGTTTATCAGGCAAAGAAGCTCAACTCTCAAGTGGCCCTCAACGGCTGCGTGCGACGGCCGCTCGGCGCGAGACGAAAGAGCCCGGGCGACGAGTAAAGAAAGGAAAACATGTGTCGACATCTTGTTTTATCCCTGCAGCAGTCAGTGTTTACAGTGGGACTAAAGCAAGGACCGCACATGTAGTGGAGGAAGAAATAACGACTTCCTCTGTCGCTCTCCGTCACCTCTGAGGACACTTGAGCGCGGCTATTGATCAACAGGCTGCCTGACAGCTGAGCCGCAGCCATTGAGACATGTAGGTGTCGTAGAAGGACCTCGGCTCGTTTCCTGCTGCATCAATCAGGTCTGGGTGCAGCAAATGATCTTCTGCAAGCAGGAGAGCATCAAAGCATCCGGCAAGGGATCCACCGACAGTGAGAAATACAAACCACCGCAGCATGTCCGCGTGTGGAGGATTCTTCCTGAGGAATAAAAGTAACTAGAATGAGATCGTAGACCTCAACCAAGGCCCAACAGTCTCCTATGAAACCACATCGAAATTCACTAGATCCAGATTTTTTATTTACTATATTTTTCTCAACAAGATGCAAGAATTGTTCCTTTGGAATTTGGTTAAATATAAAAAATGTCACAATGTTAAAGGAAGTAATGAGTAAAATTCTGAATCCAGTTCTTGGTCCAGATCCAAAGTTTCATGGCTTCAGATTTTTGTTTGGATCTGCACCAAGTGGCACAAACTCAAAAGACGGAAATCTTCTAAACATCACTCTCTGAGATTTCAACGATAGAAAGTAAAGTAAAAAGTAGCTTTTACGTAATCCTGCTAAAATAAAAAATAAAAAACACTTTCAATGTTACAGAAAGTGATAAAAATCCTTTATCTTCCTCCTTTATTGAATCTCCCTTGACCCAAACCCCTTCATGAAATTCATTGAAGTAGATTCTGCGTGAACCTTCCTAACAGGGTGAAAACACAACCAAAACATTTTCCTCTGTGTTGCAGATCCTCTTTGATTGAAATTACCTTGGAAAAGCATCTGGTTGTTGACTTCATTCCTTTGGGCGTGTGCTCCACCTCTCTGAGGAGAGGACGGGCGCAGCCATTTACTACCGTGGCAGTAAATGGCTGCGACTGGAGGCTGTTGGAGGAAGCTCCTCCTCCTTCCATAGGTGCAGAGCATGAAACCAGGTGACATTATTGCATTAGATTTACGGCTCAGCAGTCAATGTGTGTTTAAAGGTGTCTCTCCAACCCTAACCCGCTATTACAGGTTGAGTGTGTGACAGTTCAGGTTAAACACATAATATAGAAGAGTGAAGTTACATGTGGATGGAAAAAACCACCAGACGCTGCTGTTGATCAATCTTCTGTTGGTGTGAAGAGGACGCGGCTGCAGAGATTTACATGTACAGGTCGAGGAACACGTTTTTCCTGTGTGAGGAGCCAGGTTTCTTATCAAACATGCAGAGCCTGTCAGCAGATCTGTCTGAGTGCAGCTGTTGAACTGGAGCCCTGTGCATAAATATATTATGCAACCTGTTGGGGAAGTGCTCTGGGATCTTGGCTCTGTTTCTTCCCCAGGGTGCAGCCAGAACCACACGTTTCAGAGTGTGTGTCGTATAAAACACTATGAATTAATTCTCTAATTCGTCTGTAGTCTTGTTGCGTTCTAAAAGACAAACTGAGTGGAATTTTACCACATTTAATTTGACCAACATTTTTGGAATAGAGTTTTTCTCATTAGATTACAACTTTAATCTCATAATATTATGTCCTTCTTCTCAATTAAGACTTTATTCGCGGAATATCATGAATTCATTCTTGAAATAGTTTTTTCTTCAATACGACGCAAATACTCCATCATATATTCTTGTACGTTTCTTATTTTCAAGAAGCAGGGACAGATTTCAACTAGCGAAACCTGGGAACCTGTTTTTTTCGTGGCATCGCATTTTATTCAGTCAGTCAGTTAATTAAAGTGATCCATTAGTTTGGTGCCAGAGTTTGCTTTGGCACTCAGAACAGAGCTTTACACAGTCAAGCCGCCATTTGTTTGCTTGGCCGCAGTGAAACGGAGACGCACGAGGAGGAGGAAGTGGAGTGTGCAGTCGCTCGGTGGGATGACGGCTGCGTCTCCTTCCTCTTCGAGTGCAGGTGAAAAAAAAAGTAGCATCTGTAGAATCGTCTCTGGAACCACTGGTCCCTGCGAGAACTTCAAACTTCCTCCTGAAGCTTCATCCTCTGCTCTGGAATTCAACCACAGGAGAGTTTCTATTCTTTTATAATTCAGCTCCCAGTGGCTCCACCCCCTGAGAAAGACCGAGGCAGTGAGGCGTGTTTAAAATACCTCAGATTTAAAGCCCCTCTCACCTGGAGAACAACAGTAGAGGCCACGAAAGAGCAAATCGAGGCCTCGCATTGCTCCCGCCATGCCAAGCACTTAGTGATGAATCCACATGGAGGGGCATTTTCTGCTTGTTTTCCCCCCGTCATCACCCTGGGGCGCCATAGCATTAGCTAAACGCCTCGAGAGCAAATACTGACACAAGTGCCAGGGCTCACAGATGCACTGAGAGAGAGAGGGAGAGAGGGGAGCCAGCTGGAGGGAGAACACAGCGGGGAGTCTGGAAAGGACGAAAGCGGGCGACGCCGGTAGATGCGTGTCAAATTATTTCCTCGGACCCTGTGGAGCTGCAGCCAGGATGCTTCAGTGTAAGCAGATGGACTCGCTGTGAGGCATATTTTCTGTATTTCACACCACAACTGGTCCAGTTTGTGCCGCACGGCGCCAGGCGATGTCTCGTGGCAACACTTCAGCGTGTGTGTGTGTGTGTGTGCAGGTGAGTGTGAGCACGTTCGGCCTGGAAATTAAAAAGGCAGGTCTTGAACTCGCTTCCTGAGGAAAACACGACTCCTCCAGGTCTCCAGAGGGTTTCAGTTGACGGGTGGTGCAGCACTCCACTGTAGAGATCACGTTGTTGTTCACGGCACAAACAATTCCTTATCACCAAAAACTCAACATCTTCATCGGTGTCTTCTGTGGCACCGCTTTTTCAATTTTGCATTTTTTCCATTGTTGCATCCGTCTTGTCTCCCGCCCAGTCGCTCGTGGCCAAACCATGAAGATTATCCAGAGTTCAGTGCATGTGTGAAAGCACAGCCCCACATTTCTTATTTGACTAAATCAAAGCTTTTTGCGGTTTTATAATTGCACAGGCACACATGGCGATTGGGATTGGATTAATCGTGCCAATTTACCAGTTCCTCTGTACGAGGGTGGACAGGTGGCTGGTTGGACGCCCGGCTCCTGTGCACCACGGTGGAAGATCTCACCCTCTCACTCTGGGCAGATGTCAGGTATTTGGCAGGACTGGCCCACAGATTCCCCGACAGAAACGTCTCCAGATGGGCCACCGCTTTTCCCCAGAGATAAAAAAAACCATCCTCCCCGAGTCTGCTCCACACACGTTCCTCCTCCTGTCTCCTTCCACTTGGCCGGTTCCACTTTTAATGGCTCACACGGTGGAGTGATGACGGCGGACCGGTGGCCAAGTCACTGATCACTAATGAGGGGGGGGTAGGACTCTGACTTATCCACATTCTGCCTCTCCTGTCTGGATCACTGCAGGGAGCCTCTCAGCTTGTCCTAACAATCCTCTTAACGCCGTGTCTCAGACCCACTTTCCTTTTCAATCGCCCACATTTCCCCCAGGCGAGAGATTGTGTATTAAATCATTAACGCTTGTCCTAACAATGCAAATTCCCGGAGAGCACCGATCCGTCTGTGGCAGCTCCGAGGAATCAGGGCGCAGGGGAGGCAGCTCGTGGAAAAGTGAACCCGACACTTCGTGTTTTTTGAAAAGTCACACCATCTATTTTTCACTTCTAACTCAATTATTTCCTTGAGGAGTTCAACTCCTCCGCCTGCTCACACTCGACCTACATGCTTTACTTTGCCCAGTTCATTATAGCGACGATGAGGAATCACAACAGCGTGTGTAGGTTCTTTCACGTCGGTTCATCTCCGACTCCTCAGGTGGTAAACGCACCTTCCTGGAACTCAGGGATTTCTGAATAATACATATTCTGGTGCTGAGCAAAAAACTTCTGAAACTGTCATTGTGTGTTTACGTCCCTTTTAAACCCTAAATAAATCCCTGGTGTGTATATGCATGGACCCCCCGAGGCAGAAACCAGCCCCGAATCCAAAGCCGCTCTTCCTGTCACCGTTTTAGATTAGTGGGCACCGAGTTCATGCGATTTTCAAAATTGTGAAGTTATCACGCCACGTTGGCTCCTCGGCGCGATGAGGGAGAAATGCAAATCGTCAGCGGCGTGCTCTTCCTCGCTCTCAGGTTCCGTAGGCAGCTTCCTCTCGCCATATGCTCAGCCGGCTCAGCTCCGTCCTGCAGGAGCCACCTCAGCCCTGCAAGTCTGCAGAGGAAGTTGACATAATAGCCCAAAGTTACGTGTGACACAAAAAACCTGAATAATAACAGAAACTCTGCCACAACCGCTTCCAGCTACACAGGCTGTGTGTGTGTGTGTGTGTGTGTGTGTGTGTGTGTGTGTGTGTGTGTGCTGTTTCCACCAGGGTACTAATGTCTTAAAACAGAGGCAGCATCTGTTCAGCACTATTTTCTTCTTCACTTTGGCAGTGAGCTGTGTTTAGTGATGAGGCCAGAGACGGAATCCAAGAGCGATCGTCGGGCTCCTTTTTGTTCTCGTACATGACACAACAACAGCAATCGCCATGAGACAGTGAAGCTATTTCAGTCATGAGAGGCTTAACGGGTTATTACCACAACCAGGGAGGTGTTAGTTGGTTTGTTTGTTCGAAGCATTAATTCATTTGGATGGAATTTGACGGACGGCTGGAAGGAGGAACTTACAAATCAGAGCATCTGCATCTCTTGAACATGGAGGGATTTTGGTGTTAGTCTCGGTGGAGGTATAAGCAGGATTATGCAGAAACTACTGAACCAATTTCCACCAAATTCTGTGGAGGGACGGGGCCCCGGCTCTGGGAAGAATCATATTTCGATGCAGATTAAAGGGCTGATCCAGGATTATTGTTTTTTTTTACTTTCTTTAAGGACATTTTTCAACATTTTCATCAAGAATTCACGGATATTGATTTAAAAAACAGACGCATATTTTCCTGGTCAGATATTTACGAGACAGATATTGATGAGTGTGTGCAATTTGATGCAAATCCAAATCAAATCTGAATCCTGCAGATTTTAATGGAGGTTTTATGGAGGACTTGCAACCACACTAATGTGTAGCTGAGAGGATGCGGACGCATGACGGTAGAAATGGCGTTGAAGAGCTGAGGATCTCGTTCTGAAGCCGGGATTCCCGACGACAAGTTCTCTGGAGGGGTCGGCTCGGACGAGAGCTCGACGTGGATGTCGAAAAGAGATCGGCTGCGTCTGTGGGAAACTGAAATGGCAGCTGACGGAGAGAGAGGAAGGAACCAGTTCTTTGAGTTTGACAACAATGACGTGATTGGCTCGCAGCGGATGTGGCAAGATCTGATTAGTTGAAGTGAAAGATTTGAATGCCCTCAATCAGCTGATTGATTTGGAAGCAGGTCAAGGAAACAGGAAAGTAAATTAAAAAAAACTTTAAGAAACAAAGAGCAATTGTTTTTGTTCCTTTGCCTTTAAGAAAACATTGCATATTCCCATAATACAAATCATGCATATCTTCATTCACAGAAAACAAACTCTGGAGTCCAGGACGACACGGAGGGCGAGGCAGGTGCCTGTCGGATCATGTCGGCCTCATCAGCCGTCTTTCCCCTTGGAATTTACAACAGCAATATAATAAGAGGAGCTCCCTGCGAGAGCCGCTGGGCAAACTGGATCTCAGCCCGTCCCCAAGATAAATTTGCTCTGCTGGCTCAGGGGAAAAAAAACTGAATCACAAGACTGACTCGGGCAAACAGATGAGTTCAGGTGCCGGAGAGGGTGAAGAGTTTAAACAGGTGTTTAGTCGATTTAGTGACTGTAAATATAAATGTTACTCAATCATATCCAATATAACAGCAACCTGTTCTATAAGGAAACTGTTATATGCTGTTTTTAACCTCCTTTATGTTGTATCCTGTCTGTTGGTTTGTGTGTTTTTTTGTGAGCAAGATTATGCAACAAACTACAAATTGGATTTCTGAAAATCTTGGTGAAAGGATAAAAGGACAAAG